>NC_134713.1:2706663-3362913 GCF_049634645.1 Pelodiscus sinensis | reverse complement strand
GGGTGCTGGCATTGGGGGTGAGGTGGAGGCAGGGGGGGAATTTGGGGTGAGGTGGGGATAATTTGTGCTTTAGCTGGGAGTTCAGACAGGACAGACATCTGCTGCCGGCTACTTTGAGAAGCAAGATTGTACCCCAGCCCCTACCTTAGCTGGGGGAAGCAGATTGCACAGGGGTGGGTGGGGGAAAGAGCGGATGGGTGAGTGCTGGCACGTGTGGTGAGGTGGAAGCAGGAGACAGTTTATTTGGGGCATCTGACTGAACACTCAGAGGCTTGTGTGCAGATTCAAGTATCAAACTCCGAGCCCGAGATGGGAGAACGCAGCAAAGCAAGGTCAAGGTTCACACTAAACGGGAAGATCGGCATCTTCGTTGAATTTATGAATGAAGCTGCTGTGATTAGGCCTGTTATTGACTTTAAAAAGTCTCACCGGCACTCGGACCCGCACATCCAGGGGAACACGTTACATCTCGGCACACCACTTCTGAGAGGTTGCTGGCCCCTGGTTGTTCATCTAGCCTGCTGCATAGGAAGGCAAAATCTCCTGCAATCACACATGATATTGTGACAGACCGGGCCGGGTCTGGGCACAGCTGAGGGCGTCCACTCAGGGCGCATTGCTCAAATTCAGGGCTCCTTACAGCCCCCAGACTGGAGACCTTCCCAAACAGGCCACAATCAGTCCCACAGAGCGCTTCAGCAGCCTGCCTGAAGCCTCACGAGCAAAACCCCTCCGACACCCCAGCAATATCCATGCCCAGACAGCCACAGGCCTGCCCACAGGTGAAGGGGTCTTAGACCCCAATCTCACCTACCCCGAACAAGTTCTGTCCGGTTCCACAGATCCCAGGTCAATTTACACTCTAGATCTTACCCACAAGATCATGCTGAGCCAATCCTTTAGAATCTAACATCTAAAGGTTTACTACCACCAGAAAGAAAAGCCTGCGAGTAAGGTTGCTAAAGTATCATACATTACATGCATTGAATCTCCCAGTTCTCGATGCAGGCTTGCAGCAGAGATGTTATAACTGCTGGCTTAAAAGTCTTTGGTGTACATCCTGCGTCAGGATGGGACCACAGTTCTTTCCGGCTCCTCGATCCCTGCACTCTTGCCTCTGGGATGAAGAGCTGAGCTGAGCACAAAATGGAGGATGCCACATGGCCCTTATATACCTACTTCCTCGTCTCTTCTTGGCTGCAGCAGGTCACCTGGCCAGTGGCCTATCCCTGTGTTCCCTGCTGGTAGCCCTTACGTAGCAGGGCTACGATGTGTCCTTGGCCTACAGAGGGCTATTGTTCCATGGAGACTTGCTCATTATCATGTTCATAGGCGGAACATTCTTCGTCTATTGCTCAGCCACAAACAGAGAAGTTTCCAATATTGAGACAGGGTACATATTTATAACGTCACACCCAGACATTATACAGGTATATGAAGAGCATATATAGAATCAGAAGAAAGTAAGCTTTCATTTGATACCTCACATGACCCCCTTTGTACTACTTTGGAGGCAATCACTCCCCCTCACGGCTGCAGCAATGATCTGGCTGCTTCTCTAAAATCCAGTAACGTGACAAATGTCTAACCGTGACTGCCCTCGATCATGGCCTTCGTGGCACGAGAAAACGTTTGAACGCCCGCACTTCCTGCAGGAAAGAACCGCCCCATCTCAAGCACCTCGCACAGAATCCAAGCGTCTGAACTGAAAGCGAGTTGGAAGGGTTTTCCCCCTTTCTACGGAGGCGGCGCTCCCCCTGCTATCATGCCAAAGTTGATTATGGTCATTAGGAACAATCTGCGCTTTGGGAACGAACGGTGCTGAAATGGCGCTGAAAGCAGGAGCGGCGAGGAAGGAGGAACGGCGGCCTGACACCAAACCGTGCGTGCAGCATGATTGACAGGCATAGCAATTCTGATGCGCACATGATTAGGTACGCGGGCAAACTCGAGTCAAGGCTCAGAAGGGAGCCAATATGTGATGTGTCTAAGGAGAGAGCTGAAGGTGTATTCCTAAAGGGTCAATATGGGAACAGCATTGCCTCGCTGGCTTGGCTGAGAAAAGAAACAAGCTACAGGAACGATTCTGAGTGGTGCAGAGCCTTTGACGTCCTCACGGAGACCAGCCAGGAAGGCGGGGAGGAGGGAGGGAGTTCCTCTTAAAATCAAGCCCTTTGTGGCTGTAGGGCAGAGATGCAAAGTCGATGCGAACATTTACCTGCTTGGCCGTCCCTTCCCTTACACAGCAGAGCGCATGGAAACCGTGCCCTAGCTCTTTGGGGCCAGAAAGTGCTACCTTGGGGGTAAGAGCCTACTTTCTAACCTATGAAAGGGGATTGTTAATACGCACAGGTCCTCGTTCACGTTCTAGGAGTTTGGTTTATAAGGAAGCCGTTTGCTTCCATCACATCAGTTTCTAATGGAACAGCTGCTTTCGTAACTCCATTTCCTTTACTCTAATTGCACTCAGGTGCTGTGTGGGATACGGGAGTAGTGGGCTACAGTAAAAGTGGGCTTCACTGTTCCTTTGGGAAGAGAGAATTTGGGATTTCAGTAGGTAGCCGGGGATTTATTCCAGTTGGTGGATAAACACTGGAATAAATTGCTGGGAGAAATTGTTGAATCTCCATATCTAGAGATATTTCAGAGCAGGTTAGACAGACACCTGTCAGGGATGGTTTAGAGGGTGCTTGGTCCTGCCGTGAGGGCAGGGGACTGGATTTGACCTCTTGAGGTCACTTCCAGTTTTATGACTCTATAATCAGACCTAGAGGAAGTCTCCACTGGGGGAGACTTTAGAGGGACTCAGGGACTGGCATGCATCTATTTTCAAGCTGGGCAGGACAAAGGCAAGGCTGGCGTAGCCCAGATGGGTACATCTAGACTACAGGCTTTTTTTGTTGACAGATACTGTCAACAAAGCTTCTGTCGACAAAGAGCATCTAGACTACATCCAGTTCTGTCGACAAAGCAAGCTGCTTTGTCGTCATGAGAGTGTAGACGCAAAGGACAGTGTAGATGCAATAACGCCTTCTGTCAACAGAACTCTGTTGACAAAAGGCATCATTCCTCACAGAATGAGGTTTACTGCCGCCGAGAAAACTGCCGAGTTCTGTCAACGTTATGGCGGTAGTGTAGACGCAGGTATAGTTTTGTCGACAAAAGTCCACTTTTGTCGACAAAACCCTGTAGTTTAGACACACCCGATGAGACAGCTTGAGTACCTCCCTAACAGGTTGTGTTAAGAGCTGACACCCAGCTAGCACAGGCAAGAGTCCCTCATGTGGGAGGTAGGTGGCAATGAAGAAACCCATAGTCCTGGGTGATGTTCTCTAATTTCTCATCCATGTGCAGAATAAACATTATTACATGCACCAAGGTATGTGTGGATGTGCACCACCAGGAGAAACACATGCTGCCAGGTACAGATGCTTTGCTCAATGGACTCTGTCTCTCTCTCTCTCCCCTCTCCTCTCCTCATTACAGGAAAAGTTGGCAGAGACAAGCTGTTTGGAGAAGAAGCCATCAAAACATGTGGAGGTTCCCCAGGAGCACATACAAATTCACATCCTTTAGGAAGCTCTCTCGTGGGTCCATTTGGGTGTTATCACTGTCGTGAGGGCCAGGAAACCTCCTGTGTGGGGAGAAATCCCCCCCCCCCCCTCGACCTGCACAGCAGTTTGTTTCTTTCTTCACTTTTCTCTGAGTCAGGAGCAACTTGCATCCCGTTCTGCAATGTGCCATGACTTCCCCCGCAGAGTCACCCATCCCAGTATGCGAGGTAGCAGCTGGAGATGTTCCCAAGTGCTAAGTGCTTGCTTCATTAATGATGAGACCTCCTGTTTCTCCATTAGTGGATTCACACTTGGCTTGCAGTCTCCAGACCCGCCCTTTCGGCACTGGCTCGACAATTTGCATGTTTGAGACCACGAAGGCCTGATTCCTAACAAATGGCACCATGATCCTGACAAGCTGAGGCAAGGAATAGCAGACTAACGTACCCCCCCAACTTTACACAGCAAGGCACTGTGATCGCAGCACTAGGCGGCTATGCCTCTCGGGTTGTAACTGCCTAATTATGGTCTCATTCAGGGACAAGATGACTCAGTTGTACGAGGGGTCAAACTAGGTGAACATTCTAGTCCCTTCTGGCCTCAAAATCTCCATAGACTTCCAAGGAGTTGCGCCAGGGAGAAGCGGTGGATGTGGTATACCTAGACTTTAGTAAGGCGATTAATACGGTCTCGCATGATATTCTTATCAATAAACTAGGTAAATACAACTTAGATGGGGCTACTATAAGGTGGGTGCATAACTGGCTGGATAACTGTACTCAGAGAGTAGTTATTAATGGTTCACAATCCTGCTGGAAAGACATAAGTGGGGTTCCGCAGGGGTCCGTTTTGGGACCAACTCTGTTCAATATCTTCATCAACGATTTAGATATTGGTATAGAAAGTACACTTAAGTGTGCAGATGATACCAAGCTGGGAGGGATTGCGACTAATCTGCAGGACAGGGTCATAATTCAAAATGACCTGGACAAATTGGAGAAATGGTCTGAGAAATAGGATTAAGTTTAATAAAGACAAATGCAAAGTGCTCCACTTCGGAAGGAACAATCAGTTTCCTACATACAGAATGGGAAGCGACGGTCTGGGAAGGAGTACGGCAGAAAGGGATCTAGGGGTTATAGTGGACCACAAGTTAAATATGAGTCAGCAGCGTGATGCTGTTGCAAAGAAAGCAAACATGATTGTGGGATGTATTAACAGGTGTGTTGTGAGCAAGACACGAGAAGTCATTCTTCCTCTCTACTCTGCGCTGGTTAGGACTCAGTTGGAGTATTGTGTCCAGTTCTGGGCACCGCATTTCAAGAAAGATGTGGAAAAATTGGAGAGGGTCCAGAGAAGAGCGACAAGAATGATTAAAGGTCTAGAGAACATGAGCTATGAGGGAAGGCTGAAGGAATTGGGTTTGTTTAGTTTAGAAAAGAGAAGACTGGGGGGGGGACATGATAGCCGTTTTCAGGTATCTCAAAGGGTGTCATAAGGAGGAGGGAGAAAACTTGTTCATCTTGGCCTCTGAGGATAGAACAAGAAGCAAGGGGCTTAACTGCAGCAAGGGAGATTGAGGTTGGACATTAGGAAAAACTTCCTAACTGTCAGGGTGGTTAAACACTGCAATAAATTGCCCAGGGAAGTTGTGGAATCCCCATCTCTGGAGATATTTAAGAGCAGGTTAGATAAATGTCTATCAGGGATGGTCTAGACACTATTTGGTTCTGCCATGAGGGCAGGGGACTGGACTTGATGACCTCTCGAGGTCCCTTCCAGTCTTAGTATTCTATAAGGTTGAGTTTGGCCACAAATACACCAGGCTGGATGGTCTAGGAATGGGAAGGTTCGTCCCATTCTACCCACACCCTGCCCTCTCCAGCAGGGCCTTGGACAGGTGCATTTCTGACAGGGGAAGGTCGTCATTGCGCTGTTCCATGCTTCTGAATAGCTCACCCGCCCGACTTCCATTTACTGCGGGCCAGGGAGAGGGGACGAAGCGCTAGGAATCAAATAGAGCAATCTGCGGCAGCATGGTGCAGTGGTGAGAACACTGAGCCAGGATTCCGGGTTCAGCGGTCTGGTCTCGGCTCTGCTGCTGACTCACTGTGTGACCTGGGGCAAGTAACTTCACCTCTCTGGGCCTCAGTTTCCCCTCCTAAACTTGGTTTCTTTAGACTGTGAGGCTACGTCTACACAGCAACTCTATTCTGGGATGCCCAAATATCCCAAAATAGCTATCCCGTGTCTTCACAGCAAGCCCGTTATTTCAGGCTCGCTAGTCTGACGTCCTTGTAAATCCCATTCCACGAGCAGTAAGGGACGTTTCGGAATAGCAGGTTATTTCAAAATTGCTATTTCAAAAAGATCTTAGTTCGGTCTTATTTTGCGTAGCTCAAATTGCATATCTAATGTCGAACTACAGTGCAGTGTAGACGCAGCCCCACGATTCAGTGGCCGATTCAAAGTCAGAAGCCATGTCTCTTGACTCCCATCCTTGTGCTCTGTCCATTAGACCAGTGTTTCTCAACTTTTTTTTATATAAAGTACCCCTTAAAAAAAAGTACCCCCAGTACCTACAGTTTTCAGATGCAATGGTAGGGAAAAAAATTGTGTAACACATTTGCTTAAACAACTTAATCATAGCCAGGCCAGCGATGAAATTTGTGTGTATAAAGTACAAAAATAATAAAGCGCTGTAAAACTTAACACAAAAATTCAGTTTTCTCCAAATTTCAGTTGTGTTGACGTGCCTCCCGGACTTCTCTCAAGTACCCCTTAGGGCCGTGGTCTCCAACCTTTTTAAGCACGCGATCACTTTTTGAATTTAAGTGCAATCCAAGAATCTACCTCAGACCAAAATACCGTTGCCCCGCCTCCTTCCCGCCCCTTTGCCCCGCCTCCTTCCCGCCCCTTCTCCGAGGCCCTGCCCCTGCTCACTCGCTCCTCCCTCTCTCTTCCCTCCCTTTTACCAGGTTGGGGCAGGCGGTTGAGGGGTTCTAGGTGCAGGATTTGGGAGGGAGTTTGGATGCAGAGGTGCTCAGGGCTAGGGCAGGGGCTTGTGGGGCAGGTTCCTGACTGGGGTAAGGCTTTGGGATGTGGGCTCCAGGTGGGCCCTGCTCACCTCACATGGCTCCTGGGTGGTGGTGCAGTGGGGCTAATGCAGGCTCATCCCTGCCCTGGCCCTGCACCGCTCCCAAAAGCAGCCAGCAAACTCCCTCCATCCCAAGCCCTGTTGTGCCCCCTCTCTGCTCTGTGGAGATAGGATACAGAGTAGGAGAAGGGGCACCCTGACATCAGCACCCTGCTCTCCCTCCCCTGATCTGCACAGAAAGCAGAAGCTCCTCAGGGAACAGCTCCAAGGCAAAGGAAAAGAGATGTGCAGCAGGCTAGGAGAGCGGGGAGAGCAGGGCTCGACAGCCTCTTGGCCAAACCAGTCAGGATCACCCGTCAGAGGCTCCAAGATCTACCAGTCGATCCCGATCGACTGGCTGGTGACCACAGCCGTTGGGATACTTGTACCACGGGTAGAGAAGCACTGCATTACACCACCATTACACTGCCATCAAACCTGTACCGCATTCCTCCTTCCTACTGCCTTGCAGAAAAAAACCCCAGCACTTGCATTTTTTGGGTCTGTAAATGGGGCTCCTGGATGTTCTATCCATATAAGCAATAAATAAGTATTACCCCTGTACAGGAAGGGGGATACAGGCCTGGCCTAGACCACAGCATTAGGTCAATGTAAGGCAGCTTACGTCCACCTCCTTCTATACGTGTCTCTACCAGTGGTGGGCAACCTACAGCCGAGGGCTGCAGGTCCTGTGTGTGACCTGCAAGCCATTTTGTTTACTGTTGCCAGATTTTGCTGGTTTCTGTCTATGTAGATTTTTCCCCCCTACCAGTGTTATTAAAGCGATGCGCACAGAAAACAAGGCATGCGTGTAGCCCCAATGGGCAGAATCGAACCTGGGACCTCTGGAGCTTAGTGCACGAGCCTCTATAGCAGGGGAACCTACGCCCAGCTGCAGTACCCAGCTTGCCTGGATCTGGCCTCCAGGGCTCCCTCCCTTCCTCCAGCCCCCACTGCTCCCTGCCTGTGATTTTTCTGTGGGTCAGCTGCCCTCGCCCCCAAAAAGGTTCCTCGCCCCTAGTCTACCACATGACTGCACAACAGTGACTGCGAGAGCCAGGCACTCCCTCTGCATCCAACCAAAGTGCTGCTACTGTTCAGTCGGTGCCCCCCACAAATTCTAGGTACAACAGCACAGTCAGCAAAACCTCCTATCCCAGGAGACCGTCTTGGTTGCCACAATTGTGGCCTCCGAGTTGAAGGAGAGCCACCCACGTGGCCCACTCACTAGCCGCGGTGGCACATCACGGGGGTGGACGACAGTGTCACTCCCAACCACGTAACCTGCCCTCTGCACCAGGGCTACTCAACTTTGGAAGCCCCGGGGGCCACAATGAGACTCACAGCACATGCCAAGGGCCGCAACTGAAGAGTGGCTGCGTATCCATGCAAATTTATATGCAAATATATGCAGAGAGTTTTTTTACACTGACAGGCATGAATACAAAGATTAAGCCACGACGCTGGACGCAAACGTGGCCAGTGGGAGCCAGTCAGCACCTCTCGGGCTCCGCTCACACGGCTAAGCAGCCAGCACTTCCCACAATGCCCTGGTGCTCCCGGCACCTCCTCCCTGGGGGCTAGAAACACTGACAACCTGCACCCGTCTGTTCCACCAGCCCGTCCGCTTGCGTCTTTCAGTGCTCACCCCGCCTGGGAGAGGCCTCGCCGTTGTGGGGCGTGTTCCCAGTGGAGGCCACGTTCCAAGGATGCCACCCGCGGGCCACGTGTTGAGCCCCGCGTCAACGCAAACCGCACCGCGGGCCGCGAACAATGGCCCAGTGTCGAGTAGCCCTGCTCAACGCCATCTCAAGAAGGCCGCCTTCGTGAGAGCTGGAGAGCCCACGCCCACACGGTGAGGGCGATTAGGTGGCAGTGTTGACACTGCAGGACTTACACGGGTGTCAGAATCGGCGTCCTAGAGGAGAGGACACACCGCCGACCCAAGGAGTGTCACATGGACAAGCAAACGCGATGTAATGACCATGATGGCTCTCCAGCGACGTGCCCTGGGTCAACTGAATTTTGTAGGGTAGACGTGCCCACGCTCTGCTCGCATAAGAGTGGGGCTCTCAATGTTTCCAGACTCCTGTGCCCCTTTCCGGAGTCTGATTGGTATCCCCGAGTCCCACCTCCTCTGAAAACGCCTTGCTTTCAAATGAGACAAGAGACACAGCGACCCTGACCCAACACCAGCTTCCCGGCACGACCGTCTCGTTCTAACATCACTATCAAATAAATCAATTGGAATATAAATATTACACAGGCTGTACCGCTGTGGTCTGCGACTCTCTGGTCTGGCAACATCCGTGGTCAGCAGCACCAGAGAGCCCCATCCAGGAGAGGAGCCGAGAGCCCGGGACTGGCAGTGGAGCCAGCCTGGTGGCAGGGAGCCAGCAGCATGGAGCCTGGTGGTTGGGACCGGACCGGGCTGTGCAGACTGACTGGGGACATGGAGCCCAGCTGCGAGGACTGGCGATCGGGAACCTGGCAGCCAGGCTGCTGGCCAGAAGCCCGGTCAGGTCCAACCGATTCCTACATTTTACTGTGTAAGAAGCAGAATAAACAAGTCATTGTATGAAATTGTAGTTTGTATGGACTTCTCTAGCGCTTACTACGCAGCGTAAGAACATAAGAATGGCTGTACTGGGCCAGACCAAAGGTCCATCTAGCCCAGGAGTCTGTCTGCTGACAGTGGCCAGCACCAGGTGCCCCAGAGAGGGTGGACCAAAGACAATGATCAAGAGATTTGTCTCCTGCCATCCCTCTCCAACCTCTGACAAACAGAGTCCAAGGACACCATTTTATCCCCTGGCTAATAGCCTTTTATGGACCTAACCTCCATGAAATTATCTAGCTTCTCTTTAAACTCTGTTATAGACCTAGCCTTCACAGCCTCCTCTGGCAAGGAGTTCCACAGGTTGACAACACACTGTGTGAAGAAGAACTTTCTTTTAATAGTTTTAAACCTGGTACCCATTAATTTCATTTGGTGTCCTCTAGTTCTTCTATTATGGGAACTAATAAATAACTTTTCTTTATCCGCCCTCTCCACACCACTCATGATTTTATAGACCTCTATCATATGCCCCCTCATTATCCTCTTTTCTAAACTGAAAAGTCCCAGTCTCTTTAACCTCTCCTCATATGGGACCTGTTCCAAACCCCTAATCATTTTAGTTGTCCTTTTCTGAACCCTTTCCAAGGCCAAAATATCTTTTTTGAGGTGAGGAGACCACATCTGTACACAGTATTCCAGATGTGGGCGTACCATAGTTGTATACAGGTGCAGTAAGATATTGTGGGTCTTGTTTTCTATCCCTTTCTTAATAATTCCTAGCATCCTATTTACCTTTTTGACCGCCGCTGCACTCTGTGTGGAAGTTTTGAGAAAACTGTCCACAATAACTCCAAGATCTTTCCTGATTTGTCGTAGCCAAATTAGCCCCCATCATACTGTACGTATAGTTGGGGTTATTTTTCCCCGATGTGCATTACTTTACACTTATCCACATTCAATTTCATTTGCCATTTTGTTGCCCAATCACTCAGTTTGGCAAGTTCTTTTGGGAGTCCCTCACAGTCTGCTTCTGTCTTGACTATCCTAAACAGTTTGGTATCATCCGCAGCCTGTTGGAAAACAAAGGAAATAGATGAGCTGATGCACCCTCTGGAAGACCTCAGCATGTCCCACTGGTTGAGAATCCAGGATTTTGTATAATCCCACCCCACTCCAGGAATCTCCTTGTGAAATTCTATGATCTGCTATAATCACCCCTCGGTAGATTTGAACCTGGGACCTCTGGAGCATAGTGTAGGAGCCTCTCTATAGCTTGAGCAATAAAGCCAGCTGGCTCTCAGCTTAGCTTGTGGGGCTCCCTTGTGCTCACCTCTGGCTGAGAGTGAGCTAAACACCACTGCATGCGACTGACGTACACTAGGGCTTTGTCTACACTACAAGGTTTTTGCAGCAGAGTATGTTAATGACGGACTCATTAGCATGAGTTACAAGGTCATTAGCATATTTTCTGCCGATGCTTTTTGCGCAAGGGGTTTTTGCGCAATAAGCAGCAGTGTAGCTGCTTCCGTTTTGCACAAAAAACCTTTTGTGCAAGATCCTTCTACCTCTCCGGTACCTTGTGCAAAAGGGTTTTTCTGTGCAAAATGGAGGCGGCTACACTGCTGCTTTTTGCACAAAAAAAAACCCTTGTGCAAAAAGCATCGGCAGAAAATAGGTACGGGTCAAACTCCCCATTGTGCACATGGGGAACCTCACGCAAAGGCCATTTCAGGGCTTGGCTACTCTACAAACGCATTGCTGGTATAGCCAAATGCAGTAACATGCTGCCCCAGTGACATTAGCATAGTTAATGTTTACTTGAGAGCTTGTCAGTGTAATGCCAACAGGCAGAACCGAACCCATGCCCACCGGAGCATAGAGCATGAACCTCTACAGCCTGAGCGAAAAGCCAGCTACTTCGCCGCTAAGACTGTAGAGCAAATTCATTCTTCTCTCTCCAAGTGCCCCACCCCCAAGAGGTGTGCGGGTTACACCATCATAACTCCGCAGGCAAGACAATGGATTTTTTTTTTTCCCACATTCCTAGCAGACACAGCTTTGCCGGCAAAACGCTGCAGTGTAGACAAAGCGAAAGTGACTTCCTTCTGCTTGCACAGAGTCTAGGGGCTGAACTCGGATCTCCTGGCCTCTTCGCCTGTGTCTTGCCAAAACCCAATCCTTAGCCTCTCTCCTCCGCCAAAGCAGCGCGTCAAAAAAACCTCCCCGCCGTAGCCTTTCGTCTGTAGCTGGCAGGGATCCTGATGCTATCCTGACTGCTCTGCCCTCTCTGGGGTCAGATCCCAGCTGGCCGGCCCACAGAGCATTCCCAGCCAAAAAGTCAAGGAGCCACAGCATATGGAGCCTGATGTAACTGCTCAGCCCTAGAAGGGTACGTCTAGATTACAGGGTTTTGTCGACAGCTACAGTCGACAAAGCTTCCGTCGACAAAGAGCGTCTAGACTGCAGCCAGTTCTGTCAACAAAGCAAGCCGCTTTGTCGACATAACAGTGTGGACGCAAAGGACAGAGTAGATGCAATAACGCCTTCTATCGACAGAACTCTGTCAACAAAAGGTGTTATTCCTCGTAGATTGGGCTGTGTCTAGACTACATGGCTCCATCGATGGAGCCATGTAGATTAGGGTTGTAGGCAAAGGCAAATGAAGCCGCAATTTAAATGATCGCGGCTTCATTTAAATTTACATGGCTGCCGCGCTGAGCCGACAAACAGCTGATCAGCTGTTTGTCCGCTCAGCACGCTAGTCTGGACGCTCCCCTGCCGACATCAAAGCCCTTTGTCGGCAGCCCCGTTATTCCTCGTGGGATGAGGTTTACCGGGGCTGCCGACAAAGGGCTTTGATGTCGGCAGGGGAGCGTCCAGACTAGCGCGCTGAGCGGACAAACAGCTGATCAGCTGTTTGTTGGCTCAGCGTGGCAGCCATGTAAATTTAAATGAAGCTGCGATGATTTAAATCGCGGCTTCATTTGCCTTTGCCAAACAAACAAATCTACATGGCTCCGTCGACGGAGCCATGTAGTCTAGACATACCCTTGAGGTTTACATACGTCGACAAAACTGCTGAGGTCTGTCGATGTTATGTCGACATAACTCAAAGTCAGTGTGGACACAGGTATAGTTTTGTCGACAAAACCCTGTAGTCTAGACACACCCGAAGTGTCCCTGGGGGGAGGCACATTGCCAGTGGCACATTAGGAGCGAAAACCTCTCCTGCCACTGCATGTGGATGGAGAGAGGACGCCAGTCGCCCGGGTTGGCAATACGGCCCCTTAACAAGCGCTTCATTTACATTCCAGACTGTCCCAGATTGGAGCCATGGAGGGAGGCGGAGCCCTCGTGAATCCAAGTGGCATTTTCAGCATCTGCAGTCGGGATGTAGCTAACGGCAGGGATAGAAAAACCAGAGAAGGAGAAAGCTCAGAGGGGCAGCCATGTTAGTCTGGAAGTTTAAAAACAGCGAGCAGTCCTGTGGCACCGTAGAGACCAACCAAAATGTATCGAACCATGAGTAAAACCCACTGCCTCAGATGAATCGGAGTGGAACGAACAGACAGAAACCAAGAGATATGCATACAACACCAGAAGTGCCTGCCAATACACAAGTTACACAACCCTAGCAAACCAGGGCTCTGATTTTGATCGGGGCGTCCGAGAGCTAGTGCAGTAAGTATAGCAGCTCTCTGCCTCCTGCTCCCGATAGCAGGGTGTTTAGGCGATTTTTAAGCTGGGGGTCCCGACCCCAGAGCCGTTTGTGTGTGTGTGGGGGGGTGGCATATAAGAGCAACGGCTGCAGGCCAGGAGCACAGCTCTGAAGGCAGCACCACCATGTGCAGCAGCACAGATGTAAGGGCAGCAATACCATAGCATACCACCCTTCGGCCCTGCTGTTGGCAGCAGCAATGCCTGGCGAGCAGGGCAGCTGGAGAGATATGCCCCCCCCCCCCCGGCTCCCTCTTCTCCCTGCAGTGTCTTCTATTTGGGAACTTGAAATACGGTAACTCTGCGGAGCGGAGGCGGGCGTCACAGCCTCAAATATTTGCAAAAGTGTGCCCCAGCAAAAACAAGATATGTAGACACCTAACTTCCACAGATGTCATCTTCTTCCTCTCCAGCTTTGCATCCCTCCAAGGAGGTGGCTTCTTAGCTTGCCCAGGAGGCTCTAATCCACTCCCAGGGTGGGTAGGACTTGAACCCACCACCGTGTGTTTTCTAGTTGAAGGCCCTATCACCTAAGCCACCCCAGCCACCTACTGCCAGTGGCTCCCTTATCCTGTGTTATCTGTCGGGTCCCTCCCAGGGCGGTGTGACTTGAGCTGCTGAGAGGGGGCTGAAATGCCAACCCACAACTCTGCCCTTCTCAAGCAAGAGCTGAACTCTCTACTCCACTAAAGAACCCAACCTACTCCCTACCTTGACTTGTCCTGTGTCTGGTGGCTCCCAGGGCGGGTTGAGCTGGCTAGGGGGGGGTCTGGGTACACCCTACTCAATTTCACCATGCCCCACAGCCCCTCTGCTCCCCCACGTGTGAGCCGATGCAGGGTCGGGTGAGGGAGCAGGGTCACTGCGCTGACATCTGACTTTTCCTCTATCCCCTGCGGCACAGGCCCGGGGCCAGGTCTCTGAGGGGTGGGAGAAGGAAGAATCTCTCCATGGTATCGCCCCTCCCTCTCCATCGTGTGGGACGGCGAAGGGTTAAGGCAGAGCTGAGCCTGTGCACTAGGCTAAGACATTCTGTAACGGGGCAGCACTCACCTCTCCCGAGCACCCCTGTCTGGCCGCGTGCGGGCTTCCTCACTGCCTCCATTTTCAGCCCTCTCAGCTACTTAGCCCTGTGGCCAAGTCTCACAGCCTCATGTGCACCCACAACCCCGCTCGGCGTACACCTCGAACGGGGCCCATCCTGGTGCCCTCTGCAAACTGTCTCGGAGTCCATCTTTTCTGTTCATTCGCCACACTCCAATCAAGAGCGGTGCCTCCGGAGCGCCTCCTCCAGGAGATAACTCCCTCTGCCCTTAGCTCAGGGCCTTTAGCATCCAGTTCATAGCCTCTAAGTAACACCCCTCATGGAGCCACTCCCTCAGGCCAGCCAGTTATCCCTGGCCCTCACTCCCTCAGGTCTGGACTGCAACTGCACTGACTCTGCAGCTGCAGCTTCTTATATAGTCCTTCCTGGCCCCTGATTGGCTGGTTTCTTCCCAGTCCCTCTAGCCAGCCTGGAGGACTTCTCAGTGGCCCTTTCTAGCCAGCAGGTCTGCCCTGCTACAGGTATTGAAGCTGCTGGAAGGGAGCGAGGGCTATTCACCAGGGAGCTGGCTGACAGGGGAAGAGGAAATGGCCATTATCAGTCTGCCTGGGGTCTATGACAGGGTTGGGCTTATGGGCAGTGCTGCCTAGTGGCTTGGTCACTAGGTCCCCGCTCTGCCCATCCCTTGTGAGGAAGCACTGCAACACTATGACAAGCCCCTTGCTCGTGGACAGCAACTTGGCCTTCCTCAGCCCAATTATGTTCTCCCCCTTGCAGAGTGGCAAATTCCATTAGCCTGACACAGGAAGGATGCTCATCCCATCCTTGGGCCCCCTTATGGGTGGTGTGCCCTGACGCGGGGCTTACAATGTCTCTACCTTCACCTTGTCTCTAAGGCTATGTCTACACTCGCGGCTTCTTGCGCCAGTATGGCCGTTCTTGCACAAGAATCCGCAGAGCGTCCACACAGCCCGCCCGCTTTTGCACAAGGAAATTTACAGTACGGCGTGGTAAGAGAGGGCTTCTTGTGCAAGCGCTATGCTCTTTTTTAACAGGTGTAAGCCCTCTTGCACAGGAGCTCTTGCACAAGAGGGCAGTGTGGACGCTGGGCAGGGATTTCTTGCGCAAGAAAGTCCTATGGCTAAAATGGCCATCGGAGCTTTCTTGTGCAAGAGAGCGTCCACACTGCCATGGGCGCTCTTGAGCAAAAGCACATCTCTTGTGCAAAAGCACAGCTCGCACATGGCAGTGTGGACGTGTTCTTGCACAAGCCTTCTTGCACAAGAACCCTTGCACAAGATGTTCTTGCGCAAGAAGCCGCCAGTGTAGACATAGCCTAAGGGGGGGACAGGCTGAGCCCTCTTCAGGAGAGGGTGGTTGGTAGGGAATCATAGACTCCCAGAGCTGGAAGAAACCTCGGGAGTCATCAAGTCCAGCCCCCTGCCCAGAGCAGGACCAATCCCAACTCCATCATCCTAGCCAGGGCTTGGTCCAGCCAGGACTTAAAAACCTCTAGGGATGAAGACTCCACGCCCTCCCTAGGGAACCCATCCCAGGGCTTCCCCACCCTCCTAGTGAAATAGTTTTTCCTAATATCCAACCTAGACCTCCCCCACTGCAACGTGAGCCTATTGCTCCTTGTTCTGCCATCCGTCCTACTGAGAACAGCCTCTCTCCATCCTCTTTGGAACCCCCCTGCATGCTGGACCCTTTCCAATACATCCACATACTTTCTATATGGAGGGGGGAGGGAGGAGAATGTAGTACTCCAGAGGTGGCCTCCCCAGAGCCGAATAAAGGGGAATAATCACTTCTCTGGATCTGCTGGCGATGCTCCTCCTAATGCCCCACAATATGCCATTAGCGTTCTTGGCTACAAGGGTGCTAACAAAGATCATCAGCTTTCTGTTCTTCAGACTCCTATCCAGCTTCTCATCCACTGGAATCCACAAAAAGACATGCCCCCTCTTTCCACTGGGCTCCTACCTAGGCCCTACAAAAGTCAGCAACAGCAAATGCCCTGGAGCGCTTTAGTGCTGGCTCCAGAGGCTACTTCCTACCCCTTCCCCTTCCAGTCCAGGGCATAGCCCAAACCTCCACCAATGCTCCATTAGAGCCAAGGGTTCTCTTGTCCTAGGGAAAGGCTGGTCCCTTCTGTAGGGCCTGGAGTAGCTGCTGCTGGCTGATTTCTCCCCTCTGCCGCCTAGCCACAACTTCTGCTGGGCCCTGGCTCAGGACTTCCGGAGACAGATCTGTGCTCCTCTCCTCTCTGCCCGCCCCCCTTTGAGCTGTCTGGCATTTTTTAGCTCCTCCACCTGCAGTACAGAGTCCCCTGGGCCCAGAACTGCTCCTTAACTTAGCCTGTCCCACTGGGAGGTTTAAACTCTCCACCACGCGGTCCAATAGAGCCAGTAACGTTTCCACACAGGATAATCCCCTAGGTCCGTAGTGAAGAGTGGACTTGCTGGGCAGCCCTGGATCCTGGAATAGCCAGATCCAACGGTGGGGGCTCAGCGCATCTGATTTAGGTGTCTACCGCTAGGCACCCACATCGGAAGCTTTCAGTGCCTTTTAGCGCTTTTAATCCCATCACCCAAACCAGACTCTCCCGCCTGCTCAGACTGGTGTTGCTCCTCCTTGAGCTTCCCTGTGCGTTGAGATGGTTCTAGTGAGCAGGTGGCCAGAGCAGAGCCGAAGGCAGATTTGCAGCGCGAGAAGTTTTTGCGCCGTTCCTGTTATAACAGGTCGCACTCCCAGCACGTCTGAAGAACAGAAAGCTGATGATCTTTGTTAGACCCTTGTTAGTCTGCGAGGTGCCTTAGGCCTACTCCTTGTTTTTAAAGTTACAGACTAACACGGTGACGCTTCTGCGGCCTCTTGGGAGGCAGCTCGGGTGGTGCATCAGCAAACAGGAAGGAAAGCACCCGAACTCCACTAGGACTTGCCTTTCGCTAGATTTTCCTGCCTGCTGTGAAGGCGGCGATGCGATTAAAGCAAGAGCTGAGGAAACTTAGCCGAGCAAGGTTCCGCTTCTGGCTCTGCCACACATTGCGGGTGGAACCTTGGGCAAGTCACTTCATCTCGCCGGGTCTCATTTCCCCATCTTTAACACAGAGACAACAACCCCTTGGGGTGTGTCTAGACTACATGCCTCCGTCGACGGAGGCATGTAGATTAGACAGATCGGCAGAGGGAAATGAAGCCGCGATTAAAATAATCGCGGCTTCATTTAAATTTAAATGGCTGCCCCGCTCTGCTGATCAGCTGTTTGTCGGCAGATCGGGGCAATCTGGAAGCCTTTCTTGATCGGCACAGGTAAACCTGGTTTCACGAGGCTTACCTGTGCCGATCAAGAAAGGCTTCTTTGTCGACGCGGCGCGTCCAGACTGCCCCGATCTGCCGACAAACAGCTGATCGGCAGAGCGGGGCAGCCATTTAAATTTAAATGAAGCCGCGATTATTTTAATCGCGGCTTCATTTCCCTCTGCCGATCTGTCTAATCTACATGCCTCCGTCGACGGAGGCATGTAGTTTAAACGTACCCTTGTTGGCCTGTTTCACCCTGGGATGCAATTACAATTCAGAGCAATCAAGATACAGTCACACCCTTTAAGCAACACAGTAAGGACGATCTACCTTCTCCACCCCACCCCGGTGTAGACACAGCTGCATCCACAGAAGCCTTCTTTTATCCATGTAGCTGCTGCTGTTCTGGGAGGGGGCTTTGCAAGGACAACAACAACAACAACAAAAGACAATGCAATCTGTGATGAGGGAAGGGCATGCTGGGAAAAACCCATTTTTTCATCTCAGGGTCAAATTTGGCTAAACCCACCTGCTATGGGACCACGCGTCGCAAACCGAGATGGTTTATTCCATCCTGACGTTCTGTCACATTACCTGTACGTCAAAAGATATATCTGTGCTTTACACACAATGACCTCACAGGGGAAACAGAACCATAGTTACCTCTTCCCTAGAGCTGAGCCGGGAACGGTTCTCCTGTATGTTCCATCGTTCGCTGTCCTGGTTTAGCTGCTGCAGCCGAGACCTCAGCTGTGGTGTGGAAGGTCCCTGCTTGACAGTTTTGGGTCAGACGGTGGTACTGGACTCCTCCACGACAGGTTTCCACATGCCTCTGCAGAGCCTACAGTCCCTCCCACATAGCTGGAGCTTTCCATCCAGAGCTGTGGTTCTCAGCTGGTGGTCCATGGTGACGTTTTCGGTGGTCCACAGGAACATTGTCCAAAGTCACCCGGCGTGAGCAGGCGCCGCCGTTAGGCTGTTTTACGCCATGTTCACAAGCACGCGGTGCGTCATCCATAGCGTCACCTAGGACGCCACCACGTTGTGCTGCCAGTAACTTCCGTCTGAGGCCTTGAGCATCAGTGTAGCTGCCACCGTCGTGCTGAGCGGTTGCCGTGGCGTTCGTCCCGTGCTACATGTGCTGGAGGTGGTCCACAACAATTCTTTGATTGGCCTGGTGGTCCATGGACTGAAATGAGTTGAGAACCACGGATCCAGAGACGAGGCGTGCGGCTCGCTGCAGGTCCCATCACCGAAATGGGATGGGCTGCCCTCTTGGGGATGGAGCCAGGCACTGCAGAGCTAGAAGCATGCCCTCTTGCAGTCTGAGCTAGCAGGGGGACACATAGGCACAGGGGGGATGTACAAGTCATATCATTTGTGGCTACGACCCTGGTCAACGTAGCTATGCCAACAAACCCCCAGCGCACACAGAGCTATGTTGATGGAGGAGGAGGAGGAGAATTTTCCTACTGACATTTGTCAGGGCTGGTGACAGATTTCGCCAGGCCCTGGGTGAGGTGAGGGGGGCTCGGCTCCAGGCTTCCTGGAAGGGGCGGGGCCTTGGACAGAAGGGGCGGGGCTATGGGTTAGCCTTCCCCACCCAGCCCTCAGCATCCAGGGGAGCTGCTGCAGCAGTAGCAGTGGTGGTGACTGTGACGGCGCGTTGGGGGTCCCCCGTCTCCTGCACCCCGAAATGGCACAAACAGACTGCACCAGCCAGTGGAATAGAGGAAGTTTATTGCCTCTCCAGGATACAGCACAGCACAGATGTAATCTGGTCACAGAGCTGGGCTAGGATGCCTCAGGCCCCCTTGAGATGGGGGAGACTGGGCCCCTAAACTCCAGCCCCTTTCCCTAGGCTGTCTCCTCCATGCTCCCAGACACCAACTAAACTCACCCTCTTCCAGTGACCCAGAATCGTGGCCCTTTTAAATCACCAGGCCTTGGAGCAGCTGCCCTCTCAGCCTGCCTCCAAGTCCCGTTGACTCCAGAGAACACATCCACACGCATAAGAGCCTTGCCACCGTATTTAGCAGCCCTGGGGAGACCTAGTGGATAAGCCACTATGCTGGAAGCATGCCTCAGTTTCCCCTCTCACTGTGAATGTGTACAGCACCCAGCCCAGATTTTCAGCCGTTACACGGTGTCCTAATTAACTGCTTTTTAATCTCCCTACAGAGAACTCCCCCATCCGAAGAGCTGTGGAAAGTTTGGTTTGCTTCCTCCGCACCTCTCTTTTTAAAAAAGACCAATACAGCTTTGAAGATTTATTCCCCAACGTGCATATTTAGTGAAGTGCGAAGATAGTTCATAAGTACAACGTGGGCCTTACCCGTATTTAATGTCACGTGTTAATTAACAATTCTTTAGTAACGTCCAACAGTTGTAGATGTGAAAACTTTATAGCCTTCGATAAATTGCACCCCCTCCCCGGCTTCATAAACTCCTTTAGATTTACACATCTTCGTAAGCCCGCTCTCTTGCAAACAAATTAAATAATGCATAAAGATTTCAACAAAAAGACAATTTATTGTGTCTTGATTTAATGGGAACTAGGTACATTAAGTCACTTCAGGATTTTATGAAGTTCCTTGATTGATGATTTCCCTATGGGTCTTGCTTCCAGAATGAAAGCTTGATACAAAGAGGTACAGGAAGCTAAAGGCCTTGGTGAAGGGCAGCGTTGTACAGCTCAGATCAATGTGGTGTTAGACTCTATTCTTCCACGTCCTGCATACGATATTTTCTTTCTCTGAACATTATCCAGAACTCTTCGCTCAGCCTGTTTATGCAGAGGAATTAACTGGCATAGCTGAGCAGAATAAGAGAATCTATCCGAGCTACTCTGGAACACGTTTCCAAGTGGAGCCGCTATTCCAGAATAAAGTCCCTTTTCTGCTGAAATGGAGTGTCATGGAGACATGGGGAGTTATCCTGACATAGCGATCATGGAATTGCTTGTTCTGCTGTGGTTATGCTGATCAGTTTCTCCCTGGAGACAAGCTCTCGGTCAAAACTCCCTTGTAGGCCCCGGAAGACCAAGATTTGCCTAACTCAAGCAAACACTCATCAACTCATGAACGGACCAGAAAAAAATGGCCACATTTAGGCCAAAAGACGGAAATATTGTGATTCAGGAATTTGAAAAGGTTTTGTTTTGATCCAAAATGGAGAACAGAACATTTTGGCTTTCCTGAACTGAAATTCATCAAGACAGCCACCTCTCCAAAAAAATTCAGTCTTTTGACTTTTCATCGTGATTTGAGATGAAAAATTTTGGAAGATCAGAGTTTCCAGAGGGACAGAAGTTCCATTTTTCTACCCACTCCAGAGATTTCATTTATTAATGGACAGCATTTTCATGGCCGTCATTTCCAAAGCAATTCTAGTACCTCACAAACATCACTGACTATTTGTATCACAGTAGCTTACAGATTCCCCCTAGTAAGTTCAGGGCCCTATTGTACTAGGCATTATGCACACACACATAGTAAAAACAGTCCCTGTCTCAAAGAATGTATGATCTAAATAGACCAACATGCAATAATGGAAGAATTATTGATCCCATTTTACAGAAGAGACAACTGAGGCAAAGAAAGATTAAATGGCTTGCTCAAGGTCAAACAAGAAGTCAGTAGCAGAGCCAAGAACTAATTCTGTTTTTCTTAAGTCCAGCAGTGTAGTGGAGCCAAATTGGCATTTTGGCACTTTTACCCTGTGAGAGGACACCATTTTACTCTTTTTACTAATACATTTTTATATAGTATGTTTAATATTTTATATTCTATATCAAGTTTTGACATTGTCAAAGTGTGTCAACATTATTAAAACAAAACATTTTTACATGGTCAGTCTGATATTTCCCAACCCACATTTTAGGGGGGAATGACCTTTTGGTCCCAAACTGGCATGAAAAAGAAATGTCAGAACTTACAGAAATATCAGAATTCTCTGGGCATTTGTGAACAACAATTGGTAGACGCAAATCCCAGGAAGCAGTGTGCATGGATGCACCAACATGCATGACCAGGGGTGGTGGTGGGGACGGAGGGAGAAGAAAGAACGCAAAACCTCCATGAGTTTGGATCGATGATCTGTATGTGGTTAAAGGGAGAGCTGGGTCTTAACACTCCTTCTGTTGCAAGAAAGGAAAGAGACTGTGAAAACAACAAATGTAGAGGACGAAAGAGCCTTTGCATTAATTTGTTAGGTGAGATAGGGTACGTCTAGACTACATGCCTCTGTCGCCAGAGGCATGTAGATTAGGCTACCAGACATAGGAAAATGAAGCGGTGATTTAAATAATTGCCGCTTCATTTAAATTTACATGGCTGCCGCGCTGAGCCGACAAACAGCTGATCAGCTGTTTGTCGGCTCAGCGCGATAGTCTGGACGCGCGGGTGTTGACATCAAAGGTATTTGTCGACCACCCAGGCATGGCGACAGAGGCATGTAGTCTAGACGTACCCGTACTGATTTTCCAATGCCTCGTCCTGCTTTCCTAGTCAAGATCTCTCATCCTGCTCCTAAAACATATTGGCTACGTCTACACTGGCATGATTTTCCGGAAATGCTTTTAATGGAAAAGTTTTCCGTTAAAAGCATTTTCGGAAAAGTGCATCTAGATTGGCAGGGTGCTTTTCCACAAAAGCACTTTTTGCAGAAAAGCATCTGTGGCCAATCTAGACGCGCTTTTCCGCAAAAAAGCACCGATCGCCATTTTTGCGATCAGGGCTTTTTGGCGGAAAACAAATCTGAGCTGTCTACATTGGCCCTTTTGCGCAAAAGTTTTTTGGAAAAAGACTTTTGCCCGAACAGGAGCAGCATAGTATTTCCACAAACGCACTGACAATCTTACATGAGATCGTCAGTGCTTTTGCGGAAATTCAAGCGGCCAGTGTAGACAGCTGGCAAGTTTTTCCACAAAAGCAGATGATTTTGCGGAAAAACTTGCCAGTCTAGACACAACCATTGGTCATATAGATCTCCTTTTTTGGTCCTGTTTGGGCAAGGGGCTGGACTTGATGACTCCTGAGGTCTCTTCCATAGAATCATAGGATTCCATGATGTCCTGGGACCATCACTGAAGTGTCATCACTAAATTCGCAAAAGTTGTTCTCAGAGGTGGGAAACTGCCCAAGCCTTTGTTCTTAGAAGCTATGGCAGAGGTGTGGGGAAGAACAACACACACATCCTTGGCTGCATTATCTGCTCCGATAGCCGCATGGCACAAACAAAATGACAAGCAAAATGGCAAGGCGGAGAAGTCAAGCAAGTAGCGAGATACTGCAAAAGTTAGGCCAGGAATTCCAAAGATCCACCAGACAGAACATCTCCTCTTTTCAGCTGCAACGGGCTGGTCTTCACAGACTGCACGGAGGCTTTTGCGAAGATGCTATTATGCGGACGGGAGAGCCTCTCCCAGCATCTTAGTTAAGCCACCTCCCCAAAAGGCAGGAGCTGTGTCAACAGGAGAAACCTTCCAATCAACACTGCACTGTCTACCTGGAGAGGTAGGCCAGTATACTATGTTTACTAGGGGTCACCAAATGAAGTTAATAGGGAGCAGGTTTAAAACAAACCAAAGGAAGTTTTTCTTCATGCAGCGCACAGTCAACTTGTGGAACTCCTCGCCAGAGCGGAGGGCTGGACTTGACGACCTTCTGAGGTCTCTTCCAGTTCTATGATTCTATGATAAGGGGATGGTTGGATGAAATAACATGATCTTGGTAACTAATTGACCATTCATTATCAGTTGGAAATAGGTCAATGGAGGGATGATAGGAGTTGCTATAGGGAACTTCTGGGTGTCTGGCTGGTGAGTCTTGCCCACATGCTCAGGGTTTAGCTGATCGCCATATTTGGGGTCGGGAAGGAATTTTCCTCCAGGGTAGATTGGCAGAGGCCCTGGAGGTTTTTCGCCTTCCTCTGTAGCATTGGGCACAGATCACAGCTGGAGGATTCTCTGCATGTTGGGGCCTTCAAAGTATTTGAAGGCTTCAATATCTGAGATATAGGTGAGAGGATTATTCTAAGAGGGGTGGGTGAGATTCTGTGGCCTGCACTGTGCAGGAGGTCAGACTAGATGATCATAATGGTCCCTTCTGACCTTAAAGTCTATGAGTCTATGTGGTAAAGACCAGGACTTTAACCGGGTTAAAAAAAGAATTGGATAAATTTATGGAAGAAAGGTCCAGCAATGGCCATTAGCCAGGATGGGCAGAGAGGGTGTCCCTAGCCTCTGTTTGTCAGAGGCTGGAAATGGGTGACAGGGGAGGGATCAACATGATGATTCCCTGTTCTGTTCAGTCCCTCTGGGGCTTCCTGAATTGGCCACTGCTGGCAGACAGGACACTGGGCTAGATGGACCTTTGGCCTGACCCAGTCTGGCCGTTCCTATGTTCTTATGTACGTTGTTCAGGGTTGAGGGTTTTTCACACCCTTGAGAGATGTTGTTATACCGATCATAGAATCCTAGACCACTAGAACTGGGAGGGACCTTGAGAAGTCACCGAGCCCAGTCCCCTGCCCTCGCGGCAGGACCAAGCACCGTCTAGATCATCCCTGACAGGTGTCTGTCCAACTTGCTGTTAAATATCTCCAGAGATGGAGATTCCACAACCTCCCCAGGCAACTAATTCCAGTGTTTAACCACCCGGACAGTTATAAGTGTGTCGTGTAGAACTAGCCTGAAAATCATCCTGAAATGATGGTTTCGTTGTTTGGGAAGGTGCAAAGTAGAATTGGCTGCAGGCCAGGATGATATTCCGGCCGTTAGATCTTACTACTAAGGATTTTATGAACGGTTAACTAACTGAGCATCTTGTAAGCCGGGGCTACTCAATTCTTTTTTTGTCGGAGCCTCTTGCTTGCAGTGTTATCCCATTACATGAAAAATAAAATCAAAGCACCTAAAAATAACCTCCACGAGAGATGGCATAAATTACATCTAGGACTTTGAGACCGTACTTAGATAAAATGTCAAAGAGATGCAAATATTAGCGTTCAGTCCCTTGCAGGCAACTGGCTGAAGTTCTGAACGAGTTTTGTCAAGTACAGTTATTGTAGGTATATCTGTATATAGATCGGGGTGGGCAATAAACAGCCGCGGGCGATAGGTGGCTCTCCTGGCGGCTGCCGTTGCTTTATTTACCGGTGTTTCTTGTAGCTCTTGTTGACCATGGATCGCCGTTCCAGGCCAAGGGGAGGTGCTGGAAGTGGTATTCCGGTCCACAAGAGACATCGGTTACGTACAGCCCAAGGCAGAGCGGACAAGATTGATTAGCATAAGTAGCTAATATTTCACGGGATTGTTCAAGGCGATGCGGCCAGTGAAAGGAGAAGAGGAAAGTGGGGGAGTGGTTACAGATTGTGGTGATCAGAGCCGTCCTGTCCGTGGGATGGATGGGGGCAGCCAGCCCGAACCCGCACTTTGAGGGGCCCCATGGCGGCTGCCCCAACAATCCTATGGATGGGATAGTCTCCCAGATTAATCCATGGGGACTTCCCAGGGCAGCCTGGCGGGTTACCTGAGGGGGAGGGGTTACCCTCCCCCACACTCGCCACATCTCCCAGCCGGGCCGCTCTGCTCCCCTGTGGTGGTGGGAAGTTGAGCACCTGGCCCGCTCCCTGAGTGATTCAGGGCTTGGGGGGGGGGCAAGCTGGGGCGGGGGGGGCAGGCCGGAGCCAACGTCTGGGGTCACTCTGCTTCCTGTGGTTGGGGGGAGGGGCACGTCGCTCGACACTAAGCATCAGGGACGGCAGAGAGACGGGATTATGGCTTGTTTTAATCAGCCTCGGCCCTAGGGGGGGACAGGGCCTGGGGGGGGGACAGGGCCTCTTCCACCCTGCCCCTCACCTGCTCTGCCCCCACCCTGCCCCCTCACCCCTTCCCTCAGACCCCATCCCTCCTCCACCCCACCCCTCCCCTGCTCTGCCCCCACCCCACCCCCTCACCCCTTCCCTCAGACCCTGCCCCTCCTCCACCCCGCCCCTCACCTGCTCTGCCCCCACCCTGCCCCCTCACCCCTTCCCTCAGACCCCGCCCCTCCTCCACCCCCAACTCCACCCCACCCTGCCTCCTCCTGCCCCAGCTCCGCTCCCACCCTGCCCCCTCTTCCCTTCCCCCAAGTGCCCCTGCTCTACCCCTGCTGCTGCCCTGAACAGGCTGCCCTGGTAATCCCCAGGGTTGCATAGCTTGGGGGACTGGGGAGGGGGTTCAATGGGGCAAAGCAGGGGCAGGAAGAGGCAGGGCGGGGTGGAGCAGGGGTGGGGTCTGAGGGAAGGGGTGAGGGGGCAGGGTGGGGGCAGAGCAGGGGAGGGGTGGGGTGGAGGAGGGGCAGGGTCTGAGGGAAGGGGTGAGGGGGCAGAGCAGGGGAGGGGTGGGGTGGAGGAGGGGCAGGGTCTGAAGGAAGGGATGGGGGCAGGGTGGGGGCAGAGCAGGGGAGGGGTGGGGTGGAGGAGGGGCGGGGTCTGAGGGAAGGGGTGAGGGGGCGGGGTGGGGGCAGAGCAGGGGAGGGGTGGGGTGGAGGAGGGGCAGGGTCTGAGGGAAGGGGTGAGGGGGTGGGTTGGGGGCAGAGCAGGGGAGGGGTGGGGTGGAGGAGGGGCAGGGTCTAAGGGAAGGGGTGAGGGGACAGGGTGGGGGCAGAGCAGGTGAGGGGCGGGGTGGAGGAGGGATGGGGTCTGAGGGAAGGGGTGAGGGTGCGGGGTGGGGGCAAAGCAGGTGAGGGGCGGGGTAGAGGAGGGATGGGGTCTGAGGGAAGGGGTGAGGGGGCAGGGTGGGGACAGAGCAGGTGAGGGGCGGGGTGGAGGAGGGATGGGGTCTGAGGGAAGGGGTGAGGGGGAAGGGTGGGGGCAGAGCAGGGGAGGGGTGGGGTGGAGGAGGGGCAGGGACTGAGGGAAGGGGTGAGGGGGCAGGGTGGGGGCAGAGCAGGTGAGGGGCGGGGTGGAGGAGGGATGGGGTCTGAGGGTAGGGGTGAGGGTGCGGGGTGGGGGCAGAGCAGGTGAGGGGCGGGGTAGAGGAGGGATGGGGTCTGAGGGAGGGGGTGAGCGGGCAGGGTGGGGGCAGAGCAGGGGCAGGAAGAGGCAGGGCAGGGTGGAGCAGGGGGGTGGAGGAGGGATGGGGTCTGAGCAAAGGGGTGGAGTGGGGGGTAGGGCAGGAACAGAGTGGGGGTGGGAGAAGGCAGGGTAGAGCGGGGCCTGGGGTAGGATAGGGGTTGCCCCAGGCCCTGTCCCCCGCTAGGGCCGAGGCTGGTAATAACAAGCCATAATCCCGTCTCTCCTCAACGGGTGATGCTCAGTGTGGAGCGCTGTGACGAAGGGCAGCGCCCAGCCCCGTCTGTGGAAGGCCTTGGGTGGGTTTCCTTCGAGGCTGAGGGCCGAGAGGCCAGAGAGCGGTGGCTTTGGGAAGCACCTTCACCTGCCGTGGTGCTTGGGACTTTTCTCATTGTTCCGTGCAGGTTCCCCCAGGAGCACGCGCGATGCGCTGGCACAAGGCACCTACCGAAGCTGCTGTCCTTGGTGCTGATGGGATGCATGTGCAGATCGGACAGGAAACCACCCCCATTCAAGCTCTTTCGCGTCTCAGGCCCTCTCGTGGCCGGGAGCGCTGCTTCTCTGATTGTTTCCTTTGGCCTCAGTGCAGCTCAGAGCCTCTGAGAAGTGCCCCTTCTATCCCTACCCACCCTGACTCTCAGGGTGTGTCTAAACTACATGGCTCCATCGATGGAGTCATGTAGATTAGGCTAATCGGCAAAGGGAAATGAAGCTGCGATTTAAATAATTGGGGCTTCATTTAAATTTAAATGGCTGCCACGCTGAGCCGACAAATAGCTGATCAGCTGTTTGTTGGCTCAGCGCGCTAGTCTGGACACTCCCGCGCCGACCTGAAAGCCCTTTATCGACCTCCCCGTTATGCCTCGTAGGATGAGGTTTACTGGGGAGGTCGATAAAGGGCTTTCATGTCGGCAGGGGAGCATCCAGACTAGCACGCAGAGCCGACAAACCGCTGATCGGCAGAGCGGGGCAGCCATTTAAATTTAAATGAAGCTGCGATTATTTAAATTGCGGCTTCATTTCCCTTTGCCGAACAAACAAATCTACATGGTAGTTTAGACGAACCCTCACTGCTATGTCTGATAAGAACATAGGAACAGCCAGACGGGGTCAGACCAAAGGCCCATCCAGCCCAGTGTCCGGTCTGCCCACAGCGGCCAATGCCAGGTGCCCCAGAGAGAATGAACAGAACAGGGAATAATCCAGTGATCCTACCCCCTGTCGCCCATTTCCAGTCTCTGACAAACAGAGGCTAGAGACACCATTCCTACCCAGCCTGGCTAATAAGGATTGATGGACCTACCCTCCATGAATTCATCTTGTTCTTTCTCGAACCCTGTTAAAGTCCTGGCCTTCACAACCTCCTCTGGCAAGGAGTTCCACAGGTTGACTGTCCTCTGCATGAAGAAAAACTTCCTTTGGTTTGTTTTAAACCTGCTACCTATTCATTTCATTTGGTGATCCCTAATTCTTATGTGATGGGAACCAGTAAATAACTTTTCCTTGCTCACTTTCTGCAGACCTGTCATGATGTCATAGCCCTCTATACTATCCCGCTTTAATCTCCTCTTTCCTTAGCTGAAGTCTCCCTAGATCTAGTATTGAAAGTCTCACAGGGGGAACTGTGTTAGACTGTAACTTTAAATAAACAAGTAATCCTGCTCCCCCCCTTTTTTTTCCTCCACTCTGTTAATCTGAGGAAGTGGGTTTTACCCACGACAGCTCATGATACTATATATATTTGTTAGTCTCTAAGGCTGTGTCCAGACTCAGGGGTTTTTTCGGGAAAAGTAGCCTTTTCCCGAAAAAGCTTCCCCTGCGTCCAGACTCAAGCCGCGTTCTTTCGAAATTATTTCGAAAGAACGCGGCTTTTCTTTCGATGGCGGTAAACCTCGTTTCACGAGGAAGAACGCCTTCTTTCGAAAGTTCCTCTTTCGAAAGAAGGCGTTCTTCAATGTAAATAGGGCTTCTTCAAAAGAGAGCATCCAGACTCGCTGGGTGCTCTCTTTCGAAAAAGCGGATTGCTCTTTCGAAAGATCCGCCTGCAGTCTAGACGCGATCTTTCGAAAGAGGCTCTTTCGAAAGATGCTTTCGAAAGAGCCTCTTTCGAAAGAAGCCTGCAGTCTAGACATAACCTAAGGTGCTACAGGACTGCTTGTTATTTCTTTAGCTCTAGTACAGTGATTCTCAACTTGTTTCAGTCCACAGACCACCAGGGCAATCAAAACATTTTCATGGACCACCTCCTTTTTGAGACATCATACAGAAAAGCAGACACCAAACATTTTGGTTTGAAATTTATTTCTGACTCACAGATGTTTGGTGCCTGCCCACGCCGTGTGACTTTGGACAATGTTCCTGTGGACCACCGAAAAAGTCACCGTGGGCCACCAGTTGAGCCCCACAGCTCTAGTACAATTCCGGGGGGAGGTTTTTGCCTGCACCAGATCAGAGCTGAGATCACGGTGGTCCCTTCTGACCTTGGAGTCTACGGATCTCTCGTCTGAGGCCAGATGCAGCTCGTACCTTGCTGTTCCCTTTCTGGGTGGCCGGGATCTGGCCTCAGACTGGCCCCTGCGGTTTGCTTTCATGTGAGCTGCTGCCTTTTGTTCTCCACTGCCCAGTTCAGACAAAGCCCCGGCGGCTCTTCTTTCAGACACTCCTCCGCATGGGGCCCGCCTGAGGGATTTGGACAGGATGCGTGTGCCTTTTGATCCCTGCAGCCCTTTCGCTGCAGCTCCTCAGGGGAGCCAACATGAAGGCTTCTCACAGACACAGAAGGGTTGGACAGTTAATACTCAGAGGAGTGCACCGGGGGTGGGGGGCGGACACCTTCTTCCTGCTCCATCGAGGAAGAAGGCCCGGGGTGCTGGATGCAGTCCCCGGCTTGCCTGGATCCGGCCCCTGAGGCTCACTCCCCCGCAGCACTGGTGATCCAGCCCTCCTTCCCCCACCGTCCCACGCTCTGGGGTGCGAGGGGAATGTGGGGAGGGTCTTTCTCCTTCTCAGTCCGAGCCACATCAATGAGGGTGGGTTGGTTGGTTTTGCTTCTCACGTGTGTGCAGCCCCCGACTGATTTTTCTGTGGGCCAGTGGCCCCCGGCCCACACAAGGCTCCCCACCCGTGGCCTAGAGCCGTGGGGGAATATGGCCACTGAGTACTCAGCACCCGTTAGCATGGGGGGCCGTGCCCCAGTCCAGCCCCTGGTGATGCTGGCATCCAGCTTTGGAAAGGGCTCATGAGGCTCCGTGCTGCCTCTTGCGGCTGCCTCTTTCCCTCGTGGCAGGCACGCTACCTGCATCGTCACTGGGCTGAGAGGATACTTCTCCAGCCACCTCTTTGCTCGACACGACGGTGCCTAACCCGCCCTGGCGTGCTAGCCGTTGGCCACTCTGGCCAGAGGAGATCCAAGGAGGGCTGTAGCCCAGCCAGCAGTGCTGCCCTTCCCCCCCCCCGTGGCGTACCCCCCCGTTCAGGCTCTGCTAGCTGAGCTAGGCCGCACATCAGCCGTGCGGTGGCGCCGGATGCGCCGGGGACCTCTCTCATCCCTGTCGTGGGGCTTCACGACTATCCTCTTCTGAGCACACCAGGATTCGGTTTGTCAGAAGACGCCGTGGGGGGAGGGGCGGGGCCACCCGAAATCGCGGCGCGAAGGCCGGCCGTAGGCAGACGTGACGAGGCAGAGGCGGGCGAGGAAGAAGAGCGAGGTTGCTATTTTAAGGAGGCGCGCCGGTCGTAAAGCAATCATCTCCCGCACCCGGCTCTTGCTTGGCTCTGTGCCTTCACACCGCAAGAAGCGGCTGTGTTTTCTATTCCCCACCTCTAATATCATTAACTCACAGGCATTCACCTTCCTTCCCCCCCCCCCCCGCATCCCCCTTCTGTTCTGCAATATGATTTGTCCTTTTCATATGTGTTCATTTTTTTAAATTGTATCCTTTGGTATATATGGCTGTGACTATTTTCTTCCACTATTTGATCTGAGGAAGTGGGTCTGGCCCACGAAAGCTCATCCCCTAATAAACCATCTTGTTAGTCTGTAAAGTGCTACATCGTCCCGTCTTTTGTTTTCTATTCCAGTCACACTGAACGCTCCTTACCAATCTATCCATCTTAATCAGCGCCTACCGATGCTTGCAGTCCCACCAGGGCGGAGGCTGGTCACGGGAGGGGGGAGCTGCTATTAAATACGGAGAATTCAGTGTGAACCCAAAACACCAGCAAGTAGCTCCACCTTTTTGCTTCCCCCCCCCCCTCCAGTTCTACAGGGAGGGTCCCGGGGATGGGGGTAAAGGGAGGTGAAAGGGAGGGCAGGAACGGACGCCAACGGCAGGGACCCACTCCGAGGTGCAGCGGCCTGTGAGCTGGCGTGCCGGCGAGCCCTTTGTGAAAGCCGAGGGCCCCCCAGGGAGGGGTGTGTCCGCTGCTCAGTGTTAAAGACCTTTTGCTCATCATCTGCATTCTGACGTTGCTGCAGTGGCCGGACAAAACACCTCTTACGTCACCCATTTCCCAGAATCCCTCTCCCCGCTCTCTCCTTTCCACGGCATCTCTCCCCTCCCGCCCACGCCACATCCCCGGCACACAGCAGCCGTACGCTACTGCAGAGAGGATGCTGTTTCTGCAAGGATTGCAGTTCGGTGCCTGAAATGACCCCCTCCTTCCCCCCGCCACCACGGCTTCCTCCTCAGGCTCTGAACTGCAAGGTTTAATGAGCTTCAGTCTGCACCAGAAAGGGGACGGATGCGTTCCCACAAGGCTCCACGCCACAGGGTGTGTAATCCTCTACGCCGCACACTGACACCTACAGTAATGCACACACACACGCATGTGTGTGCACGGAACACGACGTTCGCACACACGAACCACCTGCATGCACGTGACACGACGGGTTCACACCCCCGTCCCCTGCAACGCGAAACAGGCACTCGCAGCATTCCTCCATCACTCATCACACCCCCCACGCCTGCATGTGCCGTTCCTATGCCAGATGACATGCGCACACGCCGGCCAGGTGAAACATAAGCACGCGGAAGGCACTCGGCACACCAGACATGCACACCACCTGTGTGAGATGAAACACCACATCCCACCACACACCTCAAGCCACACATAGGCTGGCCCCACGTTTCCGCCACACAACACAACACACTCCCCTCACAAGCATCCTGGCTCTCCTCATACATCCAGGCCCTTGGAATTCAGAACCAAGGCATTTCAAATGACTTATGTTAACAACACCTTTGTAATCCACCAGTACGTGTACAGCAAAGATTTCTCCTCAAACTTCACCTTCAAAAATCAAGTGTCCCTGAAGCCCAGAAACACAAGGGCTGCGTCTAGACAGGCAAGTTTTTCCACAAAAGCAGCTGCTTTTGCGGAAAAACTTGCCAGCTGTCTACACTGGCCGCTTGAATTACCGCAAGAACACTCATGATCTCATGTAAGATTGTCAGTGCTTCTTGCGCAAATACTATGCTGCTCCCGTTCGGGCAAAAGCCCTCTTGCGCAAATCCTTTTGCGCAAGAGGGCCAGTGTAGACAATGCGGCATTGTTTTGCGCAAAAAAGCCCCGATCGCAAAAATGGCGATCGGGGCTTTCTTGCGCGAAACCGCGGCTAGATTGGCACGGACGCTTTTCCACAGAAAGTGCTTTTGCGGAAAAGCGTCCTGCCAATCTAGACGCGCTTTTCCGCAAATGCTTTTAATGGAAAAACTTTTCCGTTAAAAGCATTTGCGGAAAATCATGCCAGTCGAGACGTAGCCAAGGGTTTTTTTTTTTTCTTCTGTAAGTCCAGAAGTGGCCAAGAGGTTGGTTTTCATGTCTTCCTGTGCTGCCCATGAGGGCTTAGCAGGATTCTGAAAGGGTGTTGATAGCTATTTAGATGGGGTACAAAAAGCTCTAAACTTAGAACAGTATCTATTAAAAAAATATATAAACAGGAATTCTGGAAGGGGTCCGACCCATCCCGGTGCAGGGCATAATCCAAGTGTGGGAGGCTGAGAGCACATGTTCCCTGAGGGCCAATTCTTTACAACACCGTCCTCTGAAGCCTCTGATCCGGTAACTGCTCTACATCCCAGGGCCCCACACCATGGCCTGAGTCACCGCTAAACAATCCCCAGCTCGCCCATCCATGTGCCCACTCAACCCCAGCAAGACAGGTTACCACTCTGTGACACAGCCTGGGAACCCAATGGGAACCACATCAGCTGTCCCTGACGTTTGTCAGCAAAAAACTAAGCTCTCAATGAAAAAAAAAACACCTACAAACTTTGAAAAGGTGGGGGGTTGACCCCCATTAAAATAATAACAATTTCTCTCCAATCAACAATTTTGGTCAACATATTACCTTATTTGGAACGTTAGAGACCAATTACTTAGTTTTTGTTTTTTTTTCAAAAAATGCCTGTTATTTTTAACACAAGTTCATTGACCAGCTCTGACCCTCTCACAGCAGCACTATAAAACCAGTAATTAAATGGAGGTCACTGGTGAAAGGTGCAATGTTATTAACGTCTTATTATTTTATTTCAATCTTTGCACTTCTTTTCCCCACTAAGAGGTTTCTCTTTGATTCACTGTGGCCCCAGTTCACCAAGGCACTTAAATGTGCATCTGACTTTAGGTACATCTCTAGTGCACATTCTTTTCAGCAGCCGCATAGGCCATGAGGTACTGCTTGTGTGTGAGAGGAGATATGACACTAAGGAAGGATACAAGAAATGCTATGGCAGGAGCGAGGGATATAGAATCATAGAATCATAGGACTGGAAGGGACCTCAAGAGGTCATCGAGTCCAGCCCCCCGCCCTCAAGGCAGGACCAAGCTCCACCTACACCATCCCTGACAGATGTCTATCTAACCTGTTCTTAAATATCTCCAGAGAGGGAGATTCCACCACCTCCCTTGGCAATTTATTCCAATATTTGACCACCCTGACAGTTAGGAATTTTTTCCTAATGTCCAATCTAAACCTCCCCTGCTGCACTTTAAGCCCATTACTCCTTGTCCTGTCCTCAGTAACCAAGAGGAACAAATTTTCTCCTTCCTCCTTGTGACACCCTTTTAGATATTTGAAAACCGCTATCATGCCCCCCCTTAATCTTCTTTTTTCCAAACTAAACAAGCCCAGTTCATGAAGCCTGGCTTCATAGGTCATGTTCTCTAGACCTTTAATCATTCTTGTCGCTCTTCTCTGTACCCTTTCCAATTTCTCCACATCTTTCTTGAAATGTGGCGCCCAGAACTGGACACAGTACTCCAGCTGAGGCCTAACTAGTGCAGAGTAGAGCGGCAGAATGACTTCACGAGTTTTGCTTACAACACACCTGTTGATACAACCTAGAATCATGTTTGCTTTTTTTGCAACAGCATCACACTGTTGACTCATATTCAACTTGTGGTCCACTATGACCCCTAGATCCCTTTCCGCCATGCTCCTTCCTAGACAGTCGCTTCCCATCTTCATAGAATCATAGAATCATAGAATAATAGGACTGGAAGGGACCTCGAGAGGTCATCGAGTCCAGCCCCCCGCCCTCAAGGCAGGATCAAGCTCCGTCTACACCATCCCTGACAGATGTCTATCTAACCTGTTCTTAAATATCTCCAGAGAGGGAGATTCCACCACCTCCCTTGGCAATTTATTCCAATATTTGACCACCCTGACAGTTAGGAATTTTTTCCTAATGTCCAATCTAAACCTCCCCTGCTGCACTTTAAGCCCATTACTCCTTGTCCTGTCCTCAGAAACCAAGAGGAACAAATTTTCGCCTTCCTCCTTGTGACACCCTTTTAGATATTTGAAAACCGCTATCATGTCCCCCCTTAATCTTCTTTTTTCCAAACTAAACAAGCCCAGTTCATGAAGCCTGGCTTCATAGGTCATGTTCTCTAGACCTTTAATCATTCTTGTCGCTCTTCTCTGTACCCTTTCCAATTTCTCCACATCTTTCTTGAAATGTGGCGCCCAGAACTGGACACAGTACTCCAGCTGAGGCCTAACTAGTGCAGAATAGAGCGGCAGAATGACTTCACGAGTTTTGCTTACAACACACCTGTTGATACAACCTAGAATCATATTTGCTTTTTTTGCAACAGCATCACACTGTTGACTCATATTCAACTTGTGGTCCACTATGACCCCTAGATCCCTTTCCGCCATGCTCCTTCCTAGACAGTCGCTTCCCATCTTGTATGTATGGAACTGATTGTTCCTTCCTAAGTGGAGCACTTTGCATTTCTCTTTATTAAACCTCATCCTGTTTACCTCTGACCATTTCTCTAACTTGCTAAGGTCATTTTGAATTATGTCCCTATCCTCCAAAGAAGTCGCAACCCCCCCCAGTTTGGTATCATCTGCAAACTTAATAAGAGTACTTATTAAGTACTTGTATGTATGGAACTGATTGTTCCTTCCTAAGTGGAGCACTTTGCATTTTTCTTTATTAAATCTCATCCTGTTTACCTCTGACCATTTCTCTAACTTGTTAAGGTCATTTTGAATTATGTCCCTATCCTCCAAAGAAGTTGCAACCCCACCCAGTTTGGTATCATCTGCAAACTTAATAAGCGTATTCTCTATCCCAATATCTACATCATTGATGAAGATATTGAACAGTACGGGTCCCAAAACAGACCCGGCAATGGTCTTCTAGAATATCATGAATGGTTCAGAGAAAGGAATGTAATCTACCCCTTCACACAACATAAGAACAAGGTGTCACGCAAGGAAATTAGTAAGCAACTGGTTTCAAACAAACATAAGGCCGTACCTCTTCACATAGGGTACGTGTAGACTACAGGCTTTTGTCGACAGAGGCTTTGTTGACAGATACTGTCGACAAGCATCTGTCGACAAAGAGCATCTAGACTACAACCAGTTCTGTCGACAAAGCAAGCCGCTTTGTCGACATGAAAGTGTGGATGCAAAGGACAGTGTAGATGCAATAACGCCTTCTGTTGACAGAAGGCGTTATTCCTCGTAGAATGAAGTTTACCGCCGTTGACAAAACCGCCAAGTTCTGTCAACGTTATGTCGACAGAACTCGGTGGTAGTGTAGACTCAGGTATAGTTTTGTCAACAAAAGGCCACTTTTGTCGACAAAACCCTGTAGTCTAGACACACCGTCAACACATAGACCACATCTATACTTACCACGCTGGCAAGGGCGGCCCTAGACTAGCTGCCAGCAACTGGCGCCCTAGACAAACCATGCAATCGGCACCCCCACCTCCAAACCTCTCAATGATATTGCGCCACCATTTGGCACCCCATTTAACTTGGCGCCCTAGGCAACCACCTAATTTGCCTCTATGGATGGGTCGCCCCTGCACGCTGGAGATCAATATTCTGGCTTTCGATTTAGCAGGTCTAATTAAGACCCTTTAAATCAAATGTTGAGGGCAGCTCCAGCTGGAGCCAGTTCTTCTGGCAGTTGCAAGGAGTAAAGGAAGTCGGTGGAAGTGTTTGCTCCCGTCAGCCTCCCTCAGTGAAGATGGCACCAAGCTTAGCTTAAGGTAAGCAACTCCAGATGGAGTTGCGTACTGTAACCTGACCTTCCAGGTCTAGTGTAGACCTGGCCTGTATAGTCAATCTGTGGAACAGATTGTGCCACCGTAGTTTAACAACCAAGTAAAAGAAGCAGTGAGAGATAAAAAGGCATCATTTAAAAAGTGAAAGTTAAATCCCAATGACAAAAATAAAAAGGAGCATAAACTCTGTCAAATTATGTGTAAAACTATAATAAGGAGCGACAAAAAGGAGTTTGAAGAGCAGCTAGCCAAAAACTCAAAAAGTAATAGCAACATGTTTTTTAAGTACATCAGAAGCAGGAAACCTGGGGCCACTGGACGATCGAGATGCTAAAGAGTCACCGGGACCAGAAGGCATTCACCCAAGAGTTCTGAAGGAACTCAAATGTGAAATTGTGGAACCATAGGTTGAAGCATAGGTCGCTCTACTCTGCGCTGGTTAGGCCTCAGTTGGAGTATTGTGTCCAGTTCTGGGCACCGCATTTCAAGAAAGATATGGAGAAATTGGAGAGGGTCCAGAGAAGAGCAGCGAGAATGATTAAAGGTCTAGAGACCATGACCTATGAGGGAAGGCTGAAGGAATTAGGTTTGTTTAGTTTAGAAAAGAGAAGATTGAGGGGGGACATGATAGCCGTTTTCAGGTATCTAAAAGGGTGTCATAAGGAGGAGGGAGAAAACTTGTTCATCTTGGCATCTGAGGATAGAACAAGAAGCAATGGGCTTAAACTGCAGCAAGGGAGGTTTAGGGTGGACATTAGGAAACACTTCCTAACTGTCAGGGTGGTCAAACACTGGAATAAATTGCCCAGGGAGGTTGTGGAATCTCCATCTCTGGAGATATTTAAGAGTAGGTTAGATAAATGTCTATCGGATGGTCTAGTCAGTATTTGGTCCTGCCATGAGGGCAGGGGACTGGACTCGATGACCTCTCGAGGTCCCTTCCAGTCCTAGTATTCTATGATTCTATAACCACCCTCGAGACCTGACCAGTTCCAAACCAGATAATTTTCCAGACCACAGAAAGTCAATTCTGTCTAGCAGCTTTACCAACACTTCCACTGCTCACTGAGTTGTGAGAGGACATGTAGGGTTATTAGATTCTATGATTCTAACAGCACAGAACACTGAGAGCAAGGACTGGTGACTGTAAATAAACATTATGGGATCCCAGGAAACTTGGCCACACCCATGAAAAGTGGACACCCAGCTAACTAATGTCATTCTGGATGGCAGATGTTTCTGGAGCTGAGAGTTCTGGGCTAGAGAGGTTCAACCTGTACTAAGGGTGGTTTGTAACCTATCCTTTAAATCATTTTCTGTACCTAATGACTGGAAGATAGCTAATGTGAAGCCAATCTTTAAGAAGGGCTCTAGAGGTGATCCTGGCTATTACAGATCAGTAAATCTAACCTCAGTACCGGGCAAATTAGTTGAAACTATAGTAAAGAAGAGAATTATCAGACACATAGATGAACATAATTTGTTGGGGAAAAGTCAACATGGTTTCTGTAAAGGGAAATCATGCGTTACTAATCTACTAGAGTTCTTTGAGGGGGCCAACAAGCATGTAGAGGAGGGGGATCCAGTGGATATAATGTACTTAGATTTCTAGAAAGCCTTTGAAAGCCTCCCTCATGGAGTCTTGAAGGACAGACAAGTTCTCTCAACTCTCAGACTTGAGAGCCAATCACAAGGACAACAACTCACATTTTTTGGGGGGGGGGGGCAACCTATGCATGCCACCATGATGGGGGGAAGACTGAGGAGAACCCCTTCATTGTTACTGAGCGTGCTCAGTACAAGCCAAACAGCAAACAGGGGGTGGGGAAATCAACCTTATCCATCCTCCCACATAATCTCTTCCCATGAGCTAATAAGGCACTTGAAAACTCTACGGCTATGTCTAGACTCGCAGCATCTTGCGCAAGGGTTCTTGTGCAAGAAATCTTGTGCAAGAAAACGTCCACACTGCCATGTGCGAGCTGTGTTTTTGTGCAAGAGCGCCCATGGCAGTGCGGATGCTCTCTTGTGCAAGAAAGCTCCGACGGCCATTTTAGCCATAGGGCTTTCTTGCGCAAGAAATCCCTGCCGAGCGTCCACACTGCCCTCTTGTGCAAGAGCTCCTGCGCAAGAGGTCTTACGCCTGTTAAAAAAGAGAGTAGCTCTTGTGCAAGAAGCCCTCTCTTACCACGCTGTACTGTAAATTTCCTTGCGCAAGAGCGGGCGGGCAGTGTGGACACTCTGCGGATTCTTGCGCAATAACAGCCATACTTGCGCGAGAAGCCGCGAGTGTAGACGTAGACTAGGGTTTTTTTCCTTTTGGCAGACAACAATTCTGTATCTAATTCCTATATCAAGGTGTAACGGGTCCCTCTGCGGGTGAGCGCCCTAATGCAGCCAAGCGGCGCCATGCAGGGTCCTCGCTTGGTTGTCCACTCGCCCTCAAAGTTTTGGAACCAGGGCCTGACTAGCCCTGTCTATAGTGCTAGTGAGTCTTTGTGGCTGGTCTTTGGCCACTGGGCCTGGGCTTTACCCAGATGTAGGTGCAGCTCACACTGAGCACTAGCCATAATGCTGATCTCCCAGGCAGGGTATAGACCTGGCTGGGTCGAGTTCCTGAAGGGAACTGCCAGGTCCCAGCCCTGCAGCTTCTTTTATACCCCTCTCCTGGGTCCTGATTGGCTGCTGCAGAGACAGCCACTCTACAGTGCCTGGAGGACCTCTTCTCCGCTCCTCCTGCTGGGATGGGGCCGCTGGCCTCCTGTAGGGGGCGTTGGGGCCTAGTCCAGCCCATCACGCAAGGAAAGAAAGGGCTGTGTTCTCACTCAGCTCTCGTTGCCAAGGCGGGCCAGCTTGGCAATGAGATGGAACACCCAGGGCTTCAGTTCAAGAGTGTTTCATGACTCCCCCCAGGAAAGAGTGAAAACATTTACCGGAGCTCCAGTCTGGACAGCTCCAGCGGAATTTAAACTCGGAGAACACGTACGCCGTTTTGGAGGGCTCGTCTACACTTACAACGCTCCCGTGTAGACACAGAGGCTGTGTCTACACTGGGCCACTTATTCTGGAAAATCAGCCGCTTTTCCGGAATAAGCTGCGAGCTGTCTACACTGGCCCTTGAATTTCTGGAAAAGCAACGATGCTCTACTGTACAAAATCAGCCGCTATTCCGGAAAAACTATTCTGCTCCTGCTTGGGCATAAGTCCTTATTCCGGAACACTGTTCCGGAAAAGGGCCAGTGTAGACAGCCCAGTAGTCTTTTCTGGAAAAAAGCCCTGGTCGCGAAAATGACGATCGGGGCTCTTTTCCGGAAAAGCGCGTCTACATTGGCCACAGACGCTTTTCCGGAAAAAGGACTTTTCCGGAAAAGAAGCCTGCCAATGTAGACGCTCCTTTTCCGGAAAAACTGAAAACGGAATAGTATTCCGTTTTAAGCTTCCGGAAATTCCTGCCAGTGTAGACACAGCCAGATAATGCAGATAGCAGAGGTTCTCCTGTCGGCACAGTTAACCCTCCTCTGGCTACGCAGGGGTTTAAGTGAGCTTACCAATGCCCTTGGGGGTGTGGATTTCCTCTGGAGTTAAACCAACCTAATTTCCTAATATAGACCAGTCCGTACTGAATCCGCACCCTGGAATATTGGGCTATGGGGCACTGTGCCGCTGGGGGCCAGGCTGCCCCTCGGATTCTGATCCCTGGTGGCCATAACTCTTGCAGGAGTAAGGGGGTTAAAGCCGCTGGCCTGGAAAAACGCCAGCCGGAGCAACGATCTTGCGGCTACATTCCTGCTAATTTGCCAGCTGAATAGAATAGTGGTTGTGACGAGGCGAGCCGCCTCCACCCCGCGGAGGCGGACCCACCCTGCATTGAACCCGCGGTCGCCCTCACACTCCTGGGGGCGGCCCGGGGCACACGAGCGGCGTGCGGCTCCTGCACCACCGCCGCCACTCAGCTGAGAGGCGGGGGCAGGGCCGGAGCGGGACACCAGCTGGCATGTTGGAGCCGGGCGGGGGAAATGGGCGAGGCAACGTGCGCCGCGGCTGACATCATGCCACTAGGATACCAGCGCGGGACATTTAAACCTGGAGCAGGTCCTGGAAGGGGGAGGCAGTGGAGGAGCACGCTCGGGAAGACTGAGCCGGGGGCAGGGTGCACGGGGCGACCAGGGTCTGGTGAGAAAGTAGGGGGATAGAAAGCCCAGGGCGGGACGTGGAGCCGGTGAGTTTCGAGCGTTGGCCCCACCGGCTGGGCAGGTCCCAGCGAACCTGTCCTTACGGCCCTGGGCTGTGGTCCGGGAGCGAGGTTGGGCCGGGACCCCCCTATCCCCACAAACTGGGATCTCAGGTGAATCACGCGCCTGACAGCGGGATAGTGGTAGAGAAGACTGTTAAGGACTTCCTCCGAACGAGGAGAATACGAGGGGGGTAGCCCCCACTCGTACAGTCGTCATTTCTTGTCCTGAAATAATTGTACGGCGTTTAACAAATGTAGATAAGGGGACCTAAGGAGACGTTTCTGGGATACATCTTACCCTACCTGAGATCTGTCCCTATTGTTCTTATTACCCTTGAAGAACAAAGGGCAAGACACGAAAGGAAGACAGGTTAAGACAGGTTAGTGTAGCTGAGCACCACTGCCCTTTACTGGAGAGACTCAGAATTGGTAGAGTCCTTTCCTTTATCCCTGTGTAGGAGGAGCAGCTGCCCTGCTCTGGCTGGAAGACGTTCAAGCAGGCTGGAGGGAGCCTGCACGGAGCCTTAGCCAATCAGAAAGGGGCTGAGAGGGAGCCAATGAGAGTGTGGCTTGCTGGGGCAGACCTGCTTATAAGGAGCTGCTCAGCAGAGTAGGGGCCAGTTGTGGCCTGACGAGGGAGAGGACAGGGCCGGTTCCCAGAGAAGCACTTTAGAGAGAGCAGGGCTGAGGAGGCTCAGGGGGACTGGAGAAGGGGACTCGAGCCTGACACCTGTAGCCTTGACCAAGGCGGTGCAGAGATCACGGGGAAGTGGCCGAGGGAGCGAGAGGCAATCCAGAGAAGGAGAGCAGTACAAGGCTGTCACAAAGGGTGTCCCTAGGACGGGAACCAGAGTAGTGGGTAGGCCTGCTCTCCCCAGGGTGGTCAAATATTGGAATAAATTGCCAAGGGAGGTGGTGGAATCTCCCTCTCTGGAGATATTTAAGAACAGGTTAGATAGACATCTGTCAGGGATGGTGTAGACGGAGCTTGATCCTGCCTTGAGGGCGGGGGGCTGGACTCGATGACCTCTTGAGGTCCCTTCCAGTCCTATTATTCTATGATTCTATGATTCTATGATTCCCCGCACTTCCCACACCTTGCTACCAAAGAGAGTGGCCTGTCTAGACTGTGGCCTGCTCCTGACATGAGGGGGCTAGACTGAGGCTGCAGTTGGCCACTGTGGCAGGTGCCAGACTAGGGACTGCTGACCTGCCCCCCCCCCCCCAGAAGGGGGCGAGAAACTGAGGAAAGGGCACAGCTGGGGGAAGTGCCCCAAAGAGGCCACCGTGGCTCTGATAGCAACATGGATCCAGCGTCTGAGCACGGAGAGAGCGCAGGCCGACACCAACCAAAGGGCGACCTGCTGAGAGTAAGAGCTAATTCCCAAGGAGACCAGTAGGAGGCACCGCGGTGGTGAGTCTCGACCCCATTACACTCTGTTATAGCTATGAAGCACCAAGTAGCCACCTTATGATGTGTAGTGACAACCACAAAGCCCAGACAGAATCGTTTTTGGGGATCATGCAACAGAATGCCAAGTAATCTTCTTAACCCACTAAACAGGATTTCCCTATCAATTCTGTACCTCCCAATTTAAATTTTTCTTGTAAAAGAATCTTAATTCTTGACATTCATAGGACACGGGGCAAATTCATACTCTCTGAACAGGCTGAACACTAAAAATGGTGCTACAAAATTCTTTGACACTCATCTCCGATAGACAGCCACCAGCCTAACCCCATTCAAGATTGTGGCAAAAAAATAAGGGCAAGATGGAAGATTCCAGTCCTGTCTTGATACATTATTGAAGGAATCAGGCTTCCACACAGCTTGAGTTCCAGCTTTGTTTCCTTTTTTTACCAGGGACAATACCCTGTTTGGAACTTTGTATACTTCACGGAGCCATCCAGTGGCTAAATATTATGCTACCAGTAAAGAGACCTTTACAGGTTCCATTTTGCTAAAGCCTATGAGATCTAGTGTGTGGACTAGCTGTGTCCCAAGCTGAGATGTTTTTCTAAACCACAGCCTATTGCTACAATTCAATCTGAATACAGTAATGCTATTTCAAGGTCCGATCTCCCATAAACTGCGGGATCAGGAAACAGCTCCTCCGTATCGGTGTCTACGGCTAATGGTTCATTAGCTAGACCTTGTCACGGACACGAGTCTCTCGGGAGGACAGGCCCCCGTCGGGACAATGTCTGAGTCTGATCAAAGAAGCCTTGACGGTGACAGGGCTGTTGCATGGCTTCCTCGTGTCACGCTGAGCCAGTGAACGGAGGCAGCTTTGTCCCCAGCCAGGCTGTTCTCTTGCAAGCTGACACAGGTGGTCCCTGCTGCTTTATCTTGCCTTGAGTCGACAGCCCGTCGGCCTGCAGAGCCTGTCCCACCGATTTAGACATCGGCTGCAGCCGGAGGCCCGGCTGGGCTTTCCAAATGGGCTGTCACTACGAAAAACGAAGGTGACCCAAGGCCGGGGACGGAAGCAAAGAAGCGTTGTACGTTTGGGAGAACAGACGTGTGTGTGTGGGCGGGGGGGTTGCTGGAGCAGGGGGAATGACACAGCAAATATTATTTGGAAAGCAATGGGCCAAATCCCACCCCTCTCCTGGTGTAACTGCATGGAAGGCCGAGAGTGGAGGGGGGGGATCTTGACTGTGCAGTTTGGAGGAGCTTGCGGGGCTTACATGCTAGGATATGTCTTTTCTGCAACAACACACAAGCTCAGGGGTGCCCGTCGGCCACAGCCTCCTGTGTGATACGGCCTCCTGGAGGAGCGCCATCCCGGTGGGCTGGCAGTACACACAATACACTGTGCTTTTGGATAGCCCAGCCAGGACACACGTACACGCACACACGCCGCTTCCTCCAGCCGGGGTCGGAGTGACTGCCCCTGTCCCTCGCAAGGAGCACGCCTGGCGGCAGGGGCGAGCCGATGGGCATGAAAGGATCGGTGCCCCTGCCTCCAGGCAAGGACAAGACCCCGTCAGTCCCTGCCAGACCAAACCTTGGAGCTGTTCCTCCCAGGTGCGCAGCGTGTTTTTACAACCATCGTGCCAATCCTTTTCAACTTATTCATAAATGATCTGGAGAAAGGGGTAAGCAGTGAGGTAGTAACGTTTGCAGATGATACAAAACTGTTCAGGATAGTCAAGACAGAAGCAGACTGTGAGGGACTCCAAGAAGATCTCACCAAACTCAGTGATTGGGCAGCAAAATGGCAAATGAAATTTAATGTGGATAAGTGTAAAGTAACGGACATCGGGAAAAATAACCCCAACTATACGTACAGTATGATGGGGGCTAATTTGGCTACGACAAATCAGGAAAGAGATCTTGGAGTTATCGTGGACAGTTCTCTGAAAACTTCCACACAGTGTGCAGCAGCGGTCAAAAAGGCAAATAGGATGCTAGGAATTATTAGGAAAGGGATAGAAAATAAGACACAGAATATCTTACTGCCCCTGTATAAAACTATGGTACGCCCACATCTTGAATACTGTGTACAGACGTGGTCTCCTCACCTCAAAAAAGAGATTTTGGCCTTGGAAAGGGTTCAGAAAAGGGCAACTAAAATGATTAGGGGTTTGGAACGGGTCCCATATGAGGAGAGGTTAAAGCGACTGGGACTTTTCAGTTTAGAAAAAAGGAGACTGAGGGGGGATATGATAGAGGTCTATAAAATCCTGAGTGGTGTGGAGAGGGCCGATAAAGAAAAGTTATTTATTAGTTCCCTAAATAGAAGAACTAGAGGACACCAAATGAAATTAATGGGTAGCAGGTTTAAAACTAATAAAAGAAAGTTCTTCTTCACACAGCGTGTTGTCAACCTGTGGAACTCCTTGCCAGAGGAGGCTGTGAAGGCTAGGACTATAATAGAGTTTAAAGAGAAGCTAGATAATTTCATGGAGGTTAGGTCCATAAAAGGCTATTAGCCAGGGGATAAAACGGTGTCCTCTGTTTGTCAGAGGCTGGAGAGAGATGGCAGGAGACAAATCACTTGATCATTGTCTTCGGTCCACCCTCTCTGGGGCACCTGGTGCTGGCCAGGATACTGGGCTAGATGGACCTTTGGTCTGACCCAGTACGGCCGTTCTTATGTTCTTATGAGGCCTCCCCCTCTGACCCCGGCATTCACAGCTACCTTCTAGCTTAGCATTCAGGTTAGTTATAATACCAGGTCCCCAGCGGCCGGCGCCCTCAAGGCACTAGATGAAGCGATTAACATTCAGGCTTTGAGTCCTGTGAACTTTAGCACAGGTAAGTTCTCCCCGCCGTGATCCTGAGTTTGGGGGAATGGGGAGCACTGTGCTGGGAGAATGGGGGAGGGGTCGACCCAAGTGATAACCACTGAACAGATCCTAGGCTTGGAGATTTTAGGACAGGGTACGTCTAGACTGTGGGGTTTTCCGGGATACTGGAGGTATCCCAGAAAAACTCCACTGCCTCTAGGGAACACTTTGCTCTCCCACTTTTTTTTTTTTTGCGGAAGAGCAGATGCGCTCTTGGGGAAGCCCTGTCTACTCGTTCTACGAGGCATCAGGGCTCCTCCGAAAGAGGAAGCTTTTCCGCCGTTTGGCCCCGCCTACAGGGAGCCAAATGTCGGGAAAGCCTCTTCCGGAAAAGCAATCGGAAAAAGCTATAAAGTAGACCTAGCCACAGAAACGTTGGCAGGTGCTTAACCGTGAACTTCCCGTGGCAACGCATGGACATAAGAGAACAGATTAAGATCATCCATATCGTAAGCAATCAGATAAGGACGCAACAAAATGATTCACTTCGAGAGCTAGGCTGCGTCTAGACTACCGGGTTTTGCCGACAAAAGTGGACTTTTGTCGACAAAACTATACCTGCGTCTACACTACCTCCGCGTTCTGTCGACAGTAAGTCGACAGAATGCGGCAGTTTTGTCGATGGCGGTAAACCTCATTCTACGAGGATTAACTACGAGAGTCTCTGTCGAAAAAAGGCGCTATTGCATCCACACGGTGCTTTTTCAAAAGAGAGCGTCTACACTCCCTTTCGAAAAAGCGGCCTGCTTTGTCGACAGAACTGGTTGTAGTCTAGATGCTCTTTGTCGACAGAGGCTTCGTCGATGGTATCTATCGACAAAAGCCTGTAGTCTAGACGTATCCTATGTGAAGAGGTACGGCCTTATGTTTGTTTGAAACCAGTTGCTTACTAATTTCCTTGAAAAAAGCCTGTAGTCTAGACGTATCCCTAGATAGGGACAAAGGAAAGTGCGTAATTACATGGCTACAGCGCCCAGGCTGTATAATAGGCCAGACCCCGTTGCAAAGAGGAGAGCTGGACCATCACGCTTGGTCAGCATAGCAGGGACAGTACCGGGCCTCTCTCTCTTACTCCCTAAGAAAGGGTGTGAGTAAGTGCTCCCTGACAGCTGGGCGCTTGTACGGCCCCTCCGGAAAGATTCCAGTGCTGCCCAGCTGATTAGCAGAACATCCACAGTGAGGTTTTTTTTTCTAGTGGTGGTGCACATTGGCACATGCCTCGGTGCACAATTTTTTTTTTATTCTGCACACTGATGGGAAAGATTAGAGGGACGGTTGGTGTATTTGTCTGAGGGATGATACAAGATATTCGCTTAACTTTGGATTGCTGCTGTTTGTTTCTGGGGTTTGGAGCACTGGTGTCTTTACTGATTGTGCCAGTAAAATAGCAGAGCGTTTTCTTACCCCTTCATGCACCCTGGGGTTCCCGACCAGATACAGAACTTGATCATTTTGATTGTGTTGTTCCTAAGTGTAGGACTAGAACTCTACCACCCCCAGCTCTTTAATTAGTAATTAATTGGAACTCAATAATTAATAACCAGTAACCACTAACCAGTGTTCCCTGTAATATGAACATCCAGGAGAGACTCAAATGCCTCCCAGATGATTGGCAGGGCATCCACAGCCGGCAGCTTGTGTTGCTATGGGTGGTGCACATCTGCACATGCCTTGGTGCGCATAACAAAATTTATTCCACTTGCGGGTAGAAAAAGTTAGAGAAATCCTTGCCACTCAGAACTCGGGCAACACCTCTTCCACTGGCGAGATCTGAATTGCAGCACACTCCAAACTTCTAAGCTAGTTTTTCCCCATAAGGTACTTTCCTCTCGGATTTGGGGACTCCAGCAAATGCATCTGACGTGACTGCCGATTCCACAGCACAAAGGACTCGACCCCTTCCGTTTCTGTGTCTCATCATCATGGCAAATCCTAAAGGGCTGTAGCACATCGAGCACCACCTGCATCTACCTCTGGCTCGGTCCGTAAGATGGTCTGGCTGGATATTTCATTGGCAAGGAGGCATTCCTTAGCTATCACACTTTGGAATGTATTGGTCTTTCATCTCAGTAACAGGCCCATACTCATAAAGCCACTGAAGCCAAACCAGGGCTGATGGAGGTGGTTGCTGAGTTTGGCTTGTGAAGACACTCAGTTGGGATTTCTAGAGGGACCCTGCTCTGCCACTGTGTTCCCCTTTATCATTGGGCAAGTCACTTAATCTCTCTGTGCTGCAGTCCCCCATCAGTAAAATGAGGATAACACTCCATCCTTCCTTGTGTACTTCAATAGTTCCTCAGGGCAGAGGCTGATCGTCTAACCCTCTCCCCACAGCATGAGCCATGGTGACTTGCCATTCTGATACCTGGGGGCGCATCGGCAGCTCCTGGAAACTGCCGGTGCCGGGCCCCTTTTCTGTTCATGCTTCCAGTCAGCAGCACTCTGGGAATGCAAAAGGCAGCTACCCTGGCAGCCCTCCCCAGTGGGGAAAGGGTTAAAAAAAAAAAAAGGCCGAGCCGCCTGCTGAAGCATGACAGGCGTGATGATGACTGGGAGGCCTTCTCCCTGACAGGGCACGGCATTTAGAGCTGCCCAGGGACTTGGAGCAGCGTTTGGGGCCTACATGCTCGACTGCCTCCTTGAAATCGCCGGCTGGGGAGGACCACGGCAGGCTGAGCGCGCTGTGGACCGGCACCGGCGCTAAGGCGGTGTGTGCGGGCCTGCGTGAGCCTGTGTGGGGGTCTTTCTCGGCGCAGTCCGGCAGGAGGGTCGAATGCAGCGGTTGTAACCCAGCAGGAAGCTCCGCGGTGCAGTCCCTCGCCCTGTATCAGGTGGCCTTTTCGCCACGGCAGGCTTGCCGCTTCAGAAAGAGGAGGATGACGCGCCGTCCTCTCTCCCTCAGCCTCTCCAGAGAGGGAGATTCCACCACCTCCCTTGGCAATTTATTCCAATATTTGACCACCCTGACAGGAACTTTTTCCTAATGTCCAACCTAAACCTCCCTTGCTGCAGTTTAAGCCCATTACTTCTTGTCCTGTCCTCAGTGGCCAAGATGAACAAGTTTTCTCCCTCCTCCTTATGACACCCTTTTAGATACCTGAAAACAGCTATCACATCCCCCCTCAGTCTTCTCCTTTCTAAACTAAACAAACCCAATTTTTTCAGCCTTCCTTCATAGCTCATGTTCTCTAGACCTTTCATCATTCTTGTTGCTCTTCTCTGGACCCTCTCCAATTTCTCCACATCTTTCTTGAAACGTGGTGCCCAGAACTGGACACAATCCTCCAACTGAGGCCTAACCAGCGCAGAGCAGAGCGGAAGAATGACTTCTCGTGTCTTGCTCACAACACACCTGTTAATGCCTCCCAGAATCATGTTTGCTTTCTTTGCAACAGCATCACACTGCTGACTCATATTCAACTTGTGGTCCCCTATGGCCCCTTGATCCCTTTCTGCCATACTCCTTCCTAGACAGTCGCTTCCCAGTGTATATTTGCTGTGATGTGCCCAGGGAAGGGGCACTTCAGCAATCAAAGCTCTGAGACACTGCCTCAAGGAACGTAACAAAGATTTATCCATCAGGTCTGCACGGCTTGGGGACCCACAAGAGACCCTGGGCTCAGTGTACAACCTGGGATGGTTTTCCCAGAGGGTGGAGGGCTCTTTGGTTGTGCCAAAGTCCTGGCCTGGATTCTGGAGGGAGAGGTCCCCAGAGCATGAAATGAAGGTGCACTGAAATAACTCATTCTTTGCTGCCCCCTTCCTGGAACGGTCCATCCGAAATGCTGCAGCTGAGCTCACCCTCTGCTCCCACCTCTTCTTCCCTGAGCTGCCTCCCTCCTTCCACCTCAAGGTTGAGCCCTGCGTCTCAGCACCCAAAGGCTGCACCGCTCCGCTCCGTGGTACACCCCTGCTCTCCTTACACCCTCCTCGCTGCTCCATTGGTCTCCGCCCACTCGCAGCTTCTTGCTGCCTCCTGCACCACTTCCCCTTCTCACGCGGTGAGTGACTGGAAAGCACGCAGGAGCTGGCTTGTCGGAACTGCACCAGCGCACAACTCAGCCGGAGACTACCCAGCCTCCCGGACAAAAAAAAAATCTAGTTCACACTGCTCACGCTCCAAATACGTCCTCTGCCATTCTCATTTGCACAGTCACCTCGATGCCCATGTTATAGCATCTCATTTGCATAGCCCCGCCCCATGCTCACATCACGGCACCATTGACAGAGCCAAACCCCCTCCTTGAAATGGGATAATCATCATCAAAGAACGTCCCATCCCTCATTCAAATCCCTGTTCAGAACCCACCCATTTGGGTGGTCCTTCTTACAATGCCCCCTCCCCCTTCTCTGAACGGTTTGAGATGATGTCCTTCTACCTCGGGTACATGGCTCCTACCACCAGAGCATCCAAGCACCCCAGAGTCTTCAGTGTATTTCTCCTCCCAATACCCACTTCCCCTGAGGTAAGGCAGCGCAACTATCCTCATACAAGCTGAGACCAGAGCCATGCTTTTGGATACTCCACTGAGGTCATCCCAACCATCTCATGGACAGGATAGACCGGGGGATTATGGAGCCCTGGCACAGTGGTGGCCTCAGGGGTCACCTCGAGGGCAGTGGGAGCTTCATCAGTGGTGGGAAGCAGAGCGCCGCCCCCATGGAGAAGTGAGGCACAGTGGGCCAGAAGGACTGGGAACCAGTAACTGCTGAGCTGCTCCGGGTCCCACTGCCCACTTGGTGAGTGGGTGAGGGGAGGAGCTTGTGGTGGAGGTGAGGAGGTATTGCCTCAGGCCCCACATCTGGGACACTGGAGGGGAGTTGCCTCAGTCCCCACTCCCCTCTTGGGGCATCACTGGCTGAGAGACACCCAGGGAGCAGGGCATGGAGTATCCAGCGACATCCACGACTAGGGGAGAACTAAATCTTGAAACTACAGCTACATGAGTAGAACAGGGAATGTTTAGTCAGACACAATCAGGTTATTTTCTCTATTTGGGGGTTTGTTGGGTTTTTCTGTGCTAAGCAGAGAGCAGAAGGAAGACTTGGCATTGGACGCTGTCGGCAGACAGGATACTGGGCTAGATGGACCTTTGGTCTGACCCGGTACGGCCGTTCTTACGTAACAGGCACTAATCCCGCGTGAGCTAAAAAGAAGTGTGGCCGTGCTGGCACGCAGAAGAGTAGCTGGCCCATGCTGCGCTGTCTAGGTCTGTGTATTCGTGCCCCCGCCCAGCTGCAGTGTGGGGCTGTCAGCCAGTACGCGCCTCTGAGCTGGGCCCTTTGTGTCTGTAAAGTGAATATTTGTGCTCTGACGGCCTGGGGCCGGTGCACCCTACCATGCTGGTCTCCTCAATCCCTGGCGAGGCCCAAAGCCAGACCAGGAAACATGGAGTCCCTGTGGCTATGTGGATGGGGAGCGGGGAGGAATCTGTCCCGGGAGGAGGCAAGAATTCAGGACTTCCCTCTGCCTCCTGCTTTTCCCAGGGAACACACAGGCTGCCAGGGTCCAGGGCAGAGAAGTTGGCTCAGCTCCCCAGACTTCCCCCCAAAACTCCCGGCGAAAGGCAGCGTCTTTCAAGGTCACAGCAGGCTCCTAGAGGCCTGACAGGACAGCCCCGTCGGAGCCAGAGAAGAAACTCAAGGGCCCCGGAGCTGGTGCGGAGGGACACGGATCAGTCTGGCTCTCGGGGAGCTGTGGGGCACAGCACCCGCTTCCCCCAGGAGCGGCAAGCTGCCCTCACCATAGTTCCCACCCTATCAGTGGGGCAGCAAGCTTAGCGGGTGATAGGAGGCACAGATGCTGCCCAAAAAGGGTGTGAGGAGAGTTTTGTGCTGGGGGAAAGGGAGGGAGAAGCGTGGAGGGAGAGGGGTGTAACTCGTTACAATCCTGCACCCCATCAGACGCGGGGGGCTCGTTAAGACCCTTCAGCCCCCAATGCAAATGCCCGGCTGGCACTCCGGGCTGCGATTATCGTTCAGGGCCATCTCTGCTGGCGTGTGGGGACGCCGAGGGGAAACCGAGGCGCAGGGCCTAGTCTGAAGCATCGACAGCGGAACTCGGTGGGAAGGGACTTGCCCAACTGCAGGGAAGGAGCGACAGGAAAACCGCACTGACCTCCTACCACTGCCCTGCTCCCGGCCCGCAACAGGCTGCTCCTTGTCTGCACAGCCCCAGAGGCAGCGATCCGCCTGGGGAAGGGGAAGGAGCGGTGCACAGAGATACCTACGCCACAGCCTGCACCCGGAGAAAAGACGCACAGAATCCGCCTAAGCTATTGAGCCAGCAGGAAGAGGCAGCTGGCGGGGGGTGTCTCCACAGGGAATTACATCTAGCGCGACAATTAACAATAATGAGAGGAGAATAGACTCCCCCAGAATTCACCTGCGTTCCACACCTCCTTTCAGCCCCCGCCTCAACGCTGCGCCGTTACCTTGGCAACTAATGCGGCTCCAGCACAGAGAACTTCTTCACAACCCGCGCCAAGGCCTGTCAGGGGGGCTTTGCAGAAGTTTTCAGGGAATAATTTGAACCTGTGGAGCGCACGCCTTGGCTCCCAGGGCCTCAAAGCGATTTGCCAGCATTAATTGAATCCGAACGTCTCTGACAAGCTGGCATTGGGAATCATGCGGAGTGGGGATCTTCCCTGTATTTGGGCTTGCACCGCTCCCAGCATACTAGCGTCTCAATCCTGCTTAGACCTTTTGAGGGCTACTGTGGTAGACATGTCTATTAATAAACTATCACTGCTGTTTCCTGGTGGGGAAGCTGAGACCCAGAGAAGTGAAGGGACATGCTCAAGGTCAGACAGTAAGTCGGTGGCAGAGCTAGGAACAGCCCGTCTTACTTCAAAAGAACTAGCCTCATTTCGAAATACCTTAGTGTATGTCTCCACAGCAGGCAGTTCTTTTGAAATAATATCGAAAAACCGTCACACTGCAGGACTTCTTACTCCAACTCCTGGACCCCTTATTGACATAGATCAATTTGCGTAGCGTATTTCGAGTGAAGCCCTGTTGTGTAGACACACCCTGCGTCCACACGCCGTAGCCTGCAGGCCTCTCCAATCGCTTTTCTTCTAGTGTGGCGTTGGGCCTAGTCTGTGTGTGAGTACTGCCCGTGGAACCAAGGCAACAACCGAAGCAACTGCTTCCAGTAACCCGACAAAGCCATTCAGCGCACGCCAAGAGGCCTCCCCCAATGTGGAGAATGCTAAGTGTGCAGACTGTATCATCCTGAGGGGAGCTTGTGCATTTTTACGCGCTCGCTGGCTCTGAGACCAAGTCGCTTGGCAGGATCCTACATTCCCTGGTGCGGCTGGTTTGCATCCAGCAGGGCATTCAAGGGCAGCGTTCGAGTTCCTCGCGAGTGAATGAACGATGCCTGCGAGTCGCACAAGGCTGGCTCCACAGCTCGGGCTCCGACTGGCATGAATTTAGGAATGTCAGTGCTGGCTCTGTAGGTTGGCTGGCCGGTAGCGAGGGGATGGGAGAGACAGGATCGCTGACGACAGCGCCGTGAAAGGCGTGTGCCCCGAGGACCGGGAGGAGTGTCTGAAGAGGGTACCAAGGCAGGGGCACTGGCATGGGGCAGGAGGAGGAACATCTCTAAAGGTGATCAGCAGGCACCGTTCCCTCCATCCCCGAGCGGAGCGAGTTTTGTCTTGTGCACCAACACTGAGGTCATGGGCGCTTGTTCGGGTGGGGCTGCTCCCCAAGGGACTCTCGCAGTGCAGAGACCCCAGCCCCCGTCCCCCCTTGCTGGGACCCCAGACCCTGCTCCCAGGCAGCCCCCCTTCGTGGGGAGAAGGTGAGATCTGCCCCCTCCAGGAAGTGCTGCTCCTGGGGGCAGCCTCTGTGCAGGGCAGGCTGCTCCATGGGGGGCTGGCTGCAAGTCCCTGCCTGGGGCAGAGGGCAGCTGCTAGCGCCCGGGGTTTGCAGGGAGCTGGGGGTGGGTCACATGTGGGGAGCCTGAAGGAGGAGCCAGCAGGGGGCTGATGTGGGCAGGAGGCTCTGAGAGCCTGAAGGCAGTGGGGAGGGGACACAGGGGGGTGGGAAGGGGGAACAGGGCTACAGAGGGCACCAGCCCCAAAAGCAGCCACATTGTAGCCCCGGCTCCAGCTCCAGCAGCCACCCACCACACGGCCCGCACTGGGAGCAGCTGGGCAAACCCCACATGGCTCTGGTCCCAGCTTCAGCCCTGGAGAGTTGGAGATAGCAGAGAGCTGCCCAGCTGAGCCCCCCAGTCTCCCCCCAGCAAACCTTGCACTGGTCAGGCTGCTGCGCGGTTCTGCTGAGGAGGTGGGTGGGACTCGCCTTCTCTCAGTGCGCCCGCGTCAACGCGCACCCGAAAGGGAACTGAGGCAGAGAGGAGCAAGCAGGGGCAGGGCCTCAAGGGAAGGGGTGGCTGAGGCGGAGCTTGGGCAGTTTGTGGGCGGAGCCATGGGGGGAAAATGCAAGATTGGGGGTGGGGCCATGATGCAGGTGCTGGTGCCCCTCCCCCAGCACCTTCACTCATCCCGTGCAAAAAAGGTGTAACTAGGGATTCGACCAAGCCTGGGACTAGTGAACTGTGCCAGTCGCCCCCTCAGTCTCTAATCCCTGTTCCCTACCTGCCTTCTGTGTCCGGGTTTCAGACTGCAAGCTCCCCTGGAGGAAAGACCCGCCTTTCGTGTTTGTACAGCTCCCAGCACAACTGCCGTACTCCCAAGGGAGACCTGTCTGTGCCACTGCAATAGAAGTGTTTTATCCCAACTGCCAGATACCAGGGTGATGGACACAGCCCCTGTCGGTCTTACATTAGCACTCAGGAGAGCAGCGTCTCTGTGCTCGGTGTTGTGTAAGACACACAGTGCAAGCCGGTCCCTTTTCCAAAAAGAGTTTGCTGTCTGAACAGACAAAAGGTGGAACGGGAAACAGCTATTCAGGCAGATTAAGTAGCATGCCACGGTCACCCAGTTGCTCAGTGGCAGAGAATGAATCCTAGTGTAATCCCCTACCGGCTGTACTAGACTGGAGCTACACAACACATAGGAAAGCTGAATGTCAGGAAAAACTCCATCTAGCTGCAGCAGTCATAGAATCACAGAATACTAGAACTGGAAGGGACCTTGAGAGATCATCAAGTCCAGGCCTGTGCCCTCACGGCAGGACCAAGCACCGTCTAGATCATCCCTGACAGGTGTCTGTCCAGCCTGCTCTTAAATATCTCCAGGGATGGAGATTCTACAACCTCCTTAGGCAACTTATTCCGGTGTTGAACCACCCTGACAGTTAGGAAGTTTTTGCTCATGTCCAACGTAAACCTCCCTTGCTGCAATTTTGGTCTCCCAAGGCAATCATTTCAGATATTTAAAACCAGACTATACGCAGCAGAGGAAAATGTACTGTAGGAAGGGTTCCTACACTGGATCCTACGCAGCAGAGGAAAAGGCAGGATGATCTCCTGGGTTTGCTCTCTAAAAGCCACGAATCATCCTTCAGCGCAACGTCTCTCTCCAGGCGCCGGTGAAAGGCTGGACCAGAGAAAGGACAAACACACGGACAAGTCGGAAGAGGGCCAGGCCGGCGCACGGTTGATCAGTTTCAGCTCCGAGACCGCCAAAGAGGAGACCTCATCCGCTTCATTCCCTGAGTCATTTTAACCTGGAAAAATCCACTGTACACGTGAGAGCATTTCGCCTCCCAGCTGGGCTCTGGAGGTGGACAGCGGCAAAGGGCGGGTTATAAATAGTATTGCCTGTGCCAGCATTTGGAAATAAATCAATGGATGGAAAAGACAACCCGGGTGTGTGCTGCAGCTGATTGTGTGCATCAGACCACTGACGCCGGAGGAGGAGGAGGAGGGAGAGAGACAGCTGGATAGAAGACCTCCTCGCCGTTAATTGCTGCCGTTCAATCAAGCATTTCTCACATCTTCAGGAGACGCTGACACTTTAGTGAAGACACAAGGGATTGAGCAGCTGGAATCTGTCCGTATGGCCATGTCAGGAGAGAGAGACAGGGATCTTGGAGTCATTATGAATAGTTCTCTGAAAACATCCACTCAGTGAGCCGTGGCAGTCAAAAAAGCCAACAATGTTAGGAATCATTAAAAAAGGGATAGAGAATAAGACAGAGAATATCTTATTGCCTCTGTATAAATCCATGGCACGCTCACATCTTGAATACTGCATGCAGATGTGGTCACCTCATCTCAAAAAAGATCTCTTGGCATTGGAAAAGGTTCAGAAAAAGGACCAAAAAAAATGATTAGGGGGTTTGGTATGGGTCCCATACGAAGAGAGATTTAAAAGACTTGGACTTTTTAGCTCAGAAAAGAGGAGACTAAGGGGGATATAATAGAGGTCTATACAATCATGACCGGTGTGGAAAAAGTGAATAAGGAAAACTTATCGACTTGTTCCCGTAACCTAAGCACTAGGGGTCACCAAATGAAATTAATAGGCAGCAGGTTTAAAACAAACAAGAGGAAGTTTTTCTTCATGCAGTGCAGTGTCAACCTGTGGAACTCCTTGCCAGAGGATGTTGCGAAGACCTGGACTTTAACAGGATTCCAAAAAGAGCTAGATATGGTCATGAAGTTAGGTCCATCAATGGCTATTAGCCAGGATGGGTAGGAATGGTGTCCCTAGCCTCTGTTTGTCACAGGCTAGAAATGGATGACAGGAGAGGGATCGCTTGATGATTACCTGTTCTGTTCATGCCCTCTGGGGCCTCTGCATTGGCCACTGTCGGCAGACAGGATACTGGGCTAGATGGAACTCGGTTTGACCCAGTCTGGCCGTTCTTATGGGTCTGAATTGGTCGGCTTGTTCACGGATCCGATTCGGAAGTTCACTCCCTCCTTCGCTAACTCGCTGGCAAAGGATGCATTGCATCGGCCTCACAGAGGATTAAAATCCTAGCAGTACTGCCGGCTAACCAGCTTACTCCTTGAGTGCAGGGGATGGAGCGGCTTTCAGATTGAAAACCAGCTGGGGGTTGTTCAGCAAGCAAAACTCCCCCTGAAAAGCTGGAGCTACTGGTGCTTCTGACCCATTGGATTCCACCCATTCACAGCTTGGCCAGAGCAAGGACAGTGAATAAAAAGTCTGACAATTCAGTCAGACCTGGCAGGACGAACAGGAGCAGGATTTGGCCCTAGGCAAAGAGGGATTGGCTGTCCTCGATCAGCGATGAGAGAAGGCCGCATGTGTATTTAGGAGGATCTAGACAGGTACCAACAAAACTCCCTCCCGCTCCCCACTCCTTGCATTCAAATTTCATCAGCAAGCAGCGTAGCAGGAATAACCATTATCAATTATATATTACATAGAGTGGCTGCTGGGCTCTGCTATAGTAGATTCTCTCTCTGAAACTTAGTGTGAAGTAGAGTTCTGATTCACAAAGCAGTGAGCCGTTACAAGCAATGTTTCCTCTAACCTTTTCCGCCAAGGTGTGGAATCATTTTTTTGTATGTGCACCAAGGCAGATGTGGATGGGCACCACCCACAGAAACACAAACCTAGCTCTGCTAATCAGCTGGGTGGCATGTGAATTTCTCCTGAGTGGCCGCACAAGCACCCAGCTCACAGGGAACCTCTGTGGACAAGGTCTAAAGCCTGAAGGTGAAATTCACCCCGGAGGAGGTGATGCGATGCAAGTCCTGAACTCCAGCACCACCCCAGCTCCCCGGCTGGAATTCGGGTCCTTCAGTAGGATACAATGGCCAGGGTAGAGGACAGAAACTGCCCCAAAGTCTTTCAGTCGAGCCTGTGGCTAAAAGATGCTCTTGTGCAATCGCACACTGGGCTCCAAGCAGGATCTTGTGGCTGGAATTCTCGGGCCTGTGCTATGTAAGTCAGACTAGGTGATCAGTAAGTTTAACATAAGAACATAAGAACGGCCGTACTGGGTCAGACCAAAGGTCCATCTAGCCCAGTATCCTGTCTACCGACAGTGGCCAGCACCAGGTGCCCCAGAGAGGGTGGACCGAAGACAATGATCAAGCGATTTGTCTCCTGCCATCCTTCTCCAGCCTCCAAACAGAGGCCAGGGACACCATTTTATCCCCTGGCTAATAGCCTTTTATGGACCTAACCTCCATGAATTTATCCAGCTTCTCTTTAAACTCTATTATAGTCCTAGCCTTCACCGCCTCCTCTGGCAAGGAGTTCCACAGATTGACAACACGCTGTGTGAAGAAGAACTTCCTTTTATTCGTTTTAAACCTGCTACCCATTAATTTCATTTGGTGTCCTCTAGTTCTTCTATTATGGGAACTAATAAATAACTTTTCTTTATCGGCCCTCTCCACACCACTCATGATTTTATAGACCTCTATCATATCCCCCCTCAGTCTCCTCTTTTCTAAACTGAAAAGCCCCAGTTGCTTTAACCTCTCCTCATATGGGACCCGTTCCAAACCCCTAATCATTTTAGTTGCCCTTTTCTGAACCCTTTCCAAGGCCAAAATATCTTTTTTGAGGTGAGGAGACCACATCTGTACACAGTATTCAAGATGTGGGCGTACCATAGTTTTATACAGGGGCAGTAAGATGTTCTGGGTCCTATTTTCTATCCCTTTCCTAATAATTCCTAGCATCCTATTTGCCTTTTTGACCGCCGCTGCACACTGCGTGGAAGTTTTCAGAGAACTGTCCACGATTACTCCAAGATCTCTTTCCTGATTTGTCGTAGCCAAATTAGCCCCCATCCTACTGTACGTATAGTTGGGGTTATTTTTCCCGATGTGCATTACTTTACACTTATCCACATTCAATTTCATTTGCCATTTTGTTGCCCAATCACTCAGTTTGGTGAGATCTTCTTGGAGTCCCTCACAGTCTGCTTCTGTTTCCGCCCCTCCCAAGCCTTTTAGGGTTCACCAGCCCACTCAGGCACATGGGCTCAGGCAAGCCCGTCCACAAGGGGCAAAGGAGGCACTTTTGCTGGGGCCTGGTGATTCCCAGGGGACCGGGGCTCCTAGCCACGGCTGCTGCTACAGTGGCAGGAACCCTGGTCCTTTACATCGCTGCTGGAGTGGCGCACGGCGCGCTCTGCGTAGCTCTGAAGGCTGGGAGGTGGGGCACGCTGCAGTGCTGAGGGCTGGCTGCCCCCGGCCGGGCCCTTTTCACTCGAGGTCACACCCCTTCCAGAGTGGCCCCTCCTTCCCCCGCGCCCCACGGAGGCAGTCGGCTCCCCTGGGCTCAGGCTGCGGGGCTGTTTTGTAGCTGGGTAGGTTTCTGGGCTCACATCGGAGTCTGGTGGGGGAGCTCCCCGAACCCAGAAATCTTCTGAGCCATGAAACCGCCCCACCACCTAAGCTGCGCCAGCCGAACTCCGCATCCTGCACACGCAGGGCTCCGCGGGGCCCGGCTGCTCCTGGCACGGGCAGCGAGGGAAGGCATGGCCTCGGCGTTGGGAGGGCAGCCAGTGGTTCTGGTAACAGGCTGGTGGCCACACGGGGATCGCTGGGCTTCCTGGGGGGCAGCCGTATGCAGGGCCCTGTGCCAGGACGCTGGAGCCGCTGCTGGCAGGGGCAGAGCAGGGCCCGGGGGCTCGGCAAGGCCTGCGAGGCGGTGGGTTGCTCAGGAGCTCAGACCAGGATGCGGGTTCTGCAGGGGCTCACTGTGCGGCCCGTGCCGACTACGGGCAGCACAGCCCCATCCAATCCGCTGGCCAGGCGGAGGAGCGGAGCGCCGCCGGAGAGAGGGAAGTGCGGCGATTCTTGCCGCCGGGCTGCCTGCATCCAGCTTCAGCGCGAGGAGGCGGGGCGCGAGCCAGAGGGCGGGATGCCGGCAAATGCCAGGATGTTGGCGTGACGTGATGTTGTGTTATGATGTCACGGCCGACAACCACCGGATTCAAAAAGTTTCTAGCAGCCCCACAACCTGGAAGGCAGAAGCCAGGTAGGGGACGGGGGCAGGTGAGGCGGAAGGGGAAGACACCAAGGGGCAGGGTGCAGGATGCAGGAGAGACAGATGCCAGGGGCCCAAGTGGAGACACGCGTGTGTGGTTTTTTTTTTTTTTTTTGCTCAACAAAAATTTTTAGCCTGCGTGTTTGGTATTTTTTGGGAAAACATCCCTACTGGCGGCCCGCAGCTGTTTTCTTTGGAGCCCTTGCCGCTTTCTGAGTTGTGCAGGCCTGGTGTACACACACTGCTGGTCTCTGGCTCAGCCCCAGGCTGTAACAGCACGTGCAATGCTCATGTGTCGTGGTGAAGGGGTTTCAGTAAAAGGTCTCAGCAAATGCATGAATATCTTAGCAATGTAAATACTCGCAGGGTCAGCGAGTGGAGCGAAGATAATGGTTGAAATAGCTGGGTTAGAAACAGGGCAAAACAGAGTTTTGCAAAGGAAAAGAAATGAATCAAGGCAGGTCAAACACCTTTAACCACTGGCACGGACCACATTTTTAAACAGGCTCTTCAACCTATTCTTACAGGATGAAATTCCCCCTGGCACGTACTGGAGCCCAGAGACACACCCCACATGGAGGAATCCCCCCAGAAGGCATCTGTCTTGAAACGGGTTGAAAGATTGAGCAGAAAGTGAGGACACACCCGGCCGCTCTGTTTAGAAATACTTGGCCAGATGGTCAGGGAGAGTATGTCTATACCCTTCGACGGAGCCATGTAGATGAGCTTTGTAGATATAGCAAAATGAAGCAGCGATTTAAATGATCACCGCTTCATTTACATCAAAACGGCTGCCGCGCTGTGCCAATCAGTTGTTTGTCGGCTCAGCGCGGTAGTCTGGACGCTCGGCGGTCGACATCAAAAGCCTTTGTCGACTGCCCCGGTAAACCTCATCCCACGAGGCATAACAAGGCAGTCGACAAAGGCTTTTGATGTCGACCACTGAGCGTCCAGACTACCGCGCTGTGCCGACAAACAACTGATTGGCACAGCGCGGCAGCCATTTTGATGTAAATGAAGCGGCGGTTATTTAAATCGCCGCTTCATTTTGCGATGTCTACAAAGCTCATCTACATGGCTCCGTCGATGGAGCCATGTAGTGTAGACATACCCTGAGTGTCCATTGTCTTTGAAATCCATGGAGCAATCCTGCAGGAGTACCGCTCACCTGCTGCCGTCAGAGCGTGGCCATGACTCAGTTTCCCTCCCGGATGTGTGGTCTCACATATGACGGTAGCCCAAATACCACCTCTCCCTGCCTAGGGGCTGGCTTCTTATCACACGGCACGGAAAGTCCCTCACGTCAAATCATGGAAACAGAGCTGGAAGGGACCTCCGGAAGTCCTCAAGTCCAGCCCCTTGCACTGAGGCAGGTACCGAGTAACACTAGGCCATCCCCGACGGGTGTTTGTCCAAGCTGTTCTTAAACCGCTCCCGTGACGGGGGCCCCCAGCCTCGCTCAGGAGTCTGTTCCAGAGCGTCACTGTGCTTGCCAGCTTTTCCCAATATCGCACCTGAATCTCCCTTTCTTATCCTGCCCTCAGTGGGCGACCGAGCCCATCCCCCTCTGCAACAGCCCTTACCCAAAACAGCTCAGATTTAGGGGCGCCTCTTTCTTTGGTCTCCTCCCTTCTCTCGGGGGATGGCACCTCGTCCCTCTCCCCTTGTATCAGAGGCTAGGAAGTCCTACCTCCAAGGGGCAGGCGCTCCAGGGAGCTGTTACCTCCCCCCCACGCCCTTCCCTGCGGCTTCCTTCAGGTCCTCCAGCCGAAAGAGTCTCTCCTCGCCTTCCATCTCACACCTCCTGGAGAAAGTGGCTTGGCTTTTATTCTACCTCCTCCCGTCCCAGCAGGCTTTGCTCTCGGCCTACAATTCTAATGGCCCCGCCTCCAAAACACGGGCGTCCCGTAAAAGAGGCGGGGGAAGGCGGTGCCGTCCTGAACTGCCAGCCCAGCCCCGTCTGCACTCTGCCCCCAGACTTTGCCCCCTTTCCGTGCGTCTCCCCGGGGCTGTCTGGGCTTCAGTCCCACCAAGGTTGGGGACAGGCACTGCCCGCACTCTGGGGCTGAGGGCTGCCCGCCACGCACCCTCCAGGGCTGGGGGGCCACTCTCCCCATGCTCTCTGGGGAAGCCTGGGGCTGCATGCTGCCTGTCCTTCCTCTCCCCCATGCTCCAGCTGGGACTGTGTGCTGCCCAATGTAGGAGGACCATGGGCCCTTGGGTGGCAAAGGAGGAAGGGGCGGGGCTGGGGGCTTGCCTCCCCATAGCTTCCCCCACCACCCATGCTCCAAAAGGTCTGGAATTCCCTCCCTCTGAGAGGAATCCAGTCTAGGTCACCGCTGGACGGATCACTTCTGAAGGGTCCAGATCTCTCCCCACGCCCCTGCTGAGGCCCTGGGTGACGGCTCCTCTGCGTTCACGGATTTCAGTGCCGAGTCTCTTCGGATCTGGCCCGTCCCCCACTGGGAACCTGGCTTTTATCCCCTGTCCCCAGCCACGCGGTCAGCTGGGAAGGCGTAACCCTTCCTGATACCGACTACCCCATCCCCCTGCTCAGCCGCACTGGGGCTGACGGTTCTGTCTCATGCGAAAGACACAGCCGCCGGCAGCACCGTGCCCCGGGGCACGGGCTAGAACCGACTCAGAAAGGAAATAGCCCAACCCCACTGCCTACAGCACCAGCGTCTGCCCCCAAAGTACCCAGTAAGCAATGTAAATTATCTAGCTTTAAAGAGAAGCTAGATAATTTCATGGAGGTTAGGTCCATAAAAGGCTATTAGCCAGGGGATAAAATGGTGTCCTTGGCCTCTGTTTGTCAGAGGCTGGAGAGGGATGGCAGGAGACAAATCGCTTGATCATTGTCTTCGGTCCACCCTCTCTGGGGCACCTGGTGCTGGCCACTGTCGGCAGACAGGATACTGGGCTAGATGGACCTTTGGTCTGACCCAGTACAGCCATTCTTATGACCCGCGCCAAAGCACCGACAGGTCCCAGCCCTGCTTAGCCGAAGGAGCCCAAGCTGGTGGCTTTAACATCTGCTCCACCCAGGGCAGGTTTCTGAGGTGGACAACGAGGACGGTTGCTCTTGGTGCCAATTTCTGGGGCCACGCTGGTGCTGGGATTTTTTTGGCTCAGCCTCTGGTGTGTTTGGCATGGGGTAAGGCTCATTTGTAACGAGCAGCTTCCCTGCATCAGAGCCCTCTACACGTTATCAGTCACTGAGCTAACGTCCTCGGAGGGCAACCGAAAGACCCCAGCTGCCTTGGCCGGGCATGGGCCCACCTCCTGCTGTGTTCGCTCATCCGCCCCGGGGTCCCCCATTGCTCCGTCCCGGCTCCGAGCAAGCCCCTTTGATCGGCGGCGTGAAGGTTTAACAGCCCCCCGTGTGCCGCTCAGGTTTGGAAACCGGCTCCCGAGGGGCAGGGGAAAATCTGTTTCCGTGGCAACCTGCCGCCGCGCTGGTCTTGGGAGAAAGCGCCTTGGTGGAAGCTGGAGCATGACCGGCGGCTGCTCCCTGCATCGCGCGGGCTACTCCCCCCCCCCCGTGGCGTTCAGCCTGGCGTGGAATCTTTCCCACGGCGGCGCCTGGACCGTGCGTCGTTTCGATCACCGTCACGCCACACCCCGGCTGCCGGGAGGGGGAATGAGCCGGGGCGACCGGGGCGCTGCTCGGGCCACAAGGAGCCGGCGGGGGCGCTCGGCTGCCGGAGGAGGCCGGCGCACAATAGCCAGGCTCTCGGGCCTACGCCGCAGGCAGCCAGCTTGGTGAAAGGGGCTGGCTGGGGGCGCTCTCCCCACCCCCCCACTGGTCCAGGACTGCTCCAGCCTCTCCCCCCGGCTCCATTCAGGGAGGGGGAGAGGAAGGGAGCTGCCCCGCTTCCCAGAGATTTGTACCAGGGCTGCTGGGTGTTTCTTTTCCCATCACTGCCAGGCTCCGGCTGGGCTGGGGGAGCAGGGGGCAGCCGAGCTGTGCGCTTTCCTCCAGCTGTCTGATGGGAACGGGAAGGGGAAGAGCGAGCAACCCTAGTAGGAATCTCAGTGCGCTCTCCCCTCCCCCTCTTATACACCCACCCCAACCCTCCGCTCTGACTCCTGCACCCCCCCTTTCCCCAAGCCCCTGCTCTGAGCTCCTCCTCACCCCCCCAACCCTGACTGATGCTCCCATCACATCCTCACCCTATCCGGAGACCTCCACGCCCCGGCCCCCTAGTCCTACACGCGCCACATCCCCACCCCAGCCCTGACTCCTTCACCCCCTCCACTCCAACCCACTGAGCCCTTCCTCACACCCCCCCACACCACCAACCCCCTGCCCTGAATGACTGTACTTCCCAACACTCCCCAACCCTCCTGTGAATCAGCCACACAGGAGAGATTCAGGTGCTGCCCAGCTGATTTGCAGAGCATCCTCAGCGGGCAGAATGTGTTTGTTGGTGCACATGTCTTGGTGCACAGAACAAAATTTATTCTGCACATGGATGGGGGGGAAGAGGGACCGTTGGTGAGCTCCACTTTAGGTTTTAAGAGCAAAAGATAAACTAAACTAAGGGACGGGGGCGAAACGCTTGTAAAGTTGAGAAGAATGGTCCTTTCCTTCCCTGAAAATGTCTCGGGAGTGAATTATTTTCAGTAAGTCCATTGCCATATAGAAGCACCCTGGGCATTGGGAGGTGGAAGGACAATTGGATAGCCACCCAGGAAGAATATTTATAAAGGATTTCAGCCCTTATGTTTCAGGACACACTCTACATAATAGCTGCCTGGGGACAGAAAAACATTCCCTCCCGTCCTCTCCCCCTGCACATTGAATTTCACACTTGTCCACAAAGGAGACATGATGCTTTCCTTTGAAACATCCGTGACTGGCCCCGTGGGGGGCTGGAGGCCGGCTGGCCAGGGGAACAGGACTGACGTAACATGGGAAGAAGCGCTACACTGAATCACAGCCTGCCTCCGCATGGCTGCGAATGAACCAGTGTTAAATATCGTTGGCTGCTTGAAACTCCTTTCCCCTCCTTTTCCACTCAGTGGTGCAGCGGAAAATGCTCCAGAAAGAGACTCTCGCGTGTGGCAAAAAGAGAAATAAAGCAAAAAGCCAAAGAGACAACCCCCGGTGCTTTGACTGAGGCACATTTCAGACAAGGAAATACGGAAAAAGTCACTTGTCTGCGGGGAAAGCCCGTTGCAGAGATGAAAGTTAGGAGCGCTCAGAACTCCGCAACACGGCAGGAAAGGCAGAGGGCTGGGTGCTGACGCGGGCTGTCGAAAAGTTCCCATTGTTCTGCCAGAGAGAGAGAGGACACGGTTTTTACGTCGTTAAGTCGTGAATCAGCCACGGTTTTTTATTCCTGCACAGTTCTTGCTGTCTCCCCCAGCAGCATGGGGCATTGAAAGAGGGACCCTAGCCACTTATGTCAGGGATCATAGAACAGAACTGGGAGGGATTCGAGAGATCATCAGATCCAGTCCTCTACCCTCACAGCAGGACCAAGCTCCAGCTAGACCATCCCTGAGAGAGGCCTGTCTAACCTGCTCTTAAATCTCTCCAGGGATGGGACTAACCCCATTAGCTGGCAGAAGTAGTAGCTAGCTATTTTCTGCAGACCAGCCACATACAGAACATAAGATTGGCCGTACTAGGTCAGACCAAAGGTCCACCCAGCCCAGTACCCTGTCTGCCCACAGTGGCCAATGCCAGGTGTCCCAAAGGGAGTGAATTGAACAGGTAATGATCACGCAATCTCTCTCCTGCCATCCATCTCCATCCTCTGACAAACAGAGGCCAGGGACACTACTCCTTACCCATCCTGGCTAATAGCCATTTATGGACCTAACCTGTGTGAATGTATCTAGTTCTCTTTTAAACCCTGGTATAGTCCTAGACTTCACAACCTCCTCAGGCAAGGAGTTCCACAGGTTGACAATGCACCGTGTGAAGAAAAACTTCCTTTTCTTTGTTTTAAACCTGATGCCCATTAGTTTCATTTGGTGGCCACTAGTTCTTACATTATGGGAACAAGTGAATAACTTTTCCTTATTCGCTTTCTCCGCACCGCTCACAATTTTATAGACCTCTATCCTATCCCCCCTTAGTTTCCTCTTTTCCAAGCTGAAAAGTCCCAGTCTCTTTAATCTCTCCTCATATGGGACCCGTTCCAAACCCCTAATCATTTTAGTTGCCCTTCTCTGAACCTTTTCTAATGCCAGTATATCTTTTTGAGATGAGGAGACCCCATCTGTCGGCAGGGACACATACAGCGCTTTACCACATATCACCAGGCATATTTTCACTTCTCACAGCTAGTTCTTCAGGTTGGTTTGTTTATGTTCACTGAAAGCTACATTTAAACTCCCTGTAACTAATCTGCATATCGTCCCACGCATGGGGGACAGCAATATAGACATCGGGTTATTCAGTACCACAGGCACACAGCTTGAGGATCAGTAACAGATATATCTAGATCGATTTTAAGGAAGTGGGAGTAGAATAACTGCAGTGCCTAGATGCGCCAACCAAAATCAGGATTTCCATTGTGCTTGGAGCTGTACAGACACATGGCAAGAGACAGTCCCGGCCCGTAGGCACTTTACAGGCATGGGAAAAGAAAGTCTCTACCCCAAAAGGCTTGTTTTATTAAAACAAGCCTGCAACAGGACAGGGTGGAGACCTTCCCGGAGAAGGCTAGAGATGCTCGTCCCCTGGCTGTGGTGTTTTAGAATCAGGGATCCCATGGTGGTCCCGCATGGTGGTCTACGCGGCAGGTAGACAGACTCATGCTTGCTCAGCTTGTGCCAGGGTGCTCAGGGAGCCGTGCGGATGTGGTGGAGGCTCTAGGTAGGTGGCTGGGTGGGCTTGCAAGGGTGAGCTGCTGCCCGAGCCCCAACTGCCACACAGCTATTTTTTCACGCTGGCTCGAGGCGAGCTGTGCGAGTCGGCCTACCCGGGCTGGGAGGCTGGCTGCCAGCTGCAGTGCAGAGGTACCAGCAGAAACGCCAGCATGCCATGGCTCACTGGGCACTTAGGGCAGCCCAGGAAAAATGGACTTGCCATTAAGGAACTGGGCAAGAGCCTAGCAAATCTTTCGTTCATTTCCAGCTCTGCCACAGATTTTCTGTGCGGCCTTGGGCAAGTCCCCTATCCTCTATTCCTCACCTGTAATATCACCATGAATTTAGTCTCCGAGCGCTCTGGGGTAGGGGCTATCTCTTACCAGGAGTGGCAGAAACTCCCTAAAAGGGGAGGAGCAGCCAGGCGTCCCGAGCCATGGCCCTGTCCCCATGTCACTCCTTCCTGAGGCTCTTCCCATATGCTGTCCCTTTCTCCCCACATCTCTGCCTTCACACTGTGTTTTCCCTTAGGTCCTGCCCCAGTACTGCCTCTTTCATCACACCCGGTTCCCCACTCCCTCCTATCTGCCTCTTTGAAAAGCCATGGCTCCCTGCCCCCTCCCCCCTGTTCTGTCTCTTACTACATGTATGAACATCACCTTGCTCTATGCACAGAATCCCAGGGCTGGCAGAGACCTCAGGAGTCATCAAGTCCAGCCTCCTGCCCAAAGCAGGACCAACCCAACTCAATCATCCCAGCCAGGGCTTGGTCCAGCCGGACTTCAGCACCTCTAGGGATGGAGATTCCACCCCCGCGCTAGGGAACCCTCCCAGGGCTTCCCCACCCTCCTAGCGAAATAGTTTGTCCTAATCTCCAACCTAGACTCCCCGTCTGCAACTTGAGACCATTGCTCCTCATTCTGCCATCTGCCGCCGCCTCTAATAAAAGAACTAATAAAAGAAAGTTCTTCACACCACGCGTAGTCAACCTGTGGAACTCCTTGCCAGAGGAGGCTGGGAAGACTAGGACTATAACAGAATTTAAAGAGAAGCTAGATAATTTCATGGAGGTTAGGTCCATAAAAGGCTATTAGCCAGGGGATAGAAATGGTGTCCCTGGCCTCCGTCAGAGGCTGGAGAGGGATGGCAGGAGACAAATCACTTGATCAATGTCTTCGGTCCACCCTCTCTGGGGCACCTGGTGCTGGCCACTGTCGGCAGACAGGCTACTGGGCTAGATGGACCTTTGGTCTGACCCAGTACGGCCGTTCTTATTCTTATGTTCTCTCTCCATCCTCTTTGGAATCTCCTTTCAGGGAGTTGCAGGCTGCTCTCAAATCCCCCCTCACTCTGCTCTTCTGCAGACTAAACAAACCCAAATCCCTCAGCCTCTCCTCGTAAGTCATGTGCTCCAGCCCCCGAATCATTTGCGTTGACCTAATATTAGTCAGGGCTTCTGGGCTTCCCTGGCACGCTTTCAGTCCCAATAACGTACAACGGCTGGATTCTTAGACAAGCCTATTGTGCTACGGAACTGGATTCCTAGGAAAGATGGGCAGTTGCTCGGGGAGATTAGAGAGGTTGTAAAAATTCTTTAAACTAGCCCCACACTGACTGGGTACAGGTACCCCAGGGTGGGATGCGGAGATAAAGTTTCACACCCTAAATTGCTGCTTCTTGGAGCAGCTCGTCTCAGAACCCAGAAAAGGGGAGGCAATCCAAGGGGAGCACTGGATCTGGGCCGTGAGAGAGCTAGAACTGGACCACTTGAAAATAGTGACCTTAATCTAATATATAAAGGAGAATGTTTGTAAGTTTGTGCGCGAATAACTTGGACACTAGAAGAGCTACCGCAACCAAACGTTGCATGGGAGAACCTTTCCTCCAGGAGAAAGTTTTAAGGTACTTTTGGACCCGATCAGGCCTGAGCTCAAGCTGTAAAAATTAAAAAGTAATGTGCCGTGCTGTGCTGCAGGGGTCGCCCTGTCCACCCTAGGTCCCGTGCCTGCTACCCCACCCACCCTAGGTCCCGTGCCCGCTGCCTGAGGCCCCCAGGGCCATCTGGGACTCACCGCCTCCCGCCCATGAGGTTACATAAGCGACCCTGTCTCCTCCCCACACACCAGCACGCAATGCCCCCACCCCACATGCACAACAGCTCGGGCACCCGCCCTGCCCCCCCATGGCACCTGCAGCCCTGGGCACCCCTCCCGCATGTAATCTCCCTTCCACCTGGGGTTGCAATCCCCCCCGCCAGGCATGTCAGGGACCTATATTTTAATCCCTATAGAAATCAGTGCAACTTTTCTACCATTCAAAAAAAAGAAAATGGAGTACAGTTTTTCTACATTTTGTTCCTCCAGTTTCCCAAGCAACGCCAGGTAACTCCAGCTAGTGTCATTAAATTTAACATCCTGTGGTGGGGAAAACACCACCGCAGCCCTTCATTTCAGAAAGGGGAATGACACAAAAACGAGGACGTTCGTGAAACAGAAAGTAAAAGGCACAGGGCCAAAAGTGAAATTCCCGCAAACTGCAGGGAAACTTTTTAAAGACGCTATAATAGAGGCTCCAAATTACATAACATGGTACGAGAACTACAAGAGTGCTACCGTGGCTAGACAATGAAGTAAAAGAAGCAATGGAGACAATAAGACATTGTTTAAAAGTGGACGTGAAATCCTAGTGGGGAAAATAGAAAGGAACATAAAACTCTGGCAAATTAAGTGTAAAAATATATTAGGAAGTCTACAAAAGAACTTAAACGACCAGCCAAAAACTCAAAGGCTCCGTCTACACTGGCATGATTTTCTGAAAATGCTTTTAACGGAAAACTTTTCCGTTAAAAGCATTTTCGGAAAAGCGCGTCTAGATTGGCAGGGTGCTTTTCCGCAAAAGCACTTTTTGTGGAAAAGCGTGCGTGGCCAATCTAGATGCGGTTTTTCGGGGCTTTTTTGCGGAAAACAATACTATGCTGTCTACACTGGCCCTTTTGCGCAAAAGTCTTTTCGGAAAAAGACTTTTACCCAAACGGGAGCAGCATAGTATTTCCGGAAAAGCACTGACGATTTTACAGGAGATCGTCAGTGCTTTTGCGGAAATTCAAGCGGCCAGTGTAGACAGCTGGCAAGTTTTTCCGCAAAATCATTAGATTTTGCGGAAAACCTTGCCAGTCTAGACACAGCCAAAAAGTAATAACAAAATCTTCAAGTACATCAGAAGCAGGAAGCCAGCAGTGGGGCTGCTGGACAATCGAGATGCTAAAGGAGCACACATAGACGATAAGGTCATTGTGGCGAAACTAAATAAGTTCTTTGCTTCGGTCTTCACAGCTGAGGCTGTGAGGGAGATTCCCAAACCTGAGCCATTCTTTTTAGGTGACAAATCTGAGGAATTATCCCAGTTTGAGCTGTCATTAGAGGAGGTTTTGGAACAAATAAATAAACTAAACAGTAACAAGTCACCGGGACCAGATGGCATTCACCCAAGAGTTCTGAAAGAACTTAACGTGAAATTGCAGGACTGCTAACTGTGGTTTGTAACCTATCCTTTAAGTCAGCTTCTGTAGCAAATGATGGGAGGATAGCTAATGTGATGCCAGTTTTTAAAAAGGGCTCCAGAAGTGATCCTGGCAGTTACAGGCTAGTAGGTCCAACCCGCATACCAGGCAAACTGGTTGAAACTCTAGTAAAGAACAGAATTGTCAGACACCCATCTATCTAAGATCTGTGTGCCTCTGAGTCTGTTTGTGTGTCTGTCTGCCAGTCCATGTGTTCAAGAACTCGTCCTAAATGGTAAGAGCCAGGACTACCAAATGTAATAGACAACTTCCTCTGATCCTAACTTAAACCAAGGTCCAGGTTTGGTTGTGCCAAGAAAATAGGAAGTGCCAGGAACGGGACTGTTTTCCATAACATGGAAAGGGAGGGGGGACAGAGTGGAGGAATGTGAAAGGGAGGGGCCCAGAGAAGAGGGATGTGACATTTAGAGTGGCCACTGGGGGCAGCCCCACCAAGAGAGCAGGGGCTCTGCCATCTTTCCTGCCACAGGACTGGCTAAGTAGCTCCCCTACCCCAAACCCTTCCCCTCCTATCCTTGGCCACAGCGCTGGAGGGAGAGGAGAGAAAAGGCCCATGCCAGCTGGGAGGGAAAGGTTCAGAAAGAGACAACAAAAATCATTAGGGATATGGAACGGCTGCCATATGAGGAGAGATTAATAAGACTGGGATTTTTCAGATGGATATGACATCTATAGAATCATAACTGCTGCAGAGAAAGTAAATAAAAAAACATTATTTAATCCCTCATAACATAAAAACTAGGGATCACCAAATTAAATTAATAAGCAGAAGGTTTAAAACAAACCAAAGGAAGCTTTTCTTCATATAACACAGTCAACCTGTGGAACTCCTTGCCAGAGGATGTTGAAGGCCAAGACTATTACAGAGTTAAAAAAAGAGCTAGATACATTCATGGAGGTTAGGTCCATCAATGGCTATTAGCCAGGATGGGTAGGAATGGTGTCCCTTGCCTCTATATGTCAGAAGCGGAGAATGGGTGACAGGGGAGGCAGCACTTGATTATTCCCTGTTCTATTCATTCTTTCTGGGGCACCTCGCATTGGCCATTGGTGGCAGACAGGATACTGGACTAGATGGACTTTTGCTCTGATCCAGTCTAGCCGTTTTTCTTTTCTTATTGCCTGGGAGGAGATTCTTAGTATGACCCTCCCTGAGTAGATTTCACGATCAGTATTGTCAGGCCTGCCTCAAAGATGGCAGATGAGGCCCTGGTTTGGGTGATCCATTGGGAACATTTTCTGGGTACCTCCCAAAAACCTGGGGGGACACTCTGCCTTCCTGCCTCACAGATGTGAGCAGGGAGATCTAAAAACAAGAATCAAGAATGGAATGAAAAGATATGTAGATTATGAACACGAGCCAAATAAAAACATAACGACGGGGAAATAGAAATGGTTTGATTTTGCCTTACCACTGAAAGGGCAAAACAGAGATCATGCTTTACTAGAGCATGCCCGGAAAAGGGCAGCAGATGCTCAGAGAGTGCGGTGTGGACTCTGCAACACTCTTCCTTGCACAGCTGCTGCCTCTGTGTGGCAAACGCTACCCAGAACATTCACGTATGTGGGTGCAGTTCAGTGTTTCACTGTGGTTCAAGTGGCCTGTGGGTCAAGTTCAAGTGCCTCTTTGAAAAATATTTTTTTTCTTCACTCTCCACAGAGTCAACCTGTGGAACTCCTTGCCAGAGGATGTTGTGAAGGCCAAGACTATAACAGGGTTTAAAAAAGAGCTAGATAGGTTCATGGAGATTAGGTCCATCAATACTTATCCAGGATGGGTAGGAATGGTGTCCCTAAGCTCTGTTTGTCAGAAGCTGGGAATGGGTGAAAGGGGAGGCTTCACTGGATAATTCCCTGTTCTGTTCACTCCCTCTGGGGCATCTGGCATTGGCCACTGTGGGCAGCCAGGATACTGGGCTAGATGGACCTTTGCTCTGACCCAATACAGCCGTTCTTATGTCCTGTGGTCTGACAATCACGTCCACACCCCCAGCCAAAGCCATATTGTGCTGTTGTCCGAAAGCAGGACGTGGGTAGGAGACCCACCAAAGAGCACTCATGTGCAAAGGAAGGCTGTCAATACCATCGGGCTGTTGTCTCTCCAATGAGCTGTACAAAAGGAATGAATGTTCCCCAGAGACTAGACTATTCTCAGGGACACCTGTTCTCTCTGAAACTCAGGTGGGAGAGAGAGTCTTTCATTCAGCAGCTGGGGGGTGGGTTTATTGGCATGTATCTGATTGGGGGGCTGAGGTTACAATCACTTTGGGGCAGAGACCATCTCTTCATAAGACTCTTGTGAGACTCCCACAGCCCCTTTAGAGCAACCGAAGCTATTGGTAACACATGAGAATTGTTCCTCTCCGTAGCATCTGTGTAGAGTAGTGGCGGCCACACACACACACACACACACACACACACACACACACACACACACACACACACACGGCTTTTCCTGGTCCACAGAGTCACTTCCCACCTCTCAGAGCTTTCCCCGGTTTGCCCTTTTTGGTTGAGATTTTACTCTTGGGCTGTGTCTACACTGCACCCCTTTTCCAGAAAAGGGATGCAGATTAGACACTTCGGCTTATTTTCCGGAGAATCGCGTCTAGACTGGCGCTTTTCTCTGGCTTATCCCCAAGCCGGAAAAAAGCGGCAGCCATGTAAATGCAAATGCCGCGGGGGTATTTAAATCCCCCACGGATTTGCAATTCCGACTGGTCACATTAGCATCCCTTTTCCGGAAAGGGGTGCCAATGTAGACACAGCTTTGGGGAGCAAAGCGTTTCTGAACTAGATACACGTTAAAGCCGAGATTCAGGGCACAGGTGAAAGTCAGGTATCTTTAAAATGTCTCGAAGTTGGGAAACCCAAAACGACTAATCCTTTCCGGACATCACCTAATCAATACCCTGTCAGTGGAGAGGCCTAGTGGTTTCTTGGTCTCTCATGTTCTCTGTGGCGTACAGTCTTGTCTCCGGAGGCGTAACTGTTTTGGATTAATTAAAGTCTTTGGGATTAATGCACGGGTATCGGGCAAAAACGGGTGGTCACATTGGATGATTTGATGGCCCCTTCATCTGCCTGAAAACGATGTTATAAAAAGCTTGCTTGCATGCTCCAACTGTTTCTCTCGTTCTCTCTCTCTCGGCCCTGAGCTATACTAGAGTTTTATTTCAAAATAACATCTCTCCCTCAGCTCCAATTAATAAATGGAGCATCCACACTACCACGGCCGTTCTTTCGGAGTAATGGGCCACTTATTTCAAAATCTGTACTCCTGCTTTCCTCGAAGAATAACACTAATTTTGAAATAGTTATTTCAAAATAGCAGTAATGTGGACGCTCCGGGGCTGCTAATTCAAACTAATGACTCCCTAGTGCTTCCTGAAGCTGTTCGCTGAGGTAGCGTATCTGCATTAATGGAGCCTGCCTCGGACTAATTTCGAGGCCTCCCCGTAGTAGGGATGTGCTATTTCGATTTATTTCGGGAGTTATTAAATCGATGTTAGTTATTTCGAAAACGTTTCCTAGTATAGACATGCCCTCCCATATACAAAGAGTTACCTATATGATAAGTCAGAAAGCACCATTATCTCTTCACCATGCAGAGACGGTTCAAAACAAAACAAGCCCCTTCCACAAAACAAAAAAACCTGTGGAAAATTTGGCAACTTCAACGTTGTTTCCATTTCTCAGGCTTTGAAACAGTTTCACGTTTCATTTCTCCCCAGGATTTCACACATTATTTTTAATTGCAGTCATTATCAGTATGTGTTGTGTACCAAAGCTGGATTTCCAATAAACAAAACTCTGTGATAACATTCTGATAATGATTTTTTTTTAATCACAACAAAAATGGTGCAAAGGAAATTTAAAAAAAAAATACTAACAGTTTTTCACCAAAACAAACCACCCCTCACACAAAAAAATACCTGCTCTGGCAAAAATATGTTCTGTTTGAAAAGTTTCCATGGTGTATCCATATATTTCCTCTGCGGCACATGTGTGGAAGTACAGTCACGTGATAAACCGCTTTGATCTACCACCGGATATGTTCAGCTCCCTAACCTGTATTAGTTATGTAGTTACAAAACTAAACATCGATCCCAACGCGGCACACGTGCATGAATACGAAACATCTATGTAAACGCTGGGTGACATGAGGAGAATTGCTATTATTTGTATTACCATAGCGCTGTCGTGATAATTGGGCCTACAAATTTACTCTCATTGTGAGCTCACCGGTTAAAAGTGTATGTGAAAGGTCGTGAGACGTCAAAATAACCGATCACAACAAATGCTGAGGGGAAAAGGTATGAAAGGAGACCCTGCGCACCCCACACCCCTTGAAAGAGGTCGCTCCACAAACGTCGAAGAGCTAAGGGCAATCAGGAACATGTGTGAGGTGATCCTACCGCGCCTCAAGGGCAGAGGGATGCACATCCTCACAGACAACATGGCCACCATGTACTACATAAACAGACAAGGAGGGGTACGGTCTCCGGAGCTTCCACCCCAGCTGCCATCCCCGGCTGTGTTCCCAGCCTCGACTCTCCCGATACAGCCCGCTCCTCTCCCAGATGCTGGGAGACTCCTGCCAACCTCCGGGGCTCTGCCACAGATGCTGCCGGACCAGAGAGACCCGGACCAGAGAAATCCTACCTGCATCACCATCCAAGCAGGCTGAATCCCAAACACCACGGGATTGAACTCTAACGCCAACAGCTCCACCCCAACTAACTTCCTTTCTTTCCCCCCCACAGGACAGGTTTTACCATCTGTGATGCCACCTACAAGCCTGGCAAACAAGGAGATTTTCCATCTAAAAACTCTTTCCGGCTAACGGGCCAGAGAACAAAGAATCGTTAACACACCTGTTAATGCATCCCACAATCATATTTGCTTTCTTTGCAACAACATCACACTGCTGACTCATATTTAACTTGTGGTCCACTCTGACCCCTAGATCCCTTTCTGCCGTACTTCTTCCCAGACCATCGCTTCCCATTCTGTATGTGTGAAACTGATTGTTCCTTCCGAAGTGGAGCACTTTGCATTTGTCCTTATTAAACTTCATCCTATTTATCTCAGACCATTTCTCCAATTTGTCCAGGTCATTTTGAATTATGACCCTGTCCTGCAGATTAGTCGCAACCCCTCCCAGCTTGGTATCATCTGCACACTTAATAAGCGTACTTTCTATACCAATATCTAAATCGTTGATGAAGATATTGAACAAAGCCGGTCCCAGAACAGACCCCTGTGGAGCCCCACTTGTTATGCCTTTTCAGCAGGATTGTGAACCATTAATGCAGCCCAGAATCAGGTTTGCTTTTTGCTTCATCAATGATGTAGATATTGGGATAGAGAGTACGCTTATTAAGTTTGCAGATGATACCAAACTGGGTGGGGTTGCGACTTCTTTGGAGGATAGGGACATAATTCAAAATGACCTTAGCAAGTTAGAGAAATGGTCAGAGGTAAACAGGATGAGGTTTAATAAAGAGAAATGCAAAGTGCTCCACTTAGGAAGGAACAATCAGTTCCATACATACAAGATGGGAAACGACTGTCTAGGAAGGAGCATGGCGGAAAGGGATCTAGGGGTCATAGTGGACCACAAGTTGAATATGAGTCAACAGTGTGATGCTGTTGCAAAAAAAGCAAATATGATTCTAGGTTGTATCAACAGGTGTGTTGTAAGCAAAACTCGTGAAGTCATTCTGCCGCTCTACTCTGCACTAGTTAGGCCTCAGCTGGAGTACTGTGTCCAGTTCTGGGCGCCACATTTCAAGAAAGATGTGGAGAAATTGAAAAGGGTGCAGAGAAGAGCGACAAGAATGATTAAAGGTCTAGAGAACATGACCTATGAAGCTAGGCTTCATGAACTGGGCTTGTTTAGTTTGGAAAAAAGAAGATTAAGGGGGGACATGATAGCGGTTTTCAAATATCTAAAAGGGTGTCACAAGGAGGAAGGAGAAAATTTGTTCCTCTTGGTTTCTGAGGACAGGACAAGGAGTAATGGGCCTAAAGTGCAGCAGGGGAGGTTTAGATTGGACATTAGGAAAAAATTCCTAACTGTCAGGGTGGTCAAATATTGGAATAAATTGCCAAGGGAGGTGGTGGAATCTCCCTCTCTGGAGATATTTAAGAACAGGTTAGATAGACATCTGTCAGGGATGGTGTAGGTGGAGCTTGGTCCTGCCTTGAGGGCGGGGGGCTGGACTCGATGACCTCTTGAGGTCCCTTCCAGTCCTATGATTCTATGATTCTAAGTGTCCCACTGTTCACTCATTTAGATTGTGGTCCCTTATGACCCCTAGATCTTTCTGGCTAATGCATCTATTCCAAACACTGTGTTTAAAAAAGCAGCGCCCCAGCCAGCGGAAAGGACAATGGGTTAGCAAAACAAGCTATTGATTCACTCCCGAAGAGCACACTGAGTTAGGTGGTAGTGATGCCAAGTCCCCACCCTGACTGCCAAACAAAAGGGGTGCATTTCCACTCAGTACTTCCTCCGTGGCTGCTCCTTCCCAGCCAGGTGACAGACTGAAAACATACTCTTCCGAGTTAGAGAAAGGTCTCTGTTAAAAACAGGGCTCCTCATTTGTCCAGAGCATGTTTGTTGGGGACGCGCTCACTCTTCTTCTGACCTAGTTGCCTGCTTTAAAGGTCTCCTCCCGCATTTGGATTGCCCCGTGATGGGCAGAACGCGGCGGTCTCTTTCCCGGACACCCTTGTGGCCGGCAAGTCACTTGTGACCTGCTGCTCAAACAGGGAGGAACTAGTAGGGGAAGTAGAGGTGGGTAGCAATGTGGGCAGCAGTGATCATGAGATGGTAGATTTCAAGATCCTGACCAAAGGAAGAAAGAAGAGCAGCAAAATACACACCCTGGACTTCAGGTCTCTGAGGGAGTCAAAGTCTGCTTTTCTGATAGGCAGGATTCCCTGGGATGCTTACAGGAAGGGGAAAAGAGTCCAGGAGAGCTAGCAGTATTTTAAAGAAGCCTTATTAAAGGCACAGGAAGAAACCATCCCTATGTGAAGCAAGAAAAGCAAATATGGTAGACGAGCAGATTGGCTTACCGGGGATTTCCTTGGGGAGCTTAAACACAAAAAGGGAGCTTACAAGAAGTGGAAACTTGGACAGATGATGAGGGAGGAGTATAAATATATTCTCGAGAATGCAGGGGACTTATCAGGAAGGCGAAAGCGCAATTGGAATTACAGCTAGCAAGGGATGTGAAGGATAACAAAAAAAATGTCTACAGGCATGTTAGCAGTAAGAGGGTGATCAGAGAGGGCGTGAGGGGATCTTGCCTGGTTTGACTGGGAGACTATCAAGCGCTGGCTCTTCAGCTGCCCTTCCTACTGCTGCCTGGCTGCTCCTGCCCAGAGCTCAGAACTGCCCTTGGGAGTTTCCTGCTTGTTGTGCAGGGTGGGGGAGACAGAGGCAGGGGGGCGCTGATGTCTGTCCCCCTTCCCCGTACCCCATATTCACAGAGTGAAGAGGGCAGGGCCTCCGCCAAGGGGTGGAGCAGGAGTGTTTGGGTCTGAGGTGGACCCTGATCTGACAAATTCAAAAAGTGACCTCAAGCTTAAAAACGTTGGGGACCACTGGTGTAGAGCATGGGTTCCCAAAGCAGTGGGCATGAAGAAATTTGGGCGGGGGGGGGGAAGGTGTGAGGCAACCCAGCCCCCACATGGGTTCCCAAACTAGTGGGCATGAAGAAATTCGGGGGGGGGGGGGGAGGAGGCGTGAGGTAACCCAGCTTCCCCCCTCCCCGGTCAATCCCCCCTTACGTTTTGCTGCTATTTTTGTTTTTTGGCCCCAGTCAGTCCCTTTTTTTTTTTTGCTGCTATTGGGGGTAGGGGCCGGGTTTATCAAAAATCAAAAAGGGGGGCGTGCTGCCGAAGTTTGGGAACCGCTGGTGTAGCGCATGAGGGGGGCAGCTGCCCATTGGCCAACCCAAGGGGTTGGACCCGGGGCCACGGAGCCCTGAGCAGAGCGGGGGCAAGATGCTACCGAGCAGAAACCCCCCTCCACCCCAGCCTACCTCCCCACTCTGCACAGCCAGGAGCGAGGGGCTGTCCATGGACAGGGTGAGGGAAGAGAGAGAGCACAGCTAAGGTGACCACGGCCTTCTGCAGAGAGAGATGTAAGGGAAAAGCACCCCCATGACTTCATGTGTGTGCGTGTGCGCTTGGGTAGGAGTGTGTGCCCTTGTGTGTGCACACGTGAGCACGTGTGCATGCTTGCAGGAGTGTGTGCATGCGTGTACGCACCCACCCGCCCCCACTCCACCCCCTGCTCTCCAGCAAAAGTGGGTGAACTCCCTGGCGAGGCATCGCCCCGGTGACCTCACAAGGCGAGACGGGCGCACACAGCAACAGGATCGCACTGTGACTCACTCTCGGATCTGACACACTGTTGATTCCATTGATAAAAGCCGGGAGCGTTCAGGCAGCCAGCCAAATTCCTGGGTTTCATTCACAGAAAGGGGGGCTGGGCCGGGAGAGAAATCAACTGGGCAGTGATCCAGGGAATAGACACCCTGACGGCTCTGGATATCAGATAGGGCTCTCCAGGAGCCGCAGAGCGCTGCCCGAGACAGGGCCAGGAAGAGAAAGAGGGGACTGCTACTCAGTGAGATTGCAAAGGGAAGGAGGGGGATTACTGAAACGGGGGGCATAGCCTAGTCTCTGGGGCAAGAGAGGGGCAGGATGGTGGCTGCCCTGGAAGGAACAACCGTACACAAAGGAACAAGTAGCAATTTTCTATGCAAAACACCCCGGAGACAGACGAGTAGCCCTGTAGAACCTTTGAGAGACCAACCATAATAGAGGGGTAGCCGTGTGAGCCTGTAATTTAAAAAAAGGCTTTGTTCTGTTGTACCGTAGCCCCCGTCTACACTAGGGAATTATTTCAAAATAACCCCCCCTTATTTCAAACCAACAAGTGGCGCGTCCACACGGCTACGCCTGCTATTTCGAAATCTGTACTGCCACTGGGGGGATAACGCTCCTTCAGAAAGGGCTATTTCCAAAGAGCGGGAGCGTGGACGCGCCAGGCCCGCCGTTTCGAAATAACGGCACCCCCCAGTCATTCGAAGGGATTACTCCCCAGAGCTTCCTGGGGCGCTCAGTCAAGGGAGCGCGTTCACAATAACGGAGCCTGCCACGGACTCATTTCGAGGCTTCCCCATAGTGGGGAAACCCGATTTCGATTTTGTTATTTGGGGAGTTATTTCCTGTTTTGTTATTTCAAAATCGTTTCCTAGTGAAGACATGCCCTTAGCGCAGGGGTGGGCAATGATTTTTGGTGGGGGGGGGGGGCGGCACGCCAAGATTTTGGAAAGTGGTTAAGGGCCGCACTTGTTTGTGGCGTAGGTGCAGGATCGGGTGCAGAAGGGTGCATGGGGTAAGGGACTAGGGTGCAGGAGACGGCGTGGGGTCTGAGCGGGTGTGTGGGTGGAGGAGGGGGTTGTGGCCTGGGTCAGGAGGATGGGGTGTAGGGTCAGGGAGGGAGTGTGGGGGCAAGAGAGGATTCTGGCCTGGGGGAGGGTTGTAGGAGGGGGTACAGGGTCTGGGAGGGAGCGGTCAGCTGGTGCAGAGGGTCTGGGTGCAGGAGGGGTTGGGGTGCCAGAGGCAGATTCTGGCTGGGAGGCTCTTACCTAAATGTCCCCACCCCAAGGCAGGCCGGGCTCCCTTGAAAATACAGCCTGCTCCCTCCACGTGGCGCTCAACTCCAGGAGTGGGGAAGAGGCTTGTGCTGCCCCGCCCACCAGTCTCTCAGCTCCGATTGGCTGGCTGTGTCTGGCCAATAGGAGCAGCGGATTGGGCTGGAGAGCAGAGAGCTGCCGGGACGGTTTTAAACCGTGGCAGCTGCGTGGGCTGAGGTCCTGGCAGAGGGGTCCGTGGGCAGGATCCAGTAGCTTGGCAGGCCAGATCCAGCCCCCGGGGCCAGATTTTGCCCAGCCCTACCTTAGAGACGAACATTATTATATAACAGGTTTTATAATAGGCCATCCAATTCAGGTCTTTGTTCAAACCACGAGACACAGTGTCAGATTTCACCCATTATAAAACCAGCTTTCCTTACATCCAACACCCAATTAACAGTAAAAGCTAAGTATGGGACACTTCCAGTCCACTTAATTAGCCTCGTTAGCACCGGCACTACAGTTGACAGGTACTTCCCCTCCTTTTTCCGTTTAAATTGTAAGGATTCCCCACTCTTCTCTTCACTCTGTTCATCTGAGGAAGTGGGCTTGTCCCACGAAAGCTCATGATACTATCTCTCTCTATTTGTTAGTCTCTAAAGTGCACAGGACAACTTGTGGTTTCAAAATATGTAGACTCACGCGCTTTTCGGGGATAAGATCCACACGAAAGCGCCGGACGCGATATATTTTGGTGAATCTCGAAGGTGCCACAGGACTCCGCTGTTTTTAACATGGCAGACTCGCATGGCTGCACCTCGGAGATTTCAGAGACAGACCAAGCTTCACGCATCCGTTTGTCCACCCTGGAATTCCTCGGGCAGCAAAAACGAAAGAAAAACCTCGCCAGGGGCTTTTGCTGCTGCTGTTGTGTCTACGGGCAAGAGTCTGAACTCTTGGGCCGTGGGGCAAGATTTGAAGAGCCTCGTCCATGGAAAAGCGCATTTCGAAATGGCTCTCTCCAAAGCGGCGCCAGCAAGGCAGTGGGGAAGGTGGGTAGGAAAACGCACGGCGACAGGGAGATAAGAGCATGATGCGAATCGGAGCTGAAACAGGAGCTCTTTCCTGTGTGAAGAGGCACCGGATGTGGGCAAAGGAGACCACAGAGGAGCTAGGGTGGATTGCATCTCAAATTCAGCTCAGGGTAATTAGGAGATCATTTAGGTGGGAGGCCGTGACCTTAGCCCCTCTTGATCTTGGACTTTGCTCTGGGACTAGAGCGAATAGCAGGATTTATGCAAAAAAAAAAAAACATTGATCGTTTCAAGCAGAGCTGCAGCCATTGTCCGCGGTAGCACAGAGATTGTAGCAGCTGCTCACCGAATCGGGGTTTTTATTATTCATTCGTCAATATCAAACTGCAAGGTGCAGCGTGTGAACGTCAGCCGGAGCCAGAGATGAACCGCTGCCTTGGCATTCACCGGCGCAGGCTGGATCTCACAAAGAAACAAGCGAAGGAAAAAGGAGATTTATTGCTGGAGGGAGTCACCTTTCCGAGCCGGGGAAAGAGATGCCAAAGCCACTGTGGGGTGGGGACAGGATGCATGAAAGCCAGCACCACCTGTGCTGGGAAGCAGATGGAAAAGGGAATGGAGAACTGGAGTTCATTGCTAAGAATCAGAGACAGGCCCATCCCTAACGCCAGATTCAGGTCGCTTGAACCCGGAAAGAGCTGATGCCCATCTCTATAAATGGCCAAATCAACACCCAAGAGCTGCCTCGGATTTCAAAGCATCTGAAAGGCAGGTAACGACCTGAACCCTGTGTTGGTCTTAGACCATAGAATCCTCGCGTTGGAAGAGACCTCAGGAGCCATCGAGTCCGGCCTCTGCCCAAAGCAGGACCAACCCAACTCAATCATCCCAGCCAGGGCTTTGTCAAGCCGAGACTTAAACACCTCTAGGGATGGAGATTCCACCCCCGCCCTCAGGAACCCAGCCCAGGGCTTCCCCACCCGCCTAGGGAAATCGTTTGTCCCAATCTCCAACCTAGACCTCTCCCACTGCAACTTGAGCCCATCGCTCCTTGTTCTGCCACCTGCCCCCACTGAGACCAGCCTCTCTCCAGCCTCTTTGGAGGCAGGAAGTTGCAGGCTGCTCTCAAATCCCCCCTCACTCTTCTCTCCTGCAGACTCAACAAGCCCAGATCCCTCGGCCTCTCCTCGTAGCTCATGTGCTCCAGACCCCGAATCATTTTGGTCACCCTCCGCTGGACTCTCGCCAATGCATCCACCTCCTTTCTATAGTGGGAACTGGACACAATACTCCAGATGTGGCCTCCCCAGAGCCGAATAAAGGGGAATAATCACTTCTCTAGATCTGCTGGCCATGCACCTCCTAATGCCCCCTAATATTCCATTCGCCTTCTTGGCTACAAGGGCGCCCTGTTGACTCCTATCCAGCCTCTCATCCACTGTAATCCCAGGTCCTTTTCTGCAGAACTGCTGCTTAGCCAGTCGGTCCCCAGGCTGCAACAATGCTTGGGATTCTTCCGTCCCAAGGGCAGGACGCTGCACTTATCCTTGTTGAAGCTCAGATTTCTTCTGGCCCCCATCCTCTGATTGTGTAGGTCACTCTGGACCCTCCCCCAACCCTCCAGTGTAGCTACCTCTCATAACAAAATGTATTCTGCACATGGATTTAAAAAAAAAAAGGGACATTGATCTTCAACAGTCCTATTTCTAGTGAATTTCTTCCTGCATCTCAGTTTGCTACAGCAACTCACTATTTAGCAACTGCTAAAGCCTCCCCCGGCTCCCGCCATCATGGAAAACCCCAGCAGAATTTAAAGCACAAAGCAAAACAAAAGTCCTGGGTGGAATTTAAGCAGCCAAAGGTTCTGCAGCTACTTGGAGCTATAGACAAGGTTTTCCTTTTCCATCCACGGCATTCCAGGCCTGCTCTGGAATCCAAGGGGTGGATTGAAAAACCCAGTAGGGGGAAACTGCCATTCTCTATTCAACCCCATAAGACTGTCTGCATGAAGGCGAAATCAGTTTCCTTCCTTCCTGACTCTGGAGGTTTTTCGCCTTCCTCTGTAGCATGGGGTACAGATCACAGCTGGAGGATTCTCTGCATCTTGGGGTCTTCAAAGTATTTGAAGGCTTCAATATCTGAGATCTAGGTGAGAGGATTATTCTAGGAGGGGTGGGTGAGATTCTGTGGCCTGCACTGTGCAGGGGGTCAGACTAGATGATCATAATGGTCCCTTCTGACCTTAAAGTCTATGAGACCCCACACCTCCTCCTTCACCCTAACCCCCTACCCCAAGCTCCCTTTGGCATCCGACCCCATCCCAGACCCCGTACCTCCTCCATTATTACCATGGACGAGTGCGGCCCTCTACCATTTACCAAATTCTTTGGCATGCCCCCCCAATCCAAAACAATTGCTCGCCCATGATGTGGGGGGAAGGAGAGCTATTGGTTGATTTAGTTGGGATTGGTCCTGCTTAGAGCAGGGGGCTGGACTTGATGACCTTCTGAGGTCTCTTCCAGCTCTATGATTCTATTGCTTCGGGGAGCCCAAAGAGGGATAACGAGGCAGAACAGCTTGACAGAGAGCAAAGGAAAAGCTAAGCTGCAGATCAGGACCAACGTCCCATGGGTGAGATCCATTACACTGCACAAGGGCCCCATGTCTTGGGGCTATTGAAGAATGCGCAACAGCCCTCAAACCAGTGAGGCATGCCACCCCAGGAGCAAACTCCCTCCCCAGCTCTGCCTAGCTCAGGGCAGTCCAACTCAGCAGCTGATCTGCACGAATGTGATGGCAGTTTGGGGGGTTCCAATCTGCTCCGATGATACTCCTCCCCCCGAGTGCCCAAACCACGTCGTTACACATACCACGGACAACGAGTAACCAAACAAAGCAGGGGGTGGGGTCTCCCAGGCCACGCCCACCGGGGTTAGACAGAGAAGGGGATTGACGGGCTAGGTCCGGCTCTAACCCTGTAAAACACTTACCCAGCGTCATGCCCGTGAGTACGTACGTGTAGCTGCACCCCCATGAGTAGCCCTTTGAGACCCAGGAGTGACTTGTGTGAGCAGAGATAAGCAAGTGTGCATGTATGAATAGGACTGGAGCCCTCGTTTTCATTTGTTTTTAAGAGAACATTTTATCTTGGCATCGGTTCTCTCCCCCCTTGCAATTCACAGAACACTCTTTAAAAATCCACACACACTATAGCGAAAAATGGCAAGAAGATATAATTGTAGAGGAGAGGACTGAATGGAGGGGGGAAAAGGCAGCTGTATTAACCATCTGCTGCACAGCTGAACACCACCCACTTAAGAGGCTGTTTACAAATCAAGTTGCCCGTGTTAGTGGAAACATAACCACTTGCTTCAGAAGTATCAGAGGATGGACTGCCAACATGCAGTGTTTTAGAGAAGCAGACTGGCTCTGGTAGGCAGAAGAAAACAGCTTTTTTTAACAAGTAAATATGAACTTAGAGGCACATGTGAGAAAATACAACCCAGACAGACAACACTTCCAAGAACCTTGTAACCACAAAGAGCAGCGTGCCTGTCTCATGCCATAGCCTGGGATTAGAACATCATGACATTTTTTAACAGGAGAAAACAATTGCACCTACAAACAAACCACACAGCTTGAGTTCCAGCTTTCTCATTTGTTCACCAAGGACCACACCCTGGAAAACTATATCACCACAGTGCTATCTAGTGGCCAGATAATATACGACAAGTGACGAGGAGTCCTGTGGCACCTATGGGTATGTCTACACTGGGGAGTTATTTTGCAATAAAACTCCCCTTATTTCAAAACAACAAAGCGAGTACCTACACTACCAACCCTGTTATTTTGAAATAATGGGCTTATTGCAAAACAACAACTCCTGCTTGTGAAGAAGAATAAGCTTATTTGGAAATAGTTATTTTGGGAGTTATTATTTTCATAGAATACTAGGACTGGAAGGGACCTCGAGAGGTAATCGAGTCCAGTCCCTTGCCCTCATGGCAGGACCAAATAACTTATTTCAAAATAACCTGGTCATATAGGGTACATCTAGACTACATGCCTCTGGTGACAGAGGCATGTAGATTAGGCTACCCGGCATAGGAAAATGAAGTGGCGATTTAAATAATCGCCGCTTCATTTAAATTTACATGGCTGCCGCGCTGAGCCGATCAGCTGTTTGTCGGCTCTGCGCGCTAGTCTGGACGCGCGGTTGTCGACAACAAAGGCATTTGTCAACCACCCAGGTATGCCTCCTGGGATGAGGTTTAACAGGTAGTTCAATTTAGGGCTTTATTTCGAACTACCGGGTCCCTGCCGCATGTAGACGGGGGCAGTTAGTCCTCACTTGTAAATTTCAAAAATGGCAACCGGCCGGGAAGATGCAAATCAAGCGCGGGATATTTAAATCCCGGGCTTGATTTGCAATTGCGAATGCCTACATTAGCCACCCTAGTTCAAACTAGGGGGCTAGTGTAGACATTCCCTAATAAATTTCTTAGGGTATCAGTTTTCATGAGTTGGAAGCTACTTCATCAGATGCAGGACGCCGAAACTTCAGTTTGTTAGGTGGATGTATGCATGCGAAGATGGGGGTGTATATTACTATGCGGAGGACTACTGCTAAGGAGGTCAATTCAATCAGGGCAGATGTGGTCCACTCCCAACAGCGGATGAGGTGGTGTGAATATCAAGAGAGGGGAAATTACTATTCGTAGTGAGCTAACCTCTCCCAGGCTCTCTTCACACCCAGTCGGCTAGCGTTAAGTTTGCATCTGAATTCCAGCATTGCAGTTTCACCCTGCAATCTGGATTTGACGTTTTTTGCTGAAGTCTGGCAACTTTCCAGGCTGTTGCTGAGTGACCAGGGATATCAAAGTGCTCTCCTGCTGGTTTTTTGAATGTTACCGATCTTGATGTTGGATTTGTGTTCCTTTATTCTTTTGCGTAAAAACTGTCCGGTGTGGCCGAGGTACATGGCAGAGGGGCATGGCTGGCACTTGAGGGCACCTATTACGTTAGTGTAGATGTGCAGGTGACCCAGCCCCTGACGGTGTGGGTGATGTGGTTAGGGTCTATGATGGTGTCACTTGAGCGGCTATGTCGACAGAGTTGGCAATGGGGTTTGTTGCAGGAATCAATCCCTGCGTGAGTGTGTCTGTTGTGTGGTGTGCAGTTGATGCTGAATATTTGCTATAGGTGGGGGCTGTCTATAAGCAAGGCCTGGCCTGGCTTCCAAAGTCTATGTAAGTGAGACGCCATCTTTTAGGATAGGGTGTAGATCCTTGATGATGTGCTGGAGGGCTGTCGGTGATGGCCACTGGCGTTCTGTTACTTTCCTTCTTGGGACTGTCCTGTAGCAGGTGGCTTCTGGATACTCACCTAGCTCTGTCAAGGTGTTTCTTCTCTTCCCTGAGTAGGTAATGTAGTCATAGAATCATAGAAGACTAGGACTGGAAGGGACCTCGAGAGGTCATCGAGTCCAGTCCCCTGCCCTCATGGCAGGACCAAATACTGTCTAGACCATCCCTGATAGACATTTATCTAACCTACTCTTTAATATCTCCAGAGATGGGGATTCCACAACCTCCCTGGGCAATTTATTCCAGTGTTAGACTACCCTGACAGTTAGGAACTTTTTCCTAATGTCCAACCTAAACCTCCCTTGCTGCAGTTTAAGCCCATTGCTTCTTGTTCTATCCTCAGAGGCCAAGGTGAACAAGTTTTCTTCCTCCTCCTTATGACACCCTTTTAGAAACCTGAAAACTGCTATCAGGTCCCCCCTCAATCTTCTCTTTTCTAAACTAAGAAAACCCAATTCTTTCAGCCTTCCTTCATAGCTCATGTTCTCTAGACCTTTCATCATTCTTGTTGCTCTTCTCTGGACCCTCTCCAATTTGTGAGTCCCAAGAATGCTTGATAGAGATCCTTGTAGCTGTTGTCTGAGGGACTGGAGTAAATGTGGTTGTGTCTTAGGGCTTTGCTGCAGATAATGGATCATGTGATGTTTTCTGGATGAAAGTGGGAAGCATGTAGGTAAGTATAGTGGCAAGTAGATTTCTGGCAGAAGCTGGTGTTTGTGACCATCACTTATTTGCACTGTAGCAAATCATCTGCAGCAAATTGTGATAGATAGGAGGCATGCTGCCAGCACCAGGTGACTAAGGGGTTAAACTCAGGTAGCTAGCAAGAGTTTTGCCAGGGAGCCAGAAGAACCAATGGGAATATGGTGCTGAAATCTGAATTGTACGAGATACCTTGCCTGCTTTCTTTGTGCGGGGAAGTTAAGCCAGGAGTCGAGAGATTCAGAATGATTTAAACCCAAGCAGGACTACCATGCCTCCAAGGAATTCAGGGCATGGAAGTGGACTGAACCAGGAAGTATTGTAAGTAAATAAAGGGGAAAAAGTGTATCTAGTCACGATTAGGGTATTTTTCTTTATTTTTGTGGTTTGGTTTGAACTGCTTTGTGAAAAATCTCTGCTTCCCCTCCTCCATTCACCATCTAAGAGTTGTTCCCAGAGATTTTCTCTGTGTTTAAATTTGTTTTACTTAGTTGCTGTGTTACACCTAGCAATCAAGTATAGCTTTGGTTTGGTTAATAAAAATCACCTTTTTAAGGCGATGATTTGATTCTTGTGTCCTGGGAAGGAACAGAGGTCTGGGTGTGAGTGTCTGCCTGCCTAGACTGAGCGGTCAGCTACCAGACACTGCAGTGTGTTTCTCTGCCCCTATTTTTCCAAGCTCTCTTGAGGTAAAAGAGTTTGGGGTGTCCCTGGGGGAATTCAAGTGCTCCCCCCCCTTTTTCTTTTTTTAAAGTAAATCACTTGATGGTAGAGGCTACCACCCCAAAGTCCGCAAATCTGTGACTGAGGGATTTTTGGTAAGCAAAGCCTGTGGAGGCAAGGTATATTTAAAGTCTGTGGGCTCCCACCATCTGCACTCTGAGGTTACGTCTAGACAGGCATGATTTTCCGGAAATGCTTTTAATGGAAAAGTTTTTCTGTTAAAAGCATTTTCGGAAAAGCTCGTCTAGATTGGCATAGATGCTTTTCCGCAAAAGCAATTTTGTGGAAAAGCATCTGTAGCCAATCTAGACGCGCTTTTGCGCAAAAAAGCCCCGACCGCCATTTTTGCGATCGGGGCTTTTTTGCGCAAAACAAATCTGAGCTGTCTACACTGGCCCTTTTGCGCAAAACTTTTGCGCAAAAGGAACTTTTGCCCGAATGGGAGCAGCATAGTATTTCCGCAAGAAGCACTGATTTCTTACAGTAGGAAGTCAGTGCTTTTGCAGAAATTCAAGCAGCCAGTGTAGACAGCTGGCAAGTTTTTCTAGAAAAGTGGCTGATTTTCCAGAAAAACTGGCCAGTCTAAATACAGCGTGAGTGCCAGAGTGGGGAACAGCCCTGACACATACTCACCAGCAACTACACACCACACAACTCAGGAATCAATCCCTGCAACAAACCCCGTTGCCAACTCTATCCACATAGCTACTCAAATGCCACCATCATAGACCCTAACCACATCACCCACACTATCAGGGGCTTGGTCACCCGCACATTTACTAACGTGATACGTGCCCTCAAGTGCCAGCCATGCCCTCTGCCATCTACCGTGGCCACACCAGACAGTCTTTACGCAAAAGAATAAATGAACACAAATCCGACATCAAGATCGCTAACATTCAAAAACCAATAGGAACACTTCTGTCTCCTTGGACACTCAGCAATAGCCAGGAAAGTTGCCAGACTTCAGCAAACAAACTTCAAAACCAGACTGAAGGGTGAAATTGCAACGCTGGAGTTCATATGCAAACCTACCACTATTCGCTGGGGCTGAAGAAAGGCAGGGAGAGGCTAGCTCACTCCAAAAAGTAATTTCTCCTCTTTTGGTATTTGCACCTTCTCATCCGCTGTCAGGAGTGGACCACATCTGTCCTGATTGAATTGATGTTGTTAGCAGTAATCCTCTGCATAGTACTATACACCCCCATCTTTGCATGCGTACATCCACCTGCCAAACTGAAGTTTCCATGTCCTGCGTCTGATGAAGTGGCTTCCAGCCCATGAAAGCTGATGCCCAAATAAATTTCTTAATCTTTAAGGCACCACAGGACTCCTCGCTTTTGCTGAAACAGACTAACACGGCAACCCCTTGAACGCCTCGCTGCAGCATCCAGTTTGGACAACCCTTTGCCACGCCGGACGACGTGCTGGGGTTTTCCACGCCACTCTGGTTTTAAGGACTCCCTTTCCGCAGAATGGGCTCTGCCCCGCATACTCAGCACCTCGCAGAAACGCTCACGCAGGGGCTTACTCGTAACAGCCTGTATTCCACAGGGCTGGAATTAAGCCCAGGTTGGTAGTAACCTAAACCGCTTCCCATCGGATGGCTGTTCAGTGCCTTCTGTGAAACAGGTTGGTGGTCTCATTTCAGCTCCAAAAGGGCATAAAGTGACCAGCTGGAGCTCCCATGGTGAGTCATTAGCCTGAGAACTCCTCTCGTTTGCAAAATAATTAGTCCCACTAATTGCCTCAGCCCCCAACTAGCTGACCCAGGTCAGACGGAAGCATAGAAACAAGCTCCCTTTTTGGGCAATGTTGCGGCATATGCACTCCCTTCCCCCCCCCCCGCCCCACCCCAGGGGTGTGGGTACCTAGGGGTGTGGGAACCACCTTGCCAGCTGCCGAATTGTCGGCAATCCCTTTCAGTCCATAAAAACCAACCTCAATCTAGGGTAGTATAGCCTAATGGCTAGAGCCAATAGCCTCAGCTCAAATGGCTAGAGTCAATGAGGGGGTAGGCCTTAGTTTAGGTCAGTACAGCCTAATGGTTAGAGCCAATGAGGGGTTAGCGGCCCCGGTAGGAGAAGCCAGGCCCATCCTCCTCCACAGGGTCCCAACCCAGAGCCCTGTGAAAGGCAGAGGTCTCTACCACTCACTCATCAGGGAATCCAACCAAAACACACTCAACTCACCCAGGTGGGAGATACCACTCCAGCACCCCTCCGGTCACTTCCTACCAGCATTGGTGTGGGGCAATTCCATGTAGTCTCTGGGTCCTCAGGTTGCCCTGCATCTCCTCTGGCGCTGGTAGCTTGAGGTGGTCTCTTGAGTCTCTGGCTACCATGTCTCTGGACCTCCTGCTAGAGGTCCCTCTCCTCTGGTGGCCAGCTCAAAATGAGCTGAGCTACTCCCTTTTATACTGCTCCAGCTTTTGGAGCATGCCCAGTCTGAGTGGAGGGGCGGGACTTCCTCTGCCCACAGGGTTTTAACCCCTCCTGGATCACTCGGGGCTGTGAAAAATTCAGACCTTCAGCGATGCTCTTAAGCCAGCCTCAAGCCAGGTGTAGATGCTGCCGGATTCTTCTGTTGACCGGTTGGGCCTCCCTGGTCTGGCACCCTCGGGAGGTCATTTCTGGCCCCTCCTGCCACTGGCCCCCAGCCCTGCTCCTCTCCTTGCTGACCTCCCAGATGGCTCCTCACCATCCCCACTGCCCTGCCACAGCCCTCAGTCCTGTCTCTTGAGCGCCCAGCCCCACCACGTCAGACCACTGCCCCACCTCCGGTGCTTCTGTCCCCGATAGCCCTGCCTCCATCCTGTCACCGGGGGCCCTGGCCCTACTACAGCAACCCACTGCCCTGCCACAGCAGACCCAGCCTGCTGGTGTTCTGGCCGACCTGCCGCCGGCTCAACTGGACTCCCTCAGCAGGGCTCCCAGCCGCTGGAGTCCCTGCAGCCAGCCTGGCTGGATTCCCAGCCCCCTCACAGACCAGCATCCTGGTTGAGAGAGGTCCAACCCGTACTGCCTTTTGAGGCGTCCATACTACAGCGACACATACACCCCTGCCGTCACTTAAGTGTGGCCGGATTGTCATCAAAAGTGAAGTCGACCCAGCTACGTCACTCAGGGTATGTCTACACTACAAGGCTGTGTCTACATTGGCACCCTTTTCCGGAAAGGGGATGCTAACGAGACCAGTCAGAATTGCAAATACCCCGGGGATTTAAATTTTCCCCATAGCATTTGCATGAACATGGCTGCCGCTTTTTTCCGGCTCAGAGCTTTGCCAGAAAAAAGCGCCAGTCTAGACAGGGATCTTGCGGAAAATAAACCCTTTTCTGGAAGATCCCTTATTCCTGATTTTAAGTAAAATAATTTTAAGGAAAATAAACCCTGTCTAGACTGGCGCTTTTTTCCGGCAAAGCCCCGAGCCGGAAAAAAGCGGCAGCCATGTTCGTGCAAGTGCCGCGGGGAAAATTTAAATCCCTGGGGCATTTGCAATTCCGACTGGTCTCATTAGCATCCCTTTTCCGGAAAGGAGTGCCAATGTAGACACAGCTCAAAGGTATTTCGAAATAAGTTATTTCGGAATAATAACTCTCGAAATAACTATTTTGAAATAGCACGTCCACACTACAGAGAAGCCTTGAAATCAGTCCAAAGCAGGCCCCCATAATGTGGGTGCGTTACCTCGATGTAGAGCCCCAAGAAGCACTGGGGAGTAATTAATTTGAATGGCCCCGGGGAAGAGCTATTTCGAAATAGCAGCCGTGGAGCGGTCACACCCACCCTATTTTGAAATAGCTATTTCAGAAGCGGCGTTATTCCTCATGGCATGAGGCTTAGTATTCCGGAATAAGAAGCCTGTTATTTCAAAATTATTTTGAAATAACGGGCTTGCTGTGTGGACATGTAACCCACACACCTAGGGCGTGTCTAGACTACAGGGTTTTTTCGAAAAAAAGTGGCCTTTTTTCGAGAAAACTTTCCCTGCGTCTAGACTGCTGCCGTGTTCCTTCAAAAGTAAACCGAAAGAACGCGGCAGTTTTTTCGACCGTGGAAAACCTCATTTTATGAGAAAGAACGCTTTTTTTCGAAAGTGCTCTTTCAAAAAAAGGCGCTATGTAATGCAAACTGTGCTTTTTCGAAAGAGAGCATCTGGATTGCCTGGGTGCTCTCTTTCGAAAAAGTGGCTTGCTTTTTTGAAAGTACTGATTGTAGTCTAGATGCTCTTTTTCAAAAGAGGCTTTTTCGAAAGTGTGACGGCGCGTTGGGGGTCCCCTGTCTCCTGCACCCCGAAATGGCACAAACAGACCGCACCAGCCGGTGGAATAGGGGAAGTTTATTGCCTCTCCAGGATACAGCACAGCACAGATGTAGTCTGGTCACAGAGCTGGGCTAGGATGCCTCAGGCCCCCTTGAGTTGGGGGGAGACTGGGCCCCTAAACTCCAGCTCCTCTCCCTAGGCTGTCTCCTCCATGCTCACAGACAGCCAGCCCCCAACTAACCAACTTCCAGCCCTGCCCCCCAGCCAGGGCAGCATTCCACCTTCCTTTGTTCCTCTCCATGGGGGGTGTCTGGTCACTGGTTTGCATAGTGACTCATCCTGTTTTGCTGGGTCGTGGTCCCCACGACAGCCAGTGGGGGTTACCCCAGAGCCAGCAGCATAGAAACCAGCCAGGTACCCCCACTACGTCACAGAAAGTATCTTTTGAAAAAGCCTCTTTCGAAAGAGGCTTGCAGTCTAGACGCAGCCCTAGTGTGGTTCACTGTGCCATGCAGTGGCACTTAGACCACGTACAGCAAGAGGTAAGAAGCGGGGAGGTCTACAACCTAAGCTGAAAAGCAGCAGGCTTTATAGCTCAAGCTGAAAAGGCTCCAACTCTAGAGATCCCAAGTTCAAATCTGCCCAGTTACAGATACTCCCCTTACTTTAATGCTGCAGTGTAGACATGCCCTTGAGGAGATGAAAAATCCACTCCTACAAGTGACACGGTGAAGCTGACCTTCGCCTCTGTGTAGCCAGAACTAGGCTGACAAAGGAATTCTTCTATTAGCCAGACTGCTATGTCTACGCTCCAGACTTCTTGTGCAGGAAGCTTTTGGCAGAAGAGATCTTCCGCAAAATCTTGTTGCACAGGAGCACGTCCACACTGCAAAAGCGCATGGAAAAAGCGATGTGCTTTTGCTCAAGAGAGCATCCAGATTGCATGGATGTTCTCTCGAAAGGATACTCTGATCGCTATTTACAGAATGGCTACCAGGGCACCTCTGCTTTTTTCGATTGCCTCTTTTTGCACAAAAAAACCCCATGTTCCCTGTCCGCACACACCTCTTGCACTAAAAGGAGTTATTCCTCATAGAAGGAGGAATACCTACCCCGGAAAAACCTCTCTGTTCTTTCATTTTACTTGCACAAAAATGCACTTGAGATGTGGACGCTCCGCGAGTTTTTGTGCAAAAACGTCTGGTTTTGTGCAAAATCTCTGTAGTGTAGACCGTGGCTCAGTGTCAAATCTGCCCCCTCGCTGTGGTCAGTGTCCATGCTGAGATGCTACCGTGGCTGCAGCATTTCAAATGTAGACAAGTCTTCTGTGTCTATACGACCACGGCTTATGGTGCAGACGTCACATGACTGACTAGTCGGCTTGGATGCAAGTGTGAAAACATTTATTTTGGGTCAGCCTGACACAGAAACATTCTGGATTTTTCCACAAACATTTTTCAAAAAGCTTCATTTCACATCGACCAAAACATTTGGGCCCACCCACAATTAAACGTGTGGTTTCAATTTTGAGGTCACTGGATCTAGGCTGGTTTACACAAGGGGCCAATATCACTGTTGGGTGGCAACTTCAGTGTAACATGTGGCCATTAAGGCTTTCCACCTGCTGAGGATCTACCCCCTTCCAAGCCTGTCATGCGTCTCGGAGCCTCCTTTCATTCAGAAAAGCCCTGTCTGCTTTTCTGTCCTGTCACTCCCCTCTTATTAGCTTTCTTCTCTTGTAGCTCTCTGTGCTGCGGACCCCAGAGGGAGTAAAAGAAATACAGCGGCATCGATTTTTAAACGACACTGACTAATGATCGTGACTCACACCCGGCCACCACACCCGGCTGGATATTTCAGTCCCCCTCCTCTTTAGACAGACGGGCACCAGGAGCTTACTTTCGTGTCCAGGGCAATTCCGCTCTGCCTCGAACATGCTTGATGTCTGCATGCCGCCAGGAGGAAGGGAAAAGCCTCTTTCCGTGCGGATCATGTGACTGCACCACAAGCCGGGGAAGAACACTCGTCCTTTCCTCCGGGCCCTCATTACAGGGCTGAATTGTAGCAAGGTTCTCTATTCATCCCGCTCCGCGCAGGGGATCCCTGGTCTCTTTGAAAGACAGCTGCTTGGCAAAGCAACCAAGAGAGCGGGGGCTGCAGATCGGCTGTTAATGCTCACGCCAGAGATGAAAACGCTTAACGTAAAATCAGATCTCAGGGGAAAGAACCTGAACACACTTTTTTCTCCCTTCCCCTTTAATTCAGTCCTTTGTATCCCAGGCCTTGATGGCATCAGGAACTGACGGAGTCCTGTTGTGTGGCGTTGCCTCTGACTAATCTCAAGGCTGTTTCAGGCAAAGAGTGATGAGCCATTTACAGGTGATAGAATCATAGACTCTTAGAACGGGAGCGGTCATCGAATCCAGCCCCCTGCCCTCACGGCAGGACCAAGCACCATCTCGACCATCCCTGACAGGTGTGTCCCCAACCTGCTCTTAAATATCTCCAGGGATGGAGATCCCACAACCTCCCCAGGCAACTTATTCCAGTCTTTCACCACCCTGACAGTCGGGAAGTTTTTCCTAATGTCCAACCTAAACCTCCCTGTGGTCCACTTGGCCCCAACACAACTGGGCAGAGCATCTAGTGCAGAAGCCTGGTGCTACAATAGCAGAGAGCGAGGGGAGCTCTTTACTCTGCAGGGCCCTGCTCGGTTGTCCATGGAGGTCAATGGCTGGACTTCCACCCAGTGAGCATAGACCAGGCCCCAGGAGAGACCGAGAGGTTTGAGGGCCGGTGAACAAGAGGAGGAGGGAGCAGGGGCGGCCCTAAACTAGCTGCCAGCAACTGGCGCCCTAGGCGAACCAGGCAATCGGCGCCCCCCCCCCCAACCCCAAGGGCATATATCGACTGAAGGTTTTAGTTCTGGGGCTGGGGGCCGGGGGCCTGGGGATGTTCTGTGGTTGGGGGCCGAGAGGGTTGGGGGCTGGGGGCCAGGGGGCTGGGGGCCAGGGGTTGCCGCCCCCACGGCACAGGGGAAACCCCTCCCCCCACGTTCCTCCTCCCCCAGGGCCGACCCCCCCCTCCTGCAGCACAGGGGAAACCCCCCGCGCGCTGCCTCTCCCAGGACTTACCCCCCTCCTGGCCGCAGGGAAGCCGTGCTCCAGGTAAGGCACGGGAAATGGAAGGGGCAGGGTTTGGAATTTGGTGCCCTGTGCAACTTGGCGCCCTAGGCGGCTGCCTCGTTTGCCTGTAGGCACGGGCTGCCCCTGGGAGGGAGAGGCGGAGCAGGGGAGGAGAAGTGCGAGTGCCTGGTGCACCCCCCTCACGCCCTCTTCCGCTGCTCTTGAGGTAATTACAGCAGCATTAAAGGAGACGTCACACGAAGCCGCGAGGCCAGGTGCCTGCTGGTGACCATTGAGGGGGGTCTGCCCAGGAGCGGTATGGGCTTGTCTACACTTACAATGCTGCTCATAATGTAGTACAGCTTGAACCTCTCTAGTCCAGCACCCTCGGGACCTGACTCCAGCACCACGGGAGGTCGATATTGTCCAGCAGCATTCCCAACACTTCCACTGCTGGCTGGGCTCTTAGAAGGCACTGAAGGGTAAATTCGAGCTAGATGACAGCACTGAACACTGAGAGCCAGGACTGGGGGCTGTAAACAAACTTTACGGGACTACAGGAACGTTGGCCGCCCCCATGAAAAATGGACATCTGCCTCGCTAAAATCATGCCAGACCCTGGATGTTGCCGGACCAAGAGGTTCAACCTGTACTTCAGTGAATGTTACTGACGCTGACGGGAGAGGGTTTCCTGTTGGCATAGATTATCCACCTCCACAAGAGGCGGTAGCTACGTCAACAAGAGAATATTCCTGTCAACCTAGCGCTGTCAGGTCCGTGTAACTGACCCCTGGCAGGGGTCAGGTCAGTGTAAGTGTGTCATGCAAGGACGTGGGATCAAGTTTGCATCCTTTTCATGCCCATGACTGACTCATATCTACCTCATTCCCTAGTGTAGACCAGGACTGCCACGCCAGGGGACTTACCAACCTACGGCGGCACTCCTGCACCGAAAAGGAAAGTATTTCCTAACTTCCCGCCAAGTTAAGAATATCTTTGCCCTATTGAAATGGAGCCGCAATGTTTCCTGAGATGCGCATGGGACGACAAGATGCCTGCTACCTCCAAGCCGCCGAGAGAGAGCACTAATTAACCGCCCTCATTAGCAGCGCGCTAATAAAAACAGTGGCTCCCCCTCCCCTCGAGAGACTTACAGAATTAATCACCTCCGAAGCGATGCCACAAAGCAGCAATAGTAAATCCAAATGACAAACACCCTGCCCTGCCCATGTAATTGTCTTTCTATGCACTCCCCTGCCATCAGCTTCCCACCGGGTTCTCCCTCAGCCGTCAGATGTCTCACAAGTACAGCTGGGTCCCTTCCCCCTCCCTTGGACGGTACATTCTCTGGCAAATGTATTGGGGGGACACGGAAGTTTTGTGAATTCAGGTGGGGACCCCTTTTGAATTGCAAGGCCGCAGGGCTTTGTCCAGCCGGGGTTTAAACACCTCTAGGGATGGAGATTCCACCCCCTCCCTAGGGAACCCAGCCCCGGGCTTCCCCACCCATCTAGGGAAATAGTTTGTCCTAATCTCCAACCTAGACCTCCCCCACTGCAACTTGAGCCCATCGCTCCTTGTTCTGCCATCTGCCCCTCTGAAAACAGCCTCTCTCCATCCTCTCTGGAACCCCCCTTCAGGGAGTTGCAGGCTGCTCTCAAATCCCCCCTCACTCTTCTCTCCTGCAGACTAAACAAACCCAAATCCCTCGGCCTCTCCTCATAGATCATGTGCTCCAGATCCGTCATCGTATTTATTGCCCTTTGCTGGACCCTCTCCAATGCGTCCACATCCTTTGTGTAACGGGGGCCCCAGAATTGGATGCGACCCTCCAGATTCTATTCCTGCCCCTCCGCCTATACTTCCGAAACAAGAGTACGGTTCTGGTATGGAGAAACAGGGACCTGCCTGTACAGCCGTTGCTAATACAGTACCACATGTAGCCTTTTCAATGCAGCATGGGAGTGCAGGATATTCCCAGCCCGGGGTAACTGCTTCCCCCAAATCTCTCAGTTTGGGAATCTTTGGTTTTTTCCCTCTACATATTTGTTGGCATTGCAATAGCTCCCATCTGAGATCTAGACTTGGTGCTGTACATCTGTACCCCACACACCTTCTGGGTGTGTTCGCTGTCCCGTGGAATGGCACGGAGACCTTTTACAGAGCGCGAATGAGTTTGCTCTGCAGCCTTAGCAAAGAGCCAGCTGGCTTTTCGCTCAGCCTGTAGAGGCTCCTGCACTAAGATTGTTACGGTATTGTTCTGGGAGTTGGGTTCGAATGGTCCTTAATTCTTGGGGGTTTGTTCTATTGCCTGGGACCAGCCCCTCGGATTGGCCTGTTTCTTGCATGGACAAGCTTTGTCCCCGTAGAAGGAAATCCCATGACGACCTCGCAAGCCCTCTTCCAGTTCTAGTGTTCTATGGGTCTATGATTCTCCACTTACAAGCTCCTCCTATGAACCCTAAGCCAGTCTGGCCCCTAGACTCCTCTAATTCACACTAGGGCCAGCCCAGAGGAGCTGCCAGTATCAGGGAGCTCTCACCAGCTCCTTCCTGGCCTCATCTCCAGCTCCCCTGGGCTGAGCAGATGAAAAATCTCTAGTGCTGAGAGTCATGGGGAAGAGAAGTCTCTCTCGGGCAGAAGTCTAGCCCACCGCTCTGAAACTGATGCCCCTCTCCTCTCACGAAGCACTGGCAAAGTTCAAACTCCAGTCCTGCCTCAGAACTCCATGGCTGAGGCCTAGCCCTGTAAAATTGGCCCGATGAGGGAGCTGGATCCAAAAGCCAAGAATTTGGGCCTGGTTGTGATCTAGCCTCCTCCAGTTGTTTGGTTTCCTTACCCACTGAGATGTGGGCTTGTAAAAAAACCAAGTCCTGAACGATTTTCCCCTCAGGCGACCATGCAAAAACAAAAACAAAAAAGGACTGAATTCACCTCAGATCCGTCACCCGCCGTTCTCATGGTTTGCCAGTGACGCTGCGGGGTGGTTGGGAGGAGAGAAGCACGTGACAAGCGTTAAAAAAGTTAATTGCGACCGTGGTTTTTACGGCTCCCGGTTGTTATTGGCTCCCGCTGGCCTAATTTCCTCTCCGCTTCATGCCATCCAGCGGGGTTTCTTTTAGCTCTCCCTCTGCGCTTCCATCTACGTGTTGAATGGCCCTTTCTCCCGTTCCCATGGTTCGAAGCATGGGTCACCCGCTTCGGAGGACGGCAGAAGGGGCCTGCCTCATGCAGCAGTTCTGAATTTTAGGGGGGGGGCTTTAAGTCTGACCTTACAAGGAAAAATCGTCACCTCGCCGTACTCTGAAAATGGGTCTCTTCCCATTCTCCTGAATCAACTTGAAACTAAACGGTTGCGATTTTCTACCAACGTCCTCAGGGTTTTTAAGCAGAAGTTACCATCTGAATTCTCCCGTCGCTGGATTCTTACAGCACATTAAATCAAGTCTGAGGTGTTATGAGAATGAGGGTGCTGCAGCCTCCCTCCTCTCCCGACCCCAGCCTGAGTCCAAAGTTCCCATGCCCTGGACTCTGCACCAGGCCCTGGGCCCAGCCCCATGCATGGGGCTCCACACCCTGCCCCAGCACCCGCCTTGTGCCCGGAGCTGGGGTCCAGGACCTAGGACCTAGGACCCCTGCACTTTTGGGTTCTAATAACCCAGACCTAGGACCCCTGCAACAACCACCTGCCAATAACGAAACTCCAAAGCACTGGAAAATACAAGGCCGCGTTTCCTGCTTACCCAAACGGGTGCAGCGTGGGCAGGGTCTCCCGCTGCTGCAACCTCACCCAGGTCCGGGACTGGACTTTTCATTTCCATTGGCACATGCGTGTGAGGTTGAACTGGGTCCCATCCATGTGGGAATAAGGCAGCCAACCATTTCTGGGAGGAATCAGGGGAGAGCCCCCCTCTGCAGAGACGGAAATGTCAGTCCTGCAATTCCCCAGCAACCCCTCCTTCCAGGACATCAATGAATGCCTTAATGACAGCCTGGTATTTGACTGCACTCGACCTTCAGGCTAAGTCTACACAGCAGCGTTATTTTGGAATAGCTGAGGTTATTCCGAAATAACAGAGCACGTCTACACGGCAAGCTGTTATTTCAAAAGAACGTCGATCTGACACCTTGAACAGATCCAACTCGGCGCCTTGATTTGCCTCTTCCTTTTATGCCACAGTTCTAGACCCACATATTCAATCACCCCCCATGTTCTGAGAGCTTCTCACCTTTCTACAGCTCAGCGTTCGATTGAGAGGAGAAACGGGCTTCTGTTCCTTCAGCTTCCTACGCACCCCAAGAGATGCAGCTGTTTAGCAGAGTGAGGACACTGGGTCCATGGGGAAGCCGACGTGTGGTCCCGTCGTTGGGATTAAATGACAACAAGAGACGAGCTGTCAGACCCGGTACAGCGTGAACAAGCCCTGGGAGACTCCACTTTTCGGCGTGTACGTGAGACGCTCTCACGCTCCGGTTGAATAAGGGGCTTTTCCTTTGTACCGGGTGCACCAGGGAAGTCTGACTGGACACCAGCCATGTGAGCAGAGAACGTGGCACAGCACGGAAATCAAAGACACTTCGCGGCGGCTTTGCTTCACACCTCTGGCTCAGAGCCAATGGGATGAGCAAGGGTAATAGCCCATCGTATCCCAGTAAGGACCACTCAATCCATATCGCCTCTGAAGCTAGCCACTTGCAACATGGTTTCCCAGGGTCAGGGAGAAGCCTCCTCAGAGCCATTCACGTCGCCCCATAAGCACCCCCACAACGCAGGGCATAGCATTGGCCATCAGTGAAAGGACAAGGGAGACGATGCCTCAGGGAAGCAGTCTATGTGCTGTCGGATGTGTCTACATGAGGCTCCGTTGGGCCAGAGAATCACTCAGCTCAGCAGATGCTGGGATCTAGGTGGCAGCGAATGAGCTAGGTCAGAGGTCCCCAAACTCGGGAGTGCGCCCCTCAGGGAGCATGGAGGAAACAGTGGGGCCCATGGAGAGCGGAGAAGGAGCACCACCCAGTCCCTTCCCCCCACCCCTCCCGCCCCCCGGTTGCATCCCTGTTCCAGGATCCGCACCGGCTTCCAGCCTCGCCTGTTGGCCACGGCTCCGTTTCTTGCCCAGGCTGGGGTCGAAGCTGGGAGTGGAGTCACAGCTGGTTGTGGGCCTGGCTGCTGGCCCCCCCTGCAGCCTGACTGAAGCTGTGCTCCTGTCTCTGCCCCCCGTTTCAGCCCCCGGCCACTATCCTGCTCCTGGCCCCAGGCCCACCCCCAGCCGTGTCAGTCATGGCACCGCTCCCAGCCCCAGCAGGGCACACCTAGGGGTCAGGGGAATACAACCCTCAAATATTTAATGGTTGCTGAGCTAGAGAATAGGCCCAGGGCGTCTGACAAAGCAAGGCCAGGCCAGCCATCTGTGGGAGGGGCTCTGTGTGGCGGAGCAGCCCCGCCGGGAATGAGAGCAGTCGGGTAGCGTTTTGCCAAAGGCCCAGGAGCTGCTGCCCTTTGGTGCCAGCTGACGTGAGGCCCGGACTCAAGGCCCTGGTAGGAGGAATATTGAAAAGCATGGCAATTAGAACTGGCTGAAGTTCGTTCTAACCCAGTACACTGGGCTGGGCAGTAAAACGACGACAGTTCCCCATGGTGGGCCGCTGCAGCTATATCTACCGGTGCCTCTGCAGGTACCAGTGATCGCAGCTCCCATTGGCCCATTTCCAGCCAATGGGAGCAGCAGGATGTAGCAGAGACCGGCACACTGCTTCCCACAGCTCCTATTGGCCAGGAATGGCGATCTGCAGCCAATGGGAGCCACAATCACATGTACCTGCCGAGACACACGTATGGATAGCGGTGGCGGCCTGCCAGGAACTGACCCTGGGAGACCAGATCTGGCCCGCAGGCCCAGTAGTACACCCTGCGCATCTGACAGGCCTACCTCACAGATCCTATTGCCTGTGCACCGCCACTGGCCCCTCCCGCACACTCGCATGGTTTTAAGGTTCCACTTGATCAAAAGCCAACATAACTGCAGCCATATTGGGTCAGACCAAAGGTCCATCTAGCCCAGTGTCCTGTCTGCTAACAGTGCCCAATGCCAAATGCCCCAGAGGGAGGGAACAGAACAGGGAATCATCAAGTGATCCCTCCCCGTCACCCATTCCCAGTCTCTGACAAACAGACGCTAGGGACACCATCCCTACCCATCCAACTCCATGACCCATCCCCCCCCCCTTGTCACGTCCACAAACAAGCTGCAGTGGAAGCAGAGAGGTGCCATGCATCTCCTGTGAATAGCTGCGCAACCCCCGATTTACAGAGACACTTTTTGTGCATTTGTGGCACACACAGGCATGGTCCTACAAGAGGCAGCCCAACCCAACCCAGCCTGCAAGGAGTCCCGCAGGTGTTACAGACAATGCAGAGAACACGGGGGCAGCTAGACTGGTGAGACCCAAGGTCCATCTCATCCAGTAGCCTGCCTCTGACAATGGCCAGTGCCAATGCTTGAGGGGAAGGTGTCAGGACCCCACCGTAGCCGATGTGAGATACGTTGCTCCATCTACCGGGTTGTACCTATCCTGACCCCTATCGCTAGAGCCTGGTCTAAACCCTGAAGCAGGAAGCATAGTATCCTTTCCAGAAGGCTTGTTAGAAAGGACAGTTATAATTCTGGAGGTGCCTGTTGTCCATTAAGCACCCAGTCCCTTTCTGAAACTTGTCCTCAGCGCTTTCCTGTGGCAATGAGTTCCACAGGAAGAAACTGAGGAAGACACTCACCTAAAGCCAAAGGTAGCGTCAGAACTCGAATTCAGGACCTCCTGATTCCTGATCTTACATTCAAACTAGGGATGTGAACAGGTAATCGATGTGAACACCCTAACCAGGTGATGCTTACGTGGTACTGGTTAACCAGTACCCAGGAACAGCCCCACCATGGCTGCTCCACCTGGTGAGGCTGGCAGCAGCAGACCAGTGAGCTGTCGGGAGCTGGGTGGGGGCAAGTTAATCAGTTAACTAGAAAAACCTAAGGTTTAATGGATTAACCAAGATTTTACATTCCTAATTCAGACTATCACCATTGACAACATGTCTCTTTACCATTTTATAAACCAGAGGGATTCCTTTCCTTTGCCTCTATGGCAGGAAGACTGTACTGCCGCCACTGTTCTAGAAACAGCCCATCCCAGTTTGTTGCAACTGAAGCGGTTTCAAAAAAATGCAGAGTTCCAACACAAGCTCTATCTACAGACGACGGGTTTGGGGTTAAACCACTGGCCTGGGATGTGTGTATGCCAGGCCTGACACAACGGGGCCAGGACTGTCTCCTAGGCCACATCTATACTTACCATGCCAGAGATCAATTTTCTGGCATTTGATTTAGCAGGTCTAGCTAAGACCTGCTAAATTGAATGCTGAGGGCTGCTCCGGTCGGCGCCGGTACTCCTGGCAGTCGTGAGGAGTAAGGGAAGTTGATGGGAGTGTTTGCTCATATCGACCTCCCTCTGTGAGGATGGCGCCAAGCCGACTCCAGAGACATATTTCACATAGCAGTAGTTGTATACCTTAACCCGACTTTCCAGGTCTAGTGTAGACCTGGCTTTACCACATATCTGTGCAGCACCTAGCAGTATGGGGATGGGAGGAGGCTAGCACAGTGCAAACAACAGCAACTGTGTGATCCCTCCCTCTGGGGCCCCTGGCGTTGGCCACTGTCGGCAGACAGGATCCTGGGCTAGATGGACCTTTGGTCTGACCCCGTCTGGCCGTTCTGATGTTCTCATGAGGATTATGTTCTTAACGTTGGAATCCTCAGGGTCTACAGAGAGAGGGCAGGGTGGTAGAAATAGCTGTGGGGCTGACAGGCAGGCAGGGGAGAGGTATGGCCAGGAGAGGCCTGACCCACCAGGGTGAAGTTCAGGAGCTGATGAGCAGAAGGCACGGAGAACCTGTGGGAGTCGGGGAGAAGGGGATGGGATGGGGGAGGGGGAGAGGATATTCAGAAGCCCTGATTCCTCGCCAGGAAATCCTAAAACAGTGGAAAGAAATCCAACCGCCTCTTTGAAATCAGAAACTTCACAATGAACACGCGCCGCATACAACGGGCCTCGCTCTGTTTCCATGGTGATGGCTACAAATCTGTGTCAGTCACAATACACTCTGGAATTCCTAAAATTGAAAAAATTCCCCCCAAAAACAACACCGAAAAGATAGATAGAGGAGGGGGAAGGAGCGAGGGAACCCTGGGTACCGTTTGCCTTGGCTGCTCATCTCGTGTTAGGGCCTGAGGGCTTTTAAGAGCCTGTGCCAGTTAAGGTAGCAGCTCTACCGAGTGGAATGCACCACGTCCGCAGCACTCCCCCTCTGCCGCGGGTATTTATAAGCCCATTCCCTGCAAACTCAATGAACTGCCCAAAGCCAAACAGGAAAACTCCGGGAAACCAGGGGAATGACCCTCCGTCGCTTGAGTCGTAGGCTGGTGCCGTCCCTCCAGTGAGGTAGAACGCAGGTTCTGTGGCACAAGGAACACCAGAAATCCATGTCAGAGCATTTTGCTCCTCCTCCAAAAACAGCCTTTTGAATCTTTCACCCCTTCCTATTTCCCCCTGCCCCCTCCCTCCAGTGTTATTTTGGCCCAGTGACGCCACTGTAAAAAAATACGCAACTAGTTCGCTTGCCACCGTTCGCTGGAGAGCGACCGTATGGCTCAAAAAGCAAGGGACTGCCACGAATGTATCGGCAGAGAGATTACCGCGTAAGAGGACGTGAAACTCTAGGGAAGGAAGCAGCTGGGATGTGAGGGAAACATGCTATCAAAAAGCAGCAGACAGACTCCACCTTTTGGACTCCAAACCGTACCTTGGTGGGGAGAGCACAGAAGAAATCATAGAGCACTAGAACTGATGGGACCTCGAAAGGTCGTCAAGTCCCCTGCCCTCACGAACTGGACGTAGAATCATAGAGCTGGAAGAGACCTCAGGAGTCATCAAGTCCAGCCCCCTGCCCAAAGTAGGACCAATCCCAACTCAATCATCCCAGCCAGGGCTTTGTCAAGCTGAGACTTAAACACCTCTAGGGATGGAGACTCCACCACTTCCCTAAGGGGCCCAACCCAGTACTTCACCACTCTCCTAGTGAAATAGTTTTTCCTAATCTCCAACCTGCTCCCGCTGTCACTTGAGACCATTGCTCCTTGTTCTGCATCTGTCACTACTGAGAACAGCCTCTCTCCATCCTCTTTGGAGCCTCCCTTCAGGAAGTTGAAGACTTGGAGGTTATTTGTAGGAAAAACTGGACGTTATTTGTAGCAAAGCCTCCCAAAAGATTTTTTTGGTTAGGCACCACCTCGTCAGCAAGGTGTTTTTCCACCGTGACACCTACCACCTCCGGGGGGGGGGGGGGAGGGTGTCAAGTGAGTTAAGAAACGGGGCAGAGTGGACCCTAAATCTAAAACCATGCTGGATCGGTCCCCGAATGCACAGCTATGAAAAGTCCAGCAGCCTCCTCCAGCACTAAGGCTTTGATGTCTGAAGGCTCCAGGGAGGTCAGTCACATGCGTCAATCCCCATTGAAAGCTTTCACTCCTGGAAGGACGCGCTACGGGAAGTCCTCGCAGGGCACAAGCAGACAACCCCCCAAGTCAAGATAGTGAGGACTGCAAGTAATCAGCGTGTCTGAAAATCAGGCCAGCGTCTGTGGTGCTCACTGGGTCAGCCAAAGAAAGCCAGTGGAGTCAGGTTCTAAGTGAGTTGCTCTGTTAGGTGCTGGAACTAGAGGTGCGGGGGCAGGGTGCTGCTGCACCCCCTGCCATGGGGTGTCCATCATAGACAGGGTTTCGATGGCTCTCAGTGCCCCCACCGTACAAATTGTCCCAGCCCCCTGAATTGCTCTGGTGGTGGGTAGCAAACAAGGCTCTGTCCACATGGGGGCTAGTCCTCACGTTTTCCTGCAAACCCAGTTGGTTGGCTGCTCGTGTCCACACCCAGCATGGTTAGACTCTGCTCAGGAAGTACGGGACAGATCTCCTCAGGGATTGGGATGTGGCAGGGTGGGGTGGCCACAGTGGCTTACATAAATAAGAACATAAGAACGGCCGTACTGGGTCAGACCAAAGGTCCATCTAGCCCAGTATCCTGTCTGCCGACAGTGGCCAGCACCAGGTGCCCCAGAGAGGGTGGACCGAAGACAATGATCAAGCGATTTGTCTCCTGCCATCTCTCTCCAGCCTCTGACAAACAGAGGCCAGGGACACCATTTTATCCCCTGGCTAATAGCCTTTTAGGGACCTAACCTCCATGAAATTATCTAGCTTCTCTTTAAACTCTGTTATAGTCCTAGCCTTCACAGCCTCCTCTGGCAAGGAGTTCCACAGGTTGACTACACGCTGTGTGAAGAAGAAATATATACATTCCTAAGCTGAGATCCCTACCTAGGCATGACACAGACATGCTCCAGTTGTTCTTCCAGCACAACAGCTGCCATGGTGCGGCTGCCGGTGCAGATCATCCTCGCATGCACAGAGCAAGAGAAGAGCATCAATCCGTACAGGAATGATGAAGAAACAAAGGCTCCGCCAGATGCATGCCTCGGCCATTCTCTAGCTACCACCAGACCACAAAAGGATCAGGCTGAATGGGCGGCTGCTCCCCCCACAACTGGAAGGCCTTCACAAAGATTCCTTACTATGTCCCAGCCTTACTTCCCCTAGCTACGCTTCTCCCCTCTGCATTTCTCCTTGCCTCCTGTTTATGGTCCTTCCACCATTTGCCTCCCCTAAGCAGCTTTGTGACTACAGACAGATGCCACTCCCAAAACTGAAATGAGCTGTAATGAGAGGAGAGCCTTCCTTCATGCTTTCTTGCCCTCCTATAGAAAACCCCAGTAACTGGGAATTTGGGTGAATTGCTGCCGTTTAGGGCTTCCGGGCCATTTGATAGAGCAGAAAAGAAAAGGGAGACCCTTAAGCTAGTGCCTCATGCTACTGCACTGTGGTTTTGATATTCACCCATTTATCTACGTTTCTGCCCCCATCTGGAGGTTGGTCCCATGCACAGAAGTAATTCCCTTGATGCAACATGGAAAATACACCATCCCACCTCACCCTGTCAAAATGCCTTTTGAGCATCTAATGAATTGTCCGCCACAAGCATTTTGTCCTTAGACCTGATGGAATCTTATCTACTTGCAAGAGCAACATCTATGTGTCAGAACATCTAGGTTCCAGTTTGTATAACAGGAACAATCGGAGGATGCAGCTGAGATCAGGTCCGTTTGCAAAGCACTCAGTGCTGCCAACTTTCATGGTCTGATATTTTTCGTATAGACCGGCTCCTGGAATTCTGTCATTCCACAAGAATCTCAACTTTCATTTAACATAAACGAAAGATTCTAGCTTGTATAGCTGTGGAGAAAAAGCTTGAAAATTTAATCCATGTGCATCCTAAATACTCAAAAATCAGAAGGATAATAAAGAGGAGCCAATATTAACTAGGGGGCTGGAACATATGACCTATGAGGAGAGGCTGAGGGACTTGGGTCTGTTTAGTCTGCAGAAGCAAAGAGTGAGGAGGGATGTGATAGCAGCCTTCAACTTCCTGAAGGGAGGTTCCAAAGAGGATGGAGAGAGGCTGGTCTCAGTAGTGACGGATGGCAGAACAAGGAGCAATGGTCTCAAGTTGTGGTGGGAGAGGTCCAGGTTGGATATTAGGAAAAATTATTTCACTGGGAGGGTGGTGAAGCATTGGAATGGGTTACCTAGGGAAGTAGTGGAGTCTCCATCCCTAGAGGTGTTTAAGACTTGGCTTGACAAAGCCCTGGCTGGGTTGATTTAGTTGGAATTGGTCCTGCCTAGAGCAGGGGGCTGGACTTGATGACCTTCTGAGGTCTCTTCCAGTTCTATGATTCTATGAACTATTTATTAAAAACCTCAATTTTTCAAGCCAATCTGATGGGGTTAGCAAAACTGGCTATTGTGAGTATATACAATATGACTCTGTCCTCAGAAGCATACTATCTAAACAGACACATCAGACAAAAAGGTCATTATTAGTAGATCTGGTTGAATATTATACATCAAAACTAGATTTTGGATTAAACAAAAATCATGAAAAGCATCTTCTTTCCATGAAACAAATTTAAGATACTCAGCAAAAAAAACAAACATTACAGAACAAAATATTTTGGTTTGATATACTGCTGCAGTGCTTCATGGGAGTGGTCGTTTGGTTCTGTCATGTCCCTATTTTCTATGGATCGGGGTTCCACGTGGACTACACTTCCCATGATACCCCATCTTCACTGTCCAAGAGGGCAGACAGTGCTGCACCATGAAAGGTAGTCTTGACGGCACTAGCCACAAGAGGATTTCAATTAACCTGCTATCCAGAACCAAATGTCAATATTTGACAATTTCCATTTATTAAATCATTTATTACACATAAACCTGTAGGGGAACATTTTAATCTGCCTTGTCACTTAATCATGGATTTACAAGTAGCCGTTCTTCTACAAAGGAGTTTTTTCGCAGCCAATTACAGAGTGTGGAATTGGTATTCATCTACAGATCTGACACTGGGCTTGAACAGACATTAACTGGATGCTGCATTATAAAGCCAGCCTCCTCTGCCTTGAAAAACTGCATTTTTACATCAAAAGCTAAGAATGGGATTTTTCCAGCCCACTTAATAAGCCTCGTTAGTACCCATCTTACAACTGACAGGTCTTTTTTTCCCCGTTATAAATAATTGGCGCTCTGTTATTTCCAGTCCAGCTCATCTGAGGAACTGGGTTTTACCCACGAAATCTCATGATACTCTATGGGTATGTCTACACTGCAAAGTTAATTTGAAATAACAGCTGTTATTTCGAATTAACTTTAATAGCGTCTGTACATGCAAACTGCTATTTCAAAATTAATTCAAAATAGCGGAGCGCTGAATTCGAATTTGGTAAACCTCATTCTACGAGGAGTAACGCCAAATTCAAAATAGCTATTTTGAATGAAGTGCTGTGTAGACACTGAATTCGAAATAGGGGGCCTCCAGCCCTTCCCAGGGAGCCCTGGTGGCCACTCTGGGCACAACCAGGAAAACTTACTCTCCTCTCTCCCAGCCCTGGAGCCATTAAAGAGGTAGACCCTGGCCACAGTGCCTGTGCCAGCTCCAAGCCTGCCAGCCCAGAGCCAGCAGTGGTCCAGCGAGACCCAGTGGCCCCAAAACAGGAGCCAGCAAGCCACTGGCAGCCAGCCCTCCACTGCCTCCCAGGAGCAGTCTGCCAGCTCCCAGGAACCTGATGGGCCAGAGAAGGTGGGCGCCTTCCTGGTCCAGGGTGATCATGGACCTTATTTAGGTTTGGGGGGGATGCCCCCAACGTCCATGATCTCTGCACTAGATGGAGGAATGTGGCCGTCTAGGGCAGGATAGATGCCAGCCTGGCCACCAAAGGCCACATGCGAACCCAGGAGCAGGTTTGCATGAAAATCAAGTTGGTCCAGCGAGACCCCCAACCCTGAGCTTCCCCTCCTCCTTCTTTCTTTTGCTTCCCCCTTCCAGCTCCCTACTCCCAGGTGTCCCCCTCCCCTCTCCCACCCTCTCTCTTCCCCTTTCCCACCTCCTTTTCCCAGTCTCCCCAGAGGTCCATCCCCCCCAGTTTTGTTCAATAAACCCAGTTTCTATTTTCGAACATACATGTCTTTTGTTTGACATCAGGAAGGGGGGCTAGGGAGGGGTAAGTGGAAAGACGTGAGGGAGGAATGGGGCACGAGCCCCCGGTGGGGAGGACTGGGGTGGCTCTGTGGGCTCCTCGGGGTGGACACTCTCCTGCAGGGCCTCCTGGATCCTGACAGCCCCCCTGATGGATCCCCCGGATGGCAGCCTGAAGCAAGTGCAGCCGGGCTGATGGCAACGACCCCACGAGACTCACCGGTGTGCCCAGGGGCAGCTCTGGTTCCATGTGGCCGAGTGCTGTGGTGTCTCGAGTGCGGGCACTCAGGGCACTCCAAGACAGGACTGCTTTGCTGTCCCTCATGGAGGTAAACAAGCAAGCGGGGAACCCTGAGAACTGTCTGTCCGGGGTGGGGGTAGGGTCCCTTTAAGCACGGAGCTCAGTTACCCTCAGGCAGCAGCCCCACACACTACGTCCTAACCTGATGCCCTGCCAGCACTGGTTCCAGCCAGCCTTAACTTTGGTTCAGGGTCCACTCAGTATGGACACGCTATTTCGAAATAGTTTGTGTGTAGATGCGTTCATTCGAATTAGCTTAATTCAAATTAACTATTTCGAATTAAGATAAATCAAATTAACGCTCTAGGGTAGACGTACCCTTTATGTATTAGTCTCTAAAGCACCACAGGACTGCTCAGTGGTTTTAAAGTTACAGACTAACACGGAGATCCCTTTGCGTTCATTTATTAATGTACTAGGTTTATAATTTATGCAGTTAACCCATGCACTCCCTGGCTTTAGGATTACATCAATTATCCTTATTTTTAGGCTTATTTTTAGGCTTGGAGGTAAAGTACTACAACCCAAAGTTCATTCATACATTTTCCTACGCAAAGGCATTAACATTTCTTTATACGCTTTTCTCTCAAGTTCTTTCAGGAATCCATTCACGCCCAGAATCCTGCTGTTTTTCAAGGGCTGGATTGCGTCCAGCATTCCCTCTGCATGTATGCTCCTATCCGGCTAGGTTGCTGCTGCTGTTGTTCTTCAGTTACCTGTAGGAGTTCAGTTGCCTCGAAAGAACCCTGTTGTACTCCACCAGCTTCATTACCTGCCCACGGTAGAAATTCTGGAATAGAAGGTTTGCAAGGCATCATTTGTAACTGCATCCCTGTTGTTACTAGCAGCTAGGGCAGCTAACTTCTTATTATAATTTTCCCTGTGAGTAAGTCCACCAGCTAATGCATTTCCCTGTTCTCCCCGCTCCTCCGTAGTTGCCAAAGCTTTGGTGTAGCCACGGCATCTTCTTCACCCGGTTTATGCCACGTTTCATTCCCATTCGTTTTGCAGCATGTTAAAGGCTCTTTGGAAGAAATCATGCATTGGAAGCTACTTGCGTCCACTAAGTTGGGAGGAGATTTCACAACCGCCCCTGGAAGCCTATTCCAGGGTTTAACAAACCTAATGGTCATAAAGTCTTTCCTACTATCTCACCTAAATCTCCCCCACGGCACATAAAGCCCGTGACGTCTTGTTCTCTCTACAGTGGACATGGAAAAGAACGGGTCCCTGTCCTCTTTATAAACAGCCCTTACCACAAGGGTGGGCAAAGGGGCCTCCGTGGGCTGGATTCGGCCCACCAAGTGGGTGGATCTGGCCAGCGGATGTCCTGCCACTCCCCCACCCCCAATCAGGGCCTCAAGGCTTTTGCTCCCTGCCCCCGCCCTGCAAGCGCCACATGCCCCTTACAGGGCGGGAGCAGGGAAGAGACTTTGCATGCTCCTCCTGCCTCCAGTCTCTGATGGACCTGGGGGGGTACAGGGAGCGTGCGAAGTCTTCTCCTGCCCTGCAAGGTGGCAAGTGCCTAGAGGGAACCGCCAGCTGTTCAGAACACCTGGCAGTTCTCTCTAGGCGGGGGGGGGGGGGGGGGGGGGGGCAAAGACTTAACATGCTTCCCTACCCCCAGGCCAATCAGGGGCTGTGGGAGGGGGAGCATGGAAGTGTCCTGACCCCGCCCCTTTTGCCAGAGGCCCCACCCCTTCTGGGGCAGCCTAGGGCCACTTCAAAAATTAGTGAAGTAGCTCCCTGTCTAAAATTATTGCCCACTTCTGCTTTTACACATCAGAAGACTTATCAGGTTCCCCATGGTCTTCTTCTCAAGATTGAACATGCCCAATTTTTTTAAACCTTTCCGGGAAGTCAGGTTTTCTAACCCTTTTCTCCTTTTTCTATTCTCTCCTCGGCTCTCTCCAATTCGTCCACATCTTTCCTAACATGAGGTCCCCAGAACTGGACACGATATTCCAGCTAAGATCCTCACCAGTGTGGGACCACTACTTCCTGAGTCTTACTCATGGCATCACATTGTTGACACGTATTCAGTTAGGGCTTGTCTACACTAGCCCCCTAGTTCGAACTAAGGAGGTTAATGTAGGCATTTGAAATTGCAAATCAAGCCTGGGATTGAAATATCTTGTGATTGATTTGCATCTTCCCGGCCGGTCGCCATTTTTGAAATGTACAAGTCCAGACTAACTGCCCACGTCTACACGCGGCAGGGACCCGGTAGTTCAAAATAAAGCCCTAAATTGAACCACCTGTTAAACCTCATTCTAGAGGCTTACAAATGGTTCATCCAATAATTTATCTTTCCAGCTACTGAAGTTAGGTAGACTGGTTTATTGTTCCTCTGGTCCTCTGTTCCCCCCTCCCCCTCGCACACACTGCCTCTTTTGATAGGCGATATCCTGGCCTTCTGCAGTCCTCTGGAATCTCACCCATTTTGTGTGAAAGCCCAGAGACAATCAGAATCCTAGGGCTGGCAATGCTCCTCCTAATGCACCCCAAAATGCCTTCTTGGTTACAAAGGTGCCCTGTTGACTCCTATCCAGCCATCACCAACATTTCCTGAATTGCTGAGATAGTTCCTTCAGCACCCCGGGTGAATTTCATCAGGTTTTGCTGACTTGAATACATCTAACTTCTCTAAATATTCTTTAACGGCTGATCTCCTTCCCTATTTTGGCTTCTGCCCCTTCCCCCTTGTTAATGAGGATTATGTTGAGTACATGGTCCCCATTTACCTTTTTAGCAAAGACTGGACCAAGCCTGGAACATCTGAGCCTTCTTGGGCTCCTCTGTTAGCTCTCCATCCCCACCAAGTGGAGGGTCTACTCCAGGGGAACCTCAGGCCCCCAAGGCTCATGGCCCCCCCCTGCATTGGGGAGCCTGTGCTGGTGCTCCAAGCCCCCCATTGCCCCACCATGGGGCTGGAGCACACAATCTACTAGGCCAGGCCCCCCTAGGCTCCGGTGTGCGAGGGAAATGTGAGGAGTCTTTCTGCTTCTCCGTCGGGAGCCACGTCGGTGAGGGTTTTGTGTGTGGGGCCCCAGACTGATTATGTGGGTCAGTGGCCCCGGACCCAATACAGGTTCCCTGGCCCGGTCTACTCCAATGCTCTTCAACTGGAGGCCTGCAAGGCAGATCCGGCCCCAGGGCCTTCCATTTGGCCTGCTGAGCGTCGGCTGCTCCTTCCTGCTCTCTGCTGGGGGCCCTGTTGGAAGGGCGGGCTTGGGTACAGGCTAGCTGCCCCAGCAGTGACCCAAGGTGCCGGGCGGGCTTATTCAACCCACACGGATGCTCATGCTGAGACTTCACTGCTCTGGTACCCGAGGTAGGGGACTGAAAGCCAGCTGAGGAGAGGTCCACCCAAGCTGCGATCACTCCCCGTGATTGTACTACAGACCTATCCTTTGTCCTAAAACTCACTCTCCCACCTCTATGGCAGGCGTTGGGGGGAACCTTTTTTGGGTCGGGGGACGCTGAGCCACAGAAAAAATCAGTTGGCGGCCGCACAAGTGAGAAGTGAAAAAACAAAAACAAAACCCCTCACCGCCGTGGCCCCCGCCTGAGGAGAAAGCCCCTCCTCCCATTCCCGAGCCTAGAGGAGCCCAGGTGAGTGAGTTGTGTGTGCGCCCGTCCTGTGGTGGGGGGGGGGTGGGAGGGCCAACACAGGCTCCCCAATGCTGGCATTAAAGCCCAGCCTTTGAAATCGCCTCCCCTCCACGTGTCATCTTCCATCCCACGCACCCAACCGCAGCGCCTGGGGACACGACACTTTGTGGCCCAGGCAGGCAGCAGTGTGTGTGTGTGGCGGGGGGGGGGGGGGGGGCAGCTTTCCGCATGATGCCAGCCATCCTGGCCCACGAAAGCACTCGTGCAGCGGTGCGCCCAACGTCTCCACGCAGCGACCGTGACTGGGCGCACACGCCAGGCAGGCTTGCGTGCAACCCCCCAGGGAAAACACCCCCCAGGCCATTTGTAAAGGCAGCTACTGCCGTGTGCACACACAGTGACAGGCATTGTCCTTTGAGGGGGGGACACCGGCCACAGACGCTGAGGCGGAGAAGGGGTGGACACTTCTTCAGGGCGTTTCCAATGAGCCCGGCCCGAAGAAGAGCCAACTTGATTCACAGGCCTGCTGCGTGGTTCTCTGGCACCCGTGAGATTCCCAGATGCAGTGATTGGCACCAGGTGGAGAAGAGCGACAGCAACGACTCCTCCACCACCCAACCGCCTGGCACTGGGGCTAGGGGTAGGGACGTTAGTGGTTACATGTTTACACACAGGAGGTGGAGGCAGACGAGAGCTGGTGCTCACGGGGAGCTGGCTCCCACCTCCCCCCCCCGCCATTGATAACGAGGCAGCAGCACGGGGTGCAGGAGGTTCCACTATAGGGATGTTAGAGAGCAGTCAAGCGGAGTATCGACCACTTGCTTCCTCTCTCCCAACTTGCTGCCTCTCATAGTCCAAACAGGTAACAGCCACATCCACAGCAGGTCAGGGGCAAACCCACATCTGAGTCCCAGCCCAGAGCCTTTTCATCCCCCGGGCCACACTGCCTGTCAGCCACGGGCAACACTCGGCTACCAGCCGTAAATAAACTAGCACGGAACTCTAGCCACAGAAAACGCAACACAGCCGAGTAGCGCTGCCTAGTAACACCATCACCCCATGAGTCCCCCAGCAGCAGGAACAATTTTTAACTGGCAGCTAAATCCCCACCCCCACCTTTCAGCAGGAACAATTCCTAGTGCACAATGCAAGTGCAGGCTCTGGCACGGTGTTACTTCCTCTGCCTACACACATTTGCCAAGCAGGAGTTCCTGGGAACCAAACCCCCACTCGGCTATTTAATTTGATTCTTCACACTTGCTGCGATACCAACTCGCAGCTTCTCAGGCTCATTTAGAGCGTCAATTACGGCTATTTCCTACACAAAGCTAATGAGACGCGTGTATTTCTGAAAATGGGTTTCCTTACCTTACAAAGAAACCCACATGGAAGCAGATAAGGCCGTTGCAGCAGCCGGCTCAAGTGTAAAGCTGGCAGGGGAAATTATTCCCATCTGCGATTCCTTACACAAAGCAAGAGGGTGGTGGTGAAGTGGGAGAAATGAGTACTAGGAGGCAAACCCCTGGTCCCACTGATGACAATGGGGCTATGTCTACACTGGCATGATTTTGAGCAAATACTTTTCACACAAGAGTTTTTGCACTAAAGTATTTGCACAAGAGAGCGTCTACACTGGCATGTGCTTTTGCGCAAAAGCATCCGTGCCAGTGTAGATGCTCTCTTACGCAAGAAAGCTCCGATGGCCATTTTAGCCATCGGACTTTCTTGCGCAAGGAATTAACATTGCCTGTCTACACCGGCCTCTTGCGCAAGAGGGCTTATTCCTGAGCGGGAGCATCAGAGTATTTGCGCAAGCAGCACTGATTTCAAACATTAGAACATCAGTGTTCTTGCGCAAGTACTCGCGGCCAGTGTAGACAGGTGGCAAGATTTTGCGCAAAACCTTGCCAATGTAGAGACAGCCTGGGAATTTTGCAGTATCTCTCTCACAGGGATACTGAGAAGGCTACATAAAGTGTGTGAAGTCTTTGGAGGGTCTTTGAAAAAAAGACACCATGAATTTGATCCAAATCCCACAGAAGTCATTGGGATCCTTCCTTCCAGAAGTGAATTGTAGCTCACAAAAGCTTATGCCCTAATAAATGTGTTAGTCTTTGAAGTGCCACTGGGCTCCTTGTTGTCTTTTAAAGGCGGCAAAGTTAACCTGCAACAAAATAGCCTCTTGAGGCAAAGAATGTGGTTTTTGGTCAACTTTCTTTTACAGAAATAAAAAATTTGGGGGCAGGGTCTCCTCCCAAAGTTTTTCTAGAGGAAAAATATCAGAGCAAATGTTTTGTTTTTTTCCATTGTGTAGCTCTATTGTCACAATGCCTAGTGTTTTTTTGTGGGGGGGTATTTTTATGTTGCTCTTTTCAAAAGACACGACTATCAGCACTTTAAAGACCAACAGGATGGTTTATTAGGTGATGAACTTTCGTGGGCCAGACCCACTCCCACGAAAGCTCATCACCTAACAAACCATCCCTGTTAGTCTTTCAAGTGCTGCATAGTCCTGTCTTTTGTTTCAGCAAGACCAGACTCACATGGCTGCATCTCTATTATTATTCTTTTGAAAAGGTATTTAGTTGCCAGAGAAAAAAGAGAGAGAAAGAAAACTACATTGTGGAAAGAAATTTTTGTTGGGGAACAGGACACAAGCTTTCCATTCTTCAATGGGCAGAATAAAAGTGACTCTGAATTCTCAGCATCTCTTGATTCCGATTCTCAGGCACTACAAGGAAAGAACATTTGATGCTGCGATGCAGGTTAATTCATAGGTTCAAAGGCCAGAAAGGAGCATCTGGCACTAGGCTGGCTCAGTCCCAGCTACGTCTACACTACGGGACAAAGTCGAATTAAGATGCACAACTAAGTCACTTGACTCGGCTTTTGGTGCTGTCCACGCTGCAAGAAGCTGAAGGAAACACCCTCTCCCTTCACCTTCCCTCACTCCTCATAGAAGCAGGGTTACCGGCATCGATCAAAGGGCCTCCCTCCAGTCAAATTAGCTGTCTTCAAGACCCGCCCATTCGAACCCTGGAAATCGAAAGCGGCAGTACCCTCAGTTTACATGACAGACTTTAGCCACCCAAGCCCCACAGCTCCTTAGCCCCATAAGAACGGCCAGACGGGGTCAGACCAAAGGTCCATCCAGCCCAGTACCCGGTCTGCCTAGACTGGCCAATGCCAGGTTTCCCAGATCATTATCGCACAGGTAATGATCAAGCGATTTCCCTCCATCCTCTGACAAACAGAGGCTAAATACACAAACCATTCCTTACCCATCCTGGCTAATAGCCATTGATAGATCAAACCTCCATGAATCTATCTAGCTCTTTGTTGAACCTTGTCCTAGATTTTACAACCTCCTCGGGCAAGGAGTTCCACAGATTGACTATGCGCTGTCACCCCACCTCACCGTAGGAAACGAGAAAAGCTGCCAGAGACTCACCACTCACTGCTCAGCTCCCCAGAGTTGTTAGCTGCTGGCGCAGCTGTACCAGGACCGTCCCCTCGTGCAGACGTGGTGTGCGGGAGGCAGCTGTCATTTGCACTGGTGCAGCTGGCTCACCCTGGGCAGAGGCTGTGGTGAGCTACCCCTGTGCAAGTCAGACCCGTACAAGGGCAGCACTTCTCCGCTAGGCGTTTGGAGCCGGGGCAGGAGCGCTGGGGATGCTACTGGAGACAAGGCCAAGAGCCAGGCAGCAACTGACGAAGTGTCTGAGGACTGATAGACACACCCCCTCGGTTCCAGACTCCACGAGCCCTTTAAGGGTTATGTCTACACGACAGGACGATTGAAGCTGCTGCTGTCGCTCTTCCAGGGCTCAAATGAGCAGGTCTAGTGAAGACAGTTCGGAGGGAGACGGGTACTCAGGTAACCCTGCTTCCACGAGGAGTAAGGGAAGGTGAAGAAGCATGTTCCCCCTTGGACTTCCTGCAGCGTGGACAGCGCCAAAAGTCGACTTAAGCGACTTCGACGCACCCTCAGAGGTAGGGTGGCCTAGTGGGTATGGTGCTAGGTTGAGAGGGAGGGAAATCCCCACCTCCAATCCATCCCTTGTCTGGCCAGGGGGTGGAGCAGGAAGAGGCAGGGCACAGATAGATACTCGGGAAAGGGGGCGGAGCATGGGCGGGGCTTTGGGGGCAGAAGCAGAACAGGGACAGGGTCTCAAAGCGCAGTGAGGGGCGGAGCAGCCACCCAGAAAGAAGCACATTGGCCCTTCCCTCGTGACTTTTAGCCCCTGGGTGAGGGGATTCACCTGGGATGCATGACACCCCCCCTTCAGTTCAAGTCCTCCACCTGCCTGAGGGGGGAGAAGGGATGTGAATGGGGCAATGCCTCCTGCCGGGTCTGTGCTCTCAGACTCAGGCTGGTCAGGCATGGGGCTCGCTCAGGCCTGGTCAACACTATGCAAAATGCGTAGCTGGAGTCGACTCACCTTCAGCTGAGCCTTGGTGGCGTCCACACTACAGGAGAGTGACAGGAGCAAACACTCCCCTCGGCTTCCCTTATTCCTTGCAAAAGGAGCGCCGGACCCCGGCGGGGGCTGCCCTCAGCGTTCGATTTAGAGGTCTGCACTAGACCTGCTAAATCAAACGCCAGAAGATCGAGCTCTGGAGCATTGATCCTCCAGCTGTGCCCTCGGTGTCTTCTGGTGAAGGTGTTGCAGCCTGGATAAACAATTACGAGTCACGGAGCAAGGGGAGTGGTCTCCCCATCAGGTGCTCGAGCCACGGAGGCCTGGAGTCACGCATGCTCTTGCACTCACAGGTAGTAGGGCCAAAGAGCCAGGCCGACCGCACACGCAAGTGGGGGAGATGCAGGAGTCACTTGCCGCTGCTCCAATGACTCATTTACCCAGAGTGCAACGGCTTCCACAGGAGAGACCGAAGAACCTTCCCTCCCCACCCCTTTTGGAATAAAAACAGACAGAAAATAGCCCATTGCCTCTACATAATACCATGGAACCCCCCACACCTCGAACACTGACGACAGAGGCGGTTACCCCATCTCTGGAAAGATCTATTGGAAATGGGAAAGGTTCAGAAAAGGGCAAAAAATATGATTGGGGTATGGGATGGCTTCTGTACAAGGCAAGATGAAAAAGACCGGGACTTTTCAGCTTGGAACAGAGACGACTAAGGAGGGGGAATATGATTGAGGGCTATAAAATCACGAGTGGTGTGGAGAAAGTAAATAAGGAAGTGTTATTTGCTCCTTCTTATAAAACAAGAACTGGGGGAAGGGGTGTCACCAAATTAAATTAATAGGCAGCAGGTTTAAAACAAACACAAGGAAGTACTTCTTCCCACAATGCACAACCTGTGGGACTCCTTGCTGGAGGATATTGTAAAGGCCAAGAATATTACAGGATTCAAAAAAAGAACTAGATAAATTCAGGGAGCTTAGGTCCATCAATGGCAATTAGCAAGGATGGGAAGGGGTGGTGTCCCTAGTCTGTTTGCCAGAAGTTGGAATCACGTGATAATTCCCTGTTCTGTTCCCTCCCTCTGGGGCATCTGGCATTGGCCACTCTCAGAAGACCAGATACAGGGCGTGGTGAACCTTTGGTCTGACCCAAAGGTGAGTGGTCTGTTCCTAGATTCTAAGCACTATACCCAAATGAACACTTTCATAATACCTGAGGATTATTTAATTTTAGTATTAGCTTTAGTGAGAAATTTTAACTGTGTAGCTTCTCCACCTTGATGGGTTTTTTTTAAATACACTGGCTGCTAAATAGTAATAGAAATGTAGCCGTGTTAGTCTGGTGTAGCTGAAGCAAATTCAGGACTATGTAGTACTTTAAAGACTAACAAGATGGTTTATTAGATGAGCTTTTATGGGCCAGACCCACTTCCTCAGATCAAATAGTGGAAGAAAATATTCACAACCATATATACCAAAGGATACAATTTTAAAAAATGAACACATGAAAAGGACAAATCAAATTTCAGAACTGCTAAGGCATCCTTGGAAAATCCCTGAGTGCATGGATCACTCGAATGATGACAAACGTCTCTCTCTCTCTAGAACGCTACCACTACCCTCGCTGAATAAGGAAACCAGCTCCTGGCTTATTGCTCGTTCACCGGGTGGCAAAACTGGGATTGCTGAACCTAAAAAGGTGTTGAGCATAAACAAAGCTGCTCAACTGCATGGTGGCAGCTACCCTGCATAACCCAACTTGGGGGAAGGGACATCTACCATGCTCTGGCCCTGCTGGAGTCTAGCTCATGACGTGATCCTGTGCGATTGGGAATGTCCGTGTCCAAATGCACACACAAGGAATTCGCTGGGTTTTAAAGCGACATTCTTTGACTTCCTAGGGTCAAGGGCTGTGAATCTGAGCTGCAGCTCCGATCGACTGTTGTTGAGAGCTCGTTTTTCTGCTTTGGTACTTTAACGGCCACCATCGCCCTGGGATTTGAGAACAGCATGAGGTTTGATGTAGGACGTGAGCAACACACCTGGGAATTCAGGATATTATCCGTGTAGAGATGCACCAAACGGTAAGGCTAGAGGGGAGCTCACAAGGTCATTAAGTCCAGCCCTCTGCGCTTAGACAGAACCAAGTAAAACCAGGCCAACCTGGACAGGTGTTTTTCCAACCTGTTTTTAAACAGTGATGTGGATTTCATAACCTATTCCAGAGCTAACCTGCCATGCTGGACAGAAAGGGTTTCCTAATCATAGAACACTAGAACCGGAAGGGACCTCGAGAGGTCATCGAGTCCAGTCCCCTGCCCTCATGGCAGGACCAAGCACCATCTAGATCATCCCTGACAGGCGTCTGTCCAACCGGCTCTTAAATATCTCCAGTGATGAAGATTCCACAACCTCCCTAAGCACTTATTTCAGTGTTTATCCACTCGGACAGGAAGCTTTTCCTAATGCCCAACCGAAATCTCCCTTGTGGCAGTTTAAGCCCATTGCTTCTTGTCCTGTCCTCAGAGGCCAGGGAGACCAATTTTTTCCCCTCCTCCTTACGATACCCTTTTAGATACCTGAAAACCGCTCTCATGTCCCCTCGGTCTTCTCCTTTCCAAACTAAACAAGCCCAGTTCTTTCAGTCTTCCTTCATAGCTCATGTTTTCTAGACCTTTAATCATTCTTGTTGCTCTTCTCTGGGCTGTCTCCAGTTTCTCCACTTTTCTTGAAAGGTGGTGCCCAGAACTGGACACAATGCTCCAACTGAGGCCTACTCAGTGCAGAGTAGAGAGGAAGAATGACTTCTCATGCCTTGCTCACAACACTCCTGCTAATGCAGCCTGTTAATGTCTAACTTAAATCTCCCTTGCTGTAGAGTATGGGGAATGGAGGCACAAAGGCGGAGTATGCTGTATTCTGGGACCGATCTGGCTGTTGCAATACTGCATGTGCATCATAGGCAGCCCAGATTACCTGTCGGTCAGCTGTGCTTAGGACTAGATAGCTCTGTGCTCTCCCTCCGCTGTTCAGTGGAACTTGAATCCTCTGGTTCATTGATGGATTGTACTCTGCTACCTGCAAGTTCATTGCTCTCACCACCGGACAGTTTCTAGCTAACAGGACAGTGTGGCCAACTGGATGGAGTTGGGAAAGGTGGATCCTGTTCTGAGCTTGCTCATTGGACAAACCATTTCTGCTCCCTGTGACTCTACTTGCCCATCTGTAAAATGGGGTAATGATAGTTACCTCCTTTGGAGCATAGGAGAGCACCTGCTGGAAAGTTCTGGGTAACAGCTATTCTAACCCTGCTGGACATGGTGTGGCCTGTCAGCTTTCCAAGGTCCAAACCCCTGAAAGCATTTTGGAGTCAGTCTGTTTTAGGCACCACTTTTGCAGCACTGAGAGAACACTCCTTGTTCCAGGGGTCAGTCTGAAATGAGACAGATGGCTCACTACTTACCAAATCTGCTACTGGAAAATGAGGAGAACATCAGGCTGGACTTGATTTCTCCACCAGCCTTTCTTGTGGACAGGAACTACCCATTGCTTTGTGTGTATCAGCTAAGGCCTCTGGGCACTCGCACAATATAAGAGAGCTGTAACTAATGAACAGCATTCTCCAAAAATGCTCAGCCCCCCTCAGTACTCCTATTTTATCGAACTCTGCAGCCAAACAGAGAACTCACTGCCAAGTATCATTGCATTCTTTGGCAAGGTGGCGTAGGCTATGTCCACACTAGGAAACCATTTCGAAATTACTACATACCACTCAACTCCCGATGTAACAGATCCAAAGTTCCATGTCCTTACTATGGGGAAGCCTTGAAATTAGTCTGAGGCAGGCTCCGTTCATGCGGATGCGCTACCTCGGACTCAGAGTCCCAGGAAGCACTGGGGACCTGCGGGCGGTTTCCCGGAGGCCAATTAATTCCAATTAGCGGCACTGAGGCATCCACACTAATGTTATTTCGGATGGACACGTTCGGAGTTAGCGTTATCCCTGATGAAAAGCAGGAGCGCAGAGTTCCAATTCCATGGACCATTATTTTGGAATATCAGGCTTGGTAGCGTGCATGCACTGTTTACTAATTCAGATTTAGGGGGCTTAATCTGGACTAAGGGCCTAATGTTTCGGTTTCTCAGAGGCAGCAGTATATGTTTTGACACAGCATCTAGAAGGTGGTTCTAGGGCTGTTCTTTTGGAAAAAAATCAGCCAGGTAGTTTTTTCACCAGTTACAAACCCAAACAGCCTGCTGGCTTAATCCACTCAAATAGAGCAATGGGACTTAGAATCAAAGCAGATGCCCGGAATTAAGTTTGGAAGCTTTCCCCCTCCGTTTAGGCTGCGACTTTTTGCCAGTCCGTAGGTTCCTAAGGAGGTGGGATCACGCCCGTACCAATCCCTCAGCACACTGGCAGTATCCATGACAACTCACGTACTGTGAGCATCTTACATTTGCCATTCTCTCTGTACCAAAGATTCAATGTCTAAAGAGTCCATGGTATTGGACACCCACAGGCACTAAGGGGCCTGGGTGCTAGAGAACCTCTGTGCTAGTGGTGCTGAGGAGATGGAGTGAGATGGAGACTTTATTTGGCTGCCCTAGGGCTTCCTGAGGGAACTTCCCATATTTTTCAACTGGAGACAGGAGTCCCTGGACAATTTTTTCAGCCCACCGTCCTTCAAAGGCGGAGGGGAAGGCTCACGTGGGCCAGAAGGCTTTGCTCAGAAATTTTGGCCTTGGAAAGGGTTCAGAAAAGGGCAACTAAAATGATTAGGGGTTTGGAATGGGTCCCATATGAGGAGAGGTTAAAGAGACTGGGACTTTTCAGTTTAGAAAAGAGGAGACTGAGGGGGGATATGATAGAGGTCTATAAAATCATGAGTGGTGTGGAGAGGGCAGATAAAGAAAAGTTATTTATTAGTTCCCTAAATAGAAGAACTAGAGGACACCAAATGAAAGAGTAGCAGATTTAAAACTAATAAAAGAAAGTTCTTCACACAGCATGTAGTCAACCTGTGGAACTCCTTGCCAGAGGAGGCTGTGAAGGCTAGAACTATAAGAGTTTAAAGAGAAGCTAGATAATTTAATGGAGGTTAGGTCCATAAAAGGCTATTAGCCAGGGGATAGAAATGGTGTCCTTGGCCTCTGTTTGTCAGAGGCTGGAGAGGGATGGCAGGAGACAAATCGCTTGATCATTGTCTTCGGTCCACCCTCTCTGGGGCACCTGGTGCTGGCCACTGTCGGCAGACAGGATACCGGGCTAGATGGACCTTTGGTCTGACCCAGTATGGCAGTTATGTATGGTCTTATGTTCTGTTCTTTGTAAAGATGGTTTTCTGCAGGAGCTGCGTGTCCTTGTGGGATCTCAGCTGGAGCTGCTGACGGAGAAACACTGGGTTGGATGGGGCCCGTGCTGAGCAAACAAATGCAGTGGGGGTGCTTGACAATGCCTGGGCGTGCGGCGTGTGTGTTCGTTCCTGTCCCATCCACACAAGAACCAAGCCTTGTCTTTCTTTTTTGTTTCTATGTTGTTGTTTTCTTTTTAAATGGCCAAAAATGTTTAAAGGCGGCTAAAAGGTTTCCCACAGCTAAACTCAACAATTAATAGGCAAACATGGGATGGTTTTGTCTCTAGCCGGGGGCGGTTGAGACAGGACTGCGGCCACGGAGCACACTGGCTAACAAGGAGCGACAGCGCACGTGTGGGCCCAACAGAGATGGGTACCAAAGCCCCTCGCTCAGCAGCACAGGGAGGCAGACGCACCAGCGGTGGGGGACCTGCAGGGCGACTTCGGAGAAGGAGAGGATCTTTGCCACCGCGGAGAAGGGAATAACTCCATTATTCACCAACGGCAGTAGGTTGGGAGGGATTTGGGCCTCTAGCTGCCTTGTGCCCTTCCAACACCATCCCCTGGCATTCGGAACTCAGTGCTGCCTGTGAAGTTTCCCTTTGGCATCATGCAAAGATCAAGCCCGACAGGCCAATGTTCACAGAAGAGGTAGGTGATCGTTACAGGTGCTAGTTGCTGCCATCTGGCAGGCCAGCTCAGGAGACAAGAGAACAAAGAACCAGGGAACTGGGCACGTGCCCCAGCCACCAGAAACTCCTCCAGCTAGCTTCACGGTTTACTCCTCCTCTGGAAGCTAGTACCTCTTCTCTCCTTGCCTGCCCTGAGTACAAGGGATGGGGCAGGTTTGAGGGCTACAGCCTTCCTGGTGTAAAAGGGCAACAAGCCAGGAGTAAGGGGAGCTGTGCAGTTACACTATTAGAGCAGCAGGCCTTTCAGCCCTTATGGACACCTATTCCTTAGCATGGATTTTTGGTCCTAGCCGCAAGGTTGCTATAGCAACGCCGTAACCCAGAGCATGTGTGTTCTTGGAGTTTAGGAAGGCCTGGATGTAAGTTGTTTGTACCGGTCTATAAAAGGACACTGCAAAGGGTGCTCTCCACCCGACCACGGGGTGGAGGTGAAGGGGGCGCACTAGGTGCCTGAACGGCAGTGTCATTGGCTAAACTTACAGAATGCACAGTGGCTTAACTCTGACTGACCGCTGTTAATAGCTGTTATATGGCAATAGGCCTGCCCGGTGTTGGTACCTTGTCAACGCGAGCCATAATGCACAGTGGTGGAACATTGTAGGATCTCGGTTACCAAGTGTTAGAGCTTCTCTCGATTGATTTCAAACCTTGCCCACATCTGTCGTTTCTGGGGGCTTTCAGCGATCTGTATTGACCAGAGTGCACGGGCTCTAACGCTTCAGGTAAAGAGAGCACCGATTGAAGACACATACAGCCGAAAGTTTATCAATGAGGGAGTAGAGTTCCTGAGTGGAGCCCGCCAGGACGACCCGGGCCAGACAACGCTGACACTGACAGTATGAAGGTACTGAAGTACGATACCGAAATACAACATCCTCTTGTCTATTTAGACTGTAGGCTCTTTTGGGTAGGGCTCGTTCTTTAGGATAGGTGGTGCCTTTCACTGTGTATGTACAGCACCTAGCATAAAGGGGTTTTGAGCTCCAGCTGTGCCTCTGGCCTACTATGACTAACACAAACAGCATACAAAGAAGTGCATCTTTAACCACACAACTCCTTGCTGGTCAGCCCTGATGGAACCAAATCCACACCGCAGGCAACCAGTTTCCAGGCCCAATGACACTTAAAATAGCGAGGGTGATTAGCCATGGGAAAAGCTACCCAGGGAGCAGCTCGAGCTCTTGACATCTTCAGTCATGTCTGGCCGCCTTTGAGGGACATCGGCTTTCACCAAACACTAATTATTCGTAGCCCAACAAGTTCCTGGGCTCAACACGGGTGAAATTCCCCCATCTGTGTTGTACAGGAGGTCAGACGAGATGGTTGTCAACAATAGGAATTTCCACAGATGAAGATGGGTTCATCCTTCCCCCTCAGGATTTCAGTGAAAGGCTGCGTGACAGGACCTGAGACTAGAAGAAGGTGAAATAAAACCACAGGGAAGCTGTGAATTCTGCTAGGCAGCTGCTCACGCCGACTAGCAGAACCATCCATGAGCTGGAGCGTCAGAGCTACAAAGTCCGCCTGGGGAAGAGAGGCCCATCTGCCCATGATGTCCCCCGTCTGTGGACAGATCTCACACACTCAGGGAGGGAAGGCAAGTGGAGACACATGGAGTACTCTCTCTCTGCAGGGCAGGGCAGACAAGGAGGGAGCTCACGAGGAGTGTGTGTGGGAGGGGGGGGGGGGACAGTTTCCCATGCAAATACAAAGCAGAAGACACGGCCCAGGTATTTCACTGAGGAGAGGCCGTATCCCCAGCCATCTCACTCCCGCTCAGCTATCAAACCTTCCATGGTGCTAATCAAGCCCCTTCCTGAAGCTGCAAGCCGGATTTACGTTCTGTAGCAAGTCCGGCCACTGTCCACAAGCAGCCTCCTCTGCAGCCCCAGAAGAGCAAAGAGTTTTTCTAAAAGGGAAAGAAGCCAACCTCCTCCTCCAACACCTCAAAGCATGCTGCTGCTTCCTCGGACTCGTCCACAGTGACTCATGCTGGGTCCCCCCCACCCCCACACTTCTACTTTTTAAATGTATTAAGAGCTGGCAAGCACTTAATACATTTAAAAGCAGAGGCACGGCATCTGGGACTGGGCATGAGCTGGGAATCAGCTGATTCCCACCTTGTGCCTGGCTCCCGCTACCCCTCTGCCTCCCCACACAGAGCCAACTTTTAAGCCCCCCTCGTGGGGGCAGCAAGTAGGGAAGAGCAACTAGTCAAGGGACTAGTTGACTATCCAATAAGCTTCTGCTTATCAGACAGTCGAATAGACGCTTACATCCCTCACCAGTTTAGCCCCTCAGTTGCTTCCCTCGAGCTGGGCCCTTTTTACTCACGCCTGTCAGCCTGGAGAGACCGATTCGTCATCCTGCCACTGGAACTCCTCAGAGCACATCCCTCCAACCGAGCTCTGGCAGGTTTCCTCCGGCCCTGGGGTTTGCTGGTCAATGAACTTCCCAGGTGGCTGGCTGACCCATAGCTGCTTGTAGGTGGGCTAAGACGGGCTTGTTCCCCCTCAAGGAGCCCAGCTCAAGGAAATCGGGTCCTGATTCTACGTTCCTAGATTCCTAAGGCTGGAGGAAAACACTGGGATTCAAGGGGCCATCCTCAGACGCCTGAAGCTGTGCTTGTCCCACACGTGTCTGCTGCAATCTGGAATTCTCATTCATCTTTTTTGCTCCCCCTCCGGGGTATCTACTCACGAGGGGCAACAGTTACAATCGCTTCATGGGAATGAGCTTCAAAAATGAACACGGCTCTCAGCAGAGGCTGGGAACAACTCGATTTTTATCGACAAATGTCCATAAACATTGATTTCACCATAGAAACGCAAGCCAGGGAAAACAAATTTCCATTGAGAATGTTAAAAATATACAAAGAAAAATGCTGCCTGAAAACATTTAGAGTTTGATTTAAGGGTATTTACTTTGTCAATGTTGTGTGTCAAAATACACAATTTTTTATATCAAGCTTAACTTTGAGTCTGAATGTCTGACATCCTCATCATCTGCCACCATCCTCAGCTTCCCGCCCCTATGAATATATAAACGCTACAACTACAACTCATAATTTTGCATAACTGTGAAATACATAAAAATTGAAAGCAATCAATATTATCCACCCCAATGATAAAACACTGAAATTAAATTCTGCCAAGCCTTTTAATAAAGAAAGGAAAGTTTGCTACATAGGAAGGAAAAAAAATGACAAGCATAATTTGGTACCTCTTGGATTAATCTGGTTTGAGAGCGTGGATAATTACAGCCAAAAGGAATGAAGACAACATACAAATGTAGGTTAACACATAAAGGGATTCAGTCTGTAAGGTTTTACACATCAGCATCTCAAAAGCATATTTGTAAATGTAATTATGGAAAGATTATAATGCATGTAATACCCCACGGGTCAAAATATAACTATTTAAAATAGGACAAGTGTAAAAAATAACCCAAACATTTAAAATAAACTGAGACCATGTATCTGAATTTGTTTTAAAAATATCTACAGTTAGATTGATTATTTACTAGGTATACATACACTGTGTCCTGCTATGCAGCATCTACCATGCTATTCCAAGAGATCATTTCCAAGGAGGATGAGATAAGCCAGTCAGCCAGCCCTGCAATCTTCACCGAAGTGGAATTCACTTCAAATGCCTGGGTTCTTTAAAGAGGATGCTCCTAGATGAGCAAAACGAAACAGGAAGGCCTGGCCAATCACATGCTAAGATGGAGAAGAATGTTCCCTGAAGTGCCTCTCCTTCATGGGAGAGGACAACATGGGTGGCGTTGCCATGAGCAGCCGATTTTCTGATTACACTGATTCCCTTTGATCCAGTGCAGGACCATTTGTATTTAAGGAATACAGCTCTGAAAAGGAAGATAATATATTAGGGTGTCTTCTACTTCTCAAAAAATGCCGGAAATTTGTCAGCCCTTCTAATAGAATGGGTAATAACATGGCGATTTACTGTACTACAGTTAACGCTCCTGGGAAGAACTGCATCGAGTCTTTTTTGTTTCCTGTAGGAAAAGAGGATTGCCTTGTGGTTAAGGCACTGACCGGGGATTTAGGAGACCTGGATTGGAGTCTTGGCTCTGTCAGACTTCCTGTGTGCTCTTGGACAAGTCACTTAGTCTCTCTGTGCCTCGAGTCCCCATCTGTAAAATGGGGATAATAGTACTTCTCTACCATCCAGGGCTACGCAAGGATAAGTTCATTAATAGTTGTGGTGTCCTCGGCTATTACAGTGATTGGGGTCATAAGAATCCCTTGCAGCGGTGGCCCGTCCATATAGGCGAACTAGGCAGTCGCTTAGGACGCCAAATGGTGGCACAATATCATTGAGGGGTTTGGAGGTGGGGGCACAGATTGCATGGTTCGCCTAGGGCGCCAGTTGCTGGCAGCTAGTCTAGGGCCGCCCGATTCCCTCGACAGACCAGGGTTCTACAGGGTACTGTGCACAGTGGCTGCCAACCAAGCTAACCACCTGCTTAATTTCCACTCAGGAGCAGAACTCAGATGCTTACAACACTGTGCATATAGAATCATAGGACTGGAAGGGACCTCAAGAGGTCATCGAGTCCAGCCCCCCGCCCTCAAGGCAGGATCAAGCTCCGTCTACACCATCCCTGACAGATGTCTATCTAACCTGTTCTTAAATATCTCCAGAGAGGGAGATTCCACCACCTCCCTTGGCAATTTATTCCAATATTTGACCACCCTGACAGTTAGGAATTTTTTCCTAATGTCCAATCTAAACCTCCCCTGCTGCACTTTAAGCCCATTACTCCTTGTCCTGTCCTCAGAAACCAAGAGGAACAAATTTTCTCCTTCCTCCTTGTGACACCCTTTTAGATATTTGAAAACCGCTATCATGTCCCCCCTTAATATGCTTAAGGGCTGTGCCGAATTGTGGTCCTTATCAGACTTAGCCCTTAGCACATACAGCTCTGAGCTCGTTAGCACTTAACTCCCATCAAAACCACATCAGGGGATCATAGACAAGTACTTTAAGCCCTCAAATGTAGGTTTAGTAACAAAAGATGGCTTTGCCAACTCCGCTGGAGTAGAAAAACAATTGTGTTTGAAAAGGCTGAAGGCTGACAATTCAAACATTCCGGTGTTGCGCTGGAAACTCAAACGTCACTTTCCTTTTCCCTTGATCCTGGCTCTGTCTGGACTCACTAGCTGACAGTCACTCACGTGCATAAGTGCGCGAGGTAAGTGCACAGTTAGGCCCTTTCAACGGCTCAGTGGGGCAACACATGCATAGAAAATAACGCCCAAATGTATCTGCAGGACAGCCGCTTAATGACATAAGCTTGGCTAAAGGGCGTGAGTAGCCCTCACATCTTCGAAAGCCATAAACACTAAGACACACTTTATATTGATACCAGAAGGGTGGCTCAGAGCTGAAAGCAGAGTCTGAACATGGCATACAATTCCCATCTGGGAGCTAGATGACAGACTCGTCTCCTCAGGGAAGCTGCAGAAGCCCAGTGAAGCAGGGGTGGGGGAAACTTACTTTCAACCAGGGACCAATGACCCACAGGAAAATTAGTTGAGGCTGCACACAAGCAAAATCTGCTCCCAAGATGGGAAGCAATACAAAACAGACACCTCTGTCACTCACAGCGACCTGGGCATGCTCTACACTCCAGCCATGTGGCGGGATGAGGGGGGGGTATCCAGGTTTGCAGTCTCCCGGCCCATTGCCATGAGCTGGATCACATTAAGCTGGGGGCTAGATCCAGCCTGTGCGCTGAAGATTTCCCACTCCGACACCGGCCGTCAACGAAACCGGATTATGCAAAAGCCTCACACAGATACAATGTGGAAAAACTGCCCTGGCAGAATGGGAAAAGAGGATGGAGAAGCCTCTGGCACTAGGAAGGCAGGATAAGGGATGTGCTCAGTGTAGGGATGGGATCTGGAGTGGCCAGGTCATTTGCCTAAAGAGCTTGAGTCCTGTCCCCCACACCCACCCCGCCCCAAGCAGCTCCAGTGGCACCCTCCCCCACCCATCCTGGAAGTGACCAGACAAGCCAATATTTTCTCCTTCAGTCTGATGAAGCTTCTGGTGAGATTTCTGATTTTAGAAACCCACCGCAAATCTGCCTTCTGCTTTTAATTGAGCAGTGGTCTCTTTTCTAAGGCTCAGCAGTGACAGCCTGTCCCTTTGGGAATCTCACAGCAGTTTCTAGCCGGCTGAGCTATGTGGCAGGAGACCATAAGCATTCCTTCAAGACAGCTGCACAAAACTCACAAATATTAAAGCAGGCTTTACAGGCTCTTTAAAAAGAAAGCTGCTTTAAAAAAATAGTTCTATGGAGAGGGAGAGGTTACCAAGGCTGAGAGGATCACACCACTACAAATAAACGCACACTGGGCTTATCTGTTTTTCCCCTAATTTTTACCACCCAGGCCTCTCTCTCTTGTGCACAGTGCACAGGCAGGAGCCCTAAAATAAACCTTCCTGAAGTTCGTTTTCTCACCTAGTTCGCATAACTTCCACTTGCAACTACGTTCGTATTCAGCGTTACACCAGGAATACTCTGTACGTGGCAGTCACCCTGCGGCTGCGGCTATGGGTTTGTCTGCACTACAGTTACCAGTGTCGCAGGGCGTGCGGAGTGGGCTAGGAGAATTAAAGCATGGTGTGGGCTGCTGCTAGTGGCCAGAGTAGATAGCCAGAGGTCCAGGCAGGTTTTTGCTAATGTGGGTTCACCAATCGGGTACCGAAATTAGAGCTAGCCTGGGGATGTCTACACAAACGGTCATCGTGACCCATGAGCGCAGTGCAGAGATACCCTCCTGCCCCACAAAGTCAGCAGCAAAAGTCCCACAGGTCTGCCATCCAAAGTGTTTAATGACTCACTTTGCTATGGTGAGTGATTATGAAGCCCCCACACCCCTAACCTGGTCTGGGCTTGGACCCATAAGGACGGGAGCACGAGCTTCTTTTGTGTTTCATCCACGCGCCTCATACTGGAGCTCTCGCTGAACCCGGAGTTCACACTAAACCGGAGCAGGCCAGAGCGGACGCAACTTTCGGTTTCTGAGATGGGTAAGCCATGATCTGAGCCATTTAGGCATCTCTGGTTGGGGGTGGAACGTTAGCTGGAGGGGGCGGGAAGGAGGTTCCGTCTGGTCTGTATGGTGGTTGCACATCTCCTGGCAAACCTGATAGGACTCAAGTTTGCTCCTGGGTCCCTGACCATAAGAGTCCCCCTCTCCGTTATAAGTCAACATGGAAGCTCCCAGGTTCCCTCCCACCCCAGAGGTGGCTGCATTTGCGGTGCCTCTATATACACACTTCGAACACACATTGGGATCCTTGACATTGAAAGTCACTTTTATAAATATGAAAAAAAAACTGAACATTTTCTGTCGCCTAACAGTCAATACAATGTATTGATCCAAGTCCTTGACCATGCCATCACCAAATAAAAACCTTTCAGACCTAAAAAAAAGAAAAGAAAAAGATTAAATAAATAATGATACTTGACAAGCATTAACGAATGAATTCACCATCAATAAGTAAAAAATTAAATGTGTAAAATGATCAACATAAAGTGTCAAACCTACAGAAAAACAAAACCCTTCTCGCGATGAAGTTGGAAACAACCAAAATGCACCCTTTTGTCCCTGCTCCAGGACACACATACATGCCTCTACTGCAGCTGTGTACAATATGTCCTCTCCAAAACAGAACTTGTGAACTCCTGGCTTTCAAGAGATGTACTTGGGTTTTGGCATTACAGGTTGCACCTCTCTTATCTGAGACACTGTCGTTTGGCAACCGCTGTGGCCTGGCAGGACCGCGGATGCTGCTAGACCAGAGAACCCCAGCCGCAGAGGTTGAGAGCAGAGCCGGTCTGGTCAGCAGCAGCCTGCAAGGCCAGTGACCAGGGGACGGGGAACTCCGGGCTAAGCTGCTGCCCCACAAGTGGGCTGTGGGCAGCAAAGGCCTGCAGGTGGGTCAAGCCTCTGGATTCTCCAGGAGCTGCGGCCAGGAGGGAGCTCCAGGAGAGCCCGGATGCCTGAACTCCCTTGCTCCGGCAAATTCCCTTGTTCGGCACCACTCTGGTCCCAGGGGTGCCAGACCAGCGAAGTTCAACCTGTACATTTAGATTCATTTTTAAATGATTTTCTATAGAAAGTAAAAAAAAAAGACCATTATATGTACGTGTATGCTGCTGCAGACATGACATTTAGATATTTCAGCTGAGAGCTCAAGTTGTCAGCGCCACTAATAGCCAGATCCTCAGTTGGTGCAAATCAGCAGAGACTTTTCTTTGCTATTTGACTAGACCAACTCCAGTAGTAGAGGCCTGGTCCTGCTGGGATCCACTAAAATGAGGATCCTGGTGCCCACAGGACTCTGCACAGGTGCAAGGGCACAGACTAGCGATTCCCACAGCAGGATCAAGTGCCAAAGTCAAGTCACTTTTACTGCAGTTTTTCCACTGACTTCAGTGGGGGCCAGGACTTTGTTCCACCTGAAAGAGGAGGTAAGGAGTTATTTTGTAATGCTGCTGGACTTTACTGCTAAAGAAAAACCTCACTACCACAAAGGAAGTTCCTTGGCAGTATTTCCTTCAATTTTTCCCCACCTGCATGTGGAATAAATTTTATTGTATGCACCAACACACATGGGCGCAATGCTAATCAGCTGGGTGGCATTTGAATCTCTCCTGGGAGGCCACCAAAACATAAGCTTATAGGGAACACTTTTCCTGGGGGGTTGGGATTATTGAAAACAGCAATTTGAAAGCAGTTGCTGGTTACAACTATGTATAACTTATGGTTGCTTCACCAGCCAGCAATAAAATCATATGGTCTGCAGTGTCCCTGAGCTCGTTACATTCATGAGGACTTTTTGTAGTCAGGATGTAGTCCTTTCCATATGGAACCCAGGCCCCCAAAGATCCAACTTGTTGAGGGGTGTCTTTTCATTAAGGCTTTTAGGAAGAATAGCTTTGTTAAAATCCACCATGATAGCCATAGGGCTTTGTCAGCGATTCCGCGATGCTGGTAGATGGTTTTGATTAAAATAAATATTGATACATTTCTAACTGCTAAGCTTTTACAACGTAAGTGCAGGTATACAAGCTGCACTGGTATTGGTAGATGAAGTTACAGGTGGCTTTACTAAGGATGCGTCGGACAGGGTTACAACCATTGGCTTGGCTATACATTTTGAAGCAGGAGGTTATACAGGGTTCTGAGACTTGTAGCCATCAGTGAATTGTACTTTTCCTGTATGGCCTGTGGGGGAGATCTTCACAGGTACAAAGGAGAGTCGGGCGCCCAGCTCTCAAGGGCTGGGCATATGAACAGAGTGGCTAATTGCCCTATGTACATTTGAAAATCCACTCTCACGCAAGGCCTTGTCAACACTAGCTAGTTGTATCACTAACTACACCTGCATAGTAAAAGCAGTACAACTCCTAGTGTGGCGTTATACAGGAGGGAAAACGTTTTAAACCAGGCCAGGTTTACACTCAAGTTAGGTTGACCGCGCTACGTTACGTGAGTGTGAAAAATTCACCCTCTTGAATGTAGCAGTAGAAGAATTTTTCCATCAACCTAGCTACCAACACTTGGAGAGCTAGATTACCTATGGCAACTGGAGAACTCACTGCTGGTACTGAGTGCATAGAGTACTGCTGTTGTACTACTATGGTGTGTTAAGCACACCCCCCCAGTGGAGCTATTTCTGTATGAGCCTGAGAATAGCTACACTTGGGAAAGGCACCTTTATATCATGTAACCTTGTCCATGTTAGGTGTGGTACCAAACAGCTCTATTGGTACGAGATTTCTCCCATCCCCAACCCAAACCGACAGTTGCGCTCATACTACTTTTGAATGCAGATGCCTTATTCCAAAAACATGGTTAGCCGTAGCAAAGTCACAAAACATTTTAGAACATAAATTCCTTGTAAAATAGTCAGATAAAAGCTTAGCATGTCATCATGCATGAATTCTTATTTTTACAGGAATTTTTATCAACTCTGAATTATAATCATTCACTACTATATATTGCGGTCTTCTAGACTTGTAAAACCATTTGACTTCGGAGGATAGCATATCAAATGCTATGAAATAATGCAGGATGTACGCTCACTGATCTGTTTAAAAGAATGTTTCGTTTAATTATTAAGCTTGTCCTAACTTTGTACCTAGGTATATTTGTGTTTAAGTGTTTCCCTAAATATAGGTTTAAATCTGCTAGTATTTACAAGCCAAACTGAGTCTACTGGATGAAATGTGTGTCTAAAACAGAGTAATCTTAAGTGAGTTGTTCTGTCTGGTAAAATGCTGCATTACCTTCCCACCTGTTCCAACAACAATTGCTACTGGGGAAAATACAGAATGAAGAATTATGGGAATGTAAAATGCTGTATTCACAAAACTACAAGCTATATGGTAATAAGGAACAGTCCTCTAATGAAGAAGGAATTGGGGTGTGAAGATATAGCAATGAAAAAAAAGAAGAAAAAGCCCTATTTATTTTTTCCATTACCATTTTGTTTGAAGTTGTTCAGGGCGATGATCTCAGAAACTTCTAGCAGGAAATCAGATGATCTCAAAATAACCTCAATTCAGTCTTAATGCTTCGTGTCTTTCACTTAAGCTAAAATAAAAGGTACACATGAATGATTATGAAATGATAAAACAAACATGAAATTGAAAATAATGGGTTACTGTACCTCGCAGCTGTACTAATGCACTTTGTACATGAAGCGTTGAAACCATTTCTACCCAGGAGGAGGGACAAAAATGTATATACATTTACAGTACATACATTTGAACAATCTGTGCAAGTTTATCAAAAAATACTATTACAAAATGGAAATAATGTAGGTTTTGGCCCAATATTTCCATTACATGTACTAACGTCTGAGGACAACAATGAAATTTGGCATAAAGGGAAAAATGTTTGACATGGATATATGAACGTTTTAGGTTATGAGGCATTTTATCGGTTATGTTGTACCACACTGACTACAAACAACATCTGATGGGAAACAGTGAGCTATTTAACAGACTTAATTCATCATGTGTGTGCATGCGCACACGCCCTTATGCCACCTTAAAATATTCAAACAGACGGTCTCAAAGCAGAGTCATCTTTACGGTCATTCTCCTTGATTTCATACAAAGACCCAGCTAATAATATATGTTTTCCTATCAGCATGAAGTCTGCATTTCAAATTTTCTGCATTGACACTACAAGAACTAATCCTATTATTTTCTTAACAGAGTTTGAATAGACATCTCCCACATACTCCTTCCTATTGTAAATTTAACCTACATGTTAATTCACTTATCCAGCTCTCAAAGCTGCTTTTCCTTCCAACTGGGATTTAATGGAACAAAATCCTCTCTTTTCTAGTTTGATATCAGAGAGAAACAAGTCTTTCAAAATTAATGGAAGTTTGTAGACCTTTCAGTTCGTGAACAATCATCATTCCAACATGTTACGCAAAAATTCCAGCACCAACTTCAGGGCAGGGAATACAAACACATTATCTCCCCAGTTTATAACTGTCAGAAATTGAAGAGATTTACAGGACAATGATGAGAATGATATTTTGACCAAGCGAGTCATGTTTGACCAAAAGAAATAGCAATCACTTCTTGAGACCTTGGCTTCCTCTTCGATGAGCTATACAATTCAGAGGTTACTACCAGAAAAATGAAGTAGGCAAAAAACCAAAAAACAAAACAGAATTCTGTTGTTAATTGTGACGGACTTTGAAACAATTTTTGGCCACAAAGTGTTCAGCAATGCTCTCATTTCTATAGGCTTAAAAAAAAACTCGAGAATATTAAAATGTGCAATTCATTTTCTCCCTCTCTCTCTCAGCCTCTCAAAGGTGCAATAGCTGAGTGGACGGTCATCTGAAGAAGTAGGTTGTGCCCATGAAAACTCATGATACCAACTACATGTTTTGTTAGTCTTTAAGGTGTTACTAGACTATTTGTTGCTTTTTAAGTTTTTTCTGATAGTACTGTTACACGATCTACTACATATTGGATATTTACTAGCAAACAAAAGAATAGTAGGATTAAATTACAATTATGAAAATAAATCAACATTTCTTTTTGTGATACCTCACGCATAAGGTTGGGAGGGGGATTGTGGTTGTGGGTTTTTTTGGGGGGGCTGCAGGGATTGTGATTATTTAACTACTTACTAATTCACAACATTCAGAGACATTCAGCAGGTCTGCCAGTCACTTGTGTGAAGTACACTTCTATTTGAAAATACAGATCAACCCTGCTGTAGGCACACAGCAGACGTTGAGAGTGATAAGAGGTAGATATCTGAAAAAAGGCCAGAAGTGGGCTTGCTCACACACTACACTGTACATTGATGTGCAATAATGAATACCTCCCACGAATGGCACACTCAAAGCATTAAGTGTGTGCTCAAAGCTCTCCGTGCAGAAGGAAAAGGAAAACAGTGACAACAACTTATACTAACGGAGGATATAGTCTATCAAAACCTCATTGACTTCTAGAGCTATGACAATGTATAGCAGCTGAGGATCTAATCCATTATATCTGCGAGACATGCTACAGACACATGCCAAATCATCGTTTACTCATTTTTCCAGCTTTTTTATGAATGCTGAGCAGCAACAGTCCCAGAGTAGGTCCTTAGAAGACACTACTATTTACTTCTCTCCATAGTGAAATCTATGAACAGGAAACAATAGACAGGAAGACCCAGCCAGATTTCACTGTGGGGTATGTTAAATAGGAGGCTCCCCCAAGGATCTGTACTGGGGTCATTGCTGTTCAACATTTATAAAATCTCTGGAAAAAAAATGGGTAAGAGGTGAGTTGGCAAAGTCTGCAGATGACAAAATTACTCAAGGTTTGACTTAACTAGGAAAAGTTGCAAAGGAATTTCATAAAAGTGGATAAGTGTGCAACAAAACGGCAGAAGACATTCGATGTTGGTAAATGCAAAATCACGCCCATTGGAAAAAACCCACAGTGCAACTATGTCTATAAAATGTTAAGTGGTAACAGCAAAGTTAGAAACAAAGAAAGAGCCTTTAGGCAGAATCATTGTGGATAGTGCTCTGAAATCATCGGCTCCACCTCCAGCGGCAGGCCAAAAAGCTAGCAATTTTAGTAACCACTAGGAAAACAATAGGTAAGACGACACAGTGTCCTAATGCCAACAGGGAAATCCATGGTATGCCCACACCTTGAATACTAAATGCTGCTCCAGGCTTCCACATCTCAAATATGATCCACTGGAATTAGAAAAAATACAGAAAAGGGCAACAAAAGTGATTAGGGGCATGGAACAGCTTCCACAAGAAAAAAAAAGGATTGGGCTTATTTGGATTAGAAGAAAAGATGATTAACGGGGGAATATAGAATCACAGAACACTAGAACTGGAAGGGACCTCGAGAGGTCATCGTGTCCAGTCCCCTGCCCTCATGGCAGGACCAAGCACCATCTGACCCTCCCTGACAGGTGTCTGTCTAATCTGCTCTTAAATATCTCCAGTGATGGAGATTCCACAACCTCCGCAGGCAACTTATTCCAGTGTTTCACCACCCTGACAGGTAGGAAGTTTTTCCTAATGTCCAACGTAAACCTCCCTTGCTGCAGTTTAAGCCCATTGCTATGAGACGAATGTCTATAAAATCATGAACAATAAGTTCTATTTATCCCTTCACATAACACCAGAATAAGACCCAATACAATTTACAGGCAACAAGTTTAAAATAAACACAAGGAAGTGCAATGCACAAATAACCTATGGAACTCATTGCCAAGGGATGCTGTGAAGTATAAATGGATTCAGACAGGAACTCAATACATTCATGTAGGATAGGCTATCAATGGCTATTGGCCAAGATTGTCAGGGATGCAACCACACTCAGAGAAGCTGAGACTAGATGACAGGATGGGGCACCCAATAAATTGCCCTGTTCACAGATCCTCTCTGAAATATTTGGCACCAGTCACTGTTGGAAGACAGGATACTGGGCTAGATGGACCATTAGTCTGACCCTGTATGGCCATTCTTGCATTGTGACTTTCAGTGGGACTTTCCCTTTGATGTCTTTGAAAATCCCCCTATCTAAGCAAATATTTTCTCCACTGACTGAGTGTGCATTCAGGAGTATATCACGTCCGTTATAACCTCTCCGGGTTGTTCTGACACGTTCTTGCAAGCCTCCGACTCCTTTCCCATTAAATACCTTTGGGAAATTCTACTATTTCAGATTTTTGTACCCATTGCACCTGCTTACAAAAACATTTATCCAGTGATTAGAAATTTTTTTCCAAGCAGTTCATTGACAACTTTTACTTTGTTCCCTCTTGTTCACAGACCTATCATCACACAGCTTCCCCACCCCTTTGCATGTCTCCACCATATTCCTTCCTACACCAATCTCTAGCTGATAAAAATTACAGCACTAGGAGTACTAGACAGTCTGTAGCTATGCAGTGGAGATGCAGCCCTGCTCCACATTTTTAATGTACCATTCCCACCATCTAAACCCCAAACATTCTTTTAACCCCAGATCTTACATGTATCTTAACCTATCATTTAACCCTAACAGCTGATTAATTTCTCACATCTGATGTCATTTTCAGCTAGATGCACAAGACACTTTAGGTCTTCCTTTCGTTGGCTCCAGCTGAGTCGTCTCATGTTTATCTTCAAATCTCAGATCTCTATTCCCTTAAGTCATTTTCATCCTTACATGTTGTACATTTGAGGCTGGCTTTTCTCTTTCCTTACTTTCAATCTTAATAAATGCTAGCGCACACACCTGCTTATTTATTTCTCTTCAGTCCTCAAGCTGAGTACATATATCTGTCTTTATTTCCACTTCATTTCTGAAGCTATCTATAACAAACCATACAACTCTGAATCTGTAGCAATCAGTCCCATCATTCCCTTATCTACACAATTTTCTAGGTCCTGTGCCAATAGAAAAATTAGTGTTTTTCTGTTAAGGTTTTTTCCTGTTTGTTTTCAAAATCTGAGAACTTGGAACTGCCCTCTGGTCAAATACTGGCCTCTTAGGTTGATTTTTTGGCTACTGAGTTAACTCCCATATTGAACAAAGCTTGATGTCTTTAAGAACTATCTTAAAACCCCTCATTTTGTGTTCTATTATTTCAGCATCAACAACTGCAACCATTCAAAAGTCATTATTAATCGGGGGCCCCAACCTTGAAAGAACCCATGATATTAGGGATATTAAATTTAGATTAGCTAATTGAATAGTCGATGTAATTTACATCGACTATTCGATTAGTTGATAAGGGCAGCTCCGCCTTTGAAGTGTAACAGACCTAGGGCTGTTGCTACACTTCAAAAGCAAAAACTCTGTGGGAAGCATGGGGGGGTCTGCTGGGGACTCAGTCCCCAGCAGACCCCGGGTTCCACACGGTGCTGCTGCTTTGAAATGCCACAGGAAGCCCAGTGTCAGGCTCCCTGTGGTGTTCCAAAGCAGCAGTGTCGCATGGAGCCCAGGGTACTCCCCAGTTGACCTCAGGCTCCATGCGGTGCTGCCACTTTGAAATGCCCTGGGCCACACGTGGTGTTTCAAAGCAGCAGCGTCGTGTGGAGCTCAGGGTCTGGTCCCGGGCTCCATGTGGCATTGCCTCTTTGAACCACCTCCTCCCCTCCCACTGCCTCTTTCTGATAGAGGCAGCATGGCGAGGAAGTGATTAGTCGACTACTGCGTCGACTATCCAATAAGCATTTGCTTATCGGCTAGTCAACTAGTCGTGACTGTCTTAAAAACCGAACTATTTTAAAAAATTATACATTTGGGGTTCTTTTAATTCAACTTCTTCCACAGAGGCAGCAGCGCAGGGCAGCATCAGCAGCACGGGGGGCAGGCAGAAGCCGGTTTTTAAACTGGCTCCCCTCGTGGACTGACTCCCACCTGCCACCCTGCAGGTGGGCCCAGTGGCAGGGGGAGGACAGGGGCCCCTGACAGCTCCCCATGGGCCTGGAGGGTGCCAAGGACAAGCTCCACTCATCTCCAGCTGCTGCCTGCCTCGTCCATAGCCGTCCAGCGCTGGGAGTTTCTCCCGCCTCGTCTGCCTGCGGGCTGGGGGCAAGGAAGGGTCCGGGGGGAAGGGGAGAGCGGCAGCGCCAGGTCCACGCATGGCTCCCCAGCAGCCTCTTCCCCGTCAGCCCGGCTCCTGGACACAAGAGCACCCCGGCCCGGATGCCTGGTGAGTCTGGCAGGGCAGGGCAGGGGCAGGTCCCCTGGTTTCCTGCTCCCACAGTGGGGCTTCCAGGGAGGGGGCTGGATTCTGCCCTGTCCAGCAGGGATGGCCCCAAGTAATGGCTCCTCCCTTTGCTGTGAGTCCGGGGCTGGGTTCCCCGCTCCTTGTGCGGCTCCCGCCCTGTAGTCCTGCTTCCCCAGAGCAGCTGCTGCCCCCCTTGGCTGGGGCTGGCCTTGGCCTTGCTCTTGCTCTAGTGGGAGGTGCAGGGGGAGGAAGAGAGACTCTCATGCCCATTGCATTACCTGGTGCCCAGGAGGCTGGGCAGAGCCTGAGACCTGCGCCCTTCGGCCTGGGCCAGACGTCAGGGCAACGGCCGGGGCTGTGCTGCTTCGGCCAGTTCTGAAAAGGTTCCCTACCAAGTGGTCTCTGGCTGCCTGGGGCTGGGAACTGGGTTTTGGGCCTGCAGCCTGAGAAACACTGCCGGGGGAAGGAGGAGGGGGAGAAGGAGCCAGCCTCTCCCCCCAGCCAGGCCAAAAGACTCCCCCAGGTGCCTCTGCTTCCCCAAGACCTAGGAGTTCACCCCTTGACTCCTGTGAGGCCAGGCGGGCCGCAGTGTGTGTGTGATCTTCTCCATTTGCACCGAACTGTAATGTCACCAATTTCTGTCCTGTGAGCCAGTGACCTCAAATTCTCAAACGGAGAGTATGGCCAGAGAAGGCAGCTCGTCTAACCACCAAAGTGCATGCAAAACAGAACAACCCCCCACCAAAACATTGCAGTCCTTTCCCCACACTTGCTTCCCTCCCAGTATTGCTGCTCCTTACTTTAGCATGCAGATCTCCAATTACTAGAACATCACCTCTGTTTGGAACTTTGTCCTTCCTATTCTGTAGCTAGCGGCTTTTGGACGTTTTTTCTTCTCTACTATGATTTGTTGGCGCGTAACGCTGAGGTAAATCACAGTTACACTCCTTTTTGAAAGCGGTGCCCAGGCTGCTGGCTGCTCTCCTTAATGGTACCAGGCTAGAAGCCAGGGCTCTTGAATTGCAGTCCAGTTCTTTATCCACCAGGCCACACTGCCCCCCAAAAGGCTGTACAAAATTCCTCTCGTTTCAGAGCCTTCCTTGGTCCCCCAGAAGAGCAACCCTCTTGCAGTCTGATAGCTTCTCACAGTGAGTTCTCGGGGGTGCACATCTCCTACAGCCTTTGGAACTTGGAGTCCAGAGAAATCAAGGCTGCGGCCCCAACCTACAACAGCTCACAGAATGGGGGGCAGCGTATGTTACACACAAAGCAACTCTCCGTGGCTGAACACTCCTAAGGCAGGTCAGTGCCTAATGAACACAACTCCATGCCCACTGAAGACAAGTGCCTTCTACTCCTACTCTGAGTTTAACAGTGAGGCACACCTACAGGCCACAACTTCAGCATCCGGACAAAGCAGAGAGGAGGGCTCTCTTTAAGAGGAGACTTGCCTCCCTTAAGCTGCTGTTGCCGTTTAAACAGATGAGGTAAGATCACAGGAGAAAATAAGCACCTAGAAGATTCTGTGCCAGACACATTAGGAATTCCTAGACAGACTGGAAGTGGTGCCCTGTTGGGATACCACACTTACCCAATCTTAGCACCATTTGTGAGAGCTATGCAAGAACATCTATTTCAATCCAAGACCTCCAACTCTTCCATGTTACATTTTATATCGACTTCTTATGCTTCCTTAGAAAAAAAACACTGTCCATCCACCACAGACTTTCCCTGCCCATCCCGGATATTCACTAGTCACCCCAAATTTCCTCCTTAAGAGGACCTTGTCTGAACAGAACAAAACTTCTATATTCCTCCAAAGAGCAATGGCTTACGTTACAATATTGGGTCCTATTTCTGCAGAATATTGACAACTCCAGCAAAGCAGATAGACTGTGTGTATGTAGGCCTAGGTGACTTGCATTCTTAAAGGTAAGCATGGGCGTAAGTGGTTTTTTTTTAGCAGGATCGGAATGCTCAGTACTTTACAAGTCTGAGTTCTTAGTTAGCACCCTCGGCCTCAAGACATAATTAGTGGATGCTGGGAATAGTAATTCCTTACCCACAACATCCCATTTCTTCTTCAAATACCAATAGCAAATCTTGCTACACAAATTCCACCCCATTAAGGCCAATATGAGGTCACAGATTAGTTTGATTGCAGTTTAAAGGATATGAAATAGTTTAAAATGAGTTCCAGGATCAACATTTTCCTGAGCTAGTTTTAGTGTCCTAGACATTTCATTATTTACTGACTGCATAGGATTAGCCACTGAATTCTGTTAGCTACTTAAAGATTCATAGGCTCTCCTTAGTAAATTTACCTAGTAAATATTCCAAAATCCCGTACTTTGTTTCCCAACAGCGCTCAACAGCCCCAATGGTCAGATTATTTTCTGCATTTTATCCTCACGTATTTTCTCCCCCCCTCCATCACAACATACTGACAGGCCCCATCCTCACAGCAGCCCCCCTTTCCAGTTGAAGAAACTTGGGCATTGCGGCCTCTAAAATATTTCAACACTTTGCAATAATCAGACGAGGTTCCATCTCTAATAGCTGATGCCATCTTCCCCGATTCGGTCTTTAAAAGGCTCAGGTTGACACCCTCCCCGGAGTCCAAGCAGGCATGTCCATGCTAGAGATGGCAGCATTCCATTAGGAGCTGGCCCTGCAGGTATTAGCCTAATACGACGAGATCAGGCCATTGGAAATGGGAGTGCCCAGACACTGAAAAGTTAATTGGCTCTCAAACAATTGCTGTAATAAGAAATCTCAGATTGTTCTGCATTCTGTAGTGACAAGCTTACGCTCAGGGGAGCTGGGAACAGAGTTGAAGTCACTCAGTCGCTTGCATTAAACATGACAACCCGTGAAAATAAGTCAACGTTGACATCTGCTGGTTGTTCACTAACTACTTACAAGCCGGCACTGCTCACTTCCCTCCCCTCCTCCAACTCCCTCTTTAAGATCCCACTTCTGCCACCACACCTCCAAGAAATCAGCCGACAAAGGCTAGGTTGAAGGGCAACTGGAAAACTCAACAGCATTTATGGAACTCACAAACTAACGCATCTCAAATGCATACAGGCATTCTAAATATTTGATTGTTTTCCCTTCCCAATGTTTCCCATCCCTTGTCATCCAGGTGCACATCCTTTAATCCAGGGAGTGTGTACTTTTGTGCAGCATCCTAAGCCCCAACCTTGACCAAAGCTTCTGAGTGCTGTAGTAATATAATTAAAGGTGGAGCGGTCAGCAAGACCTAGGGTTAATGTTACCCAACACTTGCCACGAGTAGCCCCTTATCTGACTGCTTATAACTGTGCCAAACTAGCCATTTGCATACATGCTCTCTGCTTCCAGGAGAACTTGTTTTTGAAATTTCAGCAAAAATGGTTTAGTCGCTTCCAGGAATTAGACTACGGAAAAACAGGTTGATTTGCTGATGCCAATACCCTCCCCTTACAGAGACCTTTTCTTTGAACAACTCTAGCACCTCCAGAATTTGGAGCTGGAACTTTAAATTTGGCAGGGCCTTAGTCTAAGGGGTATAGATATACCATATGCTGCCACCTATGGAAATCCACTACATTTGACGAGTTACAAGCCTCTGAAAATGGCCATTTGCACATGCTCAGTAGAGTGTTACACACGGAGCTAAAATCTCCAGCAATTCCATCTGCACCAAGCACCACAGAACTCACTGACGTATCCACTATGTGGATGATGTTCCCAGGCTCAGAGCTACGTACACTGATGCAGCAGCAGCTGTCAACACCCAACTTTGGCCTAGGGAAGAGGTTACACTTTCCCACGTACATACATTATATGCGGCATATGTATATGTATATGATTTCATTCCCATATACTAGTTACATATGCAGAGATATGCATTCCCATACACTAGTTAATGCCCAAACCAGGGCACCTATAGGACAGTTCTGCAATTCTTTACTAGAACCACAATGTAATTAAAAATCTCAATGTTATGTCCTTTTTAGGACAGATAATGTTACTCTATGCTCATACAGCACCTAGTACAATGGAGCCCAGAGATCAGTGGGTGTTTCTGTAAGTCAAAGACTATAATACAGCTTTCTGTGTGGCATCAAAAGGCGGAGGCAAGAAAACAGGGCCTCACCTTAGATTTACGTTTGTTAGGTATAAACTGTAGAAGAACACGAGAAAGCAGCAGGAAGAGGGAATTCTTGAAGCAGCAGCAGACTGGAGAACAAGAGGAGATGTGCAAACGAGGCTGATTTTTCTCTTAAACAGCAACCACGTCTAACACTGGACTGCTCGCTGGGGCTGAAGCAAAGCAGACAGATACAGCAAGAGAAAGCTGACTAGCAAGGAATCCCTTCAAAGAGTGGAAATGGCACAGTTCTTCAATGTGCTGATACTTTCCAACAGAGGCGAGCTACAGGGATTCTTAGCATGTCCATTATCAGGAAACCGCAAAGAAAGCAGGAAAAGCATCCTGCCGTCTGCAAACAAGCCTTGGCTCATGAGTGACAACACACTGCTTTAGTGTGGCAAATGAGTCCAAGAAGCGATACATATTTAAACAATATTTCATTGAATATTTTGAGGGTCGTCCCCCCCCCCCATTTAAGCTAAAATAAAGAAATACGAATTTGCTGTATAGCCAGATCAGATCTCACTGTTGTAAGCATCTGGTTTAAATTGCCTTGTCTACCTGGGACCGCATCGTTGAATCCTAATGATATAATCAGGCCATAGGTGTGGGTAAAATACAAAAGTTTCAATTTTACTCCGTGTCTGAGCCCGGTGCACCCTCAATGCACTGATCCTTCACTGGCATGCTTCCAGCATCAGCCAGATCAGATTTGGGGTTGCTCTAACTCATGCCACCAACATAAGGCTACATCTACACTGGCATGATCTTGTGCAAAAACTCTTCCAGAAGAGTGTCTACACTGGCATGTGCCTTTGTGCAAGAGATGTGCTTTTGCACAAGAGCATCCATGTCAGTGTAGATGCTCTCTTGCGCAAGAAAGCTCTGATGGCCATTTTAACCATAGGGATTTCTTGCGCAAGAAATTCATGTTGCCTGTCTACACTGGCCTCTTGTGCAAGAACAGTTGCGCAAGAGGGCTTAATCCTGAGCAGGAGCATCATAGTTCTTGCGCAAGAAGCACTGATTTCATACATTAGAACGTCAGTGTTCTTGCACAAGAACTCGTGGCCCATGTAGACAGACGGCAAGTTTTTGCGCAAAACCAGTAGCTTTTGCGCAAGATCGCACCAATGTAGACATAGCCCAAGGGTCTACTCTTTTGCATCTATGTCCAGCCTTCTCACTCCCCTGGTACATCCCCTACACAGCGTGAAGCAAAAGCAATTGGTACTAAGGATTTGAATAGGTAACCAGTTACCCAGTAAGCATTACCCTTAATGGCTGACAATTGACCTATGGCACAGAGGCTGCTGTAGCCCACCCACCCCATTTAATGAGTTAAACATTTGGTAGTCTCTGCTCTAGCACAGTGAAGGTATGCCCTTGTTCCTTTAGATAAAATTTTCTCTCCGGGTACTGCTCAGTGTGCTGTATGCCAGATCTCAACCCAAAGGTGCTGCACTTGTGTAGCAGTATCATATTTGCAAGATGCTCTGGATTCCAAAATTCCACATGTGCTAATATAGTCACATCATGCTTCAACCCACAAATTGTACCAGGAAAAAAAAAAAAAAAAAAAAATCTTGGCTGAAACTTTGTGCTGCCTAAGGAAAGTAGGTGGTATTACAGGCAGTCCCCGGGTTACGTACAAGATAGGGACTGTAGGTTTGTTCTTAAGTTGAATCTGTATGTAAGTCGGAACTGGCGACAGCCGCTGCTGAAACTGATCCGTTTCAACCGTGGCTGAATCTGGACGCCAGTTCTGACTTACATACTGTGGAAGAAAACATTGTCTTTACTCTGAGTTTGTAAGCAACAAGTAGCTAGAGGCAGTTTTATTACGAGCTGCAGCAAGGGAAAAACTGGTTCGGACAGGGGGGAGTCTCCCCCCTCATCGAGGCAGATCTTCGAATACAAGCAATTATGAAGCAGTTTATATACTGTCTATTAGCTATAATACCAACAACAATTAGTCTCCTTCCCATTACAAACACCAATGGCTAACAGTTATTTAGTTCCACCCAGATGCTCCTTATCTCAAGGTCCCTACCAGAGTCAGCATTCTATCCTTATCTCCCTATGGAGGCGAGAGGCGAAGGCAGCGTCTAATTACAGATCTCCCGTTGTCAGGCCACAGACTTAGCCTGACTCTTGCTCTCTTGTTAACAAGACCAAGATGGCTGCACACAAATTCCCTTATTCCTTTTTCCTGCCTCCACAATACAGATTCAACTTAAGAAACCCAGGCGTCCCCAAGTCAGCTGCTGCTGAAACTGACCAGCGGCTGATTCCAGGACGCCTGGGGCAGAGCAGCTGAGGTGCTGCCGGCTTGGTCCGGAGCGGCGCTGCGGGACCAACCCGACAGCCCCCAGCTGCTCTACCCCAGGGGTAGGCAAGAAAAGCCTGGTCTGCTGGGGGGGCACTAGCTGCACCCCCCCCAGCAGACCAGGGAGACGGGGGTGGCGGGACCGCCCAAGTCCTCCACGGCTTTGCTCCGTCTCCCTGGTCTGCTGACCTGGGAGACACGGAGCAAAGCCGCAGAGCACGCGGGCAGCGGGACAGTCCAGGCGCGCCGCGGCTGTCCCACTGCTGGCGTGCTCCGAGGCTTTGCTCCCCATCTCCCTGGTCTGCTGGTCAGACCAGGGAGACAGGAGCAAAGCCGCGGAGCATGCCCGCAGCAGGACAGCCCGGGCGCGCTTGGGCTGTCCCGCTGCGGGCATGCTCCGTGGCTTTGCTCCTGTTCGCCTGGTCTGCTGGGGGGGGGGGGGGTCCAGCGGCTTTGCTGGACCCCCCCAGCAGACCAGGGAGACCGGGAGAAGCTTTTCTCGCCCCGGAGGACATGGGTGGTGACCCGCCACCCGTGAGTTCCGGGGCGAGAAAAACCCCGTTCGTAAGTGCGGATCCGCCGTAAGTCGGAGCCGCGTAAGTCAGGGACTGCCTGTATAATCCATTTCAACAGATCTCAGGATTTAATACCTCATACACTGCGATGTACAGGCAGTAGGCACACGAGATAGGACAGTCTCTCTCACACCCCCACTCTTTCTGATGTGTGGGCAGACACCTGAGCTATGTCTACACTCATGGCTTCTTGTGCCAGAAATATGCAAATGAGGCTAAGCGTGGAATATTGCCGAGCCTCATTTGCATACCTAATGAGCTGCCATTTTTGCAGAAGAGGCTCTTGCACCAGAAGGAGCTATCTACACGGCCCCTTCTTGCGCAAGAAAAACCCTCTTGCGCAATGCCGTTATGCCAATTATTTTCAGGAATAACGGCATTGCGCAAAAGGGGCTTTCTTGCGCAAGAAGGGGCAGTGTAGACAGCTCCTTCTGGTGCAAGAGCCTCTTCTGCAAAAATGGCAGCTCATTAGGTATGCAAATGAGGCTCAGCAATATTCCACGCTTAGAAATATGCAATTGAGGCTGGCGCAAGTAGCCACGAGTATAGACATAGCCCTCAAGTTTTAGCATTTGTATTGCGAAATACAAAAATGTAAGTGTTCAAGACTAATACCGTGCATATTCTTGGTCACTTCATGCTTCTGCTTCATGAGCAGCAGGAAGGCAAATAAAGAAGAGAGGGTTACTCACTTCGTGCAGTAATGGAGATTCTTCGAGAGGGCTGTCCCTGTGGGTGTTCCACCTTAGGTCTTGCAGCGTGCAATGGTGCCGCTAGACCTAAGGTGGAGCACCCACAGGGACACGCCTCGAAGAAGAATCCCAGTGTTACTTTGACCCAGAACCTATGGGAAGCTGTCCCCCGTTCAGATCTTTGCAAAACCATTTATAAAGGCTGTTGTATTATTTAGCCTGCAGCAACTTTGAGAGCAACATGGTGCATCAGCGGGCTTGAATTTCTAAACTCCCTTTTAATAAGCCTTCTCCATTAATTGCAGGTTGTTCCAGATAATGCAGCACTTTTGCTCACTGCCATAAGCAAGTTATGAGCATAGTACATCTTTGAGCATATTATGTTAGCTACCTATAAAGCTTTAAGTAACACATTAGATATCGCTTAGATCTGCTTGTTTTTCAAGTGTGATAATTGTAGACACTACGTTACATAGATCTCAGCTTACTGTATCACCACCCACCTTTCAGGTATCAGCTATTAACACTTCCGATGGGGTAGGCAAACCTGCCATTGCTGCAGCAGGCCATAGGGTGCGGGACTCTTCCCATAAAACTTGTCTCAAGTTCCTCTGCTCACTCAAAAAATCCCTAATTTGGTTTCTGCCCCAGAATTCTTGTTTAGGAATTACTATTAGAGTCTCATTTTTGAACCCCTGCTATTCTCCTTCCCCGTCAAACTGCCACCGATTTGTTCTAGTGTTGGCGAACGTGGGTTTTGCTAATATTTGAGCATGTCTTTGTAAGTGCTGTTGTGCTGCCTTCTCAGAGCCTTTGCAGGAGGGGCAGACAGCACTTTAGAAATAAAAGCAGGATTTTTTTTTTCCAGTGAAGAGCCCTTTTCCCCTGCCTTCCAGCAACAGCAAGCCTCTCATTCATTTGGTTTTTAACATCATCCTCTTCCCTCTGTAGAGCTACAAAAGGCACCACCTGAAACCAGCTCTTAAACTGTCAGCACTTTTAAAGACTAAAACAGCAGCACACTGGCAGGAGTCAGATGAGGCATCTGCTCAGAGGCAAAGTCCTGGTACGATGCATTTATCTAAAACGGACCAAGTTTAGGAAACCAGACAATGGGCATCTTACTGTGTGGCAAAAGGGTAGAATTGCATGAACTCGGGAAAGAGCGCACCCTGCCTTACTGAACAGCTAACTGCAGGGGAGGCAGGTGGGTACTCCTGTGGTGAACAGTCGGGAGCAGGAAAAGAGCTGATTTTACATGCCACAAACTTGTGCGGGCCCCTGCCAGATTTAGGGCAAACCTCTGGCCCAACAGCAGCAGGCAGGCCTGCCAGCCCTGCAATCCAGTGCCAGCTGAAGCAATGAGAAACCCTTCTTGCAGCAGAATTCTAGCCCCTAAGGAAATCCTGACAGGACCTTAACTGTAACAGAGCTAGCAGGTGCTATAACAACTGGTTCCAAGTGTTAAAACGGTTTGAGGGTAGTGTGCTGGGATAGAGGATGTCAGAACAGCACAGGGTAATGATGCATAACTACAACAGAGCTGTAACATGTCAGGATGGTAAGCTAGCATGCAAAAGCATATGCTGCATTCATTTTGTTTGAGCTGGCAGGCCTGTGTGTTTACCATTTATATGTTACAGCAAAAGATTTTTTTTTAAACAGTTACTGGAAAGTGGTGATAAGTTCTGCAACCTTTACATTTCTAACTGCTCTCATGTATTTTACAGCCCTCCATATTAGCATCTGATAAAACACTAAACCTTACTTGGCTGCAGGGATGGTCTCATACGCATAATCCGCACTCAGGAAAAGCCAAAATATGTTAACCTATAAGGGGGCTACTAACTATCTTCGGTCTCTGCCTACAGCAGCATGCATATTAGTTGGTAAAATACTGAAGTCGGGGGGCCAGGCAGCTCTAAAACACTTAGCATTCTTTTCGCAAAAAAAAATGGAAAAATGTTTTATAACCTTTCACGGCTTTAAAGTCATCTGAAAATCACTCAGCAAAAATGACTTATGTCAATGTCAGTTTGGTTTTCATTTTTAAAAAAAGAGTCCGTGCCTGAGATGGTGTTTCCTGACCATAGTCCTCTGCATTGTCTTGAGTACAAGGATACTCATTAAGGATGTGAATGGTTAACCAGTTCACCGGTAAGCCGTCACCCTTAATGGGCAATGCTTCTTGGTTCTGGTGAACTGGTGGGAGCCGGAGAAGCTCCCTTCCTGCCATGGACAGGGCTGCTCTGGCCAGGCTGGAGCAGCGCCTGTCTGCTATGGGGGGCCGCTCCAGTCCACCCATCCCTCCTTTAATCAGTTAACTGGTTAAACAAAACGTTTAACCGATTAAATGGGATTTTACATCCCTAGCAGCCAGCCATCTACTTTGTGTAGCCTTAGAATTCCTTTACCACTTTCATGAGTCTGAATTTACCCACAGTGTTGAGCTCAAGGACTGTATTAAATAATATGTATTAGGAAAAAAGAGAAAGCCACATTAACATAAAATAAATGGCCTGAAATCAGAATTAGTCTTAAGTGAGGAGGGAAATGGGGGGGGGGCTTGAACTATTAGACTGACACTACATTGTACAAGAAACCTCCTCTGTCAAAGCTGAACCAGTGGAGCAGTGCTGGCATGCATACCAATGGTGTGATGGGTCTACATGAGCCATTCTGTTTCGGGGATGGGTCATCTGTAATTTTGCCAAGCATCCGAGTGCTGAGTGACATGTCAGCTGAACTGATCTCTAAACACATGCCACAGTTCCTGAAAGCAGGGGGATATTTCCACAGCAAAACAAGTAACTCAAGCCCTGTCTACACACTGAGCAAATAGGCACCAGTGAACTACACCAGTATAGATCCAGTAAAACCAATTCCCACTGTAGACACCGCACTGGCACTAAGCAAGGTTTACACCAGTCTATCTTCATTTGGTAATACACCAAAATAAACTGTGCCAATGCAGAATCTCCATTACAGGGGTGCAAAGTCCTGCCCCAAGTTAAAAATCATTTCAGACACAGTAAGTGAATAGCAGACAATAGGAAGCACGCATAGGGAAGACAGGTAGAGTAGGAGTAATACAAATATATAGTTGCACTGCCCTGTTCCGTGCATGACTTGCTGGTTCTAAATCAGTGAAAAGGGGTTGTTAGCTTGTTTTTAAAATATAAGTAATGAAGCCACAGCAATCCCCAGTGTTTTCTCGGTAGCTGTTATCACTTTCTACATTTTTTATAAGCATCATGGTTGTTGAGGAGATAAGAGTGGCTTTATGGACGACTTACCTCTGCAACTTCTGAAGAATTTTGGCCACTGCCAAAGAGACAGGACCCACCTGGATGGACCGCTGGTCTATTTTAATATAACAGGTTGGTCTCTGCCATAATATTGCTGCATGTTGTGACATCTGGTAGGGTGAGATGTAAAAAAAAGACCAATGGAGAGGGCTATTTCTGGGTCAGAGGAGGTTTGAATCCTTTAACTATCCGCTCCCCCATCTGATTAAAGTCTTCGCTATGGCTATTCACCATTTAAGAGCAACAGATCATTACAATAAAACCACCCCGATGCTAAATAAGATCAGAGATCAAGCATAGTTTTAGTATTTGCATTTACTCATGTAAGTGACATATTAATGTGACAGGAAAATACATCAATTACATTAAAAAGCCTTCCTGTATATCCAAGTCCCCCATCTCTGAGTGTAGCAGTAATTTAAGGCAATTATAACCAAAAAGTCCTGCTAAACATCATTTGTTTATGGTGCAACAAAATAAGCAAGCAATTTATGAAGAATCAGAATGAGTGCAACTTTCAAGTGTTTCTCCTTGGTACTGTTCCCTGTTCTCTTCCAAAGTTCCCTAGCTAGTCACTACTGCTCAGCTTGTTGCCTAGTGTTTGTTCTTCCACCCTGGGGCAGCTTGTTCTGAAATGATTTAAAGCAACACTTCTCCCTTACAGAAGGCGACATCCAGGGAAGAGCCGATGAAGTTCATGGCAGTGGGTTTTGGAGTGCATGTGTTAGTAAACAGACTTTGGTTCCCGTGTGAACTGTGCCTGCATCACTTCAAAACAGACACCAGACTAATTCGGTTTGGAAACCTTTACAGGAAACAAGAGGCTTGGCCGATGTGGCTAGGAGCTTGGAGTAATCACCTAGATTAGTGATTTCTTTTTTCTGGTTTTTCTACTCTTGAATCTTTAGAGGCTTGAAGTAACACGGGATTTACTTTCCCTTAGAATGTCATTGGAACAGAGAAAACTTCAAATCTACCTCTCCACTGCAGCCACTCTTACTGTTGAAAAGTTCGGGAAAAGAGCAATATTCTGAAAGCAAAGAACTAAGACGAGTTAGTTTGTTGTCATCTAAGCACATAAAACCCTGAAAATCAGAATTCAATGGTCAACACTACCGATCACTTCTACTGAAACCCTCTTCATCAGGTCTATATCATTGAAGGCTGCATTTTCAGAAACTCTCAGTCTTGCCATTTATCTAGTAATAGTGGTAATACTGCTCTAAAGGGAATCTAGGCGGCTTGTTTGTAAAGGCATCCTTCCTCTTTCTGGGTACTTGCATGGTTCTCATTGGTCCAGTACAGGTGAACCCCAACCAATGTGCAAGAATTACTGTAGACAAGGCCTAAATGAACTATATTTTGACAGATAAAACATGACTGGTCTAGCAACACTAGATCCAACGTGCCCTAACCCTGCTATTCTGTTCTTCCAAGACAGACAACACAAATTCAGAAAACTGAGAGAAACTCTCTGCAGCAGGTTCATTTAAAAGGAACAATGGACTACTACAATGGACAGTAACAACCTACTGTCTTCTCGGGATGAGGTCAAGTTCTCAAACCTTGCAAGGAACAGGAGCCATACAAGCTGTACTACTGTTTTTCACTGTATATCCGCTAAATAACTAAAAATCAATAGCCCCAATAATTAGGTTTCTGAAGGCAGACATTGTCCTAATCTGGATGGAAATGATCATTGTCAGGGAGCAGAAGGTGGCATATTATTGTACCCCAGCTAGTTGACCTGAATAGTAATAAGGCTGTGTGTGTCTCCGTAGCAAATCAAGGGAAGCCACAATAAGAATGCAATCTACAGACTCCCAATGCAGCTCTGGCCAGGACTTAATGCCGTGTAAATTACACATGCCTCCGCAATTGAGTCTCCTTTTCATTACCTCACTTAACAGATTTTTGAAATAATTGACACCATCACTTGTAACGGTTAGAGTTTGGTTTTAAAACAGCCCATCCTGCCCCCTCTCTGAGAACTTAAGTTAGTCTCATACAGAGCACAGGTTGGACCTCTCTGGTCCAGCATCCTCAGGACGTGAACGGTGCTGAACAAGGGAATTTGCTGGACCTGTGGAGGACCCCTGCTACCAGTCTCCCAGCCCACTGCCCTTCTCTGCTGCTGGCCTGAGCCGGGCTGCTACGACTTACCTCTCTTGCCAGACAGCTGTGCTGCTGCAGTCCCCACATCCTTGGCTGCCACATTCCCAGCTCTGACAGGCTTCTGCACCTCCCGCCCTGCTACTGAGACTCATACCCAGGTCCCGGCCCCATTGCTGCCAGCATCCAGCCCTCCTGCCACTAGGCTCCCAGCCCGGACTCCCTAGTCCAGGAACGTCTCTGGTCCTGCTGGACCACGGATGTTGCCAGACCAGAGAGTCCCAGTTTTCAGAGGTCCAAACTGTAATCTCAAAGTCTTTCTATTTGAAATGGGGTGATGAAATCTTTATTACAAATTTAAAAAAAAATCAATTTAAAATTCCCAATTATTGAACCAGTGGAGCAGCAAGTCTGAAATGTACAAAACAAGGGAAAAAAAATCAGTTTCCTGCTTACTCACCAGCCAAGATCAGAGTTCAGGATTATATTTCTCCTGTGACAAAGATTAAGTCAACACAGTCATGGTTACAGGGCTAGCTGCTTCTTTGTCTCCTTCCCATCTCTCTGCACTCCCCCATAGGTGTTAGACTGAAAGCCTTTCTGGGTTGACAGTCTGCAATTCACACACACTAAGCATTAACAGTTCTCGCCCAGCAGGGCAAACTGAGTTCTGGCCCCTGCAGCTCTTCCCTTCAGGAGTCTGACCAGTGGCAACACTGGGGATGTTAATGGGTACATGGTTAACCGATAAGCCTGGGCTCACTGGTTCACCAGCATGGTTACATGCCCCCCCCCCCCCCCCCCACACACACACACAGCCTCTATCAGACGCAGGGGAAGAAAGAGGCGGGATCGATGCGTGCGGGGAGCCGGCAATTAAGCTGGCACCCACGCATGCCAGCTCCTGCAGAGCTGCCTGTGCATCCTGCTGCCTCCCACAGAAGTAGAGGAGGGGGAGTGGCGGGAGACAGTGATTGCAGAGCGCCGGCTTTTAAGCCCCCTTCCCACTAGGGACGTAATAGTGTAGTCAACTAACCAATTAACCAAGAAGCAAATGCATACAGGTTAATGCTATAGATTACACACATTTCCCTCTCCCACCCCTGCGGTTAATTTTTTAGCAGGCTGGCCAGCAGCCCGGCTCATGCTGGGTTTGGGACCTACCTCCGCTGCGGCTCTGCATTTAGGAGCCAGGTGGGCAGGTAGCCCGGCTCAGTTCCAGCTCGTGTTGGGTCCGGGAGCTCAGACCCAGCCTAGACAGGAGCTGCTGCAACCCTGCGCTGCTGCCTCTATCAGAGGCAGCAGCACTGGTCACAGGCAGCCGGTCCACGAGGGAGCTGGTTTTTAAACTGGTTCCCCTGGCGGACCAGCTTCTGCCTGGCAGCCCACACTGCTGCCTCATACAGTGGCTGCTGGCCCCACTACTGGGGACTATAGAATAGTCGACTGATAAGAATTAGGTTACTCGACTATTCAATTAACTGATATTTAACATCCCTACTTCCTGTGAGCACCAGCTCCCACCTGTTCCCCTGCTTGTAAACATGTAACCACTAAGAATGTCAGTGGACAGGGATACACACACACCCCCAGCTAACACAGGGATCCACCCAGGCTTCTTAAACTTTAGTAGTGTTTAACAGCTGGAAAAAAGTTCGCAGCAAAAAAGGATGTTCAAATTAACCGTCTGCACACATTGTGACAAAGCTGCCACGAAAAAAAATAAATCTGTGAGTCCTATTGCTTCCTGGCAGATTTGCTTGCCTCAGAGCCTGACAGCAGACCACAATTTTAGGCACCATGCCCGGGATTTTAGTTTGTTGAGGTCTATTCATCCTCAGCCGGCGGATGGTGAAACAGAATAAACTCAGCAGTCCTTTTCCCCAAGCGGAAATGGGGAGGCGGGTGTTGGGGGGGCACCTTGTAATAGTCACTGTCTGTGAGTCCCCAATACATGCTGTAACACAGCTCCAAGACTCCTGAGCTCCTTCTCCTCACCGTCCTCAGCACCTTGCTTCTCTGGTTCGTCCTCCTAGTGGTCACTTGCCTTCTTTCCTCCTACTCCCAGCAGCGCCTCCTCTGTCCTCTCAGATGTCCTAACTGGCCTTGGCTGGCCTGACTGCCAGCCGGGAGTATTAGCCCTGATTGCCACTGGTGGTTCTAAACCTACCCCTCCCTGTTAGTCTGGGAACAGAGATCTCCCCAGTCTGAGGCTCAGATCTTCTCTCCACTACTTTATCCAGTAGAGAATGGGAGTCCCAGTGGATCAGTCTTTATTCTACCTTGGTTCTACAGGCCACTGGAGAAATCAGCTGGAGAATCCTCCACAGCGCTGAGAGCACGGGAGTGTACATAGCACGGTTCACCCATTCCCAACACTGCTCTTAAATATCTCCAGTGAGAGATTCCACAACCACCCTGGGCAATTTATTCCAGTGTTTAACCACCCTGACAATTAGGAAGTTTCTCCTAATGTCCAACCTAAACCTCCCTTGCTGCAGTTTAAGCCCATTGCTTCTTGTTCTATCCTCAGAGGCCAAGGAGAACAATTTTTCCTCCCTCCTTCTTGTAACACCCTTTTAGATACTTGAACTCTCTTACGTCCCCTTTCAGTCTTCCCTTTTCTAAACTAAAGAAGCCCAATTCCTTCAGCCTTCCCTCATAGCTCATGTTTTCTAGACCTTTCTTTATTTTTGTTCGTCTTCTCTGGACCTTCTCCAGATTCCACATCTTTCTTGAAATGTGGTGCCCAGAACTGGACACAATACTCCAACTGAGGTCTAACCAGCGCAGAGTAGAGCGGAAGAATGACTTCTCGTGTCTTGCTCACAATACTCCTGTTAATACCACCCAGAAAGAACCAGGTTTGCTTTTTTTGCAACAGTGTCACACTGTTGACTCATGTTTAACATGTCATCCACTAGGACCTCTAAATTGCTTTCTGCAGTGCTCCTTCCTAGACAATCGCTTCCCATTCTGTGAGAGAGAGAAACTGATTTTTACTTCATATGTGAAATACTTCACATTTGGCCTTATTAAATTTCATCCTATTTACCTCAGACTATTTCTCTAGTTTGTCCAGCTCATTTTGACCCTATCCTTCAAGGCACTGTCAACCCCTCCTGAAAAATTACCCTAACCACCAAGCACCCTAACCCCTCATGAACAACTGCTTCAAACTTTATGCCACCATGTTAGGCTTTCACGTATGACTTGGTTTTTCTTTCCTTGAAACAAAGTTATTAATATTTTATAGAAATGCCAAGCAAGTTCCGTCTAAGCACTATAAGGGTTAATAAAAAGAAATGGCAAGTAGATTTGTATCCTAACACTCTTTCCATGACCTCTGCAACTTAAAATACAATTGACAAGGACTAACCACATTTCTATCTCCATACTAGTGGAAAAACCATGGCACACTGTAGTTTTTAATGACAAGTATAAGACACGTGACATTCTGAACTTCATTTCACAAAATGTCAACAGATGAGACCATTTTCTTCCCATTGATCAAAACTGTACCTTCAGGAATAGATGCTGAAATTCCAGAGAAGGTTCCAAGGCTGAATTTCCAGAGTGCAACAACTTTCCCACTTTTTCTTGCCCGCATTCTCCATGAAAAATGTACATATGAAAAGAAGAATGCGAGCTAATCCAATTACAATAAGAAATTCTATCCAAAAATCTCACTCAGCTGGCAATAAGCATTTTGTGTTCTGGCCGCAAGGTATGCAAGACTGTGGCTTTACAACTGTGCCAAGGGAACACATGGCTATCCTGATGACCCTACCCATGGCTGACAGCAGATGCTTTCGCTCTAGTCTCTGCCAGCTGTGAGTGCCAGAATACTCAATCTGCCAGCCCTGTTCTCTCCAACACCCTGCCTACGTGCGCCCCCTCTCCCCCAAGCACTGCTTTATCCTAATCGATGGGCAAATCAATTCACAGAACATGGGTCTACAGAAACGTGCCAGCCAGGAATACCTCCACCAGCTCAGGTGCTTACTATTTTCTGGATTTAAATTATCTGGAGTCTTATCTAATGTCTACTAAACAAAACCTGCCAAGTCTGGCATTAATAGCTGCCTTCTTGGGAAGTTAGCCCTTACTGGGATTCACACGGACTCAAGCATCATGGAAACATCTTTATGAAGCAATATCAGAGAATGCAGGAAACTGCTTGTGTGGAACAATTGGCCAGAGCAATGCTATTCAGTCCTGCAAAATGAATACATCACGTTTGAAGAGTTACATAAAATAGGTCAGCATTTTTATGGCAATAATAATAATAATAATACAGTTGTTTCTGAAAAAACCCAACATGCTCAAAAGAAAATACTGGTGATTTCTTTGGAACAATGGTCACTATAGTTAGGGATTTGTACATATTTTGCTACACACTGATGTGTCTGAACAGTGCCTTTCCCCCTGCTTTCAGGAGTGCTGGATAAGCCACACTAAGATGTGGCAGTGGAGCATGGAATTGCCAAGGTCTACCCTCAGGAAAATTCAGCATCAATTTTAATTAGCTCTATCTAGGCTAGACACATGCACAGGAATACTTGTCCTGAAAGGACCGAGGGGAGATGAAAAACAAGCAAGGAGAGCAAAAAGAAAGAGGAAGCAAAGGAGTGACCCTAATTCTTTGTGTGACAACCTGCACTAGTAGCCATGCTGAGAGAGATACTAGAACAATGAAGACAAGGCTGGACATTGTGTGATGCTGGGAGGGAGGGGAGGGGGGATCATACCATTGAGCTTTACACATGTTGGAAGTAGAAAACAGATGAAAGTATGGAGAAAAAAGACATGATTTCACAGGAGCTGCAGCCTTGCCCAGGGATCAGACCAGGATCAGGAGCTCACCCCCTTTCAGTTCATTACGCATGTACTTTCTGGCTGGGCAACTGTTGATTCGGAACTCTGCAGCACGATCTTTTTAAAAGGCGTCCATTCTATGCAGCTGACTGTCCTGGTCACCTATTTGACAGCCTCAGAATCCAACTCTAGAAGTGAAGTTATTTACACCAAACATGTTTTTCAGCCATAGGTGCGGACTCTGTCAGTGCGCCAGCCCCACCAGCTGCAGCTGCGGGCCCCGCTAGCAGTTAACCAACGCCATCACCCAACAGCTGATTGCAGGTGCAACTGAACAACTCTTTTAGGGCTGGGGAAGAGGCCTGGGGAGGGCAGGCAGCAGCGAGCAGAGGTGTTGGGGAGGGAGAGCAAGGGCAGGGCCTTAGGAAAGGGGGCAGAAAGAGGCAAAGCAAGGGCAGGCACCAGGGGAGAGGGTGGAGTGGCAATAGAGCCTTATAGCAAAGCAGGGATACAGCAGCCCAGGAGGAGGGAGGGTGGGGGGGGGGGGAAGAGGGGTAAAACTTAGGGCTTATGTTTTCAACACTTACAGCTGTGAAGAAAGCCTCAAACATGAAGTCTGTGTATACCGATACATGAGGTCTTCGAGATGGAATACGGCTCAAACTAGTAGGTACAATTCTAGCACTACTGGAAACACCTGCTGACTTCAATGAGGCCAAGATCTCCTGCATGATCTGGACAGGATGTGAACTGCCCAATTCATTTCCTTCTCACTTCTGAACTGATGGTGACACCTGAAATGGCTATTAGCCAGGATGGAGCAGGAGCGTAACCCTTAGCCTTTCTTTGCCTGACTTTGGGAATGGGTGACGGGAGGGATCACTCCATGGATTGCCTGTTCTGTTTACTCCTTCAGGGGCATCTGGCATTGGCCACTGTTGGAAGACAGGACGCTGGACTGGATGGCGCTTTGGTCTGACTTTTGTTTTTAACCTTGTTAGCTGGTGATCCTCGTACCTAGCTAATGTGCTTTCCCCAAATTATGTCGTATTCCTTCGCCAGTGTCACAGCCTTCATTGTCTGCTCCCAGGAAGCCAATCTTCTAGCTTCTCTCTACCCACTCCTATGATGCAATTCTGGGTGGTTGATGCAAACATCTTTGGCATGTCGAAAACAGAAAGTGAGGGGACATCGTAAAATAAAGATTCAGTCTCATGTCAACCAAGGAGCTACGGGTTAACAGAATCCCTTGTTTCATATTTAATACGCTAGTTATGTATGCAAAGCTGCCATAATTTCCAGGCTGCCACACCAGAGTGCCACACAACCAGGAGCACGTGGGTGCCTCGCGGTCATAGCATGCGCAGAAGTTACTGTAGTCACTGAATAAGCAACCTCGTAAAGCTCGTCATGCAGTGGCAGCAGCAACCAGCGCTGGGCACCCGGAGCACGTCACCTAAGTTTTTGAAGAACTGGACATAAGCAAGAAAAACATCAGTGTGACAGCAAGGCTCCTGAAACTCCTGTTATGGAAGATTTAACAAGCCTGGTGCTCAGACAGGAAACTGGAAAGCCTGCTCCTGATCCACAGGCATATGGCAAATCATTTCCACCCCCAAATCATGTTTTGTTCCTACCAGGAAAAAGGCTTTTGCTGCAATAAAAACAAACCACAGAAAAAATGAGGAAGAACTAAGAACTGTTAAAGTGGCCTAATTTGAACCTCTATCTTGCTTTAAGTTTTAGTTCTTTGCTCATGTGTAAGACCCATGGTAACTGCTGCAGTTGCAGGAGAAATCAGAACTCCGGTCAAGTGAGTGACTATAAAAACGATATGATGGCGTTCCGAGTTCACACTTGATGTGTTCACAACTATAGCTTTTCCAACTGCTGGTCCCTTAGGGCCTCTCTCCATTACGCCAGGGATCAACACTGCAATGGTCGATCAACCGTCTGGCAATTTATCGCATCTGCTGAGACTTGATAAATCGATCTCCGAGCGCTCTCCCATCGCCAATAGTGCTCCACCAGGATCAGAAGAATAGCTGACATCCACAGGAGAGCAGCCCCCACCAACCTTACTGCGCACAATACACCACGGTGAGCATGCCGATTTCAGCTATGCTATTTGTGTAACTGAAGCAGCTCAACGGCAGGGATTAGCATAGACAAGGCCAAGTACCAGCATCACAGTTGTTTCTTGCTCTAATCAACTCCCTACTTGCATGAGAACTCATCTTTAGTCCAAATGGATCCTTCTGACTTGTTGTAACAGCATCCCATGCAACTTGCACGTCTCATTCAACTCCTTAGTCTCACCTCCTGTAAAACTCCAATGGGCCCCAACTAACTGGAGACACTAATGGTCCCCACCCCATCTGTTTGGATGTGCTTGTTTACTAATTGAAACTGTGTATCCCCCTGGCAGCTAAACATTTTAATCACAGTGATTAAACGTCGGCACAAGAAGAAAACAAAAACAGTCAATCAAAGGCCGTTAGCACTGCTTGAATGTCTGGACACACCACTCTTTACACATGAAAGCTGGTTAAGGATAATTTCCCCCCATAACTAGCATATGATCTCTGATTTAGCTATTCCTCTGCCAACCCCGCTGTCTGCCATAACCACATAACAGGCTGTGGGCCATTTGGCACGAGAAAAGAGGAACACACTTCATTAAGAAACACAGGTATTGGACTCCCTCTTTCACTTCTAAACTTAACAATGAAAGAATGTTTACCTAGTTTTAACATAAATTACCTAGTGCTAAGGATTTATTGTTGCCATTTGACTTCATTTGTCTCTCTGGTTTTTTGCAAAGTAGAGATAAATCCTTCCCTATCTCTCAGGGTCATTCTGCTGATTAATTCATCTGAGCTGCTCGGATATTACAGCAAAAAGCACCACAAAATGTCTATAATGAATATTTAGGACCAGTCACAGGGCAGAAATCAGCACCTCCTGAGTCCTAATTTTGGTTTTTACAGATTCCCTCATTTGTCCTTGGCCAAGTCCACCTCTGTGCCTCTGTTTCCTGTCTTTCAAGTGAGGATGCTGACCTTGAAGGTTTTTTCCCTTTCCTTTCCAAATCTATGGGTCAAATTCTTAGCCAGCATTACCTCACTGAAATTAACAGCGCAACAATGCCCTGTGGAAATTTGGCCCTCAATGCCTAGGTTATCTGGATTTGGGAACAAGGCTAAATTTAATACTCTGTTACACTCAACTAACTTTTAAGCATGTATCTTCCCACATTATGTGGGAAAAGTAAAGCATCTCCTGTAGGCTTGAATTCCCTCAGTGATGGCGGAACAGTATAATGTGTCCAAAGTTTAACTGCCTCAAAAAACTTCCCACTTCACTTTGAATTTATAAGACCAGTGAATGGCAGCACCAGCAAATGTGTCAATGTCTGCCCATGCAAGCAGTTCTGAATTTCGAGGCTTAAAACTTATACACCTAGTCACACTGGAACGAGGGGAAAAGTTCAAGGAGCATGGGTAAAATTTTGCCCAATTCTGAAAAATCCTTGGAGGACTAAAATTCCCTTTTTCAAGTTCTGACTTTGGAGATTCCCCCCCCCCCCCCCCACTATTCTCATCAGAAAAAAAATCATTTTCATATATCTGGGAGTATAGTGCATCAAAAATACTATACGGGGCACCAATGAATACAATATTACAAATAAAATATTTGCGTTCTATTACTGCACTAGAGATTTAATGCAACATACCTGTGATCAGCATCCAGAAGGAAGGGAACCAGGACAATCTGAATCTAAACAGATTAGAGGAAAGGGAAACCAAAAAAATCCCAAACCATACCAGTTCCCAGAGTGGTGATGCATCAACTATTTCTGCCTGAACTCCATGAGAAACTGGAAAAATATAATATTAAACAGATGCAAAAGACACGAATGATCATCAACATTTACTGGCACAAATAAAAGTCTCCCTGTTCCCTTGGCCATGATGTTGGGTCCTTCAAAGTATTTGAATGCTTCAATATCTTTGATATAGGCGAGAGGATTATTCTAGGAGGGGTGGGTGAGATTCTGTGGCCTGCACTGTGCAGGGGGTCAGACTAGATGATCATAATGGTCCCTTCTGACCTTAAAGTCTATGAGTCTATGAGTTTGTGATTTAAAAAAGCTGAAATTACCTTATTAACCCATTAAGAAATAAAAACTAAAATATCTCTTCCTGAACAGGTAGAATTATGGAAAGCTGCTTTAAATCTAAGGTGTTTATCCAGTGTTGTAGAGTCGATATTTCCTTTTATATGCTACATATCCACCCTGTGGACCATTTGAAGAGTACTGACATGCATCAGTTGGCAAAGGCAGTCATTGTCAGCTTCTGATCTGATCCTGCGGTTTCTTCAAGAGTTCTGTCATCTGATAAGATGAAATCATCATGGGTCAAGTTGGAATAGTATCTTAACGCGCCTGCTTGCTGTCTTCTCCTCTGGATTCTATTGCTCATCATTCAGTGGTGTTGCTGCTTTCATGGAGGCTGCCGGTGTCTGTGCTCCTGTAATCCGCTCATCAGTCAGTGAATTAGAGAAGTGACTCTTGCAGCAAATGAAGCGTTTGAGAACTGGACAATTAATGTAACTTGCTATTGCACAAACTGTTGTCTGCTCTTTAATGTCTTACAAGTGTTAAAGAAGCTCAAAGCAAAGAAACGCAAGTTGTAGGCTACAACTACACTTGCAGAGCTTTTGTGCTGTCCATGTCACTGCTAAGAAACTTGTAAAAGAAAAGCACTGGTTTGTGCGCTTTCAAACGAGTATGCTTTCCAGGGTTTTATGGAGGGAGAGGCGGATGTCTGTTTACCCAGTATCAAAGCAATGGTGCTACTGGCCAGAGTGGTCACCTAGGTCATGTGCAACACCCTCCAGAGGTTAAGCTGTGTGAAGAGGAAGAATGTGTTTTCACTTGCACATCACCACAAAGGTATCACCAGTAAGAACTGTGCCTCTCGTGGAGGTGGTCTTCTGTTTGCAGTGACGTTTCTGAGGCTGTCTCCACAGACTTGCTCAGTCAGCTTTTGTTGTTCACAAGTGCTTAACCCCCTTTCTTCTCCCTTACCCCCATGACCAACAATGTTTTGCAATGGCAAGTGCGCGTCTGAATGCAGCAGGAGCGCTCGTTGGGAGAGGGGGAGTATTCACAGGTGCCAACTTTTAGCAGAGCCTTGTCCCTAAAGCTAGGTAGTGTAGACACTCTGCGTTTCTCTGCAAAACTCATTAGCGGATATAGATGCTCCTGTGGTTTTTGCGCAAAAAAAGGACTCTTTGTGCTTTAAATGGCAAGTGTAGCCATACCCTGTGTTACGGAGGTTTGGTTGCCTAGGATTTAAGAAGCGTGGGAAAACATTTCTTTTTGGTTGTTACAGCTCTTGGTAATACATGAGGATGCAGCTTACTGCTTTCTCACACAGGGATTTTTTCCTATTTTACCTTCAGATTCTTCATTTAGCAGTTGAGATTAGGAGGTTATCTGACAGCAACCTCAAACAAATTCTTTCCAGTAACCACGCAGCACACGATTATACTCATCCAGCAATCCACCCCCGTAATCACCTCCAGTGCCAACTCTGTCCACACGTCTATACAAGCGACATCACAGGACATTAGCATGTCAGCTACTGCATCGCAGGCTCATAACTGCACATCCACTAATGTAATCTACACCAGTGTTTCTCAACTAGTGGTATGAGTACCCTTGGGGTACTGGAGAAAAGTTTGGGGGGTACATCAAATTCAGTTCTCTAAATTTCAGTTGTTTTAAGTTTTACAGCGCTTTATTATTTTTGTACTTTTTACACCCAAAAATGTCATTGCCCGCCCGGCTATGATTAAGTTGTGTAAACAAATGTGTTGCAATAGTAGAAAAAAATGTTGTGTCTGAAAACTGTAGGTATTGAGGGTATTCTATTTTTTTTTTTTTAAACAGGGGTACTTTATAAAAAAGATTGAGAAACACTGATTCTATGCCATCAAGTGCCAACAACGCCCCTCTGCCATATGCATTGGCCAATCTGAACAGTCTACAACAAACGATTAATGGACACAAATCAGATATTCCAAATGGTAACACAGAAAGTTCTGAAGTGGGCCATGCCCACAAAAGCTCATGATACCATCTACATGTTTTAATAAAAGGAAGAATTATGTAGCACTTGAAAGATGAACAAGACTGTTTAATAGGTGATGAAAGACGAACAAAACATCAAGTGCTACGAGACTGTTTTTTAAGTTTATCCTGTACAGACTAACTCAGCTACCCCTTGAAGACACAGAAACCTGCTGGGGAACATGCTAACTTGCCTGGGTACTCGCTAATGGATCTAAAGGTGACAATATTATTACAAGGCAATTTCAAAAACCAGTTGGAGAGAGAAGCTGCAGAACTTGATTTTATTTACAAGTTTGACACCTGCAATTAACTGGATGGCCTGCTACATTCCACACCCTAATGACATAAAAAGCCAAGCACTGGGTACTTAGAGTACTTAGAATCCACTATATCAGCCTCATTTACCATGCATACTCTAATTGACAATATATTTTCCTTCTCTTTCCCTCCTCATACCCCCTCCCTTTGTGAAATGAGCTGATAAATGTTGTTACCTTAGAGAGCCTCTTCCAGAGTTCAACTCTTTCTCTTCACACATGGATTAGTGAAATGGCCTTGCAACACCCCTGTAGTCATAGGACGAAGAGGGAGGCTAACGGGTTACAGATTGCGGTAATAAGGCATAAATCTAGTGTTTATTTTAAGGCCATGATTTCTAGTGTCTAGCAAACTTATGAATCACAAAGGCGTAGCATCCATCCAGAGAGCTAAACAGACCTGGCTGGGAGAAGGAAGATGAGTCAGTTGGTAAATTTTTCCTACAAAACCAATACTGAATCTATTTAGTACAAGCAAAAAGCTCTTAGGCAAAACAGGGCAACTTTACCATTGGCCTGTTTTACACAAGCTAATTCTATGAACACTATAAACATAAGCTGCCCAAAAATAGGAGAAATTCTACCTGATAGTAAATAACGAATATGGCAATTCACTGTACTAGTCATTTGAAAATCCCAGGTTTGCAGACAGATGAGAGTTCAAACAAATACCACTTAGGACTGATCCCAACACCACTTCTGAAAAAAAGCCAAAAATACTTCCTATCCAAAACCAAAGAATAAACGGGAGACTTCCACAGGAGGCAACGATGTAAGAACAAAACAAAAAAAAGACTGGTGATGCTAAAAAAAAGGAGACAATCTTTGGATTTATGCAGGATGCTGCAGACCACTACCTGCTGCGCAAACAAGAATACAGACTTATAGTCACAGTTAACACAAATTTAAAATTTTGTTGAATTGTTGCATCTTTAAAATAAAAGTGACGGAGAAGAAAATAAATGTATGTCAAGGTGTCTTCTGTTTAAATTTAATTTGGATAATCCACTGTTTTACGCCAATAAAATTGATCCTCAGAATGCACAGTTCTATTTTGAGTGACTAACAGATGTTTTCATTAAGGACTTAGGACAGAAAATATAAATGCAATCACAATGGCAGACTAATGAAGTTTAGTCTTCAATTAATTCACATATCCAATTAATGCTATTCCCAAAGGAGAGTATTATCAAGAGGAAAAAAAAAACTTTTGTTGATCAGAAGGGTCAGTTCCAGGCAAAATATGCAACTCAGACACGTGCATTTTAATTCCTTATTTAGTAGTAATAAGTACCCCAAATAGAGGATTACACTTCTTCTGTAAATAATGACATAGTATGCAGAAACTTAGCACTGTGATCTGAATAAGAATGATCATCGCTAGTTACTGTCTAACTCCTAAAATAAAATATCCTAGCAAGAAAAAAAAGAACACTGCTCCTCGGCGCACATGTGCCCAATTTTACTTGGACGTGCATCCCCATTCCATTGGTGAATATGAAATTTTAACAAACCAGAAGAAGCTTGAGGTAGAAGATCCTGGAGAACCTACATTTATATACTCTCTCAGGATTGCAAAGAAAGCTTCCTGAATGTGAACCAGCTGAATAAGATTCCCTGAATCTGCAGTCAACTCTGGTATGTCTGCTGCAGCCTCTCTCTTTCCCAAGCAGAGGCTAGCTGAAATGTACAAGACAGAGGAGTTTCACAAATGAGATCTAGAACCCATAGGGTCATAGTGCTTGAGAGAGTTCTCAAGGAGCCAGGCAATCCCAAATGGAATCCAGCCGCCAAAGACTGGAACTTTAAGCATAGTTCTCACACAATACCCCTGAGGAAGAGCTTAAGGGAAGAGGAGCAAAAAGGACTAGACTTGCTTTTAAAGAAGTGCTAATCTCTTAAAAGAACCTGATATCCCTCTTTTTGTCCTTCTACTTTAACATCAGCTGTTAGAGGTGTCCAAAAGGGATCCATTAGATATCGTTTAATGTAATCATCATGTAACCACACAAAATCTTAGCAGTTACACAATTATTCGATGGTCCCCAGGTGCGGGGCTAGCAGCCAATGTGCTCCTGGCCCCACTCCCAGAGAGCCCCCTGCCACCCTGCTCTGCTGCCTCTGATACAGAGGCAGCGGAGTGGGGTGGAAGCAACCTCTGTCCACAGGGGGCCTGAGCTCCCTGTGGATAGGGGCTGTTCCAGCATCCTGCCTCCCCCGGCCTGTGCTGCAGCCTCTGAGACAGGCAGCAGAGCAGGGGTAGGGGCAGGCGGCTCTGTGGGATCCAGTGTTTGGGGGGAGCCAGCTTAACCAACTCCCCATGGGCACTGGCTCCTGCCTCCCCCCTTGCTGCCTCTCATACTGAGGAAGCAAGGGGGAGGGAATGCGTGTAGTCGTTTGGATAACCAATAAGCCCAGGCTTATCACTTAATCATTTATACAACTATACACTAATATTGCTAGTATCTAATGTTTCTACTCCTGGACTTACAAATCAGTGGAAGTGTCAGAAACGGAAGGTAGACCACATCTAGACTTGTGGGAAGACTGACATTGATGAGGTAAGGACTCTGAGGGCACCCTTGGCAACATCAGTACTCCTCACTGTCATGAGTAAGGGGAGTCAAATGCTGCATTTCTCCCGACCTCCTGCCATGGGAATGGTAAAATTTAGCTTAAAGTACATCAACTCAACTATGTTATTTATGTAGCTGGAATTGCATACCTTAAGCCAACCACCTCCTGTAGTACAGAACTGGCCCTAGAATTCCTGACTCCCTGCTCTAAGCACTAGTTAATGTTCAGGGTAAAACTAGCCAAGTGTCCAATCCTCAGACTACATTTATAGATCCATTAAAATGGTCACATTAATCCACCCACACGCAACATTCCCACTAATATTTTCTATCCATGTGCAGAATAAACTTTATGTGCACACAGGGCCAGCTCTACTGAATGCAGGGCCGCACATGCGCAGGGCCCCGGGCGGCATGGCACATGCAGCCCAGACGTCACAACGCGTTCACTGTGTGCCCGGAGGCCTACGCATGCGCCGTGCCCCTCCCCCCGGGCGCACGGCGCATGCGCCCAGGACGTCAACACATGCATTGTGCACTGGGGGGGGCTGCACAAGCATAGTGCTCCCAGCGCACAGCACATGCATTGCTTCTCTGGGCGCAGGGCCCCATGCCAGGGAATTGGGGGAATTGGCCTAAGGCCAGCCCTTTGCGCACAGAGATGCGCACCACCAGGAGACATGCTGCTGGCTGTGGGCAGGCTAACCAACCTCCTGGGTGGCCACGCAGGCAATCAGCTGACAGGGAACACTGCCCACACCGAGGGGTGCTGACAGCCTCCACCCTTGTTGGCGGGCCTGACCACACCACTCAAGAATTTAATACGCTGCCTGGAAACCCTAGCACATTACTGTGGAATGTGAGTGAACAAGCCTTGCGTAATTAAAAAAAGGAATTTCAACCAATTTCAGGCAAAGCATAAGCCAAGGATGTTAAACTGCATTTAATCAGCTAATTGAGTAGTGGATGGAATTTACATCTACTACTCCATTAGCTAATAAGGGGGGAAACCAGCAGAGCCGCAAACTGCAGAGCCACAGCGGGATTAGCTCCCAACGCTGAGTGCCAACCCTGCTGTGGCCCTGCCTTTTAAATGTAGTAAGCCTGGCAGCTCCTACTACATTTAAAAAGCAGAAGTGCAGTGTCTGGGACCAGACGTGAGCCAGCCACCTCTGCTCCCCCCCCCCCCCACCCCGCAGAGATGACGCTGGGGGGTGAACTGGCTTTTAAGCTGACTCTCTCCAGCACTGGCTCCTGCTCCCCAGCCTTGCTGCTTCTGATAAGAGGCAGCAAGGGGGCGGGGTGAAGAAGCAACTAGTCAAGTAGTGACTCGACTACCCAATAAGCCTAGGCTTACCGGGTAGTCCACTACTCGCTTGCATCCCTAGTGTAAACAAGAGGGAAAAAAAACCCCAAGAGCCATTAACGAAGCCCCAAATTTGCAACAAGACAAACCCCATAAGATCTATTTTTGTAAACAGATTTATTAAACTCCCAACACAGTAAAAAGAATCTGTGCATAAACAGTTAAAGACCAGGGTTCAAGAAAGAACTAGATAAATTAATGGAGGTTAAGTCCATCAATGGCTATTAGCCAGGATGGGTAGGAATGGTGTCCCTCGCCTCTGTCAGAAGCTGGAAACAGGCAACAGGGGATGGATCATTTGATTCCCTGTTCTGTTCACTCCCTCTGGGGCACCTGGCATTGGCCACAGTTGGGAGACAGGACACTGGGCTAGGTGACCTTTGCTCTGATCCTGTATGGCCGTTCTTAGCAATGTGGGTGGTGTTTTGAGGCATATCAATTGAGGGACTAGTTGAATAAGTAGCAGGTTATCAGGGTAGAGCACCAATATAAGAAGAAAATCTTTAATCCTATTTTTGGAACTGTTAAAGCCTTTGCAGATCTTCCTGCAAGGTCCCAAGATATGAACTATTATCATCAAGAACTGAGTGACACAAGCTAATTCCCCAGGGGTTCACTTGTGAGCATAGTACCATTGAAGTCAAAGTTCCAATATGGCCCAAAGTATATGAACTTACTATCAAGATTTTCATGCGTCCATTACAGTTTCAGCAAAACTACAAACATCTTAAATGCTGGATAGATGCACCTGCTAGATAACTGAATTGCAAACCAATGATTACTTTTAATCTGAAACAGCTGATAGTATTTAAATTCCAGACATACAAAATATGATTGCTATTACGTGGATGGGATCAACAACCGTTAAAAGGAGGATCATATCAGCTACCACCGGATATCAGTTGTTTTAATATTTCAAACACTAACTTATTCTTATTTACTGTTCAGGTAGTAAAATGAAGTGGTCTCATGCCAACACTGTGATAAAAGATTAAATACAGAATTTATTACTTTGCCTAATTTCCCTGAAGTTCCACTCAGCATCCTGAATTTTGTGTTTCTGTAGTACAGATTTTACTTTTAAGTTTTATTATTCAAGACCTCAACAGCATGATTTAAAAGTAAAGAGACAATGGGTTCAAAGGCCTAATCTAATTAGGCTAAAACCAGCTGACACTGCATAGTACCTACAAATCAACAGGATCATCTTTTGGCAACTGTGGCACCCTGCTGCAAGCGTAACATGCAGTATTATCACTCATCACTGCATCAGAGCACCAGCAAGTGTTCTACCTCCTAAGTGTGTTCAGTGAGGTGGATGTGCTTGGGGATTCTCGTTTACCTTGATAACATAGCTAGAAACAAAAATTCAACTAAGTCTTAATTAGGGATGTTCCGGTTAACCGGTAAGCAGTGGGGGTTGGAACAGCTCCCTGCCTGCTGTGGCCAGGAGGCTGCTCCAGCCCCGCAAGGGACCCGCTCTCATCTGGATCCCACTTTAAACTAAACGAATGTTTAGCCGGTTAGCTGATTAACTAGGATTTTACATCCCTAGTCTTAATTATGAGGATTGGTCCAGAAAAAAAGCCATCCTCAATTCCCTTCCGGACATCAGGAACGCTCAAATCCAGATCTCAACTTTGTTTCTCAAGTCCATCTCTAACACAACTAAAAGAAAATTCATAAATAGCTGAGGTTAAAAAAATAATTTCCTCACAGATCTAGTAGTGTTGCCATCTAGAATTTTATGACAAAACAGTGTAGTAGTGAAAAGTATATTTCCTAATAGCCTTGTCAGTTTCTCTCCTCACCAAGCCCTCCCTGCCAGCGTTCCAGCCTCTTTCCACTGTTATTCTTTCCCTTCCTTCAGTCCTCCTCAGTTGTACTTTATAAAGGAAGAAAACATCTAGTGTTATGACAGCTACATTTCTGAACAGTAGCAATTTTCCACCGGCATGAGGAGAAAAGAGGCACCGTGCAGAAGCTGAGGCACATTTGAGCTGATGGGAGGGAATTAGGGTTGAGGGGAAGAAATCTAAAGACGAATTTTTCTTGCAATCACATGCTGAACTTAAACTCACACACAAAGTTTATGTAATTCAGCCAACAAAGACACTAGTGGTTGATACTGGTGTCATTTTGACACTCACGCTAGCAGTAAGATAAATTTGGATCCGAAGATCTTATAAAAAGGATCAACTACGGAATAGAATGCAAGACTATCCATCTGTTTTATCAAAGCTGAGCAATGACAACAGATTGCAATAAGCCACATTAAAAAGCATATGTCAACAGACAACACATACCCTGTCCTTAAAACTAAAGAAGATTAAACCAAGCTGGAGTAAAAATAATTTCCTCGCCAGAGTTTCCAAATGTTCTGCCGCTATCTTGAGGTACAAAACGAGCTGTTGTAAATAAAGTTAAGTTACAACAGTTGAGTATCTGGCACTAGGAGTTTTCTGTAGGGTGTTTTAATAGGTAGGGATTAAGAAATTCCTATTGTTCAAGGGAATATCTTGAATGGAAGGGGTCTGATGAGCTTAGATTATGAATTAAAGATTTCAGTTTCATTTGAGAGAAGAATACTAGGGATGTTAGAGGTCATGTAACCTACTAGTCATGTAATCACATGAATTCTTAGTGGTTACACAACTATTCGATAGTCCCTGGGGAAGGGGGCGGCAGTCAGTGCACTCCCAGCCCCACTGCCAGAGGCCCCGCTACACTGCGCTGCTGCCACTGATAGAGGCAGCAGAGTGGGGTGGCAGGCAGGAACCTGTCCGCAAGGGGAGCCAGTTTAAAAACCAGCTCCCAGCGCAAACTGGCTGCCTGCCGCCCCCACCACAGGGTGGCAGCAGCCCCTTGTCTGCAGATGGGATCTGAGCTCCCTGCAGACAGAGGCTGCTCTGCATCCCTCGGAGCAGCCTCTATCTGTGGCAAGCCTTGGCCTGCAGCAGACCGAGGCTACAATCCTTTTCTTAGCATCAAAAACACAGGCCCATTACCCTGAGTGTCAAGAACAGACTGAAATAAAGATTGATTAAATAGCTATTGTCTCCCAATGTCCCTATTCTGTGACTCCTCACCTTTACCAAGAAAAAAAAACCATGTCCTCCTCAGAAAATAATGGTATATGTAATCCATTATGTCCTTTCAATAAAAGACATTTGTAGATGTGACAAAGAATGAAAGAAAAAACCCAAAAACACCCTGATCCTAACATCTACTGATCCAATACAGTACATACACGTGATCAGTAAATACTCTTTGTGACGGCACGTTGGGGTCCCCCGTCTCCTGCACCCCGAAATGGCACAAACAGACTGCACCAGCCGGTGGAATAGAGGAAGTTTATTGCCTCTCCAGGATACAGCACAGCACAGATGTAATCTGGTCACAGAGCTGGGCTAGGATGCCTCAGGCCCCCTTGAGATGGGGGAGACTGGGCCCCTAAACTCCAGCCCCTCTCCCTAGGCTGTCTCCTCCATGCTCACAGACAGCCACTCACTCACTCTCTTCCAGCCCTGCCCCCCCGCAGCCAGGGCAGCATTCCACCTTCCTTTGTCCCTCTCCATGGGGGGTGTCTGGCCATACTGGATTGCATAGTGACTCATCCTGTTTTGCTGGGTCGTGGTACCCACGGCAGCCAGTGGGGGTTACCCCAGAGCCAGCAGCATTGAAACCAGCCAGGTACCCCCACTACGTCACACTCTTGCAGAGCAATAAGTATACTACTGCTTCCCTCTCCCTGCTCACTCTTGGTTGTTTTCTAAACAATGAAGGGAGGAAGAATGGTTCCCCATCATGCTGCAAACACCGGGAAAAGAACAATGTCTTGCCTTGTAACTGAAGTTAGAAGTGCAGCACGTTGACACTTCTCCTTCCTTAGAATAGGACAACTACAAGTCAGGTTCATCCGGGAGTAAGGTGGATCCATTTTTGTTGTTAGTGCTTGCGCGGCTCCAAATTATTTCTATTTCTCATTATTAATAAATGAATTACAGTGCTGTGCTTTCAAATAGCAGCCACCCACCAGCAATACCGGATGAAAGACAACTGTAGGAAGCAGTTTCCTGGATTAGAAGTCCAACCATTTGTAGACCCCTAAAAGTTTTTAAATGGCTGTAGAGATCTCTTTAGATTTCTGAAAAGATAGGCTACACACCTGCAATGGTCTGAGGACCACAGTTTGAAAGCCAATGGACTACAAGACAGCTACAAGTGTAAAACTGACAGCATCCAATCACTGGTGTATGAAATAAATATCAGTACAAATAAGTAAAATTCTCTTTAAATAAAGAATTCAGTATAGAGAATATACAAGTATGTCCATTAGCCTGAATTTTTCTATTTGATGCTTGAACAGAAAGTATGAATTTACAAGTTTTTATTTATGTTATTAAAAATGGTTTTCCAAAACCCAATAATCAATATCCAATACTACAATTATTAATCGCAACCCTCTCCTCCCACTCCCTACCCTTCTCCTTTCACTACTCTAAGATTAAATTCCACATCTACAGACATTCGAGCCAAATCCTTAGTGGGTGCGTTTCTGTTGACTGCAACTGATCTATGTCGATTTACATCAGCGGAGGATCGGCCTTTTAACTTTTCACAGGTGCCTGACTGCTAATTAACGCAAAACACAATACTGAATAAATTAAGAGCTTCTCACTGAATTTGTGAATTAAATACATTTAAAACAGACCATGGGAGACTATAGTGCAGGGGTGGGGAACCTAGGGCCCGGTGGCCAGATGCGGTCCCTGGCTTGCTTGGATCTGGGCTCTCCCAGCAGCACCCCAGCCCTCCCACCCTCTGCAAGGCTGGAGCACACAAAATCTACTAGCTTGGGCCCCCTAGGCTCTGGTGTGAGAGGAACGTGGGGAGTGTCTTTCTTTTTCAATCCAGGGCCACATCAGAGAGAGGTTTTGATTGTTTCTCTCTCATGTGCGGTCCCAGACTGATTTTTTTTCTGTCCCTGACCCAAAAAGTGTTCCCCACCTCTGCTGTAGTTCCTACTCTAACTCTTCACCTTTACCAAAGCTTTGTTCAAGCAAGACCGAGAATGTCCTTTGGATATCTGCATCCCCAGACTAAGTCTGTGTGGCAGTGATCTTGTCTGCCTGCATGGAACATGGCCTGTGGATAAATAAATGGCTGAAGCTGTCAAGGACTAGCCCTGCATGGACAATCAATTAATTAAAAAGGTACCTGACAAATCTCCTCATGCCCACACACAAGGACTCAAAGCATTTAATCCACAGCCCAGCACTCCCCTCCACACCAGATGGCAAACTAATATTGCCTACTGATAATGGCAGCACAGTGAAATGAGCAGAGAAAGCTTATTGTCCACCACTTTCTAAAGTAGTTGTCCTAGGGCAGCACTTCCAGCAAATAAAGAAGTGAAATGCATGTCCATCCAACGAGAAGTATATTTATATGGATCACCCAAAAGAGGAAACACATATTCCTGCAGCTTTATGAACGTTAGCAGTTACACAGGTGTGTTTTAAAAAGAGAAAGTAAAATCAAAATATTCAATTAGAAAGAATTACTGTAATTGCAGGCTCCATTTTATCACTCCATTCAAACCATAAAGGGCCTCAAAATATTGTAGAGCTATGATACAAAGCTGTGTGTGGCTTAATGCTTTAATACAAATCCAGATGGTTCATTTAATTTTGTTTTAAGTGAGGGTCTCTCTTCCTTCCTATCCCCTGCTGACTTCACAAATGCTCTTTAAAATAGCACTGATTATAAAACTATTAATTTTCTCTCCTCCGGGAATGAGGTATGCAGAGGATGGATACCAAATTTAGCCACACACATGTGCACTTTTCTTATGCATGAAAATCAGGTGTATGGGGGGCAGGGTGTGAGTAGGTGCATACAAATAATAGGGTATATCCCTAAATTTGAGAGCTTGACCTTTGATCTCTGGAATTTATTTAGGTTAGTCAGCAACACAAAGGGAAGAGGTGTAGGTCCAATTTCTGCTCCCTGAACACCAGATAAAATTCTCTTGCGAAGGAACATACAAAGTTGTCATTTTATTCAAATTATAGATCAGAAAAGGATTCGTTTACCCAAGACCACATAGCAAGTCAACGTGAGAGCCGGGACAGACGGAACAGAATGCCTTACTCCCTGCCCTGTGCTCTAACAGGCTACACTCCCTTCTTTTAATTATTCTCGGAGTACAACCAAATTCCTCCCTGGCACAAAGGGAAATGTGATACAGTACTTATTTATGGTATCCTGCCAATTACTTTAGTCTCTGGATTCCATCTGAGACTTCGTCCACAAGAATACGTTCACAATTCCATTGTAAATATTGACAAAACTAACTGAAATATTCTCTGGCATTCAAGATTCAGGGTTTTTTTTTTAAGTTACATTTTTAAACTACTTTCTCCTTTTCTGGAACACCTCCCACTACTCACTTTATGCCAGATTGTTCATATTTTCAAATGCCTTCTGCTTACAACACGTTTTACTTCAACACTATCAGCCTCTGTTGCTCTTTTTCTTGGCTTTGACATAACTGGGATAAATTCCAATGCCAACCTCGCGCCGTTCCTGAGATGTCTGACTACTGCTGCGTATGAGTCTGGAATGGCAGGCAAAAACCCACACATTTGTTCATAGATGCAGTGGGGAACCCAGCTGAAAAAGGGTAACATTCCCCCATTTCCTACCAGCATGGAAGAAGTGGAGAGAGCTACACAGTACAAGTCTTTCCACAAAACATAATTCTATCAGAAGAGATAGACATTAGTGAATCCTGTGTGTATCAGTTAGGAATAGAGACCCACAATGCCATGCATACACACATGCTCTCAAGCTCCCTGCCCTCAAGAACATGCCTACAATTTTATCAATCATGCCCACAGTCTGAGCACTTTGTTTTAAAAAGTACACAATCTCTCCATCTTTCAGCTTCCCATCGCTAGCTAGCCCAAGAACTCTCCCTCCTTTAACTCCAGAGAGACTGTTCAATTATTTGGTTTTAGACAAGTGCAAACTCCAGCTTTCATCATCCTGGTGGGAAGGCAAATAAGGCCGACTTTTCTGAAGTTGACCCCACTATTGCCCTAGAGGAGAAAATTTGCCACTAGTTCTTGTGCCAGTTCAGCTGAACTGGTAGAAGTAGCAGCCTAGACAAGATGCTGGCAGGCAGCACTGTTTTCACCAGGATTTTGATTCGACTTGCTTTTCTTCCATGCTTCTTGTCTATCCTGCAGCTCCTCATGGGTACATGCTGCTGGTTCTGATGAATTTTTATGGCAAATTTCACCAGTGTAGAAATGGTCTGAGGGGAGGTACTTACAGAGTGGCAGGAAGAAGGTTTTTAGTGGCTGAGGCAGTACACTGGGATTCAGAAGATGCTGCTTTAAACTCCTGACAGCCACGTATTTCCTGTGTGACACTGGAGCAACAGATTCAATCTACCCAATGTCTCAATTCCCCAACTGTAACAGGAGATGCCTTCCTAGTCAGAGGGGCAGGAGTGTAAAATCCATTAATGATCATGAAGCATTTAGATACCACTGCACTGAGATATACGAATACCTAGAGAAAGAGTGGAGCAAGAAAGAAGCCACCCTCCATCACAGAATGCACATGTGCTCCATCTAACTGTAGAAAAATCTTAGGTATTCAGTCAACCCTGTCCCAGGAGAACAACCAAACCAACCTCCATCCAACCCCTACAAAAGCTAATGTTCAAACAGACCATGAGAAGACACTGATGGGAAATGCAAGTCAAAGGGGCAAATTTGCATGGGACATGTGAAAATCAGTGTCAATCAGTTCAGCATTAGGTATGTAATAGTGTCGTCTATTCACCAATAAGCAAAAGCGTATAGGTTAATGCTATAGACTACACGCATCCCACCCTCAGACACATGCACCCCGCAAAGTCCTACCTTGCGACAGATTTGGGATCTACCCCTGCTGCGGCTTTGTATTGAAAGTGTTATTAGGAGCCAAGCGAGCAGGCAGCCCAGCTTAGTCCTAGCTCACGTCGGGTCCAGGAGCTCAGGCCACCCCACAAAGAAGGGCTGCTGCCACCACACGCTGCCGCCTCTGTCAGGCAGCCTGTCCACGAGGCAACTGTGCAGTGTGGCAGGGGGCTCCTCAGGAGTGAGGCCAGAGCACACTGGCTGACAGCCCCACCCACAGGGACTACAGAATAGACGACGAACCAATAAGAATTCATGCGGTTACTCAACTATTAAATTAACCGATATTTAACATCCCTAATCAGCATCTTACCTGTCCACCCTGGAATCTCGTCATACATGACTGGCAGAACTGCATAGAACAGGGATACAAGGCGGGTAAAGACAGACTTTTTACTGTACCAACTTATGGTGGTGACAAACCAACTTTTGAGTTTACACAAAGCTCTTCTTTAGGTCCAGAAACATACTCTGAGAACAGAGATGACAACCTAACACATGAACACATGCTGAGGAAAGATAGTCTTATGGTTCAAATAAGAATTTCCCATCCCACTGCCATACCTTCCGTCTTGAACATTTACTTCCACTAGTGAGCACTAAATCCCAGACGTCAGTGGGAATAAGGGGCTCTCAATATGTCCCTCAATCTTTGTGCCTCATTTCCTGCTCTGTGAAAAGGGAGGGAGAAGCATTAACACTTCCTTCCTGCCTTCTCTGTCTATTATGCAAATTGCTTGAGCAGAATCCGTCTTATGTACAGATTTTGGTTCTCTCACCTCAGTTAGGTTCCACAGCTCTATGCAATACCAGCAATCATACATCTATCGCCACTGAAACAATGAACACAGTATCAGTGTACATACACACACTCGATCAGGTCAAATATATGCATATTAAAAATGTAATGGTCAGTGCACAGGTGGTAGCTACACTAATTTTATTAAGAAGCTGTATCCTGGATTCCTGTGTAGGTCTTCCTACTCAACGGCACCCTTTTCCTTCTAAAACTTTCTGAAACTCTGCTCGTTTGTACATATTCGTGCCTCGTTCTTATTTGTGTACATTTTATTTGAAAAAAACAAGCTTTTTTTTTTTAAACTGCTTCTGGAACGGTTTGTTCTAGGGTTTTCCCAAACTGCCTTCACCTCAGAAAATTTTGTAAAATGCTGCTTGTTATTCAGAGTAACCACCTGTCTTCCAAGCCTCCTACCACAATCGCCTTCTAGCAACCTTGTCAGATGGCTATTGATCTGAATTTGAGTGGATCCATCCAACAATATGCAATAAAGGGGAATCTTTGATTTATTGATTCCACTTTCACATGGAACCAAAGTCAGTACATTTTAATGGGCTAGGCAGTTCTGGAAAATTCTTGTTGGTCTTGGGGAAAAAATAAATCAGTGCTAGGCTTGAAAACGGTTTCTAATCATGGAAGATCACTAGACAGTGGATCATTAGACAGTTACTATTCTAGACCTGCTCCTTTGTCACCTTCCCCTTTAATTCAAGCACGATCTATCCTTTTCTATATCATGAACTGCTAATTAGATTAATACTTGACACCAGCGAAATGCTTTCCAGTGAGATAAAGCTTTAGTTTCTACCTCTATTTCTCAAGACAATAGCCGCTAAAAATCAAGTCAGGATTCGAGGAAAATAAGGTAATTGAGGTATTAGGATTTCTTCACACTATACCTTCACCATCTTGCCCAGTACAATTTGTCTTTTCTTTAGGATAGGTTCAAAACAACAAATTGCTTCTTTTGAATGAGGTCTCTTGCCTCCAATGAGATATTTATTAGAGTCAGTTCTATCAAAAATCACTTCACTTAAGTAGAGCTCTCTCGAGTGGCAGTCTATGTGCTGATACATCGACAGTGCAGGAAGACCAAAGCAAAAATGTAAAGGAACGCAATACGTTCAATGCAACCAAGAACCAATTTAAAGGTGATCTGAAAAGAGGAAAAATATAGACTTATTCCCTTTTATTTGTGCTTCTCTATGATGTGCAAGGAAACTCGTAAAGTATCCTCTCCCCTTCCCCCCCCCCCTCCAAGAAAAACTATTTTCTATTTATACAACAAACTGGTCTTGGCTACCCTAAAAAACTGTGTATGGCAGATTCCAGTGAAACTTGAGCAACTAAAAGAGGGATTTTAGTAAGCATTTAAAGTCCTTTGCATTGTTAACAGGTATTTGACATAAATGACGTGTAGTGCAGAAGGAGCTTCACCTGCAGGAGCCAGAGTGTAAGACTTCCAAACAATTCTTACAAATACTTGGGGGGGGGGGGCGCGGATTAGAGGTACCCAGAACACCGGTCTAATTCTGCTCCCACTGAAATCCACAGTGTCCCTGTTGACTTAACAGGAACAGAGTTAGGCCACTGCTGAAGACTTTTACAAACTCCAAAGTATCTAGTGCACAGGTTCCTAAAAGGTGGTCCCTGAAACACCAGCACACCAAGGTCACTCACTTGGTGATAAGGCACTGGTCCTATTTATTCACCAGCTGCTAAACTGCATTAATAGAAAGTATGAAACACCAGACTAACCCAGCTACATTTCTATCACTAATAGAAAGTATAGCTGCAATGAATGAGTACTTCCTCCATACACACCCCATCCACCCACCCGTGTTTTTTTTCCCCCACATGTGTAAGTTACAGTACTGCCAAAGAGATGTTATAGGATTGTGTGGGAGGGGAGGTAGTCCAGAACACACTGCAAAGGTGCAGTCTACCCTTTGAAAAGGTTAGGGAAAACTCTTACCAGCATCTTCAGATCTGCTTAGTCTTTAAAGTGCTACATTGTCCTGCATTTTGCTTCAACATCTGTGATTTGACCCCCCTCTAGTGGGTAACCCACAACAAGGCAGTAAGCCTCACTACCAGCTAATGGCTAATGGAGAGTCTCCTTTTGCTCAGGTGATTAGTTCACTTTTTAAGCCTAGGTGCCCTCTATACCAACACTAATATCTTTTGTGCTGTTCAATGTGAATGATGTCTACAGCCAGAGATTCCTTAGGGTGAGAGACTCTATACTATCCTGTATTGGAAGCAGGTGTTCAGAATTTTCTTCTGTAGAGCACTCACACAGGGGTCCTTTGCAATTTTGAGTAAATGGAAGCAGAGAGAAATTCTCTGCAATATTTGGTTTTATGTGCATCTCTGCTTGTCATAGCATTGTCATTGACTTGGTGCTTCTTCCCTTTGTCAGGCATTTTCAGAGCCTGACAGAACTCTATGCTACAGCCAAGTTTTCACAGCTTATTCCTAAAGAGGAAGAACTCAGCTGCCAGACAAACTAACCAGAAAAGTAGAAAAGTATGTAAGTCTGCCAGAAGAGACAGCAAATGTGCAGAAAGTGTCTAGAAATCTCAGTTCCCAAGACAGAAGAGTCTGACAAGATTCATGGATGGATACTTCCAGCTACCCAGTTGTTTGACAGATAAATATCTTCCAATCTTAAATTACCCAGACATGGTCTAGGAGTTGCCAACATACACTGAATGAGAAGTGTTTTTAAATTATCTTGACTACAGTGAATGTTTAAATCACACTATTAACTCTAGCACAAAATTCTCTGATGTAACTAAATGTGTGTACAATAAATGATTGTTTAACAGCAAATATTCCATTCAAGCAAACTGTTGCAGCAGAAACTTAGCTCCTTGATAGATTGGTTTGACAATTATGCAAATATTTATCTTTCCATATCCCACACAACCTTCTTTAAAATACGGGTATTTCCCACATTTGGTACATCAACTAGTGAAAAAAACAGTCGAGTCTTTACCTTGCTTGTAGGGATTACAGAACACATGTAGAGTCTAAATGCTTTAATATCAAGGGAAACGGGACTACAAGGTTTTCTTACACTCTGCTTTCTTCAGGACACGTACATTTACAGTTCTTGTTTTTAAAACAGATTGGGATGCATTACATGTATGGAAATATTCCTGAGAACTTCTGAGACACAAAAGAATAGGATTTTCAACTGATCATCACCTTTCATTGTAGACCCATCAGGCTCAGGTTACTATTATTCCACTGGTTTTTAGTGGTACATTCCTAGATATAACCTACTAGTATGATGCTACACAAGGTAACAATTCACACTCCAAACTTTGTATATTTTAAGGAAAGCAATCACAACCCACTAACCTACTTGCAACAGTGATTAGAAAGAATAAATCAACAATATCATTTTTGTAATACAGCTAGTTAGCCCAGACACTACATCTTTTAAGTCAAAATGTCCATCCCTTAATTTACACAGATAAATTACTTCAGTGGAAGCAACAGTCCTGGCATGCTTAAAAGGCAGCCCTGCCTCCAGTCTAGTTCAAGCAACACCACCAGCACTGCAACATTCTCCCTTAGTGAATATCCCTTCTGCAGTTTTGTAGTACTGAAGCACAAAAGAGGAGAATATGCATGTCTGATATCCTTTACTTTGACAGTTTGGACGAAACGTAAATTAAAATAAAATTAAAAACTAGAGACTGTTAAAATGAGGTAGAAATAGGTACGCGAGTACATGTACTTTAAACCATCTTGCATGTGCAATGACTGGGAAAATAAAAATAATAGCAAAAGCAAACTAATTGAATCTGGAAATACAAATTAACCCATCTCTCAGCAACACTTGAATCTGTCTCACACTCTCGGCAAAGCCTAAATTCTGTATGTGATTGGTATTTTTGTACTTGCACAAACATAAGGGGCAAAACCCAAAACCCCCTCACTTAACTCATTTGCACTGAAACTGCTAGATATTGCTTACACAATTCCAATAAATGATGGAGATATTAACGCTCTGATGCCTGCCCCAAAAACCGATGTATTACTTCTAGTAGAAGCTTGTATTCCTGCTGTAGAAATGCAAGCTATGAATCTTTATTTGCAAGTCTCACCAACGTTTAGAAAAGGAAGCCCCTACAGGATCACAAACCATATTTGATCCCCAAACATTAAATACAAACGTGACATTCACCAAGAAAGAGCTATGCAATTCAGTCCTGCTGTATCTATCCTCCACAATTTTGCCTCCAGTTGTAGGGTAAAAGATCGTTTCTGCACAATATATAATGTTGGTCTTACTACACATTTGCACAGTTCATATCCATTTTTATGACAGAACCTAAGCCCGGTGCATCACATGCTGATCGTACATCATTCAAAGTTGTCTCCCTCCATCACTTAAACTTCTTACCAGCATGAAATGATTTAGCTGCAGGCAAGTACTGTTAAAACAGTGCTTTCCAGAATTAGTCCGATCACTGCATTCAAGATTAATTTTCATGACAGTCACAACAGCCATGGCAAAAACAGAAGAACACCTTTGAAATAGTCACAATGGTTAGTCCACAAATTCCTTCAATCATAACCATCTCAGCTTTCTTAAACCAGACCCAGAGATCCAGCTGCACTCCCACTGCCCGGTTTAGCAAGATCTGAATGCAATTCAGGTCACAGTCAGGATCACAGCGAGATCTTATTTCAGTTAACGTGACTTGCTCTGGAGAGCCCCTTCTCATTCCCTGTGTCAGCAATGCCAGATCTGCACATTCCCAGCGCTGAAATCCTCCTCTGCAGTGAAGAGTCAGCGCTTACTCCAGGCAACTTAAGCCTCTTTTCTTCATAAAAGACACACGTCTCTCCCATGCACACACACCAGAGCACGTAAGCAGCATAGGTTTTCCCCCACCCCCGAGCTGTCCATTCAAATGCGTTGTGGGTTTGGTTTTGCCAGTGCAGATTTGCACAGTGGTTAATAGGTAATCACTTATTTTGTGTGGCTGCATGATGACACCTCCCCCCCCTCCTCCCAGTTTGCCAAAGGAGTATCTGCATCAAGCTGCTTTGGCTTTTGTGATCAGCATTTGGGGATAACAGCTGACAGGAGGAGGCTGAAAGGTTTGTGAGCTGATTCTTTATCCTCCAACACATCCCCAACCACACATCCCAGCGTTGGCTTCAAAAATACCCATGGCCATCAGTAAGTTGAGAGGGAATTGGTTTTAAATAAGTGCAAATGACATTGAGAAGACAAACAAATAGGCTTTCTGCTGCACTGCATGATTTTACCAGCTTCTTTCCTAGGTAGCAATTCCACACAACCTTCCCACACATTTCCTCTCTGCACCCCTCCTCAAAAAAAACACCCAATCTTTGCTGTGCAATCTCCATTTTACCTCAAGAGCCCTGCGCTAAGAACATCAAGCTCTCCCCCCACCCCGAAACGTGCTGTCTCCATCTTAACTTCAGCCACTTTTTCAGAAATTTCATTTAGCAGCAAAGTTAACCCTTCAGTTACCCATACACCATCCTCAATACCCTTTCCTTCTGCCTCGCCAGCCCGGCTGCTTCCTCCTCCCCCCACCCGTCCCAGCAAAACTACAATCCTCTAAAATCCATCTGATGTCTTATCTCCAGGATTTATTCTGGAGCTTTCAAGTGCAGGGAGAAAATTAACCCCGTAAAATGCTAGCGGCGCCCTTTGATTTCCATGCCCCATCATATAAAATGTCTCATTGTTGCTTTCTCCCATATGTCTAGCTTATTCTCCCGGAAGATATTTGAAAATGGACCAAATTAATCCACTTGTTTGTCCTATCTACCACCCCTTTTCCTCCAAATCTCCTTCCCAAATATTGTTTGTGGGATGCCTATCTCGTCCCCTCTCACTTCTGAGGTCTCTTCTTTCTGCACATAGAATTGTCCTAGAGAACATTGGAGCTCAATGAGCTCTATGTACAGTTATCCTTAGATCACCTCTTTCCCCAGAATCTCAACTCTGTGGGGTTCATACTTACAGGCTTAGTCTATGGAATGCCTTCATGCTCCCTCCCAAATCTGTTTGGGGTATGTTTGTCTCCAAAGTCATCCTGGAGATTTCATCCCCAAACCAGATCCCTCCACCCCATCCCTAGAAATTATTTCCTTTCCCTGTCTCCTCTTGACATGCAAATCCTTTCCTACCTTCCCAAAGAAGACCTTCCCTTATGGTTTTTCCTCAAGGGAATAAATCTCATTTCTGACCTCCAATCCCTTACCTCAAAGATCCCCAATCCCCCCCATGTCTACTGAAGGGGTGTTTCTTTCCTATTACCAAAGATTTATGCAGGACATCTCACTACATTTTCCCCTCTTCCTGGGGCAGGGGATGGGTGTATCTTCCCCTCCTCTTCCCTGCAGACCCATGGCCCAACAGCTCACCCTGAATGCAGGTAAGGATGTAAACATCCCCCCGCCCTCCATCCCAAATCCATATTCAGAAGTTTTTCTAGGGGTAGAGATGAGCTAACCCCTAAGTACACAGTCACCCATTCAAACTTCATGTCCACCACTTCTCTCTATACCCTGAATTAACCTTGGTATAGATTGACCAGTTTCACTTCCTAATCCCAGCCACATGCCATGGAACATTCCCCCTTGAGCACAGGAGCAATTCTTCCTCCCCTAGACCTGTGGACCCAGCCAACAGAGTTCTCCCTGTGTGGGAATGACCTCCACTCCACATGACCATCCTCTCCTCTCTGCCTCCCCTGTACAGAGACCTCCACTCTAAAGCTCTTCCCACGGGTGGGGTTCCCCCTACCCCCATCATTCCCACGAGATTAGGGGCCAACACCTTCCCCATTTCTTCCCAGGCTCCTTCCCTGCTGCTAGCCTTGTGTGCATGTCTAGGAGTGACTCCTCTTCCCAAGGCCCAACCCCATAGTGTATCGGGGGGGGGTTGATCCCCTCTCCTCCAGCTCTCCCTTCCCCCGTGTCAGCGAGTGACCCCCCCCTCCTTAAATCCTCCTCCCCCCCAGTGTACATGGGGGAACTAACCTCTCCTCAAGCCCTCAGAGAGAGAGAGAGAGAGAGAGACATCGACCCTTTTCTCCCCAGTGTGTGGGGGGGTAACCCCCCTCCTCAAGGCCTTCTCCCGCAGAGTGTGTGGTGTTGAGGGTGACCTGCATCTGCTCATGGCCTCCAATGTTTGTGTGAGGGGGTGACCACCCCCTTCTCAAGCCCTTTCTCCCCCAGTGTGTGGGGGTGACCCCCCTCTCAAGCCCTTTCCCCACCAGTGTGTGGGGGTGACCCCCCTCTCAAGCCCTTTCCCCACCAGTGTGTGGGGGTGACCCCCCTCTCAAGCCCTTTCCCCACCAGTGTGTGGGGGTGACCCCCCTCTCAAGCCCTTTCCCCACCAGTGCGTAGGGGTGACCCCCCCTTCTCCTCAAGCCCTTTCTCCCCCAGTGTGTGAGGGTGACCCCCAAAGCTCTTTCTCCACAAGTGTCGGGGAGTGACCCCCCTTCTCAAGCCCTTTCTGCCCAATATCTGGGGGAGTGACCCCCCCTTCTCCTCAAGCCCTTTCTGCCAATATCTGGGGGATGATCCCCCCCTTCTCCTCAAGCCCTTTCTGCCCAATATCTGGGGGAGTGACCCCCCCTTCTCCTCAAGCCCTTTCTGCCAATATCTGGGGGATGATCCCCCCCTTCTCCTCAAGCCCTTTCTGCCCAATATCTGGGGGGGTGACCCCCCTTCTCCTCAAGCCCTTTCTGCCCAATATCTGGGGGGTGACCCCCCCTTCTCCTCAAGCCCTTTCTGCCCAATATCTGGGGGGTGATCCCCCCCTTCTCCTCAAGCCCTTTCTGCCCAATATCTGGGGGTTACCCCCCTTCTCCTCAAGCCCTTTCTGCCCAATATCTGGGGGGGTGACCCCCTTCTCCTCAAGCCTTTTCTGCCCAATATCTGGGGGGTGACCCCCGCTTCTCCTCAAGCCCTTTCTGCCCAATATCTGGGGGGGTGACCCCCCTTCTCCTCAAGCCCTTTCTGCCCAATATCTGGGGGGTGACCCCCCCTTCTCCTCAAGCCCTTTCTGCCCAATATCTGGGGGGTGATCCCCCCCTTCTCCTCAAGCCCTTTCTGCCCAATATCTGGGGGATGATCCCCCCCTTCTCCTCAAGCCCTTTCTGCCCAATATCTGGGGGATGATCCCCCCCTTCTCCTCAAGCCCTTTCTGCCCGATATCTGGGGGGGTGACCCCCTTCTCCTCAAGCCCTTTCTGCCCGATATCTGGGGGGGTGACCCCCTTCTCCTCAAGCCCTTTCTGCCCAATATCTGGGGGGGTGACCCCCTTCTCCTCAAGCCCTTTCTGCCCAATATCTGGGGGGGTGACCCCCTTCTCCTCAAGCCTTTTCTGCCCAATATCTGGGGGGTGACCCCCTTCTCCTCAAGCCCTTTCTGCCCAATATCTGGGGGAGTGACCCCCCTTCTCCTCAAGCCCTTTCTGCCCAATATCTGGGGGGGTGACCCCCCCCTTCTCCTCAAGCCCTTTCTGCCCAATATCTGGGGGGGGTGACCCCCCTTCTCCTCAAGCCCTTTCTGCCCAATATCTGGGGGGGGTGACCCCCCTTCTCCTCAAGCCCTTTCTGCCCAATATCTGGGGGGTGACCCCCTTCTCCTCAAGCCTTTTCTGCCCAATATCTGGAGGGGTGACCCCCTTCTCCTCAAGCCCTTTCTGCCCAATATCTGGGGGGGTGACCCCCCTTCTCCTCAAGCCCTTTCTGCCCAATATCTGGGGGGGTGACCCCCCTTCTCCTCAAGCCCTTTCTGCCCAGTATCTGGGGTGACCCCCCCTTCTCCTCAAGCCCTTTCTGCCCAATATCTGGAGGGGTGACCCCCCTTCTCCTCAAGCCCTTTCTGCCCAATATCTGGGGGAGTGACCCCCCCTTCTCCTCAAGCCCTTTCTGCCCAATATCTGGGGGGGTGACCCCCCCCTTCTCCTCAAGCCCTTTCTGCCCAATATCTGGGGGGGGTGACCCCCCTTCTCCTCAAGCCCTTTCTGCCCAATATCTGGGGGGTGACCCCCCTTCTCCTCAAGCCCTTTCTGCCCAATATCTGGAGGGGTGATCCCCCCCTTCTCCTCAAGCCCTTTCTGCCCAATATCTGGGGGGTGACCCCCTTCTCCTCAAGCCCTTTCTGCCCAATATCTGGGGGAGTGACCCCCCCTTCTCCTCAAGCCCTTTCTGCCCAATATCTGGAGGGGTGACCCCCCTTCTCCTCAAGCCCTTTCTGCCCAATGTCTGGGGGAGTGACCCCCCCTTCACCTCAAGCCCTTTCTGCCCAATATCTGGGGGGGTGACCCCCCTTCTCCTCAAGCCCTTTCTGCCCAATATCTGGGGGGGTGACCCCCCTTCTCCTCAAGCCCTTTCTGCCCAATATCTGGGGGGGTGACCCCCCTTCTCCTCAAGCCCTTTCTGCCCAATATCTGGGGGGGTGACCCCCCTTCTCCTCAAGCCCTTTCTGCCCAATATCTGGGGGGTGACCCCCCTTCTCCTCAAGCCCTTTCTGCCCAATATCTGGGGGAGTGACCCCCCTTCTCCTCAAGCCCTTTCTGCCCAATATCTGGGGGGGTGACCCCCCTTCTCCTCAAGCCCTTTCTGCCCAATATCTGGGGGGTGACCCCCCTTCTCCTCAAGCCCTTTCTGCCCAATATCTGGAGGGGTGATCCCCCCCTTCTCCTCAAGCCCTTTCTGCCCAATATCTGGGGGAGTGACCCCCCTTCTCCTCAAGCCCTTTCTGCCCAATATCTGGGGGGGGTGACCCCCTTCTCCTCAAGCCCTTTCTGCCCAATATCTGGGGGGGTGACCCCCTTCTCCTCAAGCCCTTTCTGCCCAATATCTGGGGGGTGACCCCCTTCTCCTCAAGCCCTTTCTGCCCAATATCTGGGGGGGTGACCCCCCCTTCTCCTCAAGCCCTTTCTGCCCAGTATCTGGGGGGGTGACCCCCTTCTCCTCAAGCCCTTTCTGCCCAATATCTGGGGGGGTGACCCCCCCTTCTCCTCAAGCCCTTTCTGCCCAATATCTGGGGGGGTGACCCCCCCTTCTCCTCAAGCCCTTACTGCCCAATATCTGGGGGGGTGACCCCCTTCTCCTCAAGCCCTTTCTGCCCAATATCTGGGGGGGTGACCCCCCTTCTCCTCAAGCCCTTTCTGCCCAATATCTGGGGGAGTGACCCCCTTCTCCTCAAGCCCTTTCTGCCCAATATCTGGAGGGGTGATCCCCCCCTTCTCCTCAAGCCCTTTCTGCCCAATATCTGGAGGGGTGATCCCCCCCTTCTCCTCAAGCCCTTTCTGCCCAATATCTGGAGGGGTGACCCCCGCTTCTCCTCAAGCCCTTTCTGCCCAATATCTGGGGGGGTGACCCCCCTTCTCCTCAAGCCCTTTCTGCCCAATATCTGGGGGGGTGACCCCCCTTCTCCTCAAGCCCTTTCTGCCCAATATCTGGGGGGTGACCCCCCTTCTCCTCAAGCCCTTTCTGCCCAATATCTGGGGGAGTGACCCCCCTTCTCCTCAAGCCCTTTCTGCCCAATATCTGGGGGGGTGACCCCCCTTCTCCTCAAGCCCTTTCTGCCCAATATCTGGGGGGTGACCCCCCTTCTCCTCAAGCCCTTTCTGCCCAATATCTGGAGGGGTGATCCCCCCCTTCTCCTCAAGCCCTTTCTGCCCAATATCTGGGGGAGTGACCCCCCTTCTCCTCAAGCCCTTTCTGCCCAATATCTGGGGGGGGTGACCCCCTTCTCCTCAAGCCCTTTCTGCCCAATATCTGGGGGGGTGACCCCCTTCTCCTCAAGCCCTTTCTGCCCAATATCTGGGGGGTGACCCCCTTCTCCTCAAGCCCTTTCTGCCCAATATCTGGGGGGGTGACCCCCCCTTCTCCTCAAGCCCTTTCTGCCCAGTATCTGGGGGGGTGACCCCCTTCTCCTCAAGCCCTTTCTGCCCAATATCTGGGGGGGTGACCCCCCCTTCTCCTCAAGCCCTTTCTGCCCAATATCTGGGGGGGTGACCCCCCCTTCTCCTCAAGCCCTTACTGCCCAATATCTGGGGGGGTGACCCCCTTCTCCTCAAGCCCTTTCTGCCCAATATCTGGGGGGGTGACCCCCCTTCTCCTCAAGCCCTTTCTGCCCAATATCTGGGGGAGTGACCCCCTTCTCCTCAAGCCCTTTCTGCCCAATATCTGGAGGGGTGATCCCCCCCTTCTCCTCAAGCCCTTTCTGCCCAATATCTGGAGGGGTGATCCCCCCCTTCTCCTCAAGCCCTTTCTGCCCAATATCTGGAGGGGTGACCCCCGCTTCTCCTCAAGCCCTTTCTGCCCAATATCTGGGGGGTGACCCCCTTCTCCTCAAGCCCTTTCTGCCCAATATCTGGGGGTGACCCCCAGTTCTCCTCAAGCCCTTTCTGCCCAATATCTGGGGGGGTGACCCCCCTTCTCCTCAAGCCCTTTCTGCCCAATATCTGGGGGGGTGACCCCCAGTTCTCCTCAAGCCCTTTCTGCCCAATATCTGGGGGGGTGACCCCCCTTCTCCTCAAGCCCTTTCTGCCCGATATCTGGGGGGGTGACCCAGGGGGCAGACGGCAGAGGGGCGACCCGCATGTGCCCAGCCCCCCTTACCTCCAGACCTGCCCCATCTGCAGCAGGTGGATGACGGCCTGCCAGACCCACACGGAGACGCGGCAGAGGCGCTGGGCGCTGCCGGCGGGGCGCCCGACGGCGCCCATCATGGGCGGCCCGCGGCTGCTGAGGCCCTGCACGGCGCCCAGCCCGCCGCCCGTGTAGTCCTGCACGAACCAGCGGAAGCTGAGGGCCTGCACCAGCACGGAGGGCAGCAGCACGAAGGCCAGCGTGAGGCCGCACCACACGTAGTCCCGCCGCCCGTAGTGGTGCAGCGCCAGCCACAGGTCCGTGCCCACGTCGCCCAGCAGCACCAGCAGCGCCAGCACGATCCACAGGCAGTCCAGCCACGGCCGCTCGCCGCCCGCCGCCGGGGCCGGGGCCCCCCCGCCGCCCGCCGGCCGGCCCAGCAGGCTCCGCAGGCAGGCGCTCCGGCAGCCCCAGTAGCACGACGAGGTGTTGCAGCAGTGGCAGATGTGCAGCGAGCTGCTGCCGCCCGCCTCGCCCGCCCCCTCGCCGCCCCCCGCCGCCGCCTCGTCCAGGTCGTGCAGCTGGGCGAAGCCGACCCCCGCGCCCCCGCCGCCGCCGCCGTCCGACTTGGCCGCCATCTTGCCGCCGCCGCCGCCGCCGCGCGCCCGCTCGCCCGCCCGCTCAGCCCCGCTCCTCCGGCCCCTCGCCGGGCGGGCCCCCGCCCCCCCCCACGCCCCCGCGCCCCGCCGCTTCCGGGGGAGGCGCCAAGCCGGGCCCCCGAGCGGGATGGACGGGGGACCCCTAGCGCCCGCCCGGCGCAGCGCGGCTCCCGGCGGCCGCTGCGGGTCCGGCCCCCCCCCACAGAGCGCGGGACCCCCCCCCCACACACAGCGCGGGACCCCCCCCCCCACACACACAGCGCCCCCAGCCCCCGGGACCCCCCCCACACACACAGCGCGGGACCCCCCCACACACACAGAGCGCCCCCAGCCCCCGGGACCCCCCCCCCACACACACAGTGCGCGGGACCCCCCCACACACACACAGCGCGGGACCCCCCCACACACACACACAGAGCGCGGGACCCCCCCTCACACACAGCGCCCCCAGCCCCCGGGACCCCCCCCACACACAGCGCCCCCTGCCCCCGGGACCCCCCCCCACACACACACAGCGCGGGACCCCCCCCACCACACACAGCGCGGGACCCCCCCCACCACACACAGCGCCCCCAGCCCCCGGGACCCCCCACACACACACACAGCGCGGGACCCCCCCCACACACACACACAGCGCCCCCGGGACCCCCCCACACACACACACAGCGCCCCCGGGACTCCCCCCCACACACAGCGCCCCCAGCCTCCGGGACCCCCCCCACACACACAGCGTGGGACCCCCCCCACACACAGCACCCCCAGCCCCCGGGACCCCCCCCACACACACAGCACCCCCAGCCCCCGGGACACCCCCCCCACACACAGCGCGGGACCCCCCCACACACACACACACATCGCCCCCAGCCCTCGGGACCCCCCCCACACACAGCGCGGGACCCCCTCCACACACACACAGCGCGGGACCCCCCCCCCCCCCACACACACACAGCGTCCCCAGCCCCCGGGACCCCCCACACACACACAGTGCCCCCAGCCCCCGGGACCCTCCCCACACACACAGCACGGGACCCCCCACACACACAGCACCCCCAGCTCCCGGGACACCTCCCCACACACACAGCGCGGGACCCCCCCCACACACACAGCGCGGGACCCCCCCCCATACAGCACCCCCGGGACACTTCCCCACACACAAGGCGGGACCCCCCCCACACACAGCGCCCCCGGGACACCCCCCCCACACACAGCGCCCTGGGCCCCTGGGACCCCCCCCACACAGAGCGCCCCCGGGACCTCCCCCTCACAGCGCCCCCAGCCCCCGGGACACCCCCCCCACACACACAGCGCCCCCAGCTCCCGGGACACCCCCCCACACACACAGCGCGCCCCAGGACATCTCCCCACACACAGCGCCCCAGGGACTCCCCCCACACAGCGCCCCTGGAACCCCACATACACACAGCACCCCGAGCGCGGGGAGACCGGGACCCCCCCCACAGTGTCCCCAGGACACCCCCCCACACACACAGCGCCCTGAGCGTGGGGAGCCCGAGACCCCCCACAGCGGCCCCCCCAACACATAGCATCCTGAGCACGGGGAGACCAGGACCCCCCCACAGCACCCTCAGCCCCCGGGACACACTCAGCGCCCTGAACACGGGGAGCCCACTGCCCTGGGACACCCCCCCACAGCGCCCCCACCCTCCTGGACACCTCCCACAGCACCCCGAGCACAGAGACCCCACTGACCTGGGACACCCCCTGGAACACCCACCCCCACAGCACCTCAAGCCCTCGGGACACACACACCCCCACAGCACCCCCGAGCACAGAGAGCCCACTACCCTGGGACACCCCCCACAGCGCCCTGAGCGCAGAGACCCCGCTGCCCTGGGACACCCCCCCCCACACACACACTCCGAGGGCCCCTCCCCCCACCACACAACTCCCCAAGCGCAGAGCCCTACTGCCCTGGGACATCCCCCCTCCCCCCACAGCACCACGGGATATCCCCACACACTGCCACGGGATACCCCGCACCCCCCCCCCACACACACACACAGCACCCTAGTCCAGAGCCCCCACTGCCCTGGGACCACCTTAGCATTCCCTGCATCAAGTCCTCATACCCCCCCCACCCCTATCTGCCCCCACAACCTCCCCCAGCACTCCCTGCAGCGAGCCCCCTCTTCCCCTAGGACTCTCCACTCTCCTCCCCCCACACACACACTGCCCTCAGCCCTGCTTCAAGGACCCTCCCACCCACAGTATCCCCTGTACAGAGCTTCCACTGACCCAGCACCCCCACCACGCTGGGGCCCCCCCACATACAGCTCCCCAACCCATAGTACCCTGCTGCCCTTGTGACTCCCCTACCTCCAGAACCCCCACCCCTGGCACCCCCTGCTTCCTCTAGGACCTCCCCTCATGTCACCCCCTGCAGTGAGCCCTTGCTGCCTCTGGGACTGCCCCCACCCACAGTGCCCCCTGCACTAAGTTCTCTTAGCCCCATTGCCCGTGGAACCCTCCCCCTACGTCCACGGGCCCAAAGATCCCCTCTCACCCAGCCTTGCTGCCCATTGCACTAGCAACACCCTTCCCCCCACTCACTTCTTCCTGCAGTAGGGACCCCCATGGCACCCAGCGCCACTGCCTCCCCTGTACCAGAGACCCCGCCGGGCTACCTTCTGGTCCAGTAAGGTCAGCCCTGGGAGGGACCTAGCAATTTCCCTCCCACGGTCTGCTGCTGCCCCAGCCCTGCCTTGGCTTCAGCAGACCTGCCCCCCTCCAACACAGTCATGGGACTCACTCCCTGCTCTTCCCCACCAGCCACCACCTCCAAGACCTTTCCCCTCCCTCGAGTCCCATTTCTACCACTGACTCCCACACCCCATCTCTGCTGCCCTCTGCCCCAGTGCAATCCCAGGGCTTTCTGCACCACCTGCCCACCCCACAGCATCTAACCAGGATACTGCAGCCACTAGCTCCATGAAACCCAGCTCCCCTGCCTCCTAGGCACCATCGCCCTAGTGCCCACTTACCTCCCAAGTCCCTGACCAGCCTTCCTCATGTAGTAGGGAGGAGGAATTCCAACTAGCTCAACCGCTTGATGGGGCATCCTGAGCCAGCAATGCCACCTCTCAAAGAGAAAAACCACCCCCTTAGGATCAAACAGGAGAACTGCCACCTTGCTCAGCCTTTATAGGAAGAACCTGGGGGAAGCTCCACCCCCAGAGTGGGCGGGGTTTTCCTGCCCTTAGCCCTGACCTTGACCATGAAAGGCAGGCTGTACCCAAAGACCCCTTTCTAATAAAACATGAGGCACAGCTCCCTAGTGGGTGGGATGTATGGTTGAGGGCACCTCTCTTTACACCTATTTTGGGGGAAAGTTTAGCCATTGGTTCCTTCTCCTCTGCTTGCTTGCACTTGCTTTTATTCCATGATTGATCTTTCCTCCCTATGTTGGCTCTTTTGTGTGTTCAGATGCTTTTTCCTCTTCTTGGAAGTCCACTGTCTCTCTGGTCTCTCCTCCCTTCCCTCTCTTGCTCTTTCTGTATGCTCTCTTTGGATATACTCTCTCCATCTGTTTTCTGCATCTTTTTCCAAAGAAAAGCCCTCCCTTTCTAGTTCTCCGTGTCTCTCTTGCTCTCTCTCTGGGCAAATGTTTCTCTCTCTCTCTGAACACCTGTGTTGGCACATTCTCTTCATAAAAACACATGGGTGACATATACAATACCAGGAATAATTTGCCAAAGGGGATTAGGTAATGTATAATTTTGCACCCTGCAAAGCTCATCTCAGGACAAAGTAGTAGTACATCCAAACAGTTACCAATGCTAATTTGCCTTGTTGTAGCTAGCTGCTCCCATGATATGGGGATATACCTAGCTCAGAACTGGAAGGGACCTTGAGAGGTCATTGAGTCCAGTCCCAATGACCCTGACAGCTTTGCCCTAGATCCCTAAGTGGCCCCCTCAAAGATTGAGCTTATACCCCTCAGTTTAGCAGGCCAATGCTCAAATCTCTGAGTTCTCTCTCCCTGCCTCCCTCGACAAGAAAGACAAAGTGTGTGAGATAATATCTTTTACTGGACCAACCTCTGTGGTGAGAGAGACAAACTTTTGAGCTATGCTGAGCTGAAGAAGCACTCTGCAAGCTCAAATGCTTGTCTCTTTCATCAAGAGAAATTGGTCCAATAAAGGATAGTACGTCCCCACAGCTTGGCTTACAAACGGTAATGGAAGAGAGGGGAGAAAGCACTCGAACCTGAGAATAGTGAGAGAACTATAGTAAATATTACACAAAAGTGTAGTAGGAAAGCGGTCTGTGAAACCAGTCTGTGGCCTTTTTCAAATGATTCCTGGGATGTTCAAAAGTTCCATGAAGTTCTAAAGCATGCTGCTGCTTTTGAAACAGTCCGATGAGCTGGCACTAGAGAATGTGAGGATAAGGCAGTAAAAAGAAAAGCCTTATGTATTGGCTAGGCAGACACTCACTCTGTATGTGGTCAGGTCAGAGGTCATTAGCACTGTACATGAGACTCTAATGAAAGTTTCTTTAGGTGGAGAGCAATATTAAACATTCTTGGAACGCAGAGAACATGATAGCATACGTCTGGGTCCCGGGATTCAGAATTCAAAGGCCACAAGATTTGTCCTGTTTTCTGCTGACATAAGCCAGGGTATCAGACCAGGCAGAAATATGAATATGGAAATAAACAACAATAAGACTCTAGTCCTCTGTCATGTCTGACAAAAATTAACTGACGCTCAGAGGACAAATACTTACATTTGCAGATCACTTTTCTGCTTGACAACTGAAAAGCAAACTAGGGAATGAGCATGCTGATTGTGAGGAGAAAGGACTCTGAGACGTGATATTGCTAAGAGAAGGATCTTATGGTGGATTAAACTGTTTCACAATTTTAAAGGTGGATGGAAGTGCATCTATTTTACACCCCATTGCCACTGGCTACAATTAGTTTTAAAAAGGATGCACAGAAAGTGCACTGTTGTGTTCATTAATTATAAAGCACTATAGGTGCATGCTGCATGTGATAGACACAAAGCGTGCATTTACACGGCACCCAGAGCTCGAAATAAGGTATGCAATTTGAGCTACTCAAATTGTGTACCTTATTTTGAATCAATTTTGAAATTTGGCGCTGTTTACACAGTGCTTATTTTGAAATAAAGTGTTCTTCCGAAACATCCCTAACTCCTCATGGAATGAGGTTTACAGAGACATCGGAGTAGTAAACCTGTTGTATTTCGAAATAACAGGTGCGCTCAAAAGACGCGGAATAGCTATTTTGGGATACCTCCTGTATCCCGAAATAGCGCTGTAGTGTAGACATAGCCAAAAGGAAGCCAAGACTCTTAACATTCACTGACTCAAAAACAGTCTATTGGGTTAAGATCATGCATGAAAACCAAAGCAGACAGCAGTGAAAGGTACCAGCAGTGGAAAGCTAAAGAAGAGAAGAGGTGTTTCAGGAGAGATTTTCAGGAAGATTAGGAAGTGGCTTTGCATGTAGAAGGAGAGAAAATCTGGTCTAGAGCAGAGAAGTGGTATTAAGGCTTGTATTGAGATTCTGATGTTCACAGTAACTTTCCCAGACCTGAACAAGAGCTCTGTGTACTTGAAAGCTTGTCACACTCATCAACAGAAGTTGGTCCAATAAAAGATATTACTCACCCACCTTGTCTCTTGTATATCCTGGGATCCATTCAGCTACAGGAACACTACGAAGAAGGGAGAGAAAAGCATTTCATAAAAGAGAAAAATGTGATTATGAAACTACAGATGCTGGAAGAAGAATCTCAGGTAGATAGAGTGGTTACAGCAGGCCCATGGACAGGGGAAGTGTGATGGGGTGAGGGTATCCCGCACTGGGCCGGAAGGGGTTAACACCACACTTTTGATGGAGGAAGTCTCGCCCCTCTGGCTGCCCTGAGAACTGGAAGGGATGCTGGAGAAGGAGGGATGTGTGGTGGAAATGCCTCTGTTTCTCTGGAAGTGGGTGACGGGAGGGATCACGTGAGGATTACCTGTTGTGATCCCTCTCTCTGGGGTATTTGGCATTGGCCGTTGTGGGCAGACAGGACAGTGAGCTGGATGGACCTTTGGTCTGACCCAGTATGGCCGTTCTTATGTTCTTACTATGTTAAACATTAGTGGTCGGAGACAGGTTGGTAACGAATGGGATTTGTTAACTAGTTTCTTGAGCAAGGGCTTATCGACCATGTGACAGGTTGAGTCACGGAGATTCCCTCGAGACTGTCACCCCATGTGCTAATCCTACCACTGAGCCTGCCTACCTGCCCTCTGGCGCACCCCACTTCCCTGTCCTGTCCTACTGGGCCAGAAGCTTTGATCTCCCCCAGCCAAGGCACAGAGCCGGCATCACAACCCCGCAGCAGAGCAACACAGACACGGAGCCAGCTCTAGGAAGGCTCGGCTGTAAGACCCTTGACAGCACCCGGGAACACAGCCTGAAAGGGCCAAACCCCCAACTCAATCCGTGTTACTCTGTCTAAACATTTTACACAGAGCAAGCTCATAAAGATGTTCACCCCCTTTATCAGTGAGAGAGATGCACAGCTGTTGCTCCCCCAGGGAAGAATTATTTACACCGGGCTTGAAAATAAACAAAATGTTGGGGTTTTTTATGTACAAAAACAGGGTTTAAGTGATTGCAAGTGAAAACCAACAGATCAAAGTTACTCAGCAAAAATAAACAAAGCGTGCCAGCTAATCCTAATACACTAAAGGCTATGTCTAAACTCCCAGGTTATTTTGAAACAGGCTTGGTCATGTGGAGGCTCGCCTTGCTATTTTGAAATACTGGGAGTAGACATGCTCTCTGAGAAATTGTTACAAATGCATTTCCCATCCTAGTCCTTATTCCCGGTAAAATCCTTCAACTCACAGCTGATGTTTTCTCAGGCCTGAGTCTCACCGCTTCTTATGCATTCTCTTAGCCATGGTTTACACTAGGGAGTTATTTCGAAATAACTCCCTTTATTTCGAAATAACAAGCAGCGCGTCCACATGACCAAGCCTGTTATTTCGAAATAATCACTCCTGCTTTCCACGAGGAAAACCGCTCATTTTGAAATAGCGGTAGTGTGGGCGCTCCGGTACCCCTATTTTGAAATAACGACTCCCCTTAGTAATTTGAGCTAATTGCTCCCCAGGGCTTCCTAAGTCGAAGTAGCCAAAAAACTCAAAAAGAAATAACAAAATGTTTTTTAAGTACATTAGAAGCAAGAAGCCCGCTAAAAAACCTATGGGTCCCCTAGATGATCGAGCTATAAAAGGAGCAATCAAAGACGATAAAGCCATTGCGGAGAAACTAAATGATTTCTTTGCTTCAGTCTTCACAGCTAGCGGCTACACGAGCCAACTGCTATTTCGAAATTAATTCAAAATAGGGCTTATTTCGAAATTGGCAAACCTCATTCCATGAGGAATTGCTATTTCAAAATAAGCGCTGTGTAGATGCTTATTTCGAAATAGGGAGCCTCCAGCCCTTCCCAGGGTGCCCTGCTGGCTGTCCTGGCCACAAGGTAACTTTTGCCCTGATGCCCTGCCGGAACCAGCCTTAAATGCGATTCAGCATCCAATCAGTGTGGATGCGCTATTTCTAAATGCATTTTGTGTCTAGATGCGTTATTCGAAATAAGATATTTCAAAAGAACTATTTCAAACTTAGATATTTCAAAATAACACTGTAGTGTAGACATACACATTGGCATTAAGTACAATCTATGGATTAGGAACCAGGAAAGGTTCTTTTCTAACCCTATATCTTATTCCATTGTAAATACATACACACATGTGCACCCTCCATTTTTTTCTATCCTTTATGATTTTAACCTTGGGCAAATCACTTAACCCCCGTGTCTCCATGCTATGTAAGGTGCTGTCTATGCTCTTCCAGTCAATTTCTGTGTAGACAGGCCCTAAGAATTAAGTATTATATAATACAGGTTGAACCCCTCTAGTCCGACAATCTCTGGTCTAGGAGCATCCATAGTCTGGCATGATTTGAATGAGCCGGACGTCCACTTTTCATGGCTTTGGCCAAGTCTCCCGTGGTCCCATAAAGTTTATTTAGTGCCCCCAGTCCTGGCTCTCACTAGTCTGTGCTATTATTTACCTCTAATTCACCCCTAAATGTCCTCTAAGAGCCCAGTCAGCAGTAGACGTGTTGGTAAGGCTGCTAGACAATACTGACCTCTCGTGGTCCAGCAAATTCTCTGATTCGGCACCGATCAGGTCCCGAGGGTGCCAGATTAGAGAGGTTCAACTTGCATTATGCCTCTGTTCATTCCTGCGGTCTGTCATCATCTCATTTCTTCCTTTCATCTGCAGTGTCTGTCTGATCAAAGTATTTAATACCATCTCCAACCCTACAATATCTGACCCTCAATTCCAGCTTCCGTCATCGCCAGCTGCATACGATACTTCTGAACTCACGTGCTGAAATTTCTCCCCGAGTTATCAGAGTAGCTGGTTCTGTCTGCCGCAGCAAAGCCAATGTGTGATTGGTCCATAGTTAACCCAAATTGCTCAGGAACTGTCTTCTGATGCTGTGTTGATTCACAGTGAGAGCAGCACTGCACCCTTTAAATTGTATCTCACACCTGCTGCAGCCATTTGAAGACAATATTTACTAACAAAGATCCTATGAGATAAAAGTCTGAAAGGTGACAACTACTGACATAATTCATTCACACCTTTGACAACAACTCCCTACTTGCCATTATGTGAAAATAAACATTGACTCGCCTACCGCACATACTGCATGTAGAACATTGACAGAAAAGGCAGAAAGAAAGGGAACAGCCAGCACAGTTCCACTGTGGAATGCACAATCAACCTGTGGAACTCCTTGCTAGAGGATGTTGTGAAGGCCAGCAATTGAAAGTTTCAAAGAAACCCAAACTAGATAGATTCATGGTTAGGTCCATCAATGGTTATTAGCCAGGATGGGTGGGAATGGTGTCCTTAACCTCTGTTTGTCTGGGAATGGGCAACAGGGGAGGGATCACTTGATGTTTCCTTGTTCTGTTCACTCCCTCTGGGGCACCTGGCACTGGCCACTCTCAGAAGACAGGATGCTGGGTGAAACAGACCTTTGGTATGGCCCAGGGTAGCCGTTCTTATGGATTAACTCCACTTACTTGTTCAGTGTAGATACTCAAGGCCTGGGGAAACAACATTTATGCAAATGGAAACAGAATCCAGCCCCAAATGTTTAACATGCAAATGCAAATCCTTCATCGTTTGCTTATATCTGGGGTTACGGAGAAGATTCACTTTGTCCTAGGTAGATAACCGAAGCCATTTACATTTCAGAAACGTTCCTGCCTTTGATATTTCTCTGGTTCAGAGTGTGCCCTGCTTGTCAAGCAATAGACAGTTACTCCCACCCCCCGCCCTCCCAAAATTAGCCTCCTGAGCCAGGGCCGACTTATCCCCTAGGCACAGTGCCTAGGGCCCACGATACTTTTAGGGGCCCATGAAAATGTTTTAATTTCTTTTAAAATCAGAAGAAAAAAATGAACTTTTAGGGCCCACGAAAATCTATTCAATTTTGCCTAAAACAAACAAACAAAAAATGTTGAAGTATTTAAAGTTATATCAAAAATAATGTTTAATATATTTTTTTTTTTAGGGAGGAAGGGGCCCACCAAAGTCATAATGCAGCCCTGTCCTGAGCCTGCAAGAAGCCCTGTGTCGCAGGGGTAGGCACCCATGCTTGCAAAGTGGGCGGGGCTACGGAGTTCCATTTACATTAAAAACGGCTTCGCACACATGCAGCCACAGAAGAAGTCATTGGAACCTGACAAGCAGATTCAGCCCCGGACCCTGCAAAGAATTATTCCCATCGTGCATTTGAGCAGTCGCGCTGAAGTTACTCGCTTTGCTGGGCGAGGGTCATATTACATGCCGCGGGCTGAAAATATGCCCACATGGTTCCTGACAAATACCTGTGCATTTAAACCACGGAGTATAGTGGGCAATTTACATCCTTTGACATGGGGCTTTGAAGGGCATGAGCAGTGGCTATAATAGGCCGGGGCCTGGGCATATTCCTGCCCTGGAAAAAAATATGGGAATCTGGACTGCCAACAAGGAACAGCCAATGGGACAGTCGCCCCAGGGTGCAGTGAGTTATAATTGGCATGTTCCTGGCAGCTGCTGAGAAAAGGCTGGGGGAGACATGGCACAGTCCAACCGTTTGAGGGTTGGTTGCCCCCTAGCCCCGCCCCTTCCACCTGAGGCCCCTCCCTTTCTACCTGAGGCCCCGCCCGTTCCAGGGACCCGGAGCCAAGCCCCCTCCCCCTACATTGCCGGCGCTTGTGAAGCCTGTCGCCAGCCGTGGTGAAAATTACTTGACTGACATTTGATGTATGTTATATTCCAAAGGCAAAGGGCAAATTGCTCTTCAAAAGGGTTTCTGTAATGTAGAAGCCTGGTATAGCAAAGGAGATTTAACACTATCCGATGGGGGGGTGACTATGCCAGAGTCCAGCAAAACCACCTGGAAGTCCATTTTGGTTTGGTAGCAAAACTATAACAAGGAGCTCCCGAAGCCTCTACAGCCCGCTGCGGCGCTGAACTAACATGCACTGTAGTTTCCGCATCAGACTGTTGGTCTTTTAAGATTTCTGAACCCATGTGCCACACCTGGTCCCTCTCCGGTTTTGGAAGACACTTCAGATTCTTAAACCTTGGCTGTAGCACTGGAACTACCTTTAGAAATCTCACGTTGATACCTTAAGAACATAAGAACGGCCGTACTGGGTCAGACCAATGGTCCATCTAGCCCAGTATCCTGTCTGATGACAGTGGCCAATACCAGATGCCCTAGAGGGAAGGAATACAACAGGTAATCCTCATGTGATCCCTCCCCTCTCACCCACCTCCAGAGAAACATAGGCTAGGGACACCATTCCTACCCATCCTGGCTAATAGCCATTGATAGACGTAACCTTCATGAATCTATCTAGCTCTTTTTTGAACCCTGTTAAAGTCCTAGCCTTCACCACATCCTCTGGCAAGGAGTTCCACAGGTTACCTTCCTTGTGTTTTGTCAAATCTGCAGTGGAAGTGTTCTTAAAATGAACAACATGTGCTAGGTCATCATCCGAGAATGCTGTAACATGAAATATGTGACAAAATGCTGGTAAAACACAGAGCAGGAGACATGCAATTCTCCCACAAGAAGTTCAGTCACCAGTTTCATTAATGCATTATTTCTGTAATGAGTTTCATCGGCATGGAAGCATGTCCTCTGGAATGATGGGTGAAGCATGAAGGGGCATATGTATGTTTAGGATATCTGGCACATAGCTACTTTGCAGCGTTGGCTACAAAAGTGCCATGTAAATGCCTGTTCTTACTTTCAGGTGACATTGTAAATGAGAAGCAGGCAGCATGATCTCCTGTAAATGTAAACAAACTTGTTTCTCTTAGCGACTGGCTGAACAAGACGTAGGACTGAGAGGACTTGTAGGCTGTAAACTTTTACGTTGCTTTGTTTTTTAGTGCAATTATGTAATGAAAAAACCCCTACATTTATACATTGCATTTGCACAATAAAGAGATTGCACTAGAGTACTTGTAAGAAGTGAACAGAAAAATAGCATTTTGTTTCTCATTTTATACTGCAAATATTTATAATATAAAGTGAACACTACCCATTTTGTATTATATGTTGTAATGGAAATCAATACATTTGAAAACAGAGAAAAACATCCAAAAATAGCTACTATATTTCAATGGATTTTCTGTTGAACAGGGTGATTCAAATGGTGATTAACTCCCCCCAAACGAATCACGATTAAAATATTAACTGTGGTTAATCATGTGGGTTAACTGTGGTTCATTGACAGCCCTCCAAATTATTGATTTCATATATATTCTTTTATCACCATGTATGATTTTGGTTTCATACATGGTCCCGTTGAAGCCAGAGGGGCTACACAGGTGAGCTCAGGTGCAACCAGAATTTTGCTAAGGAGGGGGCTCAGGTTAGCAGCCCCACCACCTCTGCAGGTGAGTGAAGGTTCCTCACTGTCCGTAAGTGTTTTTCAGGATCAGGTTTTTTGAGCGGAGAAGCGCTTTGGAATACCCAGACCCTCTCAGGTGGCAAGGTGTTCTGTGTAATTGCAATAGAATTGATTATTGTTCTGTTTTTTTCCCTGGATTATTGTTCTGTTTTTTTCCCTTGTGTGTGGGAATCACGTGAAACAATATGCCTAGTAAAATCATACCGGTCCAGATTCCGCCGCTCTGCCTTACTCGGAGAGTCCTTCACGCTGCAAAGATTTCCACTGAAGCAGAGAAGGGGTGAAATCCTGCGGAAGACATCGGCAAAACTCCCATTGACTTCAGGTTTCACTGACCGGTATACTCTGTATGAGCAAGGGAAGCAGAATTTGTCCCAGAATAACCCTGGTGTGGCCGGTGAGAAATTTCTGGGGAGGAGGACTCAGGGTAAAAAAACCCACATGTGTTGCTCCGTTCTGCTGCTTGCTGTTTTTTTGCAGGACTAGGGTAAACTGTGACACTCGGTGCTATCATTTTCTAAGCGGAACTCCATGATAGAATATCTTCAGACTTTTATGGCCCCATGAAGCGGAATCCAAGTTGTAAGGACAGATAGCCCGGGTCTACACTAGGGCTACATCTAGACTGGCATGATTTTCCGGAAATGCTTTTAACGAAAAAGTTTTCCGTTAAAAGCATTTTCGAAAAAGAGCGTCTAGATTGGCAGGACGCTTTTCCACCAAAGCACTTTTTGCGGAAAAGCGTCCGTGCCAATCTAGACGCGCTTTTCTGCAAAAAAGCCCCGATCGCCATTTTCGCGATCGGGGCTTTTTTGCGGAAAACTATACTGTGCTGTTTACACTGGCCCTCTTGCGCAAATGATTTGCGCAAGAGGGCTTTTTCCCAAACGGGAGCAGCACAGTATTTCCACAAGAACACTGACGATCTTACATGAGATCGTCAGTGTTCTTGCGGAAATTCAAGCGGCCAGTGTAGACAGCTGGCAAGTTTTTCCGCAAAATCATCTGCTTTTGCGGAAAAACTTGCCAGTCTAGACTCAGCCTAGGGCATCATATCAAAATAACCCCCCTTATTTTGAAATTAAGCGTGGCGTCCACACGACTAAGCCCTTTATTTCGAAATAGCGGGCTGGTTATTTTGCGATCTGCGCTCCTGCTTTCCTCGGGGAATAATGCGGATTTTGAAATTGCGATTTCGAAAGAGCAGGAGTGTGGACGCTCTTCTGCTGCTGTTTCAAAATAGCGACTCCCCACAGTCATTCGAAGGAATTACTCCCCAGGGCTTCCTGGGGCGCTAAGTCGAGGTAGCGTGTCCACAATAACGAAGCCAGCCTCGGACTCATTTTGAGACTCCCCCGTAGTGTGGGCACGCTAGTTCGATGTTGTTATTGCAGGAGTTATTATTTTGAATTGAGTTATAATTTCCTAGTGTAGACATAGAATCACAGAATCATAGAACCATAGAGCTGGAAGAGACCTCAGAAGGTCATCACGTCCAGCCCCCTGCCTAAGGCAGGACCAATCCCAACTAAATCAACCCAGCCAGGGCTTTGTCAAAGCTGAGACATGGTCAGCAGCTTTAAAGATACCCTTTCCCCGAACTTTCCCTGTCCCGCTCCAAGCTCTGCCAATGTCTGATTTGCTCACGTGTCTCAATTCCCCTTTTTGTTTTGGGCCATTCTTCCACCCTTGTGAGAGATGTGTATTTAGACGACTCCATTCTAATTAGTCACAATTACAGCCTTTTCCAGCATCTTCTGTTGCCATAGTGATTAAGGGGGAGGGGAGGGAGAAATGAAACTAATGTTTATAAAGACATATGTGTTTAGTGTTGTTGGCAGATCTGTAAACTTATTAGTGCCTCCGCACACCATATAATTAAGATTCACTGGTAATTAGTCAATAGTTAAAAATAGGGCTGACTTGTATTGTGCTGCTGAAACCGCTAAGCTAATAATTTGTGTTCCATGCCCAAGATGCAGTTAGTGTCGTGAGAATTTTATGATACGTTTTACTTGAAAAAGTTCGGTTCCAAAAGCATATTTTAACAGTCACTTTATATTTGTGAATCTCAAGTATGGGGTCCAGTGATGTCCAAACGGACTGCATGTTTTTCTCAGATAGAAACGTTAAGCTAGGAAACGGCAGGCTTGACAGACTCAGGCGGGAATGCCAGCTCTTTTCATTTGTTGACTTGCATGGAAGTCAAGCGGCTCCTCCAAAGAAGCTGTTGAAAAATCCGCAGGAATGGCAGATGTGCCGCACAATGGGGCAGATGTCGGGCATTCGGAGAGTCGGGCCTGTATTTTCTGAGTATGCCGGGATTACGACGGTCTGTAGCTATAATCCTTTGCTAACCTGAAATGTCAAAGACAATGCAAATGCTGTAATGCGCTTACAGAAGTTATTTTGCCAAACTGCCCTATAAACACATTTTTTTTTTACATTTTCAATAAACCGCCTGTAATCTCCGAAATAAGTCCCACAAATGGCATGATTTTTTTTTCAGGTAACGTCGCCGCTGTTTTATATTATGCTCTGATTGGGGGTTTGGGGGGCATCTGAACGGGCTGTTCCGTGGGGTGGCCATGCCCAAGATACAACGATTTAGCACACAGACCGGCATTTGTCTTAAGTAAGCCAAGCCTTGGATCAGGGCACAGGGCTTAATTTGATTCCTTGGTGGATCTGAGGAACGCATCATCTTCTCAATGGCGGCTTGTCTCTAAAGCTTCCAAATCATTCCTCAATCTTTCCTTATTCCCTGGCTACAGATGTGTCTGGTTGTGCTCACACAACATTTAAAGCCCTGGTTGGTGCTTCGAAGTGGGGGGCGATAGCTTCAGAGGGGGTAAGCTCCGGTCCATATGGTGCAAGAGAGCCTTGGCTTTATGCTCTTGGGAGAGGGGCTTTTGTTGAGGTAAGGCAGGGTGGGGGACCTTTTTTGGGTTGGGGGCCGCTGACCCATAATAAAAGTCAGTCAGGGGCCGCACACAAGTGAGAAGCAAAAACAAACAAACAAAACCAAGTGCACACGCACCAAACCCTCGCTGACGCGGCTGACTGAGAAGGAGAAAGATACTCCTCACATTCCCCTCACACCCCAGAGAGGCCCCCACATTCCCCTCACACCCCAGAGAGGCCCCAACGAGTAGATTTTGTATGCCCCAGCCCCAAAGGAAGGTGTGCAGTGGGGCTGGAGCACCAGCACAGGCTCCCCTGTTGGGGATGGGGACAGGGGCGGCCTGTGAGCCTAGACAAACTAGGCAGTTGCCTAGGGCACCGCCGGCCCGGGTGCCCAATGATGACATCACGTGATTACGTCGTGGCCATTGATGGCTGTGCAGGCAGGGGCGCCGATTGGGCCTTTCTTGCCAGCTGCCGCAGCTGACCTCGGGCCGCTCCTGGGTGGGGAAGCCCTGAGTCTCAGGGGCATGATCCAGGCAAGCCGAGGGCTGTATCTGGCCCCTGGGCCTTAGGTTCCCCACCCTTGAGATAAGGGATGGGAGTTCCTTCCATTTCTACCTTGATCTCCCTGCAAAGAGGGTTGATTCTACTGAATGTCCTGTCCCAAGCCACCAAAGCAAGGAAGGACACACTAATTCTAAGGATGAGAATAGTCTTATTGACCCAAGTGGCCCATGACATGGCTCAGACATGAGGTGAGAAGGAACGAGCCAGGAGCTCCTAAATTTGGCAGAAACACGACTTCCTTGGGGAGACATGGCTAACCATCACTTCCCCTCTGTGCCTCATCTGCAGGACTCTCCCTTACTTCATGGGTGCAAAGCACATTTATTGGTTGCTCCACGTGTAACGGCAACAGGCAGAACCGAACCTGGGTCCTCTGGAGCTTAGGGCAGGAGGCGCTCCCGCTTGAGCGAAAGAGCCAGCTGGCTCTGGAGACTCATTATTAGCTCTGTAGGTGCACCCCATGGGACAGTGAACCACACCCAGTAGGTGTGTGGGTTACACACGTTCATTCAGTGTAGTGAGGGTATGTGTGACGGGGTGTGCACCGAGGCAGGTGGGGGTGAGACCCTGTGGGCGGAAGAAGCCCCGCCTCTTCACCCAGACTGAGCATGCTCCAAATGCTGGGGCAGCATAAAAGGCAGGAGAGCAGATCAGACTAGGCTGGCTGGCGAAGGATTAGGTCCTCCAGCCAGAGCTCCCGAGCTGCAGCAACCAGTGGCAGAGACAGCAGGAACTGGAGTCCCAGGAGACGGCCGCAATGCAATCCCCACAGAGTCCCAGGGAGAAGCCGCTGCCAGGGAACCGAGAGACCCAGCTGCTATATGGGACGCAGCCCCACCAGAGCTGGTAGGAAGTGACCCTGGGAGGGCACTGGAGCAGCCTCTCGTGCCCAGGCACACTTGGTGTGTTTCGGCTGGATTCCCCGCCAAGGGAGTGGTAGACCATTCTGCCGCTCACAGGGCCCTGGGTTGGGACCCAGTGGAGCACAGTGGGCCTGGGTCCCCCTACCAGAGCGCTTGCCCCAACCCTACTGACTCTGGCCATTAGGCCATATTGCCCTGAGACAAGGGTTATTTACTGACTCTGGCCATTGGGCCAGACTGCCCTGAGACAAGGGTTATTTACTGACTCTGGCCATTGGGCCAGACTGCCCTGTGACTAGGGCTATTTACTGACTCCCCGTGTCATCCTGAGCTAAGAGCTACTTACTAACTCTGGCCATTAGGCCATACTGCCCTAGATGAGGGCTACTTACTGACCCCCTGAGCTGCCCTGAGATAAGGGCTATTTACTGACTCCCTGTGTCGTCCTGAGCTAAGAGCTACTTACTGACTCTGGACATTGGGCCATACTGCCCTAGAGTAAGGGCTAGTTACTGACTCTCTATACTGCCCTGAAATGAGGGCTTCCTACTGACCCTGGCCTTTAGGCCACACCTCCCTGAGATAAGGACTGCTTACTGACTCTGGCCACTAGGCTGTACTACCCTGGAGCGAGGGCTGACCACTACAAAACCTGACCTGTAGACTGTACTGCCCAGAAAGAAGGGACAGCCTTATTGACCTTAGACACTAAGCTCTACTACCCTAGACTGCAGCTAGATATTTATGGACTATAGAGACTGTCACTGACCCTGCAGCCAACCATGTGGCATCTTTACCCCTGAGTACCCTGATCCCTGTGATGGGGTGTGCATCCAAAACGACATATGTACAGGACCAATGCTGCCTATTGACTTGAGCGAACTGTTGAGTTTCTACTAATTCACTTGACATTGGCAGAGAATTCTGACTTGACGGTGTTCAATGTTCTGTGACCTTGTGAATTTTCAGAGCAAATGTTTAGCTCCGATACTTGATTATTCAGCGAAAGCAAGCATCAAATTATGCGTTCAGTAGTAACACTTGCTTTTTGCACTCTTTCCGTATCTTGTACAGCCTCGTAACGTTTTTTCACTGCTCTGACTGAGTGACTATGTTAACTAACCAATGCAGCGCAAAAGAATTGTAAATGTCAACATTTAAAATGCACCCTCCAGTAGTCACACAAGCCACCCAATCAGGAAACAGAGGAAATACCATGTGATTGTCACTGAACACCACAGCCTCACTGTATATTTGCACCTCAGACAAACGAAACCATTTGCTTTCCAGTACAACAATTTGCATGAAGAATTTTGAATCAGGAATAGTTTTAAGAATGTCGCCATGTGTTCAGACAGTTGTGGAGAAAAATGGGGGGGTGGGTATTACTGAATTCATTCTATGAATTAATTACTCACTCGGCTCTAATAAGTATTGTATCTCCTCCCAACTGCACACAAATTCTGTCTCTCAGGGTTGTGTTTGTTTTTTGGTTGTTAATGTCAGTAGCTTTGGTGCAATGTCTCGATGTCCGTTGCAAAGTGAGATGTCTGACACAGAGGAAGAAGATGGAGCATTTTGGAGGGGAAATCTGGTGCAACGGTTTGTACTTGAGGGTATGTCTAGACTACAACCCTCTGGCGACAGAGAGATGTAAATTAGACATACCACAATTGCTAATAAAGCGGGGATTTCAATATCCCGCGCTTCATTCGAATAAAAATGGCCGCCGCTTTTTGCCGATGCAGCACTTTGCTGGCAAAAAGCGGCGGTCTAGACGGGGATCGGTCGACAAGGAAAACCTTTTCCGACCGATCCCTTATGCCTTTAGGCAGGGGCGGCCCTAAACTAGCTGCCAGCAACTGGCACCCTCGGTGCACCATGCAATCGGTGCCCCCATTTCCAACCCCTCAATGATATTGCGCCACCATTCGGCGCCCCATTTAACTTGGCACCTTAGGCGACCGCCTAGTTCTCCTGTATGGATAGACCGCCCCTGCCTCGGGGCCATTTTTATTCTAATGAAATGCGGGATATTTAAATCCCCACTTCATTAGCAATTTCGGTATGTCTAATTTACATCCTTCTGGCGACAGAGGATGTAGTCTAGACATACCCTGAATGTGCACATTTCTGCCCCATTTCCATTTTAGTACGGGAAGGATACTCGAGCAGGGACACACACATAAACCCAATCTTGCTCCCATTGACATTACCGGAGGCTTTGCCACTGGCTGCAGCCGGAACAGAAATGCAAGTAGCAAGGTGTTCCGTGGTGCATTATGGGTAGGATTGCATTAGGATGCCCAAACTCCCATTGACTTCAATGGGAGCAGAATTAGGTCTTTGTTGATCTAGGTATCTGCCCCGGGAGTATCATGCTGGTGTGAAGTCAACATTGCTGGTGCATTGGCTTGTTTAAATTAAAGCGTGAAAAACAACTGAGAGTCCTACAACAGCCAGAGACATTTTTCTGTGGTTAGAGGTCCATGAAAATGTCAGAAGATGGAATCCGCATATAAGGGTACGTCTACACCAGTGTTTCTCAACCTTTTTTATAAAGTACCCCTTTAAAAAACAACAGCCCCTATAAATGCCCCCAGTACCTACAGTTTTCAAACACACAAACATTTTTTCGGCCATTGCAACACATTTGTTTAAACAACTTAATCGTAGCCCAGCGGGCGATGACATTTGGGGTGTGAAAAATACAAGAATAATAAAACACTGTAAAACTTACAACAAAAATTCAGTTTTCTCCACATTTCTGTTGTGTTGACGTACCCTCCCTCCCCCCCTCCCCAGACTTCTATCAAGTACCCCTAAGGATACTCATACCCCTGGTTGAGAGACTGGTCTACATGACAGAGGAAAATCGAAGCTGCTGCTGTCGATCTTCCAGGGTTCAAATGGGCGGGTCTAGTGAAGACAGCTAATTAAAATGGACAGGGGTGCTCCAGTTGATGCCGGTAACCCTGCTCTCACGAGGAGTAGGGGAAGTTGAAGTAAGAGTTCACTTCCTTCGACTTCCTACAGTGTAGACAGCACCACAAGACGAGTTAAGGGACTTCGATTTCAGCTACGAAATTAAAGTAGTGGAAGTTGCGTATCTTGGAACCATGGAACGTTAGAACTGGAAGGGAGCTCGAGAAGTCATCGAGTCCAGTCCCCTGCCCTCACGGCAGGAACCAGTACTGTCTAGAGAAAGGGTGGCCAACCCGAGGCTCTTCCCCCCCCTTAAAGTGCAGCTCACGAAGCTTCCCCACGACTCATGAAACCGCCCCTGCACCCTAGAAATGGTCTTGGGCCCCTGGCTCCCTGTGCTCTCTGGGGCAGGAGAGCCATTCATTGCAGAGATTCAAAATGGCACTGCCAAGATGGCGCTGGCCGACGGGCACCTTATGTGGCCAAAAGCCTTGTCTTTTCTTTTAAAGGGGCAACGGTTTTTTTTTTTTTTGTTTTTTTTTTTTTTGCTTAACACTGTTTCGGCTCTCTTCGTTTAATGGATTGGCCACCCTTGGTCTATCTAACCTGCTCTTAAATATCTCCAATGATGGAGATTCCACAACCTCCTTGAGCAACTTATTCCAGTGCTTAACTACCCTGACAGTTACAAAGTTACGTAACTCTTAACTCAACTTTGTCCTGTAGTATCGACGTACCCTAAGGTGCACTCCACAGGTAGGTTTAAGACTGTCTCCTACCATGTAACAGACTAATACCAATAGATGCAGAAGAGCTTTCATTCCCTTCTGGTGGATCACGCAAGTAGTCTCAGGGTCATCTATACATCTGCTTTACTGGGCCTTTTCTTGCAGTTCATGCTGTCTGCCAACCAGAACTAGGGGTAGTTTAGAACCTCGTTTTACTGCCTTCTTCCAGCTAGTTCTTAATGGCCTTCCCTACCGTGTTCTCCAGTAATCCCACTCCCTGGTAGGTCATGCCAGGATCTCTGCTGGAATGTTAGCCCATGTTGTATGTGGCACACGAAGCAACGCGGGTATGTTAGAACATACCCAGCCCATGCTCTAGCTCCACACACCCGGAGGAGTTTGCAGGGAGTCACGGCAAAGGGATTCATTCTGCCATGCATCCCTGCCTCTTCCCGGTCAGCCTGCCCGGGGTCCATTTGGAACAGGTGTGACCGGTATCGCTTCCCTTCTTTGCTAGAAACGTGGCTTGGCGTGGGGAGAGGAACTCTAATGCCCCTGATTTAGGGCGACGGGCACATGGGTGGCGTTTCAGGGGGCTGGACGACAAGGTCAAATAATCCAGAAGATTCCCCGGGACACGGCAGGAAGAGAAGCAAATGAGCGGGAGCAAATTGCTGCCTGGATTTGTAAAACTTTTTACAAAGAGGGGGAAGGAGCAGGGTTCTCACTACACAGTGACTGGCTGATCTAGCGAGACAGGCTGACTTGATGCCATATTGGAGTGGAAGGAGTGGGGCTAGCCGGACACAAGTGGCCGAGAAACACCCTGCAGCTAGCCCCGAGCTCTGAGTGCAGGGGTCAGCCTGGAGAGGGGAAAATTGTTCTCTAGTCACTTGATTCTTGCCGCTAACTTAGGCTGGCTCCATAGGGAGCAGCGTGCAGCTCTCTGATGCCGGGTGAAACACGAGGATGCTCCCATTGGGTACATCTAGACTACGTTCTTCTTTTGAAAGGAGATATGCAAATGTGGCACAAATTTGCATATCTTCTTCCGATCACTTTTCTGAACGTGTTTCTTTTCGAACGTGAAAGCAGGATAGACGGGGAGGGGGGAGGTTCAAAAGAACCCCCCCTTATTGAAAGAACTCTTCTTCCTTAAAAAATGAGGTGTACGGGGTTCTTTCGAAAAGGGGGGTTCTTTCGAAACCCCCCCTCCCCCGTCTAAACAGCTTTCGCGTTCAAAAAGAAACGCTTTCGAAAAAGCGATCGGAAGAACATATGCAAATGAGTGCTGAATTTGCATATCTCCTTTCGAAAAAAGAACATCGTCTAGATGCACCCACAGGGTGGCAGGGCATCCTTTAGGGCAGGGGTGAGGAATACATCAGGGGCTGCACACAAGTGAAAAGCAGAAAAAAAGCCCTTCTCTGTGGCCCCGGACTGAGAAGGAGAAAAACCCTCCCCAACATCCCCCTCACACACCAGAGCCAAGGCGGGGCCCAGCCTAATAGATTTTGTGTGTTCCAGCCCTCAGCGGGCTAGCAGGGGGGCTGGAGCACCAGCATGGGCTCCCCAATGCTGGGGGGAGGCTCTGAGCCTTGGGGGCCGGATCCAGGCAAGCCAAGGGCCGCCCTGGGCCTGAGGTTCCTCACCCCTGCTCTAGGAGAAGGAGGCGCTCAGTTATCGGCAAGCGAGGCTGCAAGGGGGCGGGGGGGTGGCTGCAGCACAGCGCTCAGGTTAAAGCAGCGAGAGGATAATCAATGTTGGCATTTTTAGGCTAGAATTAAAAAAAAAAAGAAAGAAAAGAAAAGCTGCTGCACTACCAGGAAAATGGATCCCACGACAAACACCCTGTTCTGTTCCCTCCCTCTGGCCCTGGCCAGAGTCAGAAGGCAGGATACCAGGCCAGGTGGACCATCGGTCTGACCCGGCGTGGACTGTCTAGTGCACGTCTCCAAACCCTGCAGCTGCCTTGACTCAGCAACACGCACCATGGCCTCCAGGGGGTGTTTTCACCAGGTGGAGCCAGGCCTGGCCTGGCCACAGGACTCCATGCCAGGACATCCTGAGTTCTAATCTTACCTCCGACAACATCCCTCTGCATGTGCTTGGCAATTCACTCTCCTGGGCCTCCACTAGAAGGAAGGGCTACCTACAGTCACGCATCCCTCGGGGACACTGTCAGGCTCCATTCATTGGCCAGAAGGGGCCATTAGGACCCCCAAGTCTGAACTCCTGTGTCGCCCAGGCCAGCAATTCCTACCACAGAGGGAATTATTTTCCCCTATCGCATAAGCGAGCCCAGAGACTGTGGGCTGCTGCTGTTTGTGAGGTATTTGGAAGAGGGGCTGTAGCCATAGGCCTTTAGCCCTGCTCTACACTCAGGAGTTATTTTGAAATAACCCCCCTTGTTTCGAATGAATAAGCAGAGCGTCCACATGACCAAGCGCCTTATTTATAACGGGCTGGTTGTTTTGAAATCCGTACACCTGCTTTCCTCGGGGAATAATGCTTATTTCGAAATAGAAGTCGTGTGGACGCTCCAGGGCCGCTATTTCGAAATAACGACCCCCCAGAGTCATTTGAAGTAATGACTCCCCAGGGCTTCCTGGGGCGCTACGTCGAGGCAGCGCTTCCCCATAAACAGCGCCCACCTGGGACTCATTTTGAGCCTCCCTCCTAGTGAGGACCCGCTATTTCGAGTTTGTTATTTCGGGAGTTCTTATTTTGAATGTCGTTATTTTGAAATGGTTTCCTAGCGCAGACCTGCCCTTAGTGACAAACACCTCTGAGAGATGTCGCAATTGCCACTCACACTGGCTAAAACTTACCTCAGGCCGCTGGCTTTGTCTCCTGGCTGTGGGGTGGTGTTCAGTGTTCTGTGGCCGCTGAGTTGTGCACACGGGTTAGAAAGGCGCATGTTGTTACTGGTAAGTACACCATGTGCTAGGCAGTAGCACACATAGGCAGACACAATTCCTGCCCCAAATGACTTATGCTGGGTAAGAAGGGTGCAATCTTGTATGCAATGTAATACACAGTGGTTTAATTGAATAAGTGCATTCAATGCTTCCATGAGGAGGCCCTGATTCCCCAGAGGGAGAGAACACAACAGGGAATCATCACGTGATCCCTCCCCTGTCGCCCACCACCAGAGAAACAGAGGCTAGTTAGCCATTGATGGACCTAACCTCCATGAACCTATCTAGCTCTGTTTTGAAATCTGTTAAAGTCCTAGCCTTCAGCAAATCCTCTGGCAAGGAGTTCCACAGGTTGACTGTGCGTTTAAGGGCTTCTTTAGATCTAAGCATGTGCTTAAGGGCCATTTATTTCCAGGGGACATACACAGGCTTAAAATCAACCTTGTGCTTACCTGCTTTGCTGAATGGGGGCCTCAGCTGGCTGATTTCTTGGCAGCAGGTAGGGATAGGGGCTGGAAAATGAAACTTGGACAGGGGAGTAGCTGCCGTATTGCATGGAGCAGCCTGGACAAAGACCTCAACGGAGCTGGGAAGAAGTAGGCAAATGGAGTAGTCAGGCTGGTATCTTTGGGGAAGCAAAGATGGAAGGGTGAACAGTGTAAAGTGGACCATAAAGATGCCCTGCGAACCAAAATGGTGAAGGACAGGAAGTAAATTCAGATGGGTAGGTCACTGGCCAAGAATTCAGGTGAGCGAAGTTCTGTTCCCTGCTATGCCGCGTGCCTCCTTAGGCACCTGCCCTTCAGCCTCCCAGCGCCTCGGTTCCCCATCTGTACAATGGGCATAACTGTCCGTTCCTCCCTTTACAGAAGACTTGTGAGGATAATTCTTTTGAAAGATGGTGATGCGCTCCAATATGGCCAAAACAGTGAGAAGTCCTGTGGCCCCTTAGAGACTAACAAATATCTAGTATCGTGAGCTTTCCTGGGCAAAACCCACTTCCTCAGATGAGGTGATACCCCCAGGATTATTGACTCTGCTGCGCGGCTGTGCTGCCTTGAGAAGAAGGGTTGCTTTATGGACTCGCTGGCTGCTAGGCCTTGCCACCCAAAAGGTGAGGCGCTGCAGCCACTGAAAAAGTCTGAATTTCCCTTCCCCGCCCACGTTTTTCCTCTGTGGTCTGGCACCCTGGGCCACAACGCATTAATAACTTGAACACTGGCTGACACGCGCTCGGGAGGAAGATGGGGGGCGGGACAGGAAGACCGACATCTGTTTAGACACAGCAGCTATGGCAGGATTCCTGCCGTGTTCAAGACAGCTTGTTGTTTTAGAGCCACCTACAATTTCAGCTCACTCTCTGTGGCTGTGTCTAGACTGGCAAGTTTTTCCGGAAAATCAGCCGCTTTTCCAGAAAAACTCACCAGCTGTCTACACTGGCTGCTTGAATTTCCAGAAAAGCACTGACGATCTCATGTAAAATCATCAGTGCTTTTCCGGAAAAACTATGCTGCTCCCATTCGGGCAAAAGTCTTTTTCCGAAAGACTTTTGCGCAAAAGGGCCAGTGTAGACAGCTCAGATTTGTTTTCCGCAAAAAAGCCCCGATCGTGAAAAAGGCGATTGGGGCTTTTTTGCGGAAAAGCGCGTCTAGATTGGCCACGGACGCTTTTCCGCAAAAAATGCTTTTGTGGAAAAGCATCCTGCCAATCTAGACGCGCTTTTCCAAAAATGCTTTAACGGAAAACTTTTCCGTTAAAAGCGTTTCCGGAAATTCATGCCAGTGTAGACGTAGCCTGTGAGTAGAGACTCCAAGGACACTTGAGAGTGGGACCGCAGCGGGTCCGTGAGTGAACCGGTGTCGCCCACAGGCACGCTGGCCTGCTAACCACAAATTCAAGAACAGCCTGGGAGGAACCTGCCGTTTTGTGGTGCAACTATGAATTCAGGTCGGTGCCTTTCTGCACCACTGGTTTCATAGATGGGTGTGAAAGTCTCCAACCCTGTGGGAAATTCCTCCGTGCCTTATGGGAACAGTTTCGGAGTGGTAGTTTTCAAAGGTATCCAGGGGCGCAGACAGCCTATATGGGCCCTTGTGCGGGTGGGGAGGGGGGGAAGGAAGGGGTCTAGGGGCCGGCCTGAGGGCAGCCAGCCTCAACACCAAGATTTAAAGGGCCCATGTCTGGGAGACCCTTTAAATTGCCAGCCCCTCGGGCAGCTGCCTCCTTTCCCTGCTTCCCCCCATCTCTGTTGACTTGCCCTGAGACTCCGCCCCTTTCAGGAGCACGGCGCAGGCCCCTCCCCTGCCCGGGGGCTCAGCATGGCTGTTGGCTCTCTGACCTGCAATGAAAGTGCCTAAGTACTAGGGCGGACGACTGTTCTTTTAGGGAAGAAGCCACGTCCCTAGCGTAATGTCACTGAAAATCAACAGGGTTGCCTAACCCCTCAGGAAGTGGTGCTTTTAGCATATGCAGTAGAGGCTCGTGGCTTTAGCCCCTAAGGTCCCCGGTTCAGTCCCGCCTGCCGCCAAGCCAGGTCCATCAGCTGCACTAAGGAAGAATTTGACTTGAGGACTTTACCTTGAGGCCTTTTCCTTGGTCTGAGCAGGCCACAAAGCGGCACGTTTTCATTGCACGGCACAAACTCCCTCCTGCTACCCCTGTGTCGGAAGAGGGGGTGGATTTCTGCTGCCTGGATTTCTGAACGCAGCAGCAAAATGGTTCGCTGCTGCCCATTAATTGCACACTTTCCCTTTTGTCATTTCCCCAGTTCTTACGCAGGACTTGCCAGAGCCCATTAGACCATTGGTTCATCAAATTCCATCTTCCGCCTCTAGCACCGGCCACGACCCGAGGCTGCAGAGGAAGTCAAATGTTACCTCCGCAATCCACCTAGCTAACTGTACAGTTCTGTACATCAGCGGGGAGGGGTGGAAAAACTCTTCCCGGACTGCCTCAGGAGCTTAGGTTATGCACTGAAGCATGAGATTTGATTACCTCTATTTCGGGATCTTAGCTTGTAGAGCTACAACTGTTTGTGGTTCTGAAATTACCCAGCCTCTGTAGTTGACTGGATGACCTCCTTTGGCTCTGAATTCCCTAAATTAGCTGCTCTAGATAAAGTCGTATTTCCTCTTCTTTGTTCTACATGTTCTGCATTTCAAATTCATCACATAATTCCTCGCACTTACATTACAGGCAGGGTAAAAAAAAAAGGGGGGGGTCAGTTTTCACATTCCAATATTCTTCTGCAGACTTTCTTCTAACTCTGCTCCTTTCTAAGCGAAACCAACCTCATTTTTACACTTTCAGTTATGCAGCCCACTTACAATCTTCATTTCCCTTTCCTGGACCTTTCCAGCCCACATTGGCTTCTTCCTCAGTTTCCCTGGAACAAAAGCAAGCATCATCCATGTAACTTCTTCTTCACACAGCACCTAGTCAACCTGTGGAACTCCTTGCCAGAAGAGGCTGTGAAGGCTAGGACTATAACAGAGTTTAAAGAGAAGCTACATCATTTCATGGAGGTTAGGTCCATAAAAGGCTATTAGCCAGGGGGTAGGAATGGTGTCCCTGGCCTCTGTTTGTCAGAGGCTGGAGAGGGATGGCAGGAGACAAATTGCTTGATCATTGTCTTCAGTCCACCCCATCTGGGGCACCTGGTGCTGGCCACTGTCGGCAGACAGGCTACTGGGCTAGATGGATCTTTGGTCTGACCCAGTACGGCCGTTCTTATGTTCTAACTTCCAGGTTCTCCTTTGGGAGAATAGGCTTTCTAGAATCACAGAACCCCAGGGCTGGCAGAGACCTCAGGAGTCACCAAGTCTAGCCCCCGCCCAAAGCAGGACCAACCCAACTCAATCATCCCAGCTAGGGCTTTGTCAAGTCAGGACTTCAAAACCTGATGAACAACTAAGGATTATCCACAAAAGCACCCCCATTAATCTCAGCCAGAGCTACTCCACTCTGTAAGCTCTGGGGGCCACAATGATACTCACAGCGCATGCCGAGGGCCGCAACTTAAGTGTGGTTGCAGATACATGCAAATATACATGCAAATTTATTTACAAATAGCTTCTTTCACACTGACGGGCATGAATACAAAGATGAAGGCAAGACTATGCAACACACAGGCCCCATTTAAGTCAGTGTTGCTGATATGAATAAAATGCAATATTTACCTGATTTCCACCCATATGACAGCACTTTTAATGAGCAACGACAGTCCAGGAATTTAACGACTAAAACGCATATCAGCAGAAGACCATTGTACAGGCAGTCCCCGACTTACGCGGATCTGACTTACGTCGGATCCGCAGTTACGAACGGGGCTTTTCTCGCCCCGGAGGACACGGACTGCGGGACCTCGTGGTCCCGCCGCCCGTGTACTCCGGGGCGAGAAAAGCTGCTCCGCGTCTCCCTGGTCTGCAGACCAGGAAGACGCGGAGCAAAGCCGCGGAGGGGCTCGGGCAGCCGGGCAGCCCAGGCGCGCCTAGGCTGTCCTGCTGCGGGCGTGCTCCAAGGCTTTGCTCCCCGTCTACCCGTCTCCCTGCAGCCCGCTGCGGGCGTGCTCCAAGGCTTTGCTCCCCGTCTCCCTGGTCTGACCAGCAGACCAGGGAGATGGGGAGCAAAGCCTCGGAGCACGCCAGCAGTGGGACAGCGCGGCGCGCCTGGACTGTCCTGCTGCCCCCGTGTTCTGCGGCTTTGCTCCGCATCTCCCAGGTCAGCAGACCAGGGAGACGGAGCAAAGCCGTGGAGGACTTGGGCGTCCGGCCACCCCCGTCTCCCTGGTCTGCTCGGGGGGGGGGGTGCAGCTAGTGCCCCCCCAAGAAGACCAGGCTTTTCTTGCCTACCCCTGGGGTAGAGCAGCTGGGGGCTGCCAGGTTGGTCCCGCAGCGCTGCTCCGGACCAACCCGGCAGCACCCCAGCTGCTCTGCCCCAGGAGTCCTGATTCAGCCGCTGCTGGTCAGTTTCAGCAGTGGCTGAATCAGGACCTGAGGCAGAGCAGCTGGGGTGCTGCTGGGTTGCTCCAGTAGCGCCGAGGAGCCACGCTACTGGAGCAACCCAGCATCACCCCAGCTGTTCTGCCCCAGGCGTCCCAAGTCAGCCGCTGCTGAAACTGACCAGCGGCTGACTACAGGAAGCCCGAGGCAGAGTTGCTCTGCCCCAGGCTTCCTGGAATCAGCTGCTGATCAGTTTCAGCAGCAGCTGACTTGGGGACGCCTGGGTTTCTTAAGTTGAATCTGTATGTAAGTCAGAACTGGCGTCCAGATTCAGCCGTGGTTGAAACTGATCAGTTTCAGCAGTGGCTGACGCCAGTTCCGACTTACATACAGATTCAACTTAAGAACAAACCTACAGTCCCTATCTTGTACGTAACCCGGGGACTGCCTGTAGTGACTACTTTTTTGTTTTGGCTCCCACCCATGGGCTGTGTGTTAAGCCCCACGTAAACCCAAACCGCATCGCAGGCTGCAAACAAAAGGGCCGTGGGCTGCATGCAACCCGTAGCCCTGATCTCAGCCATCATAGCACTAGCGAAGAGAAGAGGTGTTCCCTGTGGTAGGGAGGTAGGTCCGACCCCCACAGAGAGGAAGTTAAGGAAACTTTCACACCCACTTGAATCTACTGGAGGGATTTTTGTAGCCCTGGAAAATGCCATTTCTCAGGCTATGTCTACACTGCAGGCTTCTTGCGCAAGAACTTTTTTGCGCTACGCAATTTGCGTCGCTTCTTTCGAGTTAATTTCAAAATAGCTTCTTTCGAAATTTGGCGCTGTCCACGCAGCACGTATTTTGACATGAATGGCCATTCCGAAACGTCCCTTACTCCTCGTGGAAGGAGGTTTACAGAGGCATCAGAATAATGCCTGTTCTATTTCAAAATAATGGGCACGCTCAAAAGACGTGAAATAGCTATTTGGGGATACCTCCAGGATCCCGAAATAGCGCTGCAGTGGAGACACAGCCCTGGCATAACAGACCCAGGGAGAAAAGCCAGTTCATGTGCCGAGAGGGGGATGTGCATCTGTGTCGGCCTTTGATAAGGTTGCCCATCATCAGTGTATCGGAGCACCCAACTCCTCCCGGTCGAGACCCCAACCATCCTATCTACCATGTCTGGCAGTCAGCCTCTTGGTTATGATGGTTATGATGGTACTGGGTCCATGAGGGCAAGGGACTGGACTCGATGACCTCTCAAGGTGCCTTCCAGGTCTAATGTTGCTATGGCATCCACTGAACCTTCCTCCAAAACATTTCACTCTCCACCACTGCTGGCTTCCTCTCTATCCCTCAGGTCAGAAGAACATAGGAAAGGCCCTACTGGGTCAGACCAAAGGTCCATCTAGCCCAGTGTCCTGTCTTCAACAGTGGCCAATGCCAGATGTCCCAAAGGATGGGAACACAACAGGTAATCCTCATGGGATCCCTCCCATCACCCACTTCCAGAGAAACAAAGGCTAGGGATGCCATTCCTACCCATCCTAGCTAATAGCTATTGATGGACTTGTCCTCCATGAATCTATCTAGTTCTTTTTTTGAACCCTGTGAAAAGTTCTAGCCTTCACCACATCCTCTGGCAAGGAGTTCCACAGGTTGACTGTGCACTGAGTGAAGAAAAACTTCCTTTTGTTTGTGTTAAGTCTGCTGCCTATTCATTTCATTTGGTGACCCCTAGTTCTTGTGTTGTGGGAATAAGTAAACAACTTTTCCTTATTCACTTTTCCCACACCAGTCATGATTTTATAGACCTCTATCCTATCCCCCCCTTTGTCTCCTCTTTTCTAAGCTGAAAAGTCTCCATCTTTTTCATCTCTCTTCCCATGGGACCCGCTCCAAACCCCTCATCATTTTTGTTGCCCTTCTCTGAACCTTTTCCAATGCCAAGAGATCTTTTCTGAGATGAGGAGACCACATCTGTACGCACTGCAATGTACAACTGGGTAGCGTTCCTTTCCATGCCCGTGAGCTCTCTAGTAGCGCTCACCATGTTTTCTGTTTCCAGCCAGATCAGCAGTGACTCTGTTTAGTCCACATGGTGAATTGAGTCCCACCACCCCGTGAAGTTCGTTCACCTCCTGTTGGTGGGGGAGCTAGCCAGGGAGCGATGTTGCCATCTGAGTTCTGCACTAGCCGAAGGAGGAGTTAGGATCGGCTCGCTCCCTCTGGTTGCCGGGGGACCAGTTCTGGTTGCCGGGGGACCAGTTCTGGTTGCCGGGGGACCAGCTCTGGTTGCCGGGGGACCAGCTTGCCTTTCATTCAGATCCAGGACAATCCTTGTACCCAGAGAGGTTCAAAACCATGTTGTTTCCAGCTCTTACAGTGAAAGTTTCTTCTAAGAAAACCACTGGAACTCCCTGATGCAGCAAACAAGTTTTCTAAGCAGACCCAGTTATAAAAGAAGCCCAAAGGTGGCAGCAGCCTGTCTTTTACTTTTAGTTACGCTGGGCTGCAAAGTCTGGACGAGCTTTTGGTCTTGGCCCAAACTAGCAGGGGAAAGTGCCTACCGGAGACAGGGCCTAAAAACTGCCGGAGAGAGTCGCTAAGGAGCAAACCTGCTAGGATTCTGTAAAGAGATGCATTATTTTAGGGACTTCCTGGAAAGGCAACGTCGCTTGCATATGATTGCCTGGCTCTCTCCTCCCGCAATCAATCTGTGGAACTCCTTGCCGGAGGAGGTTGTGAAGGCTAGGACTATAACAGGGTTTAAAAGAGAACTAGATAAATTCATGGGAGTTAAGTCCATAAATGGCTATTAGCCAGTACGGGTAAGGAACGGTGTCCCCGGTCTTTGTCAGAGGGTGGAGATAGCTTGATCATTACCTGTTCGATTCGCTCCTTCTGGGGCGCCTGGCATTGGCCACTGTCGGCAGACAGGGTGCTGGATTGGATGGACCTTTGGTCTGACCCAGTACGGCCGTTCTTATGTTCTTATGCTCTAGAATGAAATTCATTGTCAGCAATTAATAGCAGAACGGCCCATGCTATGTTCTCCTCCGGCCTTAGAGACTCATGGACTGGTATTACCCACGTCGGATTCCCACACAGGCTGGACTTACAAGGCCACCTGGTCAGGTCATGAAATGGGGGGGAGGGGCTTTTTTGCACAAAACAGGACTGTGCTGTTTACACTGGCCGTCTTGCGCAAATGATTTGCGCAAGAGGGCTTTTGCCCAAACGGGCGCAGCATAGTATTTCCGCAAGAACACTGACGATCTTACATGAGATCGTCAGTGTTCGTGTGGAAATTCAAGCGGCCAGTGTAGACAGCTGGCAAGTTTTTCTGCAAAAGCAGATGATTTTGCAGAAAAACTTGCCAGTCTAGACACAGCCTTGGAGGATTGTGTCCAGTTCTGGGCCCCACATTTCAAGAAAGATGTGGAGAAACTGGAGAAGGTCCAGAAAAGAGCAACACAAATGATGAAATGACAAGGAGTCCTGTGGCACCTTATAGACTAACAGATTTATTGGAGCATAAGCTTCCGTGGGCAAAGACCCACTTCGTCAGATGCATATAGTGGAAATTTCCAGAAACAGGTATAAATATGCAGGCCACAATAAGGCTAGAGATAACGAAGTTAATTCAGTCAGGGAGGATGAGGCCCAATTCTAGCAGCTGATGTGGAGGTGTGAACACCGAGAGAGAAGAAACTGCTTTTGTAGTTGGCTAACCATTCACAGTCTTTGTTTAATCCTAAACTGATGGTATCAAACTTGCAGATGAACTGTAGCTCAGCAGTTTCTCTTTAAAGTCTGGTCTTGAAGTTTTTTTGCTGCAGGATGGCTACCTTTAGATCTGCAATTGTGTGTCCAGGGAGATTGAAGTGTTCTCCTACAGGGTTTTGTATACTGCCATCCTGAATATCAGATTTGTGTCCATTGATTCTTTTACGTAGGGACTGTCCAGTTTGGCCGACGTATATAGCAGAGGGGTATTGCTGGCACATGATGGCATATATTATATTGGTAGATGTGCAGGTGAATGAACCCGTGATGGTGTGGCTGATGTGGTTAGGTCCTGTGATGGTGTCGCTGGTGTAGATATGTGGGCAGAGTTGGCACCGAGGTTTGTGGCAGGGATTGGTTCTTGAGTTAGAGTTACTGTGGTGCGGTGTGTAGTTGCTGGTGAGAATTGCTTCAGATTGGCGGGTTGTCTGTGGGCGAGGACTGGCCTGCCTCCCAAGGCCTGTGAAAGTGAGGGATCATTGTCCGGGATGGGTTGTAGATCACTAATGATGGACGGTCTAGCGAACATAAACTATGAGGCCTTGGAAAGGGTTCAGAAAAGGGCAACTAAAATGATTAGGGGTTTGGAACGGGTCCCATATGAGGAGAGGCTAAAGAGACTGGGACTTTTCAGTTTAGAAAAGAGGAGACTGAGGGGGGATATGATAGAGGTCTATAAAATCATGAGTGGCGTGGAGAGGGCTGATAAAGAAAAGTTAGTTATTCGTTCCCATAATAGAAGAACTAGAGGACGCCAAATGAAATTAATGGGTAGCAGGTTTAAAACTAATAAAAGGAAGTTCTTCTTCACACAGCGTGTTGTCAACCTGTGGAACTCCTTGCCAGAGGAGGCTGTGAAGCCTAGGACTATAATAGAGTTTAAAGAGAAGCTGGATACATTCATGGAGGTTAGGTCCATAAAAGGCTATTAGCCAGGGGATAAAATGGTGTCCTTGGCCTCTGTTTGTCAGAGGCTGGAGAGGGATGGCAGGAGACAAATCGCTTGATCATTGTCTTCGGTCCACCCTCTCTGGGGCACCTGGTGCTGGCCACTGTCGGTAGACAGGATACTGGGCTAGATGGACCTTTGGTCTGACCCAGTACGGCCGTTCTTATGTTCTTATGAGGGAAGGCTGAAAGATCTGGCCTTGTTTAGTTTGGAAAAGAGGAGACTGAGAGGGGACAGGAGAGCGGTTTTCAGGTATCTAAGAGGGTGTCACAAGGAGGAGGGAGAAAAATTGTTCTCCTTGGCCTCTGAGGACAGGATGAGAAGCAATGGGCTTGAATTGCAGCAAGGGAGGTTTAGTTTGGACATCAGAAAAAACTCCTAACTGTCAGGGGGTATGTCTACACTACAAAGTTAGTTCGAACTAACGTCCGTTAGTTCGAACTAACTTTCATAGGCGCTACACTAGCGCTTCGTTAGTTCGAATTTAATTCGAACTAACGGAGCGCTTAGTTCGAACTAGGTAATCCTCATTCCACGAGGATTAAGCCTAGTTCGAACTAGCTAGTTCGAATTAAGGGGTGTGTAGCCCCTTAATTCGAACTAGTGGGAGGCTAGCCCTCCCCAGGTTTCCCTGGTGGCCACTCTGGCCAACACCAGGGAAACTCGTCTGCCCCCCTCCCGGCCCCGGACCCCTTAAAGGGGCACGGGCTGGCTACGGTGCCCGTGCCAAATGCAAGCCTGCCAGCACCCAGCCAGCAGACCCTGCACCTGGCACGGCTTGAGCCAGCCACCCGATGCCTCCCAGCCCTCCCCCTCTTCCCGGGACCAGGCTGGCGGCTCCCGGGAGCTTGCCCGGGACCGCAAGAGGCGGGCACCCACCTGGGCTAGTGCGGACATTGTGGACCTCGTCCACGATCTCCGCACTAGGCACAGGAAAGTGGCCGGCTAGGGCAGGAGAGCTGCCAGCCTGGCCACCCAGGAGCAGGTGTGCATGAAAATCAAGGGGGTCCACTGAGACCCCCGACCCTGAGCCCTGAGCTTACAATGGCCATCCTGGGTCAGACCAAAAGTCCATCTAGCCCAGTAGCCTGTCTGCCGACAGTGGCCAACCCTAGGGACCCTGGAGGAGATGGACCGAAGACAGTGACCAAGCCATTTGTCTCGTGCCATCCCTCTCCAGCCTTCCACAAACCTTGGCCAGGGACACCACTCCTACCCCCTGGCTAATAGCACTCCATGGACCCAGCCTCCATGACTTGATCTCACTTCCCTTTAAACTCTTTTCTAGTTCTATCCTTCACAGCCTCCTGCAGCAAGGAGTTCCACAGGTTGACTCTTTGCTTTGTGAAGAAGAACTTTCTGTTACTAGTTTGAAGCCTGCTACCCATTCCTTTCCTTTGGTGTCCTCTAGTCCTTCTTTATGGGAACTAATGAAGAACTTTTCTGTATGTACCCTCTCCACCCAACTCCTGCTTTTAGAGACCTCTATCCTGTCCCCACTCCGTCTCCTCTTTTCTAAGCTGAAAAGTCCCAGTCTCTTTAGCCTCTCTTCATATGGCACCTGTTCCCAACCCCTGATCATGTTAGTTGCCCTCCCCTCTCCCACCCTCTCTCTTCCCCTCTCTCATCTCCTTTTCCCAGTCTCTCCCAGTTTTGTTCAATAAAGACAGATTCCATTTTTGAACACAATTGTCCTTTATTTTGTACATCAAGAAGAGGGGCTAGGGAAGGGTAAGTGGAAGGAGGTGAGGGAGGAATGGGGTACGCGCCCCCGATGGGGAGGACTGGGCTGGCTCTGCGGGCTTCTGGGGGTGGAAGCTCTCCTTCAGCCCCCCAATTGTCCCCTCTCCCCAGATGGCAGCCTGCGGCAAGTGCAGCCGGTCTGATGGCCGAGTGCTGTGATGTGCCCAGTGTGGGTAGTCCGGGCAATCCAAGCCATGACTGCTTTGCAAGCGGGGCACCCCTGAGAACTGTCTGTCCGGGGTGGGAGTCGGGACCCTTTAAGCACAGCCCTCGGCTAGCCTGAGACAGCATCTCCACGCTCTAAGTCCTCCTCTGATGCCCTGCCGGCACTGCTTCCGGCCAGCCTTAAGCCCTGTTCAGGGTCCACTCAATGTGGACATGCTAGTTCGAATTAGCAAAATGCTAATTCGAACTAGTTTTTTAGTCTGGATCCGTTAGTTCGAATTAACGTTGTAGTGTAGACATAGCCAGGGTGGTGAAACACTGGAATAAATTGCCTGGGGAGGTTGTGGAATCTCCATCCCTGGAGATATTTACAAGCAGGTTGGACAGACACCTGTCAGGGATGGTTTAGACAGTGCTTGGTCCTGCCATGAGGGCAGGGAACTGGACTATTCTAGTGTTCTTAAAAACCAAAGTCACTCCCTGTGTCTGCAGAGACGGCTTGTCATTCTCTGCATGTTCCCAGCTAGCACCAGAAGGCTCTGACCTGGGGAGTGTGATGGAAATGATTCGATAACCACACCTTGTCCTGGGCACAGATCTCGCGTCACCGGCTGGGAAGGGTTCTCCTCAGCCGTCAGCAGATGTCACTATAGGCCTTGTCTATCCTGGCAGCAGCGTGTGGGGTCCAGGGAGCTGTATCTCACCCTGACCAGCAGTCTGTGCTCTCAGTGTGTAGCCCTGTAGCTTGGTGCAGCACCTAACGCCCAGGTGTCCTGTCACCCAAGGGAATTTATAGTCCCCAGTTCGGTGCCCAGGCTCCCACGCATTGGGCAGGGGCCTAAGAAAGGGAGTCGCCAAAGCCGGCAAGGTGAGTCAGCGAAATCAGCCAGACAGCAACGCCGAGGAGAGAGGCAGCTTTGGGCCCTGCTCCTCAAAAGCTAGTTAGGTACCTGCGATCCCTCTCCCTCTGCTCAAGAGCCACCGTCCCTCCCATGGAGCCAGGTGCATAGAGGTCAGCCCTTCCGCCTGTCTGTCTTCACAGGCACCTCCATCTCCACGAGGGCCAACAGCCCCACGTTTAGGGCACTCGCTCCCCTGGGGGAGACCTGGTCGGCCCGACTCGGAGCCTGGTCTCCCACGACCCTGCTGAGGGCCCAGACCACTAGGCACTGGTCTCTCCCCCTCTTTCTGACCCAGGGATACTTAAAACCTGACGGGGATTAGACACCCACAGGGGAGCTGACCTGTTCAGCGGCATCAGGACTTGGGCAGGTTGGCCTGTGCCCAGCAGTGGAAACTGGGCAGCGGTTCTTGGTCTCTTCCTCAGGCACCACTGGAGGCAAGATCTAACCTCCATTTCTCCCTCCGCACTCAGGCACTAACCCCATCTCAGCCAAAGAAAGGAGGTTGCCCGAGACGCACAGGTGAGAATGGCAACCGGGCCTCCTCTGAGGTAGAAGCCATCGTCCACAGTGTGTCTGTGTCGTGCAAAAGGTGGGCTCCGTCAGGGTCCTCGTGGCAAACATGCCGCCCCACACGTCTTTCAGGGCTTGGCTCCTGCTGGCCAGCGCCCCAGGCCAGAGGGTCGTGAGCGTTCCCTGGCGGTGCGGGGAGGAAGGAGCCGGCCAGCCGGGGTGTTGCTGAGTTGAATGAGCCGGCCGGAGACTGGTTCTCTGAACAGCCCCGGGAGCAGGGCTCTGGAAGAGAAGCAGAGTGTGTGTGGGGTGGGGATTGAAGGGGATTAGCAGGGAGAGGACAGTGAGAGGGAAACCGTGTAAGGGGCCCATGGGTGGGCAGTACAGATGACAGGTAACCGCACCCACCAGGCTCATCGCAAGCAGCCAGGGCTGGCTGGAAATGGGACTGGGGATGAAGGGGGCGGCTGGCCCCACACGCTGCAGCTGTGCCCAAATACCAGCCTTGCACACTCCCCCCCTCTCCCATCATCAGCCAGTGGACTCTCCCCCCGACACACACACACACTCACTGCTGGGGGGTGGGCCGCTGGCGAGCACGGATCCGGCCCGCACCAGGACCCACCACTGATGGGAGGGGAGAGACAGAAAATATGGGACAACTGGCCCGTTGATTACAGAAAAAGTCGGGGCAGGGTGGGCTGAAATGCAGGACTGGCCTTGTAAAAATGGGACATGGCCTCACCCTATTTACAGAGATCGGTGCACAGGGAGCGGCGTGTCAACGTACAGGCTGTTTCGTGTCGCTCTGACCCAGCGGATCGGCTCGCAGTGCGGCACCTCGGTCACTCGGTGGATAACAATCGCTTGTCGGCTCCCCAGCTGGCTTTTCACGGGCAATTTGCACAATTCCCTCCGCCCCAGCAGCCGGACACAGGGTGTGGGGGGGGGGATTCCCCCTCCTTCACATCCGGCTGCGGGGCTCCGGGGGAAGGCGATAAATTGCAAATGGGTTCCCAGCTAGTAAATGTAATCCATACACATAGGCCACGTCTACACCGCAGGCTTCTGGCACGAGAACTTTTTGTGGAAGCGATCTTCTGCAAAAAGTTCTTGCGCACGAGCGCAGCCACACTGCCATGGATGCTCTTGTGCAAGAAAGCTCTGATAGCCGTGCCCAGAAGGGCCGTCAGAGCACCCTGCTTTTTCCCATAGGAGTTTCTTGTGCAAAACCCCCGTCCTGCCCGTCCACACACACCTTTTTGCACAAGAGCGCTTGGCAAAATGGCTTATTCCTTGTAGGAAGAGGAATAACTCCTGCTCAAAAAGCCCTGTCTTCTGACGCTCTACTGCACTTTTTCTCGTGCAAAGACGCACTTGTAGTGTGGCCGCTCCACGAGTTTTTGCGTAAAACCGGCCGTGTTTGCGGAAAAACTCTGCAGTGTAGACATACCCTAGTGTGGTTCACTGGCCCAGGTAGTGACACGTAGACCACTTACAGCAGAGAGCTAAGAACAAGGGAGCTGTACAGACAAAGTCGAGCACCATCTGACTTCGTAGCTTAAGCTGTAGCAGCTACTACACTAAACTCCAGGGCTGTGTCTACACTGGGCCACTTATTCCGGAAAATCAGCCGCTTTTCCGGAATAAGCTGCGAGCTGTCTACACTGGCCCTTGAATTTCCGGAAAAGCAACGACGCTCTACTGTACAAAATCAGCCGCTATTCCGGAAAAGCTACGCTGCTCCCGCTCGGGCATAAGTCCTTATTCCGGAACACTGTTCCGGAAAAGAGCCAGTGTAGACAGCCCAGTAGTCTTTTCCGGAAAAAAGCCCCGATCGCGAAAATGACGCTCGGGGCTCTTTTCCGGAAAAGCGCGTCTACATTGGCCACAGATGCTTTTCCGGAAAAAGGGCTTTTCTGGCAAAGCATCTGTGGCCAATGTAGACGCTCTTTTCTGGAAATACTTATAACGAAAACTATTCTGTTTTAAGCATTTCCGGAAATTCATGCCAGTGTAGACACAGCCCAGGTGTCTCCGGTTCAAATCTACCCAATGGCAGTTACATTCTAAGGAGCAACTTTTAAGAGAATGGGGAGTGGAAAAGAAACCTCTGGCTTCTTCACCATCACCAGCTGCTTTCCTGGTGTCCCTGACAGATCTCTGCAATGAGGTGGTTTTCCTATGTGGCTAAGGGCCAGGGCAGTAGCTAACATGGGGCAGAATTCGTGAGTCTTCTTCTCTCGGGGCCTGGCACCCGGATGTGAAAGTGGGAGAAATTCCCCCCTGTGTCCGGCTGCCGGGGAATGGTGCAAATTGCCCCTGAAAAGCCAGCTGGTGGCCTGCGGGGAGCTGACAAGCGATTGTTATTGACCAAGTGACAGAGGGGCAGCATTGTGAGCAGATCCACTGGGTCAGCGTGACACTCTATTGTTTCCAGCAGCAAACAACCTGTCTTGGGAGAGCGTTTAATTTATGCGCCTCTCCCGCTGCCCCGCTCTCTATAAATGGAAGGACTTTCCGGCCTCCCTGAGGATCAGTCTCACTTAGCTCAAACTCTCTCTGCTTCTCTCCAGAGTCCCTGAGACCCCTGCTGCCCTCCAGCCATGATGAGTTTTCACCTGTCGCTTGCTGTTCTTCTCTTGCTCTCCCTGGCTGCTTCAGGTAACATGGAAACCAATATTTAGTGGTAAACTAGGGGACTGGGAGATCCTAGGAAGCAAAGATCAGATGGGCAGAATTCTAATTCTCAGGAGCGTTAACAAGGGGTGGTACATGCCCATGAGCAATTTAGGACCTGTCAGACTGGACCCGATTGTGAGAGGGGCTCCTATCTTGAGAATTAAAAAGGCTGAACTGTGCCGCGTACTGCAACTACACCTGAATTATTGCTTTGTGACACCCCTGCAAATATAGCACAGCTCTAATAAACAACACACGGGGAGCTGCTGGGTTGTACTGTTTGCCTGGGAAGTGTTGTACATTAGTACCCTAGTGAAAATGACCTGGTCGGCTTTTTGTGTTGAAAAAAATGACTTTGTCTGATTGTTCAGGTTTCTATTGCTTTTATTCATATATTTTGCAACCCCCAAGTTTCCAAACTTTGAAATCTGAACATTTTCAAATGTGAGGAGATTTGGGATGGAATCAGAAGAGCCCTGCAAATCCAGGGATATCTGCTTTATACCCGCGGGTGTCAGCATCCACAAAAGTGACTGCTGGTATCTGTGGCTCATTTTTGCAGCTACAGAGGCACATGTGGATACAAATGTTGTATCTAGAACCCTGCAATGTGTACAAACATTGAGTAGTCCTCTGGCACCTCAGCTCTGGTCTACACTAGGGGCTCGTCTACATTGGCCCCTTTTCCGAAAGGGGCATGTTAATTTCAGAGATCGTAATAGGGAAATCCGCGGGGGATTTAAATATCCCCCGCGGCATTTAAATAAAAATGTCCGCTGCTTATTCCTACTTTGAAGTAGGAATAAGATCCTCCGGAAAAGGGCACTTTTTCCAGAGGCTCGGGGCCAGTGTAGACGCTCTTTTCCGGCTTTTCTAAAAGCCAGAAAAAAGCGGCGGACATTTTTATTTAAATGCCGCGGGGGATATTTAAATCCCCCGCGGATTTCCCTATTACGATCTCTGAAATTAACATGCCCCTTTCGGAAAAGGGGCCAGTGTAGACGTAGCCTAGGGCTTTATTTCAAAATAATCCCCTTAGGTCGAATTAATAAGCAAAGTGTCCACACTACCAAGACCGTTTTTTCAAAATAATGGGCTGATTATTTCAAAATCTGTACTCCTGCTTCCCTCAGGGAATAATGCTAATTTCAAAATAGTTATTTCGAAATAGCGGTTGTGTGGACGTTCTAGTGCCACTATATCGAAATAACGACTCCCTAGAGTCATTCAAAGTAATTACTCCCCAGCGCTTCCTGGGGCTCTAAGTCGAAGTGGCGTGTCCACATTGACAGAGCCTGCATCAGACTAATTTGCGGCTTTTCTGTAGTGGGGACATGCTATTTCGATTTTATTAAATCAGGAGCTATTAAATCAATTGTAGTTATTTCAGAATAGTTTCAGTGTAGACATAACCCTCGAGACTAAGAAATATATAGGATCATGAGCTTTCATGGGCAAAACCCACTTCATCAGATGCAGTGGAGTGGAAAGAACAGAACCCAAGGTATATATAACAGCAAAAGCAGTTTCCTGTCAATTGTAGGACCCATGTAAATCAAGCTAATTAAGTAGGCTGGATGTGTCCCATTCATAGCTTTTGATGTGAAAATGTGAATGTCAAAGGCAGGGGAAATTGCCTTTGTAGTGTATTAACCAGTACATATCTTTATTCAAGCCCAAGGAGACAGTGTCAAATCTGAAAATGAATTTTAGTTCAGCACTCTCTCTTTGTAATTGGCTGGTAAAATTCCTTTGTAGAAGACTGGCTACTTTTAAATCCATGTCTGAATGTCCAGGGAGGTCTGCTTTATATCGGTGGGTATCTGCACCTGTGGATGTGGAGGTGGATAGCCGTGAGTTCATTTTTGCTGATACGGATGCGGATATACATTTTGTATCCGTGCAGGGCTCTAGGAACACGAGTCCCCTTTCTCTACCCATCTCCCCCTTTTCACCACTGAATGCAGCAGAATGGGGCATGACTAGGGTTGTCCACACACATTTTTACTTTTTTTTCATTTTTTGAACTTTCCAAACTCCCCGAGCTTTGGGGAAACAGAGAGACATTCCCAAGGGGCAAAGTTTCCTTTGTTCCTTAGACCACTTGGTAATGTTTCCAAAGAGAAGTTGCCGAGAAGGAAGTGACTGTGTGTGAAGATCTCAAGCATTAGACTTCATGTAATTCTTCTGGGTGTCACATTTTAGGGAGGATGTGGACAAACTGGAGAAAGTCCAAGGAGCGCAACAAAAATGATTAAAGGTCTAGGAACAGGAGTGGCCCAAGGCCGACTGTGGCAGCTGGCGCCCCAGGCAAAAGATGCGATCGGCGCCCCCACCTGCACAACCGTCAATGGCCATGACGTAATCACGGGGCGCCCCATGATGTCATCATCAGGTGCCCAGGCCGGCGGCGCCCTAGGCAACTGTCTAGTTTGCCTAGCCTCACGGGCCACCCCTGTCTAGGAAACATGCCTTCTGAGGATAAGACAAGAAGCAATGGGATTAAATTGCAGCAAGGGAGGTTTAGGTTGGATATTAGGAAAAACTTCCTGTCGGGGGTATGTTTAAACTACACCCCTCTGCCGACAGAGAGATGTGGATTAGGTACATTGCTATTGCAAATGAAGCGGAGATTTAAATATCATTTGAATAGAAATGGCCGCCGCTTTTTGCCGATGCAGCACTTTGCCGGTGAAAAGCGGCAGTCTAGATGGGGATTGGTCGACAAGGAAAGCCTTTTCCGACTGATCCCTTATGCCTCGTGCAACGAGGTTTCCAGAATTGGTCGGAAAAGGCTTTCCTTGTCGACCGATCCCCGTCTAGACTGCTGCTTTTTGCCGGCAAAGTGCCGCGTCGATAAAAAGTGGCGGCCATTTCTATTCAAATGAAGCGCGGGATATTTAAATCCCCGCTTCATTTGCAATAGTGATGTGCCTACTCTACATCCCTCTGTCGGCAGTGGGGTGTAGTTTAGACACATCCAGGGTGGTTAAACACTGGAATAAATTAACTAGGGAGGCTGTGGCATCTCCTTTATTGGAGGGTTTGGGGAACAGATTAGACGAACACCTATCAGGGATGGTCTAGATAATACCTATTCTGGCTGTGAGTGCAGGGGGCTGGACTAGATAGCCTCTCCAGGATCACGTGATGATTCCCTGTTGTGTTCCCTCCCTCTGGGGCATCTGGCATTGGCCACTGTGGGCAGACAGGACACTGGACTAGCTGGACCTTTGGTCTGACCCGCAGTGGTCTTTCTTATGTCCTGAGAAAAGGGGAAAAAGCGAAAATCCAGAATTTTCAAAAGTCAAAATGTTGAAAATTGTTTCATGGAAAAATTTGATTAAAAACATTGGGTATGTCTACACTACCACCCGAGTTCGAACTAGGGTGGTTAATGTAGTCATTTGAAGTTGCAAATGAAGCCCGGGATTTAAATATCCCGGGCTTCATTTGCATCTTGCCGGGCGCCGCCATTTTAAAATCCCCGTTAGTGCGGACTCCATGCCCGCGGCTACACGCGGCACGGAGTAGGTAGTTCGGATTAGGCTTTGTAATTCGAACTACCGTTACTCCTCGTGTCAGCAGATCCAGAAAAGTGATCATTCCCCTTTATTCGGTTCTGGTGAGGCCACATCTGGAGTATTGTGTCCAGTTCTGGGCCCCCCACTACAGAAAGGATGTGGATGCATTGGAGAGGGTCCAGCAGAGGGCGACCAAAATGATTAGGGGGCTGGAGCATATGACTTATGAGGAGAGGCTGAGGGATTTGGGTTTGTTTAGTCTGCAGAAGAGATGAGTGAGGGGGGATTTGAGAGCAGCCTGCAACTCCCTGCAGGGGGGTCCAAAGAGGATGGAGGGAGGCTGTTCTCAGTGGTGACAGATGGCAGAACAAGGAGCAATGGTCTCAAATTACAGTGGGGGAGCTCTAGATTGGAGATTAGGAAAAACTATTTCCCTAGGCGGGTGGGAAGCGCTGGGCTGGGTTCCTTAGGGAGGGGGTGGAATCTCCATCCCTAGAGGTTTTTAAGTCTTGGCTTGACAAAGCCCTGGCTGGGTTGATTGAGTTGGGGTTGGCCCTGCCTAGGGCAGGGGGCTGGACTCGATGACTCCTGAGGTCTCTTCCAGCCCTAGGATTCTATGGCTAGTGTGGAGACATAGTGGGGAGTGATTCTCCTTAGAAGATTCTTCACAAGAAGCCGGTAAAGAACCTCCGTGTTCACCTATCCCCCTATGAAAGGCCATATTCCTGCTTGTTAGCAATGTAGACACAGGCGCTGTATGACTTAAATGGTACCATAAAGTATGCAGTACCTGGGGTTTAACCAAGATTAGGTGGCATGAGGATGACCATGGCAGTATTCTCTGAAGCTGTTCACTTGGGAGGCCATCCAGGAGAGATTCAGCTGCTGCCCAGCTGATTAACAGGCCACCCACAGCTGCCCACAGCCAGTCGCATGTGTTTCTACTGGTGGTGCACATGCGCCTGGGTGCACATGACAAAATTTATCCCACACATGGATGGAAAAAATGAGAGGGAACACTGACCATGCATGGTCCTTATCTATGCTGGCTGCCAAAGCTCGTTATCATCACATTAGTTAACATAATTCCTCACAGCCATCGGGACACAGCAATCCTGTGTTATGTCAACAGGCCCTCAGAAGTTATTCAGTGACACTTCATTTGAGGAAAAGTGTAGTGTAGTAACACAGGTGCAGACTTGGGAAACCCAGGTACAGTCCTTAGCGCTGTTATAGACTTTGCATGGTCTTGTGCCTCAGTTTCTCACCTACAATGGAGGTGCCCCCACTCCCAGGGGTACAGGGAGGAGAAATGTATTTCAGATTGTGAGTTGCACGCATACCGTGGCAACAGGGTCTGGCCAAGTCCTTAGCTGAGAGAGACACCACTTCCGGGAAAATCCAAGGGGTGCCAGAAAATCTTTTGGATACTGTCCAGGCGTGACACGTTCACAGCACCGGGCGCCAGATGTATTCACACTCAGGATGTGTCTACACTGCAGGAGGGTGAGTGCCACATGGGTAGACGCAGCCATGCTAGTACCAATACCAAGAGCAGGCACGGTCCAGCAGCAGCGGCGAGGGGCTGGAATAGATACCCAGGTATCTCTACGCGGCAATGAAACACCTGCAACTGGCTGGTTCTGCAGCCAGCGCAGGGGTCTCTAACTTGCATGTTTGTAGCTAAGCTGCCCCAGGCCAGAAAGCCCGAGTCAGCTAACCTGGGCCAGTCAAGGTGGATTATTTGAGACTCAGGGATGAGATCTACCAGCAGGCAGTGCTTACAAGCCACCATGCAAACAATGAGTTGCTTTTATACCAAGGGTGGGCAAATACTGGCCCGCAGGCCGGATCCAGCCCTCCAGGGTTAGCCCTGCTGGGCCCCCATCGCTATATTTACCTGCTCGGTTGCAGGGATGGGCAGTCGCAACTCCTGTTGGCCCATGGGAGCTGCAGAAAGCGGTGTCCCAGTCCACGATGCTTCCCGCTGCTCCTATTGGCTGGGAACGGCGATCTGCGGCCAATGGGAGCTGCAGAAAGCGGTGTCCCGGTCCACGATGCTTCCCGCTGCTCCTATTGGCTGGGAACAGCGATCCGTGGCCAATGGGAGCTGCAGAAAGCGGTTTTCCCAGTCCACGATGCTTCCCGCTGCTCCTATTGGCTGGGAACGGCGATCCGTGGCCAATGGGAGCTGCAGAAAGCGGTTTTCCCGGTCCACGATGCTTCCCGCTGCTCCTATTGGCTGGGAACGGCGATCCGCGGCCAATGGGAGCTGCAGAAAGCGGTGTTCTGGTCCACGATGCTTCCTGCTGCTCCTATTGGCTGGGAACGGCGATCTGCGGCCAATGGGAGCTGCGATTGCTGGTGCCTGCAGTTGTGCAGCTAAGCATGGCAGCGGCGGCCCACTGGGGACTACCCCTGGTGAACCGTTGCCTTGTTAGCGCCCACCCCTCTTTTATAAGGACCTGTATTCCCACTACCCGTTTTTTCCCCTTGGTGCGTTTACACAGATAACCTGTCCCTCTTTCCCTTCCACAGGCATGACAGCCATGCCCTTAGATCTCTGTTCGCTGCTTGACTTTCTGTGTTGATTTGCTGGCCAGCTCCTTGGAATGTGCAAGATTGGGAAGAAGCTGACGGCTGCGGAGAAAAGCTAAAGACATTCCGGAGGGCATGGGAGATATATGGACATAGGCATGCTGCTTGGGTCCCGCTCTTGTTGCAAATAAAACCTCTGGCTGTTAAATTGCTGCTTTTTCTTTTCCTCCTGCAAAGCAGAATCTCTTCACACCTCGCAAGTGGCTTGTTGGGGTGGGGGGAGTTCTCACACAGCTCCCGCCCCCAGTTGCTCTCATTGGCTGGTTTCCAGCCAATAGCAGCTGCCTGTTTGCAGGACTGGCAGCATGGGATGTGCCCCCCCCCCCCCCAGTGTCTGTAGTAGCAAACACGGCCGCTGTCTCTGCTGTGAGCAGTAAAGGGGTGTGGAAGGCAGGGATCCTGGTTACAGACCCTGCTGGCTAGGAGCCAGCCTCTGGCACTCTATCCCGTCCCTCCCCACCCCTCTGCCCCCCTCCTGCACCAGTACCCCATGTAACCCAAACCCTCTGCACCCCCACACATCTTCCTAGACACTACCCCCCTTCTCAGGTCACACCCCCCTCCCAGACCTTGCACCCCAATCCGCCATCCCCGGTCACAGCCCAAACCCCTGCACCCCCTCCTGCCCCAGGCGACGAACCCCTCCCAGACCCTGAACCCCCTCCTCCTACACCCCTCCCCCAGGCCAAAATACTCCTGCACCCCTATCCCTCCCAGACCCTGCACCCCAATCCCCTGTCCCAGGTCACAACCCACACCCTGCACCCCTACCCCAGGTCACATTCCCCTTCCCGACCCTGCACCCCCTTCCCGTACCCCGGTTTGCAATCCCTTCCTTCACCCAAACTCCCTCCCAGATCCCACACCCCAGTTCCTTACACCAAGCACCCTTCTGCACCCAGCCTCCATCCCAGATCCTGCACCTCCGTCATTAATAGTGGCCCTCGACCACTTACCAAATACTTGGGGTGCCCCCCCCATCAAAAATGATCTCCCACCTCTGATCTAGATAATACTGAGGGTACGTCTACACTGCAACACTATTCCGAAATAACTTAGTCTGTGTCTACACAGCAGGCAGTTGTTTCGAAATACTGTCAAGCTGGGGGACTTCTTACTCCAACTCCTGTAACCCTCTTTGTCCGAGGAGTAAGGGAAGTGGGGGGAAGAGGGCTCTATTTTGAAAGAAGTGCTGTGTAGACACTCCCAATTTCGAAATAAGCTATTTGGAAATAAGCGACGCAGTGGACGTAGCGCAATGGACGTCGCTTATTTCGAGCTAAGCCCTGCTGTGTAGACAGTGGCAGCCTGTCTACAGAGGCGAACAAGGCGTTAACCAACGTTAAATGGCGTTGAGGGGTTTGGAGGAGGGGACGCCGATGGCGCGCCAGTCGCGCGTTTCGCCTAGGGCGCCAGTTACCGGCAGCTGGTCTAGGGCTGCTCCTGTGTGTAGACGCACCCTTTAGTCCTACCAGGAGCACAGAGGACTGGACTACGTGATCTCTTGAGGTCCCTTCCAGTCCTAGGACTGCGATTCTACAATTAAAACATCAGCCCAAACTTTTTCCGTTGGTGCAGGATTCATTTTTTAGAGACCGGAGCTGCCTCAGGGCGCCTTGTTTCCAGGTATCAGAACCAGACTTTGTATCCCACATCAGAGTGGTCCTTTGACCCACCTCCACTGGGAAATTTGCGTTCCGGAGGCACAGCTGGTTTATTACTTTGGGGGGGGTGAGGCGAGCGCCTCCCTCCCCTGCAGATTGCAGCATGGCCCAGCCGGGTCTCATCTGTGCTCCCAGTTCCCTGACAGCATCGCCAGAAGGAATTTTAACTCCTGGCAGGACCCACACCATGGCAGGGACGGGTTTTTTTGCGGTGGGGGCTGCTGATGAAAGTCACGCTCCTGCCCCTCCTCCCCCCAAAAAACTTTTGTCTTACCCTCCCCCTGACTCCTGTGTGATGCCCCACAGGCCCTCAATCGCTGGGGCCAGGAGCAGAGCCATAGGGGGTGGGGGGAGACAGGTAAATAGGGCTGTGACGTAGTGGGGGGGCTGTCTGCTCTGTAATCCGGAGTCCCCCTGCGCTGTGACATGTGATCCCCACTGACTCACTCACATGTGGATTAGCCCAGACACCTAGGACCAGTCTGAGAAGATAACAAGGCTCTTTCCACAGGGGAGACACAAAGGGAGGGAGGTGGAGACGAACACCTGGTTTGGGGGCAGGGTCTGGGAGCGAGGCAGGTTTCTGGCTGGAATCATGAAGGAGACAGAATAAGGAGGGGGTGGGAGTCTACGGGCCGAGGCATCCCATCTCAAGGGGTCTGAGGCAGACCGTTCCCCACAACTTCCACCGCCTCGGTCATAGATCAGGCCCTGCCAAATTCACCTGCATCCTCGTCTATTCCACAGTCAGAAGTTTTCAGAAGTTTACACAGAACGGCCGTGTCTAGACTGGCAAGTTTTTCCGGAAAATCAGCAGCTTTTCCAGAAAAACTTGCCAGCTGTCTACACTGGCCGCTTGAATTTCCAGAAAAGCACTGACGATCTCATGTAAAATCATCAGTGCTTTTGCGGAAATACTATGCTGCTCCCGTTCGGGAAAAAGTCTTTTTCCGAAAGACTTTTGGGCAAAAGGGCCAGTGTAGACAGCTCAGCGCTGTTTTCCGCAAAAAAGCCCCGATTGCGAAAATGGCGATCGGAGCTTTTTTGCGCAAAAGCGCATCTAGATTGGCCACGGACGCTTTTCCGCAAAAAGTACTTTGCGGAAAAGCATCCTGCCAATCTAGACGTGCTTTTCCGAAAATGCTTTTAACGGCAAAGTTTTCCGTTAAAAGCATTTTCGGAAAATCATGCCAGTCGAGACGTAGCCAACATGTCACGGCGTTCTAACCGTGTGGGTCCTGACCGAAAATGGGATCATGCTGGGGGCAGCCGTGGGGGAGGGCGTCCCAAGAATGCCACCTTCACTTCTGGGCTGCCTTCCGGGCAGAGGTGCGGTGGCTTCCTCCCTCAAGGTGGCTCTGATCTCCCCACCAAGAGTGGTTGAGTAGGGGAAGGGCAACTCCTGTGCCTGGCCAGACTAGCAGCTGGGAGCCCTGATGTCACAGATGTCACAGGCCGTGACATGTTTTTCACGGCTGTGAATTTGGAGGGCCCTAGTCCTAGATTCTCAGGGACCTTTCTCCCCGCCGTGGTCTGCACTGGAGGGAGTCTCCGTCATAACGGTCTGGCCCTGCTGCCGGCACCAAAGGGACATCGTCGATTCCGTGTATTGGCTGTTTCTTTTCACACCAGCGTCGTGGATCTAGGGCGCTGGCAGCCCCAGCTCAGGGTCTGGCAGAAAAGGCAGGATGGGGAGGCTCTTTCGGTCTTCTCAAGCCTTCAGTCAGTCCGTGTGGTTCAGCCTCTGTCTCGTGTCTCTTCCCTGCACGGCAGATTCATCGTCCACGGCCCTTGCCCTGTTTATCACCTTGAAGGACACTGGCCTCTTGGCCAGCAGATTGGACTTCAAGGTTGGCAGCAGAAACAGACCCTCTGGCTGGGTTTGAGTTTTCACATGCTGGCCCTTTGGGGTTGGTCCCTTCCTGGCTCTGAGATCAAAGCAGCTTCTCCCGCAGCCAGGCCTGTAGGGCTCCAAGTTCCCCTCCGACAGAACTCGTCTTGCTCCACGTCGGCCGCTCCTGGGCCTGGCTCCTCCCAGGTGGAGGAGAGCTAGGATCCTGCGGGGCTACCTGCCTTAGAGCAGTGCCTAAGAGGGTAAGAGGAGGTGCGGGATCAACCCGGCTCAGTGACGGGATCGGAGGCCTTGGCCCTCCGGCTAGTTCACCGTTTGAAGTCTAGATTCCCAGAGCGCAACGCACTGTGCAGTCCAACACAATGTACACAATGTATGATCCAGCACAATCATAGAATAATAGAATAATAGGACTGGAAGGGACCTAGAGAGGCAGGACCAAGCTCCGTCTACACCATCCCTGACAGATGTCTGTCTAACCTGTTCTTAAATATCTCCAGAGAGGGAGATTCCACCACCTCCCTTGGCAATTTATTCCAATATTTGACCACCCTGACAGTTAGGAATTTTTTCCTAATGTCCAATCTAAACCTCCCCTGCTGCACTTTAAGCCCATTACTCCTTGTCCTGTCCTCAGAAACCAAGAGGAACAAATTTTCTCCTTCCTCCTTGTGACACCCTTTTAGATATTTGAAAACCGCTATCATGTCCCCCCTTAATCTTCTTTTTTCCAAACTAAACAAGCCCAGTTCATGAAGCCTGGCTTCATAGGTCATGTTCTCTAGACCTTTAATCATTCTTGTCGCTCTTCTCTGTACCCTTTCCAATTTCTCCACATCTTTCTTGAAATGTGGCGCCCAGAACTGGACACAGTACTCCAGCTGAGGCCTAACTAGTGCAGAGTAGAGCAGCAGAATGACTTCACGAGTTTTGCTTACAACACACCTGTTGATACAACCTAGAATCATATTTGCTTTTTTTGCAACAGCATCACACTGTTGACTCATATTCAACTTGTGGTCCACTATGACCCCTAGATCCCTTTCCATGTACACTGTGAGGCCTTGGCCCTCCGGCTGGTTCACCAATTGACTCCCAGATTCACAGAGAACGATGTTAGAGAAAAGAAACTGCCCCCCCAGTAAAAAAGCGGCCAGGCCGCTCTTGCTACAGTGGGCTGCAGTACTCCTGGGAAGAAACCGGCCGCACCCGTCCTGCATACCATTGCCTTGAGAAAAAGGTAAGGTGTGAAAAGTGGAAAATAGCCTCAGACTCTCCCACCCGTCACCTTGGCGTGAGAACTGCAGGGCTTACCTGGTCGCATGAAACCTGCTCAGTTTCGGCCCAACCCCTTGGTGACCTTTGGGCCATATATGGTAATATGCAAGCGCGGGAAAGCGATGTGCAGATTTGGGGATAAATACCCATGGCACAGTTCGCTCTAGGAGGTCTTCGCAACACACATACCACAGTGCGTGTGCCTTCTCGTATACTTCAAAGCGCTGCCGGCCTGATCCACCGACCAGCCACCTCTCCCGACTCTCGGGTATAACCTCGGCCTTCGCAACCGAACCGATATCTGTGAAATGTTCCGTGTGCTGTGTAAGTTGGTATGTAGGATTTGATTTTTTCTTGTTGTAAAAGCTTAGTGTTTTAGTTGTTTTGGGTAGTACATAGAGTTTGTAGTTATCACTGTTATTTAATTAGTGTAGCTGGATATTTTAAGATTAGAGACTATTCCCCTTGCCGTTCCCATCCTTATATCTCTGACACGTTTAACTAGAAACCGTAGAATAAATATAATAAATACTGTACATTCATTATTAACACGGTCTATTAAAAATCTTAGAATAAATACTATAAATTCACCACTGTCATAAATAAATATTTTTTTATTTGATAAAACTGTCCACCTGGTTCTGTCCTTCCCCCCTTGGGTATGCATCATCGGACCTGTGATTCTCGTGACAAACGACACAATGTACAGCCCAACACAATGCACACACTGTACACCATATACAGTCCAACACAATGAGTGCTTGGACCTCTGGCTGGTGCAATCCAGGATCCCCACAAAAGGAAGGGTCTGCAGCCCCCGTTTCGTTCCTGGGAAGGGCTCAGGGTGTATCATGGCTCCTCTCCGCTCCCCAACGGAGGGAAAACCCCTGCCCCATGAAGTGGGTGGTCAGTGTGGGGGCTAGGGCCCTCCCTCCCCTGGGCACAGGGCCACAGGCCTCACCCAGGATGCTCCAGCTGGTGGAGCAAAGGGCTGTGGCCAAAAGCAAAGGCAAAGGCCAGCAGAATCTCTCCTGCAGCCAGGACTCCTGTTTCACCTTCCTCAGCATCTCCCCAGGCCCGGCCTCACTCTCTGGGGTCCTTCCGCTGGCTGGCTCGGGGCGGCGGGTGCGTCAGGGCGAAGGTGCAGCCCCTGGGTACACCGGGGGAGGACGTGGCTCCGGCTCGCTCGGCTCAGTGGCCAGGGATCCGCCTGCTCCTCCTGCCCGGGGATCTGGAAATCCGCTCCGTGCTCCGGCCAGCCAGAGGCTTGGTCTGTTGGCCTCTTCGCCCCTTGTGAGGGGTGTCCCGGGATGACTCCTCGCAGGCTGCTGACCGGACATCTTTCCCCCTTCCCCGTCAATCCTCTTTAGCCGCCCTGAAAGGTGGCTTCCCAGCCCTTTGAGCCTCCCTTTGCTGTCACCCGCCAATCAGCTGTGGCCGGCAATGCCTGGATTCACCCTTTGGGTTCTGAGCTGGCCTGTGGGAACATACCCCCCATAGCAGGCTCCCTTTGAAACACCTCTTCCTGCTGGAGCAGGTTCTGGGGCAGGATTCCAGTGGTCCAGCCCGCATGGCCCAGGGTCTGGAAAGCAGGGGCTTTCTACTTTCTACACCCCATCCGAGGTGTGTGGGGGCTGGCTCTAGAGGCACCCTAAAAGGCACAGCCCCTGCAGAGCCTCGGGCACCTGGTGACAGGATGGGATGGAGTAGAGCTGGCCCATCACCTTGGCCGTGACGTCCTCTTCAGAACAGGGACCTGTCAGACACTCGGATGCCCCCCGGCATCAGGGAGGATTAATGGCAACGGGCACCGTGGGGTGAACTCGGCTTCCTCTCTCACGACCTGCAGCGCAGGACACCCCCCACCCCATTGGAGGAGGAGCTCCTGCCTCCTTCCCTCTTAGCAGCTTCTCTTGGGCAGATTTCTCGCTCTGGGTTTCGTGGCTGTGTTCTTCTGTTCCTAGTGGACTGCATCCCTGGCCCCATAGCCTAGCAGGGATCCTCCCTACAGAGGGACACCAGCCATGCCGGGGCGTGGCGGGCGTGGCAGTGACATCACAAAGGCCTGTTGCAGGACCTCAGCCGATTGGGGGCAAGTGGTGGGTCGGTGGTGACCTCACAGAGAGATCCTGCCACCAGCCAATCAGGACAGAGGCGCAACGCAGAGGCAACCTCAGAGGTTCCCACGGTTCTTCAGCAGGGCGGCTCCTTCTCAAGGTCTCCCCCTGAGGACTGATAACGAATCAGGATTAATCTGCGGGAGCAGGAGGAGGAACCTCCCGGAGTTTGCTCCTTCCCGACCACCCAGTGCAGAAGCTAAGAGCTTGAGAGAGGTTTGGAGCCTGGTCGGTCTGACCCACCTGCTAAGTTCTGGGCTTGGGTGATTTGATTTCCTGCCTAGGATTTTGTCCTGTAGAATTGCTGGGGACATTGGGGGTTTGTCTTTTTCGGGCTCCTTTCTTCACTTTGGGACTAGGACCTTTTTGTCACGGCCATGTGGTACCAGCAGGGAGTTTATACCGGCTTCCATTTCACCGAGAACAACGATTGAAACAATGAGTTCTCTTCAGCTCCCTAGTACCAAGTGCCTGTGTAACCACCACAAGGCGGATTTGAACCCAGGATCTCTGGAGGGGAGCATAGGAGCCTTGACCCTCTGAGCGAAAAGCCAGCTGGCTCCCAGCTCGTGCTGTAGAGGCGTCTTGAGCGTAACTTTTGCTGTGGTCTAGGTGCCTCTTGCGTGGCGATCGGGGCTTTCTTGCGCAAAACCACGTCTAGATTGGCACAGATGCTTTTCTGCAAAAAGTGCTTTTGCGGAAAAGCGTCCGTGCCAATCTAGACGCTCTTTTCCGCAAATGCTTTTAACGGAAAAACTTTTCCGTTAAAAGCATGTGCGGAAAATCCTGCCAGTCTAGACGTAGCCTGGGTGTGTGGGGTACACCTGCCCTTCTCGGAAGCTCCTCCGATCCGATCCCACGGTCTGCTTCTTGAGCCGCGTCCTCCAGAAGCGGGCAGTGCTCAGGGTGCAACCGCACTGCGGATTGATCTAGCGGCACGATGGGATTTTTCCCTTCTTTTCTATCCCTTTCCTAATCGTCCCCCCTGACCGATCGCCATGGAGACGGCGGCTGCACAAGGAGTGGAAGCCAAGGTCTGTCTGCCCCCCCACTGTCCGTGGACAGCTGGGTTTATCGTCCACAGCAAGCAGCACGTTGCACGTCTCCACCTCAAATTCCATTGGCCAGTTGGTTGCCCAGCCCCCTTGCTTCTTCCCAGAGTGAGAGCAGGGGTAGGCAATCATTTTTTGCAGTGGCCCCAGGCCACACTGGATGGGGCGGGGCCTCAAGCAGAAGGGGGCGGAGCCTCAAGTGCAAGGGGCAGGACCAGGCTGCTTCCCCACTTCCAGACCATGATTGGTCCAGAGGTGGGGGAGCGCCTTTGCCCCGCCCCCAGAGGTTCATCCCAGGTGCCCATGCCCCTGGTGATGGGAGGAGACTTCGCGCACTCCCTCTGTGCCCCCCAGGCCAATCATGAAGGAGGGGAGGCCTGTCTGGCTGGGGGCAGGGCTGGAAGGGACTTTTTAGTTTCTGGCTGGAATCATGGAGGAGGCAGCCTAAGCAATGGGCTGGGATTTAGGGGCCCAGGCTCCCCCATCTCAAGGGGGGCTGAGGCATCCTAGGCCTGCCCTGTGACCGGATTCCATCTGTGCTGTGTATCCTGAGAAGCAATAAACTCCCTCTATTCTACTGGCTGGGGGAGTCTGTTCATGCCACTACGGGGGTGCAGGAGGGAGAACGGAGGGGCCGACGATTCTAATGGCCTGGCTCTCTCTGAGCTAGTTTGCTCAGGCAATGCAGCATCAGGGGGCAGGGAGCAGTGCGGGGGGGGGAGAGGTGGTGCCCTTTCACAGAGGGGTTATGAAATCCACCCTGACCATCTGTGGCCATGGAGGATCCCAGGACTTCTCCTCCCACCGCAGGGAGGCCCTGGTCAGATTCCAAATGACGCAACGCAAATCCACTGTGGGATACAAAAAGCGGCTTCACTTCCTGTCCGAAAGCGCTGGGCAGCATTAACAGGAGATGTGAGCCAGCCTTCCACACCCCTAGTGCCTGCCCATCATCGGGCCTCCTGACCTAGGGAACTCCCTGTCCGGACTGCCAGACACGGCAGGGGTTCAGTCTCACAAGGGCCCTGCAAGGCAGGGCAGTGCCACTGGCCCTGCAGGGCAGAGGGGGAAACTGAGGCAGGGAAAGAGTAAGGAGCTGGATCTAAAAGGCCAAAGATACATGGGGTCTTAAATTGTCAATGTTCCCAGTCAATATTCATCGAGAAAGCCTCATTTCTAGGCCCAGGCCATTTGATAGGTCCATGCGAGTCAGGCACCTGTGCACCACGAAGGACATGGGGTTAAGGGATTTGCCCAAGTCTGTGCAGGGTGTCAGTGGCAAAGTGAAGGGCTCAGACGGTGGTGTCCCAAGTCTTAGACTAGCACCCTGGGCCATCCATCCTCCCTGTGGCTGGGGTGATCGCTGAGTGCGCTGATGGGCAGGGCGACTTGCTTAGGCACAGGGCGGCCACAGCTCAGACTGGGGGCCTCCATGGTAAGGCGCTAAGCTGAGAAGCCCTACAGACAAGCCCCAGGCCTTGTGCCTGCTCTGCTCCTTCACGCCCCTGCCCTGCCCAATCCACCAAGGCCCTGCCCTCCTCTTCCCCCCCAGTTCTGCTCTGTCCCCTCTTCCCCTCCCCGCCCCCCCCCACTTCCATGGAACCGCTGATCGTGGTGGGTGGGAGGCGATGCTTGGTGGGTTGCAGGCCCGAAGGAGGAGCCGGAGTGGGGAGCCGGCTGCCAATGGTTGCTAAGTGTAACCCACCCAACTGCTGGGTGTGGCCCCCTGTCCCATCTAGGGGTGCTGTGGCTGCGTCCAGGAAGAATATCGAGTCTGCCAAGCTATAGTGGCTCAAGCACTAAGCTCCAGAGGCCCCAGGTTCGGTTCCCCCTGTAGGTGTTACAGCAGCGCCTGCCAATTTTGTCCCATGGGTGCCTCGGGAGGGAGCCCAAGGGGACTGTGTGATTTTTCCCCTCCAGGGGAGCTCCCGACAAGGGAAGGGGCATTTCCTCCTCCTGGCCTGCCCCTGCTCCGCACAGGGACCGAGGCGCTGTGACTTCGACACCTTCCTCTCCTGCCAGCGTCCGTCCCTCGCGCCAACGGGTGGGACATCCCTGCGGCTCCCTGGCCCGGCACCCGTTTTGCGCCCCCACGAGGGAGGAGCCGCGCCTACCCTGGGCCGCCTGCTACACTGGCTGGGCCGAGCGCCGGGCGCTTTCCTGCCCCTCTGCACCAGACCTCGCGAGACGGGAGACACGCCGCACACGCCAAGGCCGGGCCTGCTCGTGTTTAATGAAGCGCGAACGACAGGCCTGCTCCAGGGCCGGGCCGCGGCCACTGCCGCTCTTCCTGCGCGGGTGGCGGGTGTCCTCGCCGGCCCTTAGCCTTTCTTGGGGTGGGTGCAGCACTTCTTCTTGCAGTCGTGGGTTCGAGACGCCACCTCGTACTTCCGACACGTATGGTCGCAGCGGCCCGTGCAGCCGCCCTTGTGGTACCCGTACTGCCCAGAGCCTGCGCCAGAGAGAGAGCGCGGGTTAGGCGGGAGGGCGGCGCGGCGCTCGGTGCCCACCAGAATGCCCCCCCCCAACGCCGCGGTGCGTGTGGGACAGTGACATGGGGGGAGCTGGGCTTTGGGCTTCCCAGCAGCGTCACACGGCTTCCCAGATGGTCCCCTTCATGCTCAGTCCCAAGCGAGGGGCAGCTGAGGGGCCGTTTCTTGCCCTAGAAGGGAAGGGCGGCTCTGTGCGGCCCGGGCTGCCTTCCCCTTCCTGGGGCATCAGCTGCTGCCCAGTTAGCGTCTCCCTTGACAGCCCCTGTCCCAGCCCCATTCCTTCCAGGGTGAGATCTGCCCCTTCCGGGACCTCCTGCGAGACCCCAGAGCCGGGTCTGGGGATGGGGAATTGGGGGAGCCCCTTAGAAAGGAAAATGGGGGTCACGCCATTCCCTATAGTTCAGAGAGTCACTGGCTGCTGTGCGAGAGTCTCAGAGCAAGGGAGCTCTGGCTGCGTGTGTGTGTGTGTGTGTGTGTGTGTGTGTGTGAATGAACATGTGTGCACACATGTGTGCATGCACTTGTACATGTAAGTGTGTGCGTGCACATGTGTGTGTGAACATGTGTGCGTGCGTGAACATGTGCGTGTGTGCATGCACATGCGAGTGTGAGCACATGCCTGCATGTGTGCATGTATATGCATGTGTATGTGTGAGTGTCTCTGTGTGCGTATGTGTCCATGTGCATGTGTGTGCGTGTGTGTGCATGTGTTTGTGTGTCCGTGTGCATGTGCGTGCATGTGTGCATGTGTTTGTGTGTGCATGTGCATGTCCGTGTGTGTTCACGCACGAGGAATAATGGAAGGGGCTGGTGGCCAGAGAGAAAAGAGGCAGTGATGGGGAAGGGCAGTGTGGGGAGGGAGACGGGAGCATGGGGCGTGAGAGGCAGAGGGAGATGGGGGAAGGGAGGGGCTGGCTTCCATGGCACCCTGGCAGAGCCTGGCACTGCTTGTCATGAAAGGGGGAGCAGAAGGCCGCGGCCACCCATCTGCACACAGCAGCCTGGGACTCCTGTGCGCCGGCTGGACACACGGGGTCGTAGCTGAGGCCCCAAATCAAGCAGCACTCCCGGCTCTGCGAGCTCTTGCCCCCGGCCGACTCAGGAGGGCAGCATTGCACCGCGTAACACCCAGTGCACGGTTCAGAGACTGGCCCTGGCATCCAGTTACCTCCCTAGCCCTCCCCACGGACACCACGGCAACGGGGCCTGGACCCCGGGCACCCCCTGAACTGCAGTGTCCACGCGGGCGGTGGGGCACGTGGGCTGGTACCACACTGAGGGAGGGTGTCCGGGCGTGGGGGGCTGGACAGTTTTCTCTGAGGCAGAGACACCCCTCGAGCCAGCGCCCACGCCCTGCTCGGCCTTCTCTCCCTGGATCTGAGGCCGGGCTCTCTCCCTCGGGCGCCCACTGTCTGCATTTAGGAGCCCTCTCCAGGCACCTCCGTGAACGTGGCCTGGTTTTTAGGAGGGACCCAAAGGAGCTGGGCTGCTCAGGGCCTCTGGGAATCAGGCCTGTTGTATCTCTGTGCCCAGTGTGGACCCAGGTGTGTAACGTGAGGGTCACAGCCGGGGGGAGCGCTGGCCCCAGGGTCTGAGCTCGGGGGGCTGGCGAGAGGGTGGAATTCTCTGCCCGTCCTGATGGGAAATCTCCCGACTCGGAATCCCCAAGTGACTCGCTAGACGGGAACCCAGAGAGCCAGATGCTCAGGACTGTCTCAGCCGCGGCTCATCTAAACACGCCCAGACAAGGGGACACCCACGTGGTGCTCACAGTGGTCCTGGCTCAGACTGTCCACAGACCCTCCACTAAACACTCCCGGGGAGCCTGAGTCCTTCCTGTTACCCGCCGATCCCCCTCCTCCGTCCCTATTCCCGCCCCTCCCAGAGCGACCGCTCACCTGGAGCAGCCAAGGAGACCAGCAGGAGAACAGCAAACACCAGGTAGAGGACCCTCATGACTGGTTTCTCAGCAGGGCTGGAGAGCAGAGAAGCAGAGAGAGGTTAGAAAATGAAGCAGCGAAGTGGAGATACTAAGCGTCCTGGGTTTTTATAGAGCGTTGGCTGGCAGAGAGCAGGATGTAGGGGTGGGAGGGCCCTGAATTCGCTGCCGTCCAGGGACGTACTGTTTGCGACCAGACAGGCTGTAATGTCGCTTTGGCCCAGTGGGCCCACGCCGAATAATACACACCTGTCACACGCTCAGGGCTCATTGTGCACTGCCCCTGCCTCGGCCCCTCATGTGGAACGTGCCTGGCTCCCGCCTCCCAGCCCCCGGGCCTGCAAGAGGAGTTCGCCCTTCCTCACATCTGGCTCCCTAAAGTGAGCTCTCCAAGGAAGCCAAAGCTACGAGCCAGAGTTTCTCAGTGTGCTGGGGGTGGGCTTCTGGGTCCGAGGGAGTTTCTTAATTTGGATCTGACGGGGAGGGAATAGGCATCACTAACGCAGGTCTCCCTCCGGAAGGGGCCACGGAGGAATTCTCTCGTTTCACGTCTGGGCGGCTGTTCTCTCTCCCAGGGAACAGCCCAGGGTCCCAGCAGTTCTGGTGGCCTCTCCTGGTCCCAAATAAGCATCGACAAGGCTGGGGACACGAAGTCTCCGTGCGGTTAGCCCGTATCTCGTCCCCGGTATGTTAGCTCTGGAAGCCAGAGGGTAGATCAGCTCCGTTCCTAGATTGCCTAAGTGGTGGGACCAAAAGAGAGTACTCGTCCTCCACTCCAGCCTTCAGGGCTCTAAAATCCCAGCGTGCGATTCCTCCCTCCAGCCCACGAACGGCTGGCTGAATGCCAGCGTGGCTCAGGCTTTGTCTACACTGCGTATTGAGTAGGGTTGCCAGACGGTTTCAGAAAAAATACCGCAAAAAAAAAAAGGAGCGCAAGCAGGACCGGCTTTAGGAAGTGCCGGGCCCAATTCGCACTGTTTTGACGGGGTCCTGGCAGCCAGAATTTTTTGTTGACCAAAGAAAAATGTAAAAAAAACCCACACACACAAATTTTGGTTGAGCAAAAAAAAAAAAAAAAAACCAGCACACAAAGTAACAACTCACAGCCCCTTCAAATCCCCAGCTACAGGGCAGAGTCCCGCTTTCCAGCCAAACCCAGGGGCTGACTCCCCATCCCGCAGTGCACAGAAGCCCCCGCGCTCCTCCTCCAAGGTCGGCGCCCCCTTCTGCAGCGCGCCTGGCACGCCAGCTCACTCCTGGCTTTAGGGCACGGGGCCCTTTTAGGCGTGAGGCCAGATTCGAGCATAGCCCTAACAGGCTGCCGGCGGCCGCCCATCATCTTGCTTTCCTGCGCCGAGCCGGACAGCTTCCCGGTAAGCACTAGGGTTGCCAGGCTGCCTCCGAACTGAGCCGGACAGCCCGGGACTTTCCCCTCCTGCCTTGGAAAAAATCAGAAAGCCCTGGACATTTGAGGAGTCTGATATTTTCTGAATGTTCTTACCTGACAGGAGGCGAAAATACCAACCTGTCCGGGTCAATACGACACCTGGCAACCCTATAATGAGCGACAAAGCTCATGTAGGCAATCCCTTCGCAAGAGAGGCAAGGCTGAGGTAAAGGCTGAGCATGTCCCCCTGGGTTCTGGCCCCGCACAAAAGACAGGTGGAGGTGAGGAGGTCAGGGGAGAGCAGTTATGCCTAGTGGTTAGGGCAGGCTGTGACGTGTAATGGAAGAAGTGGCCCAGGCAGTCCTTACCACAGATCCTCACCTGGTGGGGGAGATCCAGGCACCTTCTCCACTGGCTGTTGTTTATAGGTAAGTAAACCTATAGGTTTAGCTCCCCTAAAGCTCCTAGTAAGAACATAACATCAGAGCGGCCACACAGGGTCAGACCAAAGGTCCATCTAGCCCAGGGTCCTGTCTGCCAACAGTGGCCAATGCCAGGTACCCCAGAGGGAGGGAACACAACAGGGAATCAACACATGATCCCTCTCCTGTCACCCACCTCCAGACAGACAGAGGCTAGGGACTCAATTCCTCCTCATCCTGGCTAATGGCCATTGATGATCCTAACCTCCATGAATCTATCTGGCTCTTTTTTGAGCCCTGTTGAAGTCTTGGCCTTCACCACATCCTCTGGTAGCTGAGGAGTTCGCGCAATCCCCAGGGTCGAAAGGCCAGGCTCTACCTGCTTTGGTGTAAGTGTAACCTGCACACCTGCTGGGGTGGGGCACTGTCCCATGGCATGGCACTGAGAAAGAAAGAGCGAGTTTGCTCTACAGCCTTAGCTGAGAGCTAGCTGGCTCCTGCACTAAGCTCCAGAGGTCCCAGGTTCGATTCCCCCGTCAGCGTTACACAGGCACTTGGAGCCCAGACCTTGTCCTAAGCAGCAGGTAATGAGCTCCCCTCTCTTCCATGAATGAGTTCTGGTTTTCGGCTGCAAGGGCACAGGGCAACTTGCCTCCATCATGGAATGCCAGGGGTGGGTTTCCGCTTGGGAAAAAAATGGAGTAAGGGCAAAACTTCCCTCTGGCCTGTGAGCCTAGAGGCCAAGATCAATGAGTGATAAGCACCTAAGAGAAAGTCTCAACTACACAGTACAGTTGACTTAAGCCACCTCCACTCACAGCCCCAGTAGGAATTTAAAGTGGTTTGGCTTGTGCACACCAGCTCCTTCTGTCAGCAGTGTCTGGCCTGACCCCGGAGCACTGAGTTACTGTCTGCTTGAGCATTGTGGGGCTCTGAAGGCCGGAACCCCACCCCCTGGAGGTGACAACCGGAGCAGTCAACGCAACGGCTACGCTGATGCGGTGTTGACTGAACTACATCGACCCAAACTCTGTACCTCTCACCAGTGCTCCCTCTAATTTTTAACATCCATGTGCAGAATAATTTTTTTCTTTGTGCACCAAGGCATGTGCAGATGTGCACCACCACTAGAAACACGGGCTGCCTGCTGGGGGCACTGTGGGCACCCTGTTAATCAGCTGGGTGACCTCTGGCTCTCTTCTGGGTGTCTGCCCAAGTGCTCAGCTTACAGGGAGCACCGCTTCTCACAGAGGCGGGAGTTGTTGGGTGGGCGTAGTGGGTGACTGACAGCAGACGGAGAAACATGGTGGTGTAGATGCGGTAGGCAGAGGTAAGCTGCCTTGTATCGACCTAACTCTCTAGTATAGACCAGAGCTACACCCCTTTCAGGGGCGGAGTTTAGATCCCTTTCCTTTGCATGGCATCGATGGCTATCTTAGGCAGCTCAGCTTGCTGGCTTCTGAAAATCCCAGCCTTAGGCATCTAACTCACTTCTTGCCTTAGACAGGGAGCCCGGGCACCGCGTGTGGGGCGGGGGATTCTATGGGGCGGGGAGGGAGCCCAACACTCAGTGCTGCTCTCCTTCGTAGTGTGCCGCCAGAGACTCCCTTCTTGATTGTAATGGCAGCCTGGAGTTTCCACTCTGCAGGGCGGGAGCTCGCGAGGGCCCAGCCAGGACTGGGGAATGGACCCAAATGTGGCTGAACAGAGTGAAACTGGCCCATGACAGACGGAGCAAGAGCCAACCTCTGTGAGGTGCACGCTGGGCCCCCTCCGGTGTTGGCCCCTGTTGCTCGCTCCAATCAGCCAGGGACGCCCCCGCTTGGGGCAACACCAGAGCTCTTTATTTGCAGCTGTTTTCCTATCACCTAGGTACGGGTCTCACAGCCAGCTGTGCCAAGGGCAGGCCTGGTCAGCCACAGACTCGGAGGATTCCAGCTCCCTCTGCGCTGGGTCGGGCCGGGCCAGGCCTGGTCTAGTCTGGCCTGTCCTGGCCTTCCCCTCCCCTCCCGTTCCTCCTCTCTTTGGCTTCCTCCAAGCCTTCATAGCCCTGGCTTATGGGGCTAGCAGGTGCTGCCGGTTCCTAGGCAACAGCTCCACCGACAGAGGGGGTAGGGGGGTAACTACCCCCGGACCTAGTGATTCAAAAGGGCCCGTAGCTCTCAGCTGCTCCCTTTGCTACTGGCCCTTTAAATCGCCGCCGGAGCCCCCGTTGCATGCTCCAAGCAACACTAAGGACTGGGGGAAGTCCGCACAGCCCGACCCCTTCCGCCTCAGGCTCTGCCCCTTCCAGGAGCCTAGGGGCCCAGCAATTCTGTCGGCTCCCCTGCCAGGCAGGCACTGGGATATTCAGCCAGCCCCCATCCATTTCCCTGGATTGGGGCTGGAGTGGCGAAGTGCCTCTCACTCCACGCCCTGCCACACCCCTACATCCTTCCCAGGGAAACAAGATTCTCAGTCCTGTCCTCCCAACAAGGCGAGTTCCTCTGCGCTCCAGCCCCGTTTGCAACGGGCACTTAGGGAATGGCTTGCCAGAGAGGTGAACTATGGCAGAGATCAGTGGCGAGCCACTAATTAGGTGGACACAGCCCTTCGTTCTCTCATGTGCACCCCCTCCCTCCTCTGTGCATAGCTCTGCACATCTCGAGGGAAGTCCCTTAGTTCCTTTCTGGGAACTGTTCACGGACAAACTGAATGGAGCTCACGGACCACAGATGGGCGGAGGACCATAGTTTGAGAGCCTCTCGCTATAGGGCTGCCTTTCCAAGCTCGCCTGACTCTTTGGCGCTCTTCTCTGAACACTCTGGCTACGTCTACACTACAAGTTTTCTCGGCAAAAAATATGCTAATGAGGGACTCATTGGCATGAGTCGCAATCTCATTTGCATATTTTCTGCCAATCCCTTTTTTTCGCTAGGGTTTTTGCACAAAAACTATCGGTATGGATGTTTTCTTTTTTCACAAAAACACTAGCAAAAAAATGGATCGGCAGCAAATATGCAAATGAGACGCATGCAAATGAATCCCTCATTAGCATATTTTTGCCGAGAAAACTCATAGTGTAAATGTAGCCTCCCTGGTTGCTCCTCATCCTTTGCAAAAGCATAGACATCAGAAACGGGTTTTGGGGTTAGCTCTCTTAGGCACAGCGTCACGCTGAAAATTCATGTCTTGTGGCTCATTCATGATCTTTAAATCCTTCCCGGGTCACAGCTTTCCAGGGCATCGTCCCCAGTCCTGTAGCTGGGGCCTACAGTCTTTGTTCCGAGATTTATGACCTTACGATTTATGGTGAAGGTTATGGCATTTGGCTGGACAAAAACACAATTTGTTCTGACTGTGCCCAGTTTACCAAATTTATACAGCTGGTTCTGTAACAGTCACCTGCCGTCAGCATGATTTACACTCCCCCGTCTCCCCCTCAGTAAGTTCACCTTTCCTTCAAAATATGAGAAAATTCCATGGACATTTTCAATAAACATTTTTCTTTACAGTTTTCCACAAAAGCTTTTTAGTAGCTTTTGACCCACTCTTCTACAGAAGGACAGGAGCGCCTGGCTTTGATCTTTTGCTCTACTCTATTTAACACTCAGCAGTGCTAGAACACCTTATGGCATGTCTACACTGGGGATTTATTTCAAAATAACTCCCATTGCTTCAAAATAACAAGGTGAGTGTCCACACCAGAAGCCCGTTATTTTGAAATTATTTCAAAATAACGGGCTTGTTATTTCAAAATAATAACTCCTGCATGTGAGGAAGAATCAGATTGGCACGGACGCTTTTCCGCAAAAGCACTTTCTGCGGAAAAGCGTCCGTGCCAATCTAGACGCGGTTTTGTTCAAAAAAGCCCCAATCGCCATTTTCGCCATCGGGGCTTTTTTGCGCAAAACAATTTTCAGCTGTTTACATTGGCCCTTTTACGCCAAAGCATTTCCGGAAAAGGGCTTTTGCCCGAACGGGAGCAGCATAGTATTTGTGGAAGAACACTGACAATCTTACATGAGATCAGCAGTGTTCTTGCGCAAATTCAAGTGGCTAGTGTAGACAGCTGGCAAGATTTTCCGCAAAAGCACCTGGTTTTGCGGAAAAACTTGCCAGTCTAGATGCAGCCGTAATGTAGACAGAGCCTTAGAGACTAACAAATATATTATCTCATGAGCTTTCATTGGTAAAACCCGCATTATCAGATGTGTTGCAGTGAAAATGATAGAATCCAGAGTATAGATAACAGCCGAAGCTGTTTTCTGTCAATTGTAGGAAAAAAACATAACATCATCTCTCAGCGTTTGCTGATGGCACAAGGCTGGGGAGGGGGTGGAAAGCAATGAAGAGGACAGAGCGTGACTACGGTATGATTTGGATCACTTGCTAACAGCGTGTGTCTCAATAAGGCCAAATTGAAAGTCTTTTACCTCAGAAAGTTGGTCCTATTTACCGGATGGGTGATTCTCTCCTGGGAAGCAGTGACTCTACCCACAATGACCAGGGCTGCTCTTAGGTGGGTGCAGGGCCCAAGGTAAGCCCCCCGGTGCTCCAGGTGTGGGGCCCAGGGCAAACACCCCATTCTAGGCCATGCTCCTGCCCCACCTCTTCCTGCCTCTGCCCAACTCCTGCTCTGCCTCTTCCTCAGACCCTGCCCCTGTCCCACCCCACCCCGCCCCGCCTCATTCTGCCCCCGCTCTGCCTGCATTGCACACCCTCCTCAAAGCCCCCTCCCCGAGAGACGTGACCCAGGGGACTGCAAGGGGTCCCGGCAGGGGACTGCAAGGGGTCCTGGCATGGGGCAGCAGCAGGGCTCGGGATCCCCCCCACCATGGGGAGTGTCAGGGGGTCCAGCCCCACTGCTGCCCTGTGCCAAGACCCCCGGTAACCCCCCCGGCTGCCCTGGCACAACATCCCATTTATAGGACAGCTGAGGCAGCTGTGGCAGGCCCCCACCCCACAATGCAGGGCTTAGGGTGGCTGGCCTGAACAGTCCTATAGAAGTGAGTGCTCTGACCACGACTGACACGTTCTTTTCTATCAGCTGAACGTCAGGGCGATGATGTGGCTGTGACCTGGCAGATCACATACCAGCTCATGCCAAGACCCTGAGCTCCCCCCACCCCCCGACACACGTGTGGCTGATTCACCGGGATTAGTACTGTTAGCGGTGTCATCATCTCGCCAGCAAAAGAAAGCCCAGGGACAACAGACGAGCCCCGGTAGAACACCCGTGGACCAGATTTTGATTGCTCCTTCCACACCTAAGAAGAGATGGGCCCTCATCCCGCCAGCTTGAACTCTGCAGGGGCAGGGGGAAGGAATAAAAACACTTGTCAAGATGAAATTCTCTCTGTGCTGCTGGAACTCTGCGGGGTGAGGACTTCTAAGCATAAGCAAGCGTTCCCCAGCCTTTCTAGCTAGGTAAGGTGCCCAACACCAGCACAGGCATTTCAAGTACAAACCCTCGAGAAAGAGGGTCCTTGTTTATAGCAATGGACAGATCTTAATCAGGGTAGCTCCATTGACTGACCTGTGAGGGCAGGGGACCGGACCTGATGACCTCTCAAAGTCCCTTCCAGTTCAAGTGTTCTACGGTTCTATGACTGTAATAGAATTGCGTCAGTTTACACCAGCTAAGGCCCCGGACCGAGAGTATACTTGGGAAGAAGATTCTCCGACAGCTGCAGACGTTTACCCTCCGTCAGCACTAATTCCACAGCCACGGTGACATTGGAAAAGGCAACAGTTTTGAGTGACGTGAAGTGATGCGAGGGAGCTAATGGCCCACGGGGATTATCCAGTCTGCTCCCCTGAAGCATGCAGATGAGAGAATTTCACCGAGGCTGTGTCCAGACTCAGGGGTTTTTTCGAAAAAAGTAGCCTTTTTTCGAAAAAACTTCCCCTGCGTCCAGACTCAAGCCGCGTTCTTTCGAAATTAATTCGAAAGAACGCGGCTTTTCTTTCGATGGCGGTAAACCTCAATTTACGAGGACGAACGCCTTCTTTCGAAAGTTCCTCTTTCGAAAGAAGGCGTTCTTCAATGTAAATAGGGCTTCTTCGAAAGAGAGCATCCAGACTCACTGGATGCTTTCTTTCGAAAAAGCAAGCCGCTTTTTCGAAATTTCTCCGTGCAGTCTAGACACTCTCTTTCGAAAGAGGCTTGCAGTCTAGACATAGCCCTAGTGATCTGGAGTCACCTGGAACATATACAAGGAAGACACCTCTGAAGATAGAAACCTGGGTGCTGATATTATGGAAGTTTGGGGCACACTACAGCCGGCACCTCGGCAGGATCCCAACGGGGGCGAAGTTCTGGGAAGTTTACACATGGCTCTTAGTATATACTTTAAATATCGGCTTTTCTAGCCCACTCTGCATTATGATCTAGGACGAGTTAATAGGCTATCTAGCTATGCTTGCTGTCCACCTGGATCCAGCTATTCGGCAGTGTCATAATGATCGGTGGAGCCAGGACATCAGCCAAGACCTACAGCATGTGGAATGGTGACGTTTCTCTGGTGGAGGAGAAGAAATACAAGGCCCCGGCATTTGTGACGCTGACCCCTTCCCCACTCATGCCTCCAAATCTCCCTCAGGTCCTCCTATCCAGCCGCCTGCCCCAGACAGCTCCCTGTTCATGGAATCATAGACAATTGGGGTCGGAAGGGGTGTTAGGAAGTCTTCTAGGGCAGGGGACTGGACCTGATGACGTCTTGGGGTTCCTTCTAATTCAAATGTTCTGTGATCTAGTCCAATCCCCTGCTCAAAACAGAACCCACCTCAACAAAATCGCCCCTTAGAGAACCAGTGCGGGCTTTTTGCTCATTTAGAGGGCAATGTGAAGTGTGTTCAAGTCCCTCTAACCCCAGAAAGCGGATGTGAAGGAGAGTCAACGCCAGCCACGCGTCCGGGAGCTGTGGGGAAGGAACTGTGCGTGTTCCATGTGAGGGGCAGTGAACAATGGGCCTTGAGAACGTGGCAGGTTGGCATTATTGTGAGCGGGCCCACTGGGCCGGAGTGACATTACAGCGTGTCCGGCAGCGAACAGCATGTATGCGGAGTTCAGCGAGTCCATGTCCCTCCTCCAGCCCTGCTCTCTGCCAACAAACTCTCTATAAATACCGGGATCCCCAGCCCAGCACCTCACCGGCCTCCAGCCTCCCTCTCTGCTTCCCTGCTCTTCAGACCTGCTGAGACCCCAGCCCCCTCCAGCCATGAGGATCCTCTACCTGGTGTTTGCTGTTCTCCTGCTGGTCTCCTTGGCTGCTCCAGGTGAGCGGTCGCTCTGGGAGGGGTGGGAATAGGGACGGAGGAGGGGGATCGGCGGGTAACAGGAAGGACTCAGGCTCCCCAGCAGTGTCTGGTGGGGGGGGGGGCATGTTCTGGGGACAGTCTGAGCCAGGACCACTGTGAGCACCACGTGGGTGTCCACTTGTCTGGGCATGTTTAGATGAGCCGCTGCTGAGACAGTCCTGAGCATCTGGCTCTCTGGGTTCCCGTCTAGCGAGTCGCTCGGGGATTCCGAGTCGGGAGATTTCCCGTCAGGACGGGCAGAGAATTCCACCCTCTCACCAGCCCCCCGAGTGCAGACCCTGCGGCCAGCGCTCCCCCCGGCTGTGACCCTCACGTTACACACCTGGGTCCACACTGGGCACAGAGATACAACAGGCCTGATTCCCAGAGGCCCTGAGCACCCCAGCTCCTTTGGGTCCCTCCTGAAAACCAGGCCATTGGTTGCGAATGCCTTGCTGTAGATGGGGCTGCCTGACAGTGGAGAGCTGCACATGAAAATTCTGGCTCCAAATTCTCAGGAGAAGGACCGAGTAAGGATGCTCTTTGCTGCACTCCAGGGTGTCCTGTGAGCCCTGGTTTTAGGGATGTTTCTGTCCTGCAGAAAACAGAGTAAACCCAGCAGCCCCCTGAGATCCTGCTTCCCTAGAGAGCTGGAGAGGAAACGTTTCCCTTTATTATTGGAAAGGTGATTTCTGAGCCAGGAACTGTGTGTAACTCATGGCTGTGCTGCTTTCCCGAGTCTGCAGAGAGCCTGAAACAGCCACTCTAATAACCATGGAAGCTCTTCTCCCTCTGGGCTCAATGGAGTTTTAACGATGGCCACGTTTTGTGCGCCCTGAAGAGCTAGATTTTCAAGGGGATGCCACGGTGTGTCTAACCTGCACAGGTGCTGCCCAGAATCGGGTGGGCACCTTGACTGTTCATGAGCTCAGATGGTCAAGAGCAGGATTTTGCCACTCAAAGTCTCCCAGGAGTACCATGGACTTCATGGTCCCCTCCCTCACAACTGGCCTTCTCCTTCCTTCCTGCTCTTCTCCTCTCCTCTCCTCCGCCCACTGCCATTTCCCTCTTCCATCTCCTTCTTCCACCGTCTCCACCTAGCTGCTCCTACCTCTCTACTCTCTCCTTCACTACCTCCTCTTCTCCCATTCTCCCCCTTCCAATGCCCCTTCCTTCCCAAATCCAGCTCCTACACCCACTCCCTTCCTCTCCCTACACCCGCTCCTTCCATCGCTCTCTCTGTCTCCATCTCTGACATCCTGCCTGCTCTCACCTGCCCTGGACCCTCACACACACCAGCACCCGGCCAGTGTGTCTTTCCCACGGAGATGCCCTCTGAACTACAGGAACCCACTTTTCTTCCTTCTCAGGGGCTCCCCCAATACTTCTCTCCCCATAACGTCTCTTAAGACATCAGGCGGGAGGCATTTAGAGCTCTGATACCCTCTCAGGTTACGTCTACACTGCATGATGAGAGATTAAAAGGGCTAGTGCTTTTCAGCTTAGAAAAGAGGAGACTGAGGAGGGATAGGATAGAGGTCTATAAAATCATGACTGGTGTGCAAAAAGTGAAAAAGGAAAAGTTACTGACGTGTTCCCATAACGTAAGAACTAGGGGTCTCCGGATGAAATGAATAGGCAACTGTTTAAAACAAACGAAAGCAAGTTTTTCTTCACTCAGAACAATATCAACCTGTGGGCCTGTAACCACCACCAGGCAGGTTTGAACTCGGGACATCTGAAGCAGAGTATAGGAGCCTACATCCTCTGAGCTAAAAGCCAGCTGCCTCCTGTCCCATGCTGTAGAGGTCTTTTGATCTTAGCTGTTGATGTGGTCTAGGTGCCACTGCATTGGTCAGTGAACCACACTAGGGCTTTGTCTACACTGGTGCGCTCTTGGGCCAGAAATATGCAAATGAGGCTAAGCACGGAATAGTGCCGAGCCTCATTTGCATATCTAATGAGCCGCCATTTTTTGCGGAAGAGGCTCTTGAGCCAGAAGAAGCGTCTAGACGGCCCCTTCTTGCGCAAGAAAAACCCTCTTGCGCATTGCTGTTATTCCTGAAAATAATCAGCACAACGGCGTTGCACAAGAGGGTTTTTCTTGCGCAAGAAGGGGCCGTGTAGACCGCTCCTTCATGCGCAAGAGCCTCTTCTGCAAAAAGGGCGGCTCATTAGATATGCAAATGAGGCTCGGCGCTATTCCACGCTTAGCCTCATTTGCATCTTTCTGGCGCAAGATCGCGCCGGTGTAGACATAGCCTAGGTGTGTGGGTTACAGAACTCCTTGCCAGAGGACGTTGTGAAGACCAGAAAAAAGAGCTACATAGATTCATGGAGGTTAGGTCCATCAAAGGCTATTAGCCAGGATGGGTAGGAATGGTGTCCCTAGCCCCTGTTTGGAAATGGATGACAGAAGAGGGATGATTCCCTGTTGTGTTCCTCCCTCTGGGGCACCTGGAATTGGCCACTGTGGGCAGAAAGGACACTGGGCCTTTGGTCTGACCCCGTCTGGCTGTTCTTATGTTCTTCCTATGAAGGGGAAGGCAGCTGCTGCCTGGTAAGCGGTCGTCCCTTCCAGGGCAAGAAATTCCCGTTCAGCTTCTCAGTCAGTCTCATCTCTTGGCCTGGAGCATGAATGTGAGTGTGGTTGTGATGCTATTGGGGAAGACACCAGGGTCTTGTCTCGTGGGGACCCTCAGAGCCGCACAGGAGGGACTGGAGAGAGGGGGCCGGGCTGTTTGGGTGGGCAGTAACTGTGAGCGTTGTTCTTTTCTTCTGCCTGACCCTGGACGCTCTCTGTCTCCGCAGGCTATGGGCAGAAGAAGGCCTGTCGTGGCAACTGCACCAAGTCCAAATGTGCCAAATACGAGACGCAGGTGTACGGCACCTATAACTGCAAATACAACTGCTGCGTCCCTCCCAAAAAGACAAAATGAGCCCGGAGGGATCCACCCGTCCTGGACCAGGAGCAGCCGCCGCAGCGGGTCCCCGACTCCCCACAGAAATGTTGCTCCCTCGTCCCATTAAATAAGAGCAGCTCTGGCCTTGGCGTGTGCCGTGTGGGTCTCTCGTGTCTCAGGGCTCTCGTGTGGGGAACCTGGAAAGATTCTAGAGCCCAGCCCTGTTAGCAGGCCCGTTGCTCACAGCCCAGGGCAGGTGCCAATAATCCCAGAGCCATGTCTGCAAAATGGCCCCTGAGAAATCCTGGTTTTACCCTCTGCCTTGTAACTGGGGGGAGGGGCAACTTTCTACAGACCGAAAACCAGCACCCACCCCAGCCTCTTCCCCTGAGACCTGCCCCCTACCCCATCTCTTCCCCTGAGACCTGCCCCCTGCCCCATCTCTTCCCCTGAGACCTGCCCCCTACCCCATCTCTTCCCCTGAGACCTGCCCCCTGCCCCATCTCTTCCCCTGAGACCTGCCCCCTACCCCATCTCTTCCCCTGAGACCTGCCCCCTACCCCATCTCTTCCCCTGAGACCTGCCCCCTACCCCATCTCTTCCCCTGAGACCTGCCCCCTGCCCCATCTCTTCCCCTGAGACCTGCCCCCTGCCCCATCTCTTCCCCTGAGACCTGCCCCCTGCCCCATCTCTTCCCCTGAGACCTGCCCCCTGCCCCATCTCTTCCCCTGAGACCTGCCCCCTGCCCCATCTCTTCCCCTGAGACCTGCCCCCTACCCCATCTCTTCCCCTGAGACCTGCCCCCTGCCCCATCTCTTCCCCTGAGACCTGCCCCCTGCCCCATCTCTTCCCCTGAGACCTGCCCCCTGCCCCATCTCTTCCCCTGAGACCTGCCCCCTGCCCCATCTCTTCCCCTGAGACCTGCCCCCTGCCTCATCTCTTCCCCTGAGACCTGCCCCCTGCCCCATCTCTTCCCCTGAGACCTGCCCCCTGCCCCATCTCTTCCCCTGAGACCTGCCCCCTACCCCATCTCTTCCCCTGAGACCTGCCCCCTGCCTCATCTCTTCCCCTGAGACCTGCCCCCTGCCTCATCTCTTCCCCTGAGACCTGCCCCCTACCCCATCTCTTCCCCTGAGACCTGCCCCCTACCCCATCTCTTCCCCTGAGACCTGCCCCCTGCCCCATCTCTTCCCCTGAGACCTGCCCCCTACCCCATCTCTTCCCCTGAGACCTGCCCCCTACCCCATCTCTTCCCCTGAGACCTGCCCCCTACCCCGCCTCTTCCCCTGAGACCTGCCCCCTACCCCATCTCTTCCCCTGAGACCTGCCCCCTACCCCATCTCTTCCCCTGAGACCTGCCCCCTGCCTCATCTCTTCCCCTGAGACCTGCCCCCTGCCCCATCTCTTCCCCTGAGACCTGCCCCCTGCCTCATCTCTTCCCCTGAGACCTGCCCCCTGACCCATCTCTTCCCCTGAGACCTGCCCCCTACCCCATCTCTTCCCCTGAGACCTGCCCCCTGCCCCATCTCTTCCCCTGAGACCTGCCCCCTACCCCATCTCTTCCCCTGAGACCTGCCCCCTACCCCATCTCTTCCCCTGAGACCTGCCCCCTACCCCGCCTCTTCCCCTGAGACCTGCCCCCTACCCCATCTCTTCCCCTGAGACCTGCCCCCTACCCCATCTCTTCCCCTGAGACCTGCCCCCTACCCCATCTCTTCCCCTGAGACCTGCCCCCTGCCTCATCTCTTCCCCTGAGACCTGCCCCCTGCCCCATCTCTTCCCCTGAGACCTGCCCCCTACCCCGCCTCTTTCCCTGAGACCTGACCCCTGCCTCATCTCTTCCCCTGAGACCTGCCCCCTACCCCGCCTCTTTCCCTGAGACCTGCCCCCTGCCTCTTCTCTTCCCCTGAGACCTGCCCCCTGCCCCATCTCTTCACCTGAGACCTGCCCCCTGCCCCATCTCTTCCCCTGAGACCTGCCCCCTACCCCATCTCTTCCCCTGAGACCTGCCCCCTACCCCATCTCTTCCCCTGAGACCTGCCCCCTGCCTCATCTCTTCCCCTGAGACCTGCCCCCTGCCCCATCTCTTCCCCTGAGACCTGCCCCCTACCCCATCTCTTCCCCTGAGACCTGCCCCCTACCCCATCTCTTCCCCTGAGACCTGCCCCCTGCCCCATCTCTTCCCCTGAGACCTGCCCCCTGCCTCATCTCTTCCCCTGAGACCTGCCCCCTACCACGCCTCTTTCCCTGAGACCTGCCCCCTGCCTCATCTCTTCCCCTGAGACCTGCCCCCTGACCCATCTCTTCCCCTGAGACCTGCCCCCTGCCCCATCTCTTCCCCTGAGACCTGCCCCCTGCCTCTTCTCTTCCCCTGAGACCTGCCCCCTGCCCCATCTCTTCACCTGAGACCTGCCCCCTACCCCGCCTCTTTCCCTGAGACCTGCCCCCTACCCCATCTCTTCCCCTGAGACCTGCCCCCTACCCCGCCTCTTCCCCTGAGACCTGCCCCCTACCCCATCTCTTCCCCTGAGACCTGCCCCCTACCCCATCTCTTCCCCTGAGACCTGCCCCCTGCCTCATCTCTTCCCCTGAGACCTGCCCCCTGCCCCATCTCTTCCCCTGAGACCTGCCCCCTGCCTCATCTCTTCCCCTGAGACCTGCCCCCTGCCCCATCTCTACCCCTGAGACCTGCCCCCTGCCTCATCTCTTCCCCTGAGACCTGCCCCCTACCCCGCCTCTTCCCCTGAGACCTGCCCCCTGCCTCATCTCTTCCCCTGAGACCTGCCCCCTGCCCCATCTCTTCCCCTGAGACCTGCCCCCTACCCCATCTCTTCCCCTGAGACCTGCCCCCTACCCCATCTCTTCCCCTGAGACCTGCCCCCTGCCCCATCTCTTCCCCTGAGACCTGCCCCCTACCCCGCCTCTTCCCCTGAGACCTGCCCCCTGCCCCATCTCTTCCCCTGAGACCTGCCCCCTACCCCATCTCTTCCCCTGAGACCTGCCCCCTACCCCATCTCTTCCCCTGAGACCTGCCCCCTACCCCATCTCTTCCCCTGAGACCTGCCCCCTGCCCCATCTCTTCCCCTGAGACCTGCCCCCTACCCCATCTCTTCCCCTGAGACCTGCCCCCTACCCCATCACTTCCCCTGAGACCTGCCCCCTACCCCATCTCTTCCCCTGAGACCTGCCCCCTACCCCGCCTCTTCCCCTGAGACCTGCCCCCTACCCCATCTCTTCCCCTGAGACCTGCCCCCTACCCCATCTCTTCCCCTGAGACCTGCCCCCTGCCTCATCTCTTCCCCTGAGACCTGCCCCCTGCCCCATCTCTTCCCCTGAGACCTGCCCCCTGCCTCATCTCTTCCCCTGAGACCTGCCCCCTGCCCCATCTCTTCCCCTGAGACCTGCCCCCTGCCCCCTACCCCATCTCTTCCCCTGAGACCTGCCCCCTGCCCCATCTCTTCCCCTGAGACCTGCCCCCTACCCCATCTCTTCCCCTGAGACCTGCCCCCTACCCCATCTCTTCCCCTGAGACCTGCCCCCTGCCTCATCTCTTCCCCTGAGACCTGCCCCCTGCCCCATCTCTTCCCCTGAGACCTGCCCCCTACCCCGCCTCTTTCCCTGAGACCTGACCCCTGCCTCATCTCTTCCCCTGAGACCTGCCCCCTACCCCGCCTCTTTCCCTGAGACCTGCCCCCTGCCTCTTCTCTTCCCCTGAGACCTGCCCCCTGCCCCATCTCTTCCCCTGAGACCTGCCCCCTACCCCGCCTCTTTCCCTGAGACCTGCCCCCTGCCTCATCTCTTCCCCTGAGACCTGCCCCCTACCCCGCCTCTTCCCCTGAGACCTGCCCCCTGCCTCATCTCTTCCCCTTAGACCTGCCCCCTGCCCCATCTCTTCCCCTGAGACCTGCCCCCTACCCCATCTCTTCCCCTGAGACCTGCCCCCTACCCCGCCTCTTCCCCTGAGACCTGCCCCCTGCCTCATCTCTTCCCCTGAGACCTGCCCCCTGCCCCATCTCTTCCCCTGAGACCTGCCCCCTGCCTCATCTCTTCCCCTGAGACCTGCCCCCTGCCTCATCTCTTCCCCTGAGACCTGCCCCCTGCCCCATCTCTTCCCCTGAGACCTGCCCCCTACCCCATCTCTTCCCCTGAGACCTGCCCCCTGCCCCATCTCTTCCCCTGAGACCTGCCCCCTACCCCGCCTCTTCCCCTGAGACCTGCCCCCTACCCCATCTCTTCCCCTGAGACCTGCCCCCTGCCCCATCTCTTCCCCTGAGACCTGCCCCCTGCCCCATCTCTTCCCCTGAGACCTGCCCCCTGCCCCCTGCCCCATCTCTTCCCCTGAGACCTGCCCCCTACCCCATCTCTTCCCCTGAGACCTGCCCCCTGCCCCATCTCTTCCCCTGAGACCTGCCCCCTGCCCCATCTCTTCCCCTGAGACCTGCCCCCTACCCCATCTCTTCCCCTGAGACCTGCCCCCTGCCCCATCTCTTCCCCTGAGACCTGCCCCCTGCCCCATCTCTTCCCCTGAGACCTGCCCCCTACCCCGCCTCTTCCCCTGAGACCTGCCCCCTACCCCATCTCTTCCCCTGAGACCTGCCCCCTGCCCCATCTCTTCCCCTGAGACCTGCCCCCTACCCCATCTCTTCCCCTGAGACCTGCCCCCTACCCCATCTCTTCCCCTGAGACCTGCCCCCTACCCCATCTCTTCCCCTGAGACCTGCCCCCTGCCCCATCTCTTCCCCTGAGACCTGCCCCCTACCCCATCTCTTCCCCTGAGACCTGCCCCCTACCCCATCTCTTCCCCTGAGACCTGCCCCCTACCCCATCTCTTCCCCTGAGACCTGCCCCCTGCCCCATCTCTTCCCCTGAGACCTGCCCCCTGCCCCATCTCTTCCCCTGAGACCTGCCCCCTACCCCATCTCTTCCCCTGAGACCTGCCCCCTACCCCATCTCTTCCCCTGAGACCTGCCCCCTACCCCGCCTCTTCCCCTGAGACCTGCCCCCTGCCTCATCTCTTCCCCTGAGACCTGCCCCCTGCCCCATCTCTTCCCCTGAGACCTGCCCCCTACCCCATCTCTTCCCCTGAGACCTGCCCCCTACCCCATCTCTTCCCCTGAGACCTGCCCCCTGCCTCATCTCTTCCCCTGAGACCTGCCCCCTGCCCCATCTCTTCCCCTGAGACCTGCCCCCTACCCCGCCTCTTTCCCTGAGACCTGCCCCCTGCCTCATCTCTTCCCCTGAGACCTGCCCCCTACCCCGCCTCTTTCCCTGAGACCTGCCCCCTGCCTCATCTCTTCCCCTGAGGCCTGCCCCCTGCCCCGCATCTTTCCCTGAGACCTGCCCCCTGCCTCATCTCTTCCCCTGAGACCTGCCCCCTACCCCGCCTCTTCCCCTGAGACCTGCCCCCTGCCCCATCTCTTCCCCTGAGACCTGCCCCCTGCCTCATCTCTTCCCCTGAGACCTGCCCCTGCCCCGCCTCTTCCCCTGAGACCTGGCCCCTGCCCCATCTCTTCCCCTGAGACCTGCCCCCTGCCTCATCTCTTCCCCTGAGACCTGCCCCCTGCCCCATCTCTTCCCCTGAGACCTGCCCCCTGCCCCATCTCTTCCCCTGAGACCTGCCCCCTGCCCCATCTCTTCCCCTGAGACCTGCCCCCTACCCCATCTCTTCCCCTGAGACCTGCCCCCTGCCCCATCTCTTCCCCTGAGACCTGCCCCCAGCCTCATCTCTTCCCCTGAGACCTGCCCCCTGCCCCATCTCTTCCCCTGAGACCTGCCCCCTACCTCATCTCTTCCCCTGAGACCTGCCCCCTGCCTCATCTCTTCCCCTGAGACCTGCCCCCTGCCCCATCTCTTCCCCTGAGACCTGCCCCCTGCCCCATCTCTTCCCCTGAGACCTGCGCCGTACCCCGCCTCTTCCCCTGAGACCTGCCCCCTACCCCGCCTCTTCCCCTGAGACCTGCCCCCTACCCCGCCTCTTTCCCTGAGACCTGCCCCCTGCCACATCTCTTCCCCTGAGGCCTGCCCCCTGCCCCGCATCTTTCCCTGAGACCTGCCCCCTGCCCCATCTCTTCCCCTGAGACCTGCCCCCTACCCCGCCTCTTCCCCTGAGACCTGCCCCCTGCCCCGCCTCTTCCCCTGAGACCTGCCCCCTGCCTCATCTCTTCCCCTGAGACCTGCCCCCTGCCCCGCCTCTTCCCCTGAGACCTGCCGCCTGCCCCATCTCTTCCCCTGAGACCTGCCCCCTGCCTCATCTCTTCCCCTGAGACCTGCCCCCTGCCCCGCCTCTTCCCCTGAGACCTGCCCCCTGCCCCATCTCTTCCCCTGAGACCTGCCCCCTGCCTCATCTCTTCCCCTGAGACCTGCCCCCTGCCCCATCTCTTCCCCTGAGACCTGCCCCCTACCTCATCTCTTCCCCTGAGTCCTGCCCCCTGCCTCATCTCTTCCCCTGAGACCTGCCCCCTGCCCCGCCTCTTCCCCTGAGACCTGCCCCCTGCCTCATCTCTTCCCCTGAGACCTGCCCCCTGCCTCATCTCTTCCCCTGAGACCTGCCCCCTGCCCCATCTCTTCCCCTGAGACCTGCCCCCTACCCCATCTCTTCCCCTGAGACCTGCCCCCTGCCTCATCTCTTCCCCTGAGACCTGCCCCCTGCCCCATCTCTTCCCCTGAGACCTGCCCCCTGCCTCATCTCTTCCCCTGAGACCTGCCCCCTACCCCATCTCTTCCCCTGAGACCTGCCCCCTGCCTCATCTCTTCCCCTGAGACCTGCCCCCTGCCCCATCTCTTCCCCTGAGACCTGCCCCCTGCCTCATCTCTTCCCCTGAGACCTGCCCCCTGCCCCATCTCTTCCCCTGAGACCTGCCCCCTACCCCATCTCTTCCCCTGAGACCTGCCCCCTGCCTCATCTCTTCCCCTGAGACCTGCCCCCTGCCCCATCTCTTCCCCTGAGACCTGCCCCCTGCCTCATCTCTTCCCCTGAGACCTGCCCCCTGCCCCATCTCTTCCCCTGAGACCTGCCCCCTGCCCCATCTCTTCCCCTGAGACCTGCCCCCTGCCCCATCTCTTCCCCTGAGACCTGCCCCCTACCCCATCTCTTCCCCTGAGACCTACCCCATCTCTTCCCCTGAGACCTGCCCCCTGCCCCATCTCTTCCCCTGAGACCTGCCCCCTACCCCATCTCTTCCCCTGAGACCTGCCCCCTACCCCATCTCTTCCCCTGAGACCTGCCCCCTACCCCGCCTCTTCCCCTGAGACCTGCCCCCTACCCCATCTCTTCCCCTGAGACCTGCCCCCTACCCCATCTCTTCCCCTGAGACCTGCCCCCTGCCTCATCTCTTCCCCTGAGACCTGCCCCCTGCCCCATCTCTTCCCCTGAGACCTGCCCCCTGCCTCATCTCTTCCCCTGAGACCTGCCCCCTGCCCCATCTCTTCCCCTGAGACCTGCCCCCTGCCCCCTGCCCCATCTCTTCCCCTGAGACCTGCCCCCTGCCCCATCTCTTCCCCTGAGACCTGCCCCCTACCCCATCTCTTCCCCTGAGACCTGCCCCCTACCCCATCTCTTCCCCTGAGACCTGCCCCCTACCCCGCCTCTTCCCCTGAGACCTGCCCCCTGCCTCATCTCTTCCCCTGAGACCTGCCCCCTGCCCCATCTCTTCCCCTGAGACCTGCCCCCTACCCCATCTCTTCCCCTGAGACCTGCCCCCTACCCCATCTCTTCCCCTGAGACCTGCCCCCTGCCCCATCTCTTCCCCTGAGACCTGCCCCCTGCCCCATCTCTTCCCCTGAGACCTGCCCCCTGCCCCATCTCTTCCCCTGAGACCTGCCCCCTGCCCCATCTCTTCCCCTGAGACCTGCCCCCTGCCTCATCTCTTCCCCTGAGACCTGCCCCCTGCCCCATCTCTTCCCCTGAGACCTGCCCCCTGCCCCATCTCTTCCCCTGAGACCTGCCCCCTACCCCATCTCTTCCCCTGAGACCTGCCCCCTGCCTCATCTCTTCCCCTGAGACCTGCCCCCTGCCTCATCTCTTCCCCTGAGACCTGCCCCCTACCCCATCTCTTCCCCTGAGACCTGCCCCCTACCCCATCTCTTCCCCTGAGACCTGCCCCCTGCCCCATCTCTTCCCCTGAGACCTGCCCCCTACCCCATCTCTTCCCCTGAGACCTGCCCCCTACCCCATCTCTTCCCCTGAGACCTGCCCCCTACCCCGCCTCTTCCCCTGAGACCTGCCCCCTACCCCATCTCTTCCCCTGAGACCTGCCCCCTACCCCATCTCTTCCCCTGAGACCTGCCCCCTGCCTCATCTCTTCCCCTGAGACCTGCCCCCTGCCCCATCTCTTCCCCTGAGACCTGCCCCCTGCCTCATCTCTTCCCCTGAGACCTGCCCCCTGCCCCATCTCTTCCCCTGAGACCTGCCCCCTGCCCCCTGCCCCATCTCTTCCCCTGAGACCTGCCCCCTGCCCCATCTCTTCCCCTGAGACCTGCCCCCTACCCCATCTCTTCCCCTGAGACCTGCCCCCTACCCCATCTCTTCCCCTGAGACCTGCCCCCTACCCCATCTCTTCCCCTGAGACCTGCCCCCTGCCTCATCTCTTCCCCTGAGACCTGCCCCCTGCCCCATCTCTTCCCCTGAGACCTGCCCCCTACCCCGCCTCTTTCCCTGAGACCTGACCCCTGCCTCATCTCTTCCCCTGAGACCTGCCCCCTACCCCGCCTCTTTCCCTGAGACCTGCCCCCTGCCTCTTCTCTTCCCCTGAGACCTGCCCCCTGCCCCATCTCTTCACCTGAGACCTGCCCCCTGCCCCATCTCTTCCCCTGAGACCTGCCCCCTACCCCATCTCTTCCCCTGAGACCTGCCCCCTACCCCATCTCTTCCCCTGAGACCTGCCCCCTGCCTTATCTCTTCCCCTGAGACCTGCCCCCTGCCCCATCTCTTCCCCTGAGACCTGCCCCCTACCCCATCTCTTCCCCTGAGACCTGCCCCCTGCCCCATCTCTTCCCCTGAGACCTGCCCCCTGCCTCATCTCTTCCCCTGAGACCTGCCCCCTACCCCGCCTCTTTCCCTGAGACCTGCCCCCTGCCTCATCTCTTCCCCTGAGACCTGCCCCCTGACCCATCTCTTCCCCTGAGACCTGCCCCCTGCCCCATCTCTTCCCCTGAGACCTGCCCCCTGCCTCTTCTCTTCCCCTGAGACCTGCCCCCTGCCCCATCTCTTCACCTGAGACCTGCCCCCTACCCCGCCTCTTTCCCTGAGACCTGCCCCCTACCCCATCTCTTCCCCTGAGACCTGCCCCCTACCCCGCCTCTTCCCCTGAGACCTGCCCCCTACCCCATCTCTTCCCCTGAGACCTGCCCCCTACCCCATCTCTTCCCCTGAGACCTGCCCCCTGCCTCATCTCTTCCCCTGAGACCTGCCCCCTGCCCCATCTCTTCCCCTGAGACCTGCCCCCTGCCTCATCTCTTCCCCTGAGACCTGCCCCCTGCCCCATCTCTTCCCCTGAGACCTGCCCCCTGCCTCATCTCTTCCCCTGAGACCTGCCCCCTACCCCGCCTCTTCCCCTGAGACCTGCCCCCTGCCTCATCTCTTCCCCTGAGACCTGCCCCCTGCCCCATCTCTTCCCCTGAGACCTGCCCCCTACCCCATCTCTTCCCCTGAGACCTGCCCCCTACCCCGCCTCTTCCCCTGAGACCTGCCCCCTACCCCGCCTCTTCCCCTGAGACCTGCCCCCTGCCCCATCTCTTCCCCTGAGACCTGCCCCCTACCCCGCCTCTTCCCCTGAGACCTGCCCCCTGCCCCATCTCTTCCCCTGAGACCTGCCCCCTACCCCATCTCTTCCCCTGAGACCTGCCCCCTACCCCATCTCTTCCCCTGAGACCTGCCCCCTGCCCCATCTCTTCCCCTGAGACCTGCCCCCTACCCCATCTCTTCCCCTGAGACCTGCCCCCTACCCCATCTCTTCCCCTGAGACCTGCCCCCTACCCCATCTCTTCCCCTGAGACCTGCCCCCTACCCCGCCTCTTCCCCTGAGACCTGCCCCCTACCCCATCTCTTCCCCTGAGACCTGCCCCCTACCCCATCTCTTCCCCTGAGACCTGCCCCCTGCCTCATCTCTTCCCCTGAGACCTGCCCCCTGCCCCATCTCTTCCCCTGAGACCTGCCCCCTGCCTCATCTCTTCCCCTGAGACCTGCCCCCTGCCCCATCTCTTCCCCTGAGACCTGCCCCCTGCCCCCTACCCCATCTCTTCCCCTGAGACCTGCCCCCTGCCCCATCTCTTCCCCTGAGACCTGCCCCCTACCCCATCTCTTCCCCTGAGACCTGCCCCCTACCCCATCTCTTCCCCTGAGACCTGCCCCCTGCCTCATCTCTTCCCCTGAGACCTGCCCCCTGCCCCATCTCTTCCCCTGAGACCTGCCCCCTACCCCGCCTCTTTCCCTGAGACCTGACCCCTGCCTCATCTCTTCCCCTGAGACCTGCCCCCTACCCCGCCTCTTTCCCTGAGACCTGCCCCCTGCCTCTTCTCTTCCCCTGAGACCTGCCCCCTGCCCCATCTCTTCCCCTGAGACCTGCCCCCTACCCCGCCTCTTTCCCTGAGACCTGCCCCCTGCCTCATCTCTTCCCCTGAGACCTGCCCCCTACCCCGCCTCTTCCCCTGAGACCTGCCCCCTGCCTCATCTCTTCCCCTGAGACCTGCCCCCTGCCCCATCTCTTCCCCTGAGACCTGCCCCCTACCCCATCTCTTCCCCTGAGACCTGCCCCCTACCCCGCCTCTTCCCCTGAGACCTGCCCCCTGCCTCATCTCTTCCCCTGAGACCTGCCCCCTGCCCCATCTCTTCCCCTGAGACCTGCCCCCTGCCTCATCTCTTCCCCTGAGACCTGCCCCCTGCCTCATCTCTTCCCCTGAGACCTGCCCCCTGCCCCATCTCTTCCCCTGAGACCTGCCCCCTACCCCATCTCTTCCCCTGAGACCTGCCCCCTGCCCCATCTCTTCCCCTGAGACCTGCCCCCTACCCCGCCTCTTCCCCTGAGACCTGCCCCCTACCCCATCTCTTCCCCTGAGACCTGCCCCCTGCCCCATCTCTTCCCCTGAGACCTGCCCCCTGCCCCATCTCTTCCCCTGAGACCTGCCCCCTGCCCCCTGCCCCATCTCTTCCCCTGAGACCTGCCCCCTACCCCATCTCTTCCCCTGAGACCTGCCCCCTGCCCCATCTCTTCCCCTGAGACCTGCCCCCTGCCCCATCTCTTCCCCTGAGACCTGCCCCCTACCCCATCTCTTCCCCTGAGACCTGCCCCCTGCCCCATCTCTTCCCCTGAGACCTGCCCCCTGCCCCATCTCTTCCCCTGAGACCTGCCCCCTACCCCGCCTCTTCCCCTGAGACCTGCCCCCTACCCCATCTCTTCCCCTGAGACCTGCCCCCTGCCCCATCTCTTCCCCTGAGACCTGCCCCCTACCCCATCTCTTCCCCTGAGACCTGCCCCCTACCCCATCTCTTCCCCTGAGACCTGCCCCCTACCCCATCTCTTCCCCTGAGACCTGCCCCCTGCCCCATCTCTTCCCCTGAGACCTGCCCCCTACCCCATCTCTTCCCCTGAGACCTGCCCCCTACCCCATCTCTTCCCCTGAGACCTGCCCCCTACCCCATCTCTTCCCCTGAGACCTGCCCCCTGCCCCATCTCTTCCCCTGAGACCTGCCCCCTGCCCCATCTCTTCCCCTGAGACCTGCCCCCTACCCCATCTCTTCCCCTGAGACCTGCCCCCTACCCCATCTCTTCCCCTGAGACCTGCCCCCTACCCCGCCTCTTCCCCTGAGACCTGCCCCCTGCCTCATCTCTTCCCCTGAGACCTGCCCCCTGCCCCATCTCTTCCCCTGAGACCTGCCCCCTACCCCATCTCTTCCCCTGAGACCTGCCCCCTACCCCATCTCTTCCCCTGAGACCTGCCCCCTGCCTCATCTCTTCCCCTGAGACCTGCCCCCTGCCCCATCTCTTCCCCTGAGACCTGCCCCCTACCCCGCCTCTTTCCCTGAGACCTGCCCCCTGCCTCATCTCTTCCCCTGAGACCTGCCCCCTACCCCGCCTCTTTCCCTGAGACCTGCCCCCTGCCTCATCTCTTCCCCTGAGGCCTGCCCCCTGCCCCGCATCTTTCCCTGAGACCTGCCCCCTGCCTCATCTCTTCCCCTGAGACCTGCCCCCTACCCCGCCTCTTCCCCTGAGACCTGCCCCCTGCCCCATCTCTTCCCCTGAGACCTGCCCCCTGCCTCATCTCTTCCCCTGAGACCTGCCCCTGCCCCGCCTCTTCCCCTGAGACCTGGCCCCTGCCCCATCTCTTCCCCTGAGACCTGCCCCCTGCCTCATCTCTTCCCCTGAGACCTGCCCCCTGCCCCATCTCTTCCCCTGAGACCTGCCCCCTGCCCCATCTCTTCCCCTGAGACCTGCCCCCTGCCCCATCTCTTCCCCTGAGACCTGCCCCCTACCCCATCTCTTCCCCTGAGACCTGCCCCCTGCCCCATCTCTTCCCCTGAGACCTGCCCCCAGCCTCATCTCTTCCCCTGAGACCTGCCCCCTGCCCCATCTCTTCCCCTGAGACCTGCCCCCTACCTCATCTCTTCCCCTGAGACCTGCCCCCTGCCTCATCTCTTCCCCTGAGACCTGCCCCCTGCCCCATCTCTTCCCCTGAGACCTGCCCCCTGCCCCATCTCTTCCCCTGAGACCTGCGCCGTACCCCGCCTCTTCCCCTGAGACCTGCCCCCTACCCCGCCTCTTCCCCTGAGACCTGCCCCCTACCCCGCCTCTTTCCCTGAGACCTGCCCCCTGCCACATCTCTTCCCCTGAGGCCTGCCCCCTGCCCCGCATCTTTCCCTGAGACCTGCCCCCTGCCCCATCTCTTCCCCTGAGACCTGCCCCCTACCCCGCCTCTTCCCCTGAGACCTGCCCCCTGCCCCGCCTCTTCCCCTGAGACCTGCCCCCTGCCTCATCTCTTCCCCTGAGACCTGCCCCCTGCCCCGCCTCTTCCCCTGAGACCTGCCGCCTGCCCCATCTCTTCCCCTGAGACCTGCCCCCTGCCTCATCTCTTCCCCTGAGACCTGCCCCCTGCCCCGCCTCTTCCCCTGAGACCTGCCCCCTGCCCCATCTCTTCCCCTGAGACCTGCCCCCTGCCTCATCTCTTCCCCTGAGACCTGCCCCCTGCCCCATCTCTTCCCCTGAGACCTGCCCCCTACCTCATCTCTTCCCCTGAGTCCTGCCCCCTGCCTCATCTCTTCCCCTGAGACCTGCCCCCTGCCCCGCCTCTTCCCCTGAGACCTGCCCCCTGCCTCATCTCTTCCCCTGAGACCTGCCCCCTGCCTCATCTCTTCCCCTGAGACCTGCCCCCTGCCCCATCTCTTCCCCTGAGACCTGCCCCCTACCCCATCTCTTCCCCTGAGACCTGCCCCCTGCCTCATCTCTTCCCCTGAGACCTGCCCCCTGCCCCATCTCTTCCCCTGAGACCTGCCCCCTGCCTCATCTCTTCCCCTGAGACCTGCCCCCTACCCCATCTCTTCCCCTGAGACCTGCCCCCTGCCTCATCTCTTCCCCTGAGACCTGCCCCCTGCCCCATCTCTTCCCCTGAGACCTGCCCCCTGCCTCATCTCTTCCCCTGAGACCTGCCCCCTGCCCCATCTCTTCCCCTGAGACCTGCCCCCTACCCCATCTCTTCCCCTGAGACCTGCCCCCTGCCTCATCTCTTCCCCTGAGACCTGCCCCCTGCCCCATCTCTTCCCCTGAGACCTGCCCCCTGCCTCATCTCTTCCCCTGAGACCTGCCCCCTGCCCCATCTCTTCCCCTGAGACCTGCCCCCTGCCCCATCTCTTCCCCTGAGACCTGCCCCCTGCCCCATCTCTTCCCCTGAGACCTGCCCCCTACCCCATCTCTTCCCCTGAGACCTACCCCATCTCTTCCCCTGAGACCTGCCCCCTGCCCCATCTCTTCCCCTGAGACCTGCCCCCTACCCCATCTCTTCCCCTGAGACCTGCCCCCTACCCCATCTCTTCCCCTGAGACCTGCCCCCTGCCCCATCTCTTCCCCTGAGACCTGCCCCCTGCCCCCTGCCCCATCTCTTCCCCTGAGACCTGCCCCCTACCCCATCTCTTCCCCTGAGACCTGCCCCCTGCCCCATCTCTTCCCCTGAGACCTGCCCCCTGCCCCCTGCCCCATCTCTTCCCCTGAGACCTGCCCCCTACCCCATCTCTTCCCCTGAGACCTGCCCCCTGCCCCATCTCTTCCCCTGAGACCTGCCCCCTGCCCCATCTCTTCCCCTGAGACCTGCCCCCTACCCCATCTCTTCCCCTGAGACCTGCCCCCTGCCCCATCTCTTCCCCTGAGACCTGCCCCCTGCCCCATCTCTTCCCCTGAGACCTGCCCCCTACCCCGCCTCTTCCCCTGAGACCTGCCCCCTACCCCATCTCTTCCCCTGAGACCTGCCCCCTGCCCCATCTCTTCCCCTGAGACCTGCCCCCTACCCCATCTCTTCCCCTGAGACCTGCCCCCTACCCCATCTCTTCCCCTGAGACCTGCCCCCTACCCCATCTCTTCCCCTGAGACCTGCCCCCTACCCCATCTCTTCCCCTGAGACCTGCCCCCTACCCCATCTCTTCCCCTGAGACCTGCCCCCTACCCCATCTCTTCCCCTGAGACCTGCCCCCTGCCCCATCTCTTCCCCTGAGACCTGCCCCCTGCCCCATCTCTTCCCCTGAGACCTGCCCCCTACCCCATCTCTTCCCCTGAGACCTGCCCCCTACCCCATCTCTTCCCCTGAGACCTGCCCCCTACCCCGCCTCTTCCCCTGAGACCTGCCCCCTGCCTCATCTCTTCCCCTGAGACCTGCCCCCTGCCCCATCTCTTCCCCTGAGACCTGCCCCCTACCCCATCTCTTCCCCTGAGACCTGCCCCCTACCCCATCTCTTCCCCTGAGACCTGCCCCCTGCCTCATCTCTTCCCCTGAGACCTGCCCCCTGCCCCATCTCTTCCCCTGAGACCTGCCCCCTACCCCGCCTCTTTCCCTGAGACCTGCCCCCTGCCTCATCTCTTCCCCTGAGACCTGCCCCCTACCCCGCCTCTTTCCCTGAGACCTGCCCCCTGCCTCATCTCTTCCCCTGAGGCCTGCCCCCTGCCCCGCATCTTTCCCTGAGACCTGCCCCCTGCCTCATCTCTTCCCCTGAGACCTGCCCCCTACCCCGCCTCTTCCCCTGAGACCTGCCCCCTGCCCCATCTCTTCCCCTGAGACCTGCCCCCTGCCTCATCTCTTCCCCTGAGACCTGCCCCTGCCCCGCCTCTTCCCCTGAGACCTGGCCCCTGCCCCATCTCTTCCCCTGAGACCTGCCCCCTGCCTCATCTCTTCCCCTGAGACCTGCCCCCTGCCCCATCTCTTCCCCTGAGACCTGCCCCCTGCCCCATCTCTTCCCCTGAGACCTGCCCCCTGCCCCATCTCTTCCCCTGAGACCTGCCCCCTACCCCATCTCTTCCCCTGAGACCTGCCCCCTGCCCCATCTCTTCCCCTGAGACCTGCCCCCAGCCTCATCTCTTCCCCTGAGACCTGCCCCCTGCCCCATCTCTTCCCCTGAGACCTGCCCCCTACCTCATCTCTTCCCCTGAGACCTGCCCCCTGCCTCATCTCTTCCCCTGAGACCTGCCCCCTGCCCCATCTCTTCCCCTGAGACCTGCCCCCTGCCCCATCTCTTCCCCTGAGACCTGCGCCGTACCCCGCCTCTTCCCCTGAGACCTGCCCCCTACCCCGCCTCTTCCCCTGAGACCTGCCCCCTACCCCGCCTCTTTCCCTGAGACCTGCCCCCTGCCACATCTCTTCCCCTGAGGCCTGCCCCCTGCCCCGCATCTTTCCCTGAGACCTGCCCCCTGCCCCATCTCTTCCCCTGAGACCTGCCCCCTACCCCGCCTCTTCCCCTGAGACCTGCCCCCTGCCCCGCCTCTTCCCCTGAGACCTGCCCCCTGCCTCATCTCTTCCCCTGAGACCTGCCCCCTGCCCCGCCTCTTCCCCTGAGACCTGCCGCCTGCCCCATCTCTTCCCCTGAGACCTGCCCCCTGCCTCATCTCTTCCCCTGAGACCTGCCCCCTGCCCCGCCTCTTCCCCTGAGACCTGCCCCCTGCCCCATCTCTTCCCCTGAGACCTGCCCCCTGCCTCATCTCTTCCCCTGAGACCTGCCCCCTGCCCCATCTCTTCCCCTGAGACCTGCCCCCTACCTCATCTCTTCCCCTGAGTCCTGCCCCCTGCCTCATCTCTTCCCCTGAGACCTGCCCCCTGCCCCGCCTCTTCCCCTGAGACCTGCCCCCTGCCTCATCTCTTCCCCTGAGACCTGCCCCCTGCCTCATCTCTTCCCCTGAGACCTGCCCCCTGCCCCATCTCTTCCCCTGAGACCTGCCCCCTACCCCATCTCTTCCCCTGAGACCTGCCCCCTGCCTCATCTCTTCCCCTGAGACCTGCCCCCTGCCCCATCTCTTCCCCTGAGACCTGCCCCCTGCCTCATCTCTTCCCCTGAGACCTGCCCCCTACCCCATCTCTTCCCCTGAGACCTGCCCCCTGCCTCATCTCTTCCCCTGAGACCTGCCCCCTGCCCCATCTCTTCCCCTGAGACCTGCCCCCTGCCTCATCTCTTCCCCTGAGACCTGCCCCCTGCCCCATCTCTTCCCCTGAGACCTGCCCCCTACCCCATCTCTTCCCCTGAGACCTGCCCCCTGCCTCATCTCTTCCCCTGAGACCTGCCCCCTGCCCCATCTCTTCCCCTGAGACCTGCCCCCTGCCTCATCTCTTCCCCTGAGACCTGCCCCCTGCCCCATCTCTTCCCCTGAGACCTGCCCCCTGCCCCATCTCTTCCCCTGAGACCTGCCCCCTGCCCCATCTCTTCCCCTGAGACCTGCCCCCTACCCCATCTCTTCCCCTGAGACCTACCCCATCTCTTCCCCTGAGACCTGCCCCCTGCCCCATCTCTTCCCCTGAGACCTGCCCCCTACCCCATCTCTTCCCCTGAGACCTGCCCCCTACCCCATCTCTTCCCCTGAGACCTGCCCCCTACCCCGCCTCTTCCCCTGAGACCTGCCCCCTACCCCATCTCTTCCCCTGAGACCTGCCCCCTACCCCATCTCTTCCCCTGAGACCTGCCCCCTGCCTCATCTCTTCCCCTGAGACCTGCCCCCTGCCCCATCTCTTCCCCTGAGACCTGCCCCCTGCCTCATCTCTTCCCCTGAGACCTGCCCCCTGCCCCATCTCTTCCCCTGAGACCTGCCCCCTGCCCCCTGCCCCATCTCTTCCCCTGAGACCTGCCCCCTGCCCCATCTCTTCCCCTGAGACCTGCCCCCTACCCCATCTCTTCCCCTGAGACCTGCCCCCTACCCCATCTCTTCCCCTGAGACCTGCCCCCTACCCCGCCTCTTCCCCTGAGACCTGCCCCCTGCCTCATCTCTTCCCCTGAGACCTGCCCCCTGCCCCATCTCTTCCCCTGAGACCTGCCCCCTACCCCATCTCTTCCCCTGAGACCTGCCCCCTACCCCATCTCTTCCCCTGAGACCTGCCCCCTGCCTCATCTCTTCCCCTGAGACCTGCCCCCTGCCCCATCTCTTTCCCTGAGACCTGCCCCCTACCCCGCCTCTTTCCCTGAGACCTGCCCCCTACCCCGCCTCTTCCCCTGAGACCTGCCCCCTACCCCGCCTCTTCCCCTGAGACCTGCCCCCTACCCCGCCTCTTCCCCTGAGACCTGCCCCCTGCCCCATCTCTTTCCCTGAGACCTGCCCCCTACCCCGCCTCTTTCCCTGAGACCTGCCCCCTACCCCGCCTCTTCCCCTGAGACCTGCCCCCTACCCCGCCTCTTCCCCTGAGACCTGCCCCCTGCCTCATCTCTTCCCCTGAGACCTGCCCCCTACCCCATCTCTTCCCCTGAGACCTGCCCCCTGCCCCATCTCTTTCCCTGAGACCTGCCCCCTACCCCGCCTCTTCCCCTGAGACCTGCCCCCTGCCCCGCCTCTTTCCCTGAGACCTGCCCCCTGCCTCATCTCTTCCCCTGAGACCTGCCCCCTGCCCCATCTCTTCCCCTGAGACCTGCCCCCTACCCCGCCTCTTTCCCTGAGACCTGCCCCCTGCCTCATCTCTTCCCCTGAGACCTGCCCCCTACCCCGCCTCTTCCCCTGAGACCTGCCCCCTGCCTCATCTCTTCCCCTGAGACCTGCCCCCTGCCCCATCTCTTCCCCTGAGACCTGCCCCCTACCCCGCCTCTTCCCCTGAGACCTGCCCCCTGCCTCATCTCTTCCCCTGAGACCTGCCCCCTGCCCCATCTCTTCCCCTGAGACCTGCCCCCTACCCCATCTCTTCCCCTGAGACCTGCCCCCTACCCCGCCTCTTCCCCTGAGACCTGCCCCCTGCCTCATCTCTTCCCCTGAGACCTGCCCCCTGCCCCATCTCTTTCCCTGAGGCCTGCCCCCTACCCCATCTCTTCCCCTGAGACCTGCCCCCTACCCCATCTCTTCCCCTGAGACCTGCCCCCTACCCCATCTCTTTCCCTGAGACCTGCCCCCTACCCCGCCTCTTCCCCTGAGACCTGCCCCCTACCCCATCTCTTCCCCTGAGGCCTGCCCCCTACCCCATCTCTTCCCCTGAGACCTGCCCCCTACCCCATCTCTTCCCCTGAGACCTGCCCCCTACCCCATCTCTTCCCCTGAGACCTGCCCCCTGCCCCATCTCTTCCCCTGAGACCTGCCCCCTACCCCGCCTCTTCCCCTGAGACCTGCCCCCTACCCCATCTCTTCCCCTGAGGCCTGCCCCCTACCCCGCCTCTTTCCCTGAGACCTGCCCCCTGCCTCATCTCTTCCCCTGAGACCTGCCCCCTACCCCGCCTCTTCCCCTGAGACCTGCCCCCTGCCCCATCTCTTCCCCTGAGACCTGCCCCCTGCCTCATCTCTTCCCCTGAGACCTGCCCCTGCCCCGCCTCTTCCCCTGAGACCTGGCCCCTGCCCCATCTCTTCCCCTGAGACCTGCCCCCTGCCTCATCTCTTCCCCTGAGACCTGCCCCCTGCCCCATCTCTTCCCCTGAGACCTGCCCCCTGCCCCATCTCTTCCCCTGAGACCTGCCCCCTGCCCCATCTCTTCCCCTGAGACCTGCCCCCTGCCCCATCTCTTCCCCTGAGACCTGCCCCCTACCCCATCTCTTCCCCTGAGACCTGCCCCCTGCCCCATCTCTTCCCCTGAGACCTGCCCCCAGCCTCATCTCTTCCCCTGAGACCTGCCCCCTGCCTCATCTCTTCCCCTGAGACCTGCCCCCTACCCCGCCTCTTCCCCTGAGACCTGCCCCCTGCCTCATCTCTTCCCCTGAGACCTGCCCCCTACCCCGCCTCTTCCCCTGAGACCTGCCGCCTGCCCCATCTCTTCCCCTGAGACCTGCCCCCTACCCCATCTCTTCCCCTGAGACCTGCCCCCTGCCCCATCTCTTCCCCTGAGACCTGCCCCCTACCCCATCTCTTCCCCTGAGACCTGCCCCCTGCCCCGCCTCTTCCCCTGAGACCTGCCCCCTACCCCATCTCTTCCCCTGAGACCTGCCCCCTGCCTCATCTCTTCCCCTGAGACCTGCCCCCTGCCCCATCTCTTCCCCTGAGACCTGCCCCCTACCTCATCTCTTCCCCTGAGACCTGCCCCCTGCCTCATCTCTTCCCCTGAGACCTGCCCCCTGCCCCGCCTCTTCCCCTGAGACCTGCCCCCTGCCTCATCTCTTCCCCTGAGACCTGCCCCCTGCCCCATCTCTTCCCCTGAGACCTGCCCCCTACCCCATCTCTTCCCCTGAGACCTGCCCCCTGCCTCATCTCTTCCCCTGAGACCTGCCCCCTACCCCATCTCTTCCCCTGAGACCTGCCCCCTGCCTCATCTCTTCCCCTGAGACCTGCCCCCTGACCCATCTCTTCCCCTGAGACCCTGCCCCGCCTCTTTCTCTGAGGCCCTAACCCCTGCCCCACCACTTTTCATAGACTCATGGACCACGAGAACTGGATGGGAACTTGAGAGGTCATTGAGTCCAGTCCCCTGCCGTCACTGCAGGAGCAAATACTGTCTAGACCAGGGGTTCCCAACCTGGGGTACGTGTACCCCCAGGGGGTACGAGAAGCTTGTCAAGGGGGTACGGGAAATATTTGGTAAATAACTAGATTCTCCTAATTGAAATATTTCAAAAGTAGTTGTGTTAGTGAAAAAAGTTCTGGATTCTGGAGTCTAGAATTTATTTCCTTTCCTATTTTTTACTAAAGGTTTACTAAAAGCCAAGCGGGTACGGGGACCGAAAAAAGTTGGGAACCCCTGCTCTAGACCATCCCTGATAGACATTTATCTAACCTGTTCTAAAGTATGTCCGGAAATGGAGATTCCACAACCTCCCTAGGCAATGTATTCCAGTATTTCACCATCCGGACAGGCAGGAAGTTTTTCCTAAAGTCCAACCTAAACCTCCCTAGCTGCAGTTTAAGCCCATTGCTTCCTGTCCTGTCCTCAGAGGCCAAGGGGAACAATTTCTGTCTCTCCTCCTAGTAACACCCTTTTAGATACTGTACCGGGAAACCACTCTCATGCCCCCTCTCGGTTCTCTTTTCCAAACTAGACAAGCCCAATTCTTTCAGTCTCCCCTCATAGCTCATGTTCTCTGGGCCCTGCCTTTTCTCCTGGGGCCTGGACCCTGACCCACCTCTTCCAGTTAGCCTCCTGTTAGCTCCTCTCCCCCACTCAACTCATGCACAGCCCCGAGGGACTTGCAACCTCCAGCCGCAGCAGACTGGTGGTGGGACAAGTAAAGACGAGCACAGCGGCCACTCAAGAACAGCCAGGAAGCCCAGGGCAAGCTCAAATGCAGCCCTCCTGCATGGCAGCCCCGTGCCCCCTCTGTGCTGCCCCCCAGCCACCCCTTTCCTGCCCGCTTGAGCTCTCCCCACCCCACAGCTGCCTGAGAGCACAGCGGCCAATGGTGGCAGAGTGAACAGCAGAAATTGGGAGCCCATTTCTAAGGGGGTTCACGTACCAGGGGTGGTGCCTGCTCCTGGCCGCCTGGGCATTAGCTTGGCCAGGGCTGGTCTTCACCCATCGTCTCTCATGTGTGTGGCCCCTCCTGCTCCTGGACCTGCAGCCTCCTCGTTAGCACTCGGCCCTCTGGCTGGGTCGCCCGACACGACCCCTTCTGGGGCCAGGCAGCAACGTGTTTCCCTGGCCCACTGACCCAGGCTGGCCACTGCCTGGCCTGGGCCACGACCTCCGTGGCTGGTAGGGACCCAGGACCAGCCTCTCCTCTGGGTTCCCGCTCAGGGCCCTGCGGTCGGCTGCCAAAGGCTGCAGAGCCCGACCGTGCTGATTTGTCCCGGAGCCTTCGCCTACCTCCCTGGCTTCCCCCACTTGTGGGGCTGACCCACTGTGGCCACAAGGGGGTAAATCATGCTGGGGGGAGCGGGGAGGCCTGTGCAGAGCCCCAGCCAATCAGGGAGAGACTCAAAGGGAGCCAATCAGAGGACGGCTTGCGGGGGCAGCCCAGTATATAAGGAGTTGCTCAGCAGAGCAGAGCTGGGTGCTGGCCTGCGTGGGGCAGGATGGTTCCCTGAGAGAAGCACATTGGACAGAGCGGGGCTGGGCAGGCTCAGGGGAGCTGAGAGGGGGCTCCATACGGCTAGTTGCAGGCTGGGCCGGCCTGGATACAGGGGTTGAGAAGGGGCGGGGGCCCAGGGAGTGTGAACAGCAAAGGGGGAGCCCAGGAGGGCAGGACAAGGCTGTTGCCAGAGGGTCTGGGAGCCCCCCACACTTCCCCCAACCACTCTCAGTCAGGCTGACACGGACGGCAGCCTGGCCCTGAGTTAGGGGCTGTGGCCGGCCATGGTGGCAGGGAAGGACTGAGGGCTACAGATACCCCTGGCAGGGGGCGAGAATCGAGAGGCGGGCGTGGCTGGAGGGGGCTGGAGCCCAGGGAGCAACGTGGGCCCAATTGTGGGGATGGCAGGGCAGAGAGTGACAGTAAAGGCCTGAATGGCCTGCGGAGACTGAACTCTGCCTGGCCTCCAGAGGAAAATGGTCAGAACTGAGGTGGGGCAGGCAGCATGGGGCTGTGCCTAGACTGGCACTGTTCTGGCAGAAACATTTGTCACTCAGGTGTGTGAAAAAATACCCCACTGACTAACACACGATTTAGCAATGAAAAGGACCAGTCTGGAAAGCCCTCCATTGCTGGCAGCCACGCGTCTCTGGCAGAACCTCTGGCCCCTCGTCGGGCCGGTTTTATCCCGTGGCGGGAGAGCTCTCCCCCGGCGATAACGGGGCTGCACTGCTCACCCGGCAACAGCGCGGCCGCAGTGGCCCTGCCGTGTGGCTGTGAGCGGCGCGGTGCAGACGGGGCCTTCGGGGGCTTCTCCTCCCACAGCCCCTGCCCACCCAGCGCCTTCCCCCCGCACCACGTCCCTGCGCAGACGCGAGGGCAGGGAGGGGCCAGTTGCTTTTCTCTCTCCTGAGCCGTTTTGCAGCCTCGGCTCTGAGGTGACCGGCCCTTCCCGGGGCCCTCGGGGACAGGCCTGTTCACAGCCCCTCGGGCCGCTCTGCACGACGGCCCCACACACGAGTGACCCACACGGCACACGCCAAGGCCAGGCCTGCTCTCGTTTAATGGGGGGAGGGAACGACATTTCTGTGGGGAGTCGGGGACCCGCTGCCGCGGCTGCTCCTGGTCCAGGGCGGGTGGATCCCTCCAGGCTCATTTCCACTTTGTGAGGGGGAGGCAGCAGTAGGACTTGGGGCAGTCGTACGTGTAGGTCTCATACTCGTATTTGCCGCATTTCCAGTCGCAGCGACCAGCACAGCCCTTCTTCTGCCCTAGGCCTGCGCCAGACAGAGAGTCCGGGGTTAGGTTGCTCACAGATCAATAGAGTTGCCAACTTTCTGACTACAAAAAAGTGAACAGTCTTTGCCCCGCCTTTGCCCCGCCCTTTCCCAAAGCCCCTCCCCAGCCCTGGCTCAGCTTCAAGGCTCCGCCCTGATCGCTCCATCCCCCTTCTGTCCAGCAGGGGGAGTGACCTCTGGGGTGGGCAAGGGTGATGGGTATATGGTGGGGCTGCAGGCTGGTGGGTGGGGCCTAGGGGTACCGAGTGTGGCAGGAGGTTTGGATTGGGACAGAGGGGTGGGGTGCTGGAGGGGATGAGGGATCTGGCGGAGGTGGGGCCAGAGATGAGGGATATGGGCACCGGAGGGGCTCTTGGCTGGGGATGAGGGGGTGTGAGGTACAGGAGGGGCTCTGAGCTCGGGATGAGATGTTTGGGGTGATGGAGGGGGCCTTGAGGCTCAAACATGGAGGTTAAGGGGTGAGAGGAGGCTGTGGGCAGAGCTCACCTCAAGTAGCTCCCAGAAACAGCTAGCATTTCCCTGCTCAGTGTGGACCCAGGTGTGTAACGTGAGGGTCACAGCCGGGGGGAGCGCTGGCCCCAGGGTCTGAGCTCAGGGGGCTGGCGAGAGGGTGGAATTCTCTGCCCGTCCTTACGGGAAATCTCCCGACTCGGAATCCCCGAGCGACTCACTAGACGGGAACCCAGAGAGCCAGATGCTCAGGACTGTCTCAGCAGCGGCTCATCTAAACACGCCCAGACAAGTGGACACCCACGTGGTGCTCACAGTGGTCCTGGCTCAGACTGTCCCCAGAACATGCCCCCCCCCACCAGACACTGCCGGGGAGCCTGAGTCCTTCCTGTTACCCGCCGATCCCCCTCCTCCGTCCCTATTCCCGCCCCTCCCAGAGCGACCGCTCACCTGGAGCAGCCAAGGAGACCAGCACGAGAACAGCAAACACCAGGTGGAGGATCCTCATGGCTGGAGGGGCTGGGGTCTCAGCAGGGCTGCAGAGCAGAGGAGCAGAGAGGGAGGCTGGAGGCCGGTGAGGTGCTGGGCTGGGGATCCCGGTATTTCTAGAGAGTTTGTTGGCAGAGAGCAGGGGCTGGGGGAGGAGCATGAACTCTCTGATCTCCACGTGTGCGTTGGTCCCTGCAATGTCGCTCTGGCCCCGTGGGCCGCTCCCAGTGATGCAAACCCCCCACGTTCTCAGGGCCCTTTGGTCCCTGCCCCTCCCTCTGCCATGAAACCTGCCTGGTCCCTTCCCCCGGCATCCCGAGGTGGGTGGAGTTTACCTGGAACACGTGCAGCTCCCCAGATTTAGAGGGAGTTTGACACCTTGGCTTTACACCTGGGTTTCTAAGTAAACACAAAGCGCTGATCCAGGGAGGGAGCCCTTTGAACTGAGTCTGTGAGTCAGAGGGACCTGATGGAGACTTGTAATTCTGAACATCATGGGTCGGAGCCCAGCATCACACAGGCAGGTGCCTTTTCGTCTTCTCATCTCTGCGTAACAGAGACTTGAGCAGCCCACTTGTCACACCTTCCAGAGGGGCAGCTGTGTGAGTCTGGGTCAGCAAAAACAATGAGGAGACCCAGCGCACCTTAGAGACTAACCGTTGTATTGAGGCATAAGCATTTATAGAAAGTATCTGATGAAAGGCTCTGGCCAGCCCCAGCTCCTCTGAGTCCCTTCTGAAAACCAGAGCAGTTCCATGGAGGTGTCTCTGTGTGGATTTAGGAGCCTGACAGCAGGCCCCTGCCTGCCAGAAACCTGGCCCCAGATTCTACCAGGAAGGACTGAACAAGGATGAACTTGTCTCGGGGCTGGTCTTTCTGGTTTTAGGGATGTCTCTGCTTCGGGGTAAATAAGATGTGCTGCCCTTTCAGCCGCTCTCTCCCCAAATCGCCCAAAGTACGCCGTAAATGTTCCAGCAGCCCCATTGACGGACGTATTGGGGTGTACATTTTCATGGGGAGCTGCTGACAAAAGGAGCTGCTGCCCACAAAAGATTCTGCTCTAATAAATGAAGCTGAGATTGGCATCGTCTCCGCACGGGGAGATCAGTGGCAGAAATCTTCCTGTTTACTTCCCTTCCCCCTCACTCATCCATCGAATGAGCAGAGCCAAGAACTCATGCACGAAGCTTTGTTCACTGTGTGGAAGATGCACCAGGTTCTATTTGCTTTTGAGAAGCAGGGCACCGAGTCACTGTGTTCCACTACTACTAGCGTGCGTAGTACTTGGGGAGATACAATATGCTAAGTAAGAGCAGCCTGTAGTTCTTGGGGACCCAACTGGAAGTGGTCTCAGGGAAACCCCAGTGACCCGAAGGGTAAGTCTACACTACATTGTGTTTTTGGAAAAAGAGCGTTCCAAAAAATCTTGAATTATGGCCACACTGCAATGGCGTTTTTTTGGGGTGCGTTGTTAAGTGCTAAGGATTTACACTGTAATGATGGCTGCATTGGTGCAAGCTGGTACTTGGAGGAGATCTCTCTACAGAGCTGTGGCTAACAACAGACAGCACAGCCCCTGGGGAGCTGGGCTCAGGCGTGGGCTGACAAAGGAACGTGGGGCTACATTTCTGACCTGCCTGGTAGCATGAATGTCCAGTTACACATGGGGTGCACAGAGCCAGCCTGCTAACCCGGGGGACAGGAGACAGGTTGCAGCAGGGTCGAGAAACTTTCTCTGCCCTACAAAGACAAGGGGATCTGAACCAGCAATCAAACCAACTGAGTGCAAAGAATCTGTAAGTCTCTAAGGTGCCCTAGGTCTCCATGCTGTTTTGCTGAACCAGACTCACACAACTGTCCCTCTGGAAGGTGTGACAAGTGGGTTGCTCAAGTCTCTGTTACACAGAGATGAGAAGATGAAAAGGCACCTGCCTGTGTGATGCTGGGCTCCGACCCATGATGTTCAGAATTACAAGTCTCCATCATGTCCCTCTGACTCACAGACTCAGTTCAAAGGGCTCCCACTGACGCCTTCCATAGATCAGCCCTTTGTGTTCAGTGAGAAAACAAGGTGTCCTTGGTCACTTTCCCACTTACTCTGGGGAGCTGCACGTGTTCCAGGTAAACTCCACCCACCTCGGGATGCCGGGGGAAGGGACCAGGCAGGTTTCATGGCAGAGGGAGGGGCAGGGACCAAAGGGCCCTGAGAACGTGGGGGGTTGGCATCACTGGGAGCGGCCCACTGGGCCAGAGCGACATTGCAGGGACCAACGCACACGTGGAGATCAGAGAGTTCATGCTCCTCCCCCAGCCCCTGCTCTCTGCCAACAAACTCTCTAGAAATACCGGGATCCCCAGCCCAGCACCTCACCGGCCTCCAGCCTCCCTCTCTGCTCCTCTGCTCTGCAGCCCTGCTGAGACCCCAGCCCCCTCCAGCCATGAGGATCCTCCACCTGGTGTTTGCTGTTCTCCTGCTGGTCTCCTTGGCTGCTCCAGGTGAGCGGTCGCTCTGGGAGGGGCGGGAATAGGGACGGAGGAGGGGGATCGGCGGGTAACAGGAAGGACTCAGGCTCCCCGGCAGTGTCTGGTGGGGGGGCATGTTCTGGGGACAGTCTGAGCCAGGACCACTGTGAGCACCACGTGGGTGTCCACTTGTCTGGGCGTGTTTAGATGAGCCGTGGCTGAGACAGTCCTGAGCATCTGGCTCTCTGGGTCCCTGTCTCTGGGAACCTGTCACTCCCCGCGCCATGGAAATTCTTCCCCTATTGCCCTCAGTGGAGTTCGACTGACTCTCCCCGTGAGCCTTGAGGAAGAAGGTTTTCAATTATCGCAATTACACGTCTAATCTCCCCGTGCCCAGCAGGGTCTGTGCAAACGGCAGGAGCTGGGTTTTGACGCCCCATGAGGCTGTGCAGGGCCAGGCTCTGTCAGCGCCTCCTCAGCTGCCAGCCTCTCTGCCCGCCGCAGTCTTTGTGCCTCATTTCCCCAGCGGCTCCTTTCTCTCCTCCACCAACCGCCACGTCCCTTCCTCCCTCCCCTACATCCCCCTTATCCCCTTCCCTCCAGCCAGCCCCTCCCACGTTTCTCTGCGCTCTCCCCGTCCCTCTGTGCACCTCTCAGCACCCGCTCTCTCTCCTGCCCCCCACCTGGCCTGGCCCTTCGCAGCCTCCCTCCTTTCCCCTCCACGGCCTGGTCCTCCCCCTAAAACCTCTCCCCTGCCTCCCTTTTACACCTTGTCTCCACCACCCAGCTCCTCTCCCTCCCTCTCACTGCTCCCCTCTCAGCCGGCCCCTCTGGGCTACTCCCCACCCCTTCCCTCTGCCTCTTCTCTCTTGCCAACAGCATCTTCCCTTGTTCTCCCCACCCCATGCTGCCTACTGCCAGCCGGCCTAGGGCTCCCACACAGCCACCTGTGGCCACTGACAGCCTCCTAGGGAGCCACCGTCTGAAATCAAGGAATGGGGGAAACCCATTTTCCTTTTCCCGCTATTCCCCTCCCTTATAAATGACTCTGGGGTCCCTCATAAACATGAGGCGGGAGCTGGTTGGAGCTCTGGGATCTGTGGGGGCAGGTGTCACTGGGGGGGGGCTCTCCAGGGGACACTAACCGAGTGGAGGCCGATCCCTCAGGAAGGGGAAGGCAGCCCCCACCGCGCTGAGCCGCCCTTCCCCTCTAGGGCAAGAAACGGCCCCTCAGCTGCCCCGTCGGTCTGACCCCTTGGGACGGGCCATGGATAGGAGTGTCCGGGAACCGGGGTGACGCTGTCAGGGCCAGCCCCCCGTCCGTGCTGTGTGAGAACCGCGGGAGGAGGGCGGGGGGGCATGGTGGGCAGGGCCTGTGGGCACAGCTCCTGTCTCTAACCCGGACTCTCTGTGTCTGGCGCAGGCCTAGGGCAGAAGAAGGGCTGTGCTGGTCGCTGCGACTGGAAATGCGGCAAATACGAGTATGAGACCTACACGTACGACTGCCCCAAGTCCTACTGCTGCCTCCCCCTCAAAAAGTGGAAATGAGCCCGGAGGGATCCACCCGCCCTGGACCAGGAGCAGCCGCGGCAGCGGGTCCCCGACTCCCCACAGAAATGTCGTTCCCTCCCCCCATTAAACGAGAGCAGGCCTGGCCTTGGCGTGTGCCGTGTGGGTCACTCGTGTGTGGGGCCGTCGTGCAGAGCGGCCCAAGGGGCTGTGAACAGGCCTGTCCCCGAGGGCCCAGGGAAGGGCCGGTCACCTCGGAGCCGAGGCTGCAAAACGGCTCAGGAGAGAGAAAAGCAACTGGCCCCTCCCTGCCCTCGCGTCTGCGCAGGGACGTGGTGCGGGGTGAAGGGGCTGGGTGGGCAGGGGCTGTGGGAGGAGAAGCCCCCGAAGGCCCCGTCTGCACCGCGCCGCTCACAGCCACACGGCAGGGCCACTGCGGCCGCGCTGTTGCCGGGTGAGCAGTGCAGCCCCGTTATCGCCGGGGGAGAGCTCTCCCGCCACGGGATAAAACCGGCCCGACGAGGGGCCAGAGTTCACGCCACAGAGGGGCTGGTTCCACTGCTGTAGGGCTGAGCAGACCAGTGCTTCTCATCGCCACAATGTTTCTCACTCACGGGGCGTTTTTATCAGACCCCGGAGTGACAAATGCTTTAGCCAGGAAAGTGCCAGTGTGGACACAGCCTGACACTGCCCACCCCGGCCCAGTGTACCTCATATCTGACATGGGGGCATTTCCTATGGGGACGGGCAGAGTTCAGTCTCCGTGGCCCACTCAGGCCTTCGCTGCCCTGCTGGGACCCACAGGAAAGTTGCCAGTTGGGTTGTGGGGGGACAGACCAGGACAGCTCCGGGACAGGCTTCCCCCATCCTTCTCCTCCCACCCTCCGCAACGTGCTTCTAGTCTCCTCCCAGTCTGTGGGCCCTGCCTGAGGAGTCCCAGGCCCTGTGTGAGCCTCCCCGCCCCACTGCGGGCAGACAGAGCAGGTGGGGTGGGTGGGGGAGCTCTGGTTCTGTTCCTGGTCACTGGGGCTGAAATCTCTGGGTGCTGAGCATCAGACACCGTGGGGCACAGTATTGCAGTGAATACAAACACTGCGCTGGCAGCGAGGGTCCCAGCCAACTTCCTGGGGGCTGCCAAGGCCCCTTCCCGCAACGCCCTCTTACCTGGTGCCACCTGGTCACAGCGCCCTTGTGGTATGTCTAGACTACATGAGGTTTACCCGAGCGGTCGACAACGTCTTCCGTTGTCGACTGCGGAGCGTCCAGACTGCCCCATGGTGCGGCCACACAGCTGATCGGCACAGCGCTGCGGCCATGTTGATGTAAATGAAGCGATGATTATTTAAATCGCCGTTTCATTTCCCTCTGTCTAGTAAACTCATCTCCATGGCTCCGTCGACGGAGCCATGGAGTCTAGACATACCCTTAGTGATCACCTTGGCCACCTTAGCCCAGGTTTCAGGGAATCGTCTCCTTGGGCAAACTTGTATTTTGGTGGCCTAGTGGCTACCTTCTCCCTTCTCCTCCCGCCAATCGGAAGCTCCCTGCTACCTTCCCCAGCCGGCTACACATCCTCCTCACTCCCTCCCCACTTTCCCAGCACCCACCCCTTCCTGAGGATTCCCTCAGTCCCTTCGGCTCCTCTGTTGCCTCCCCCACATCCATCACCATCACCCCGGCCCCACTGACTCCCACCTCCTCCCCAGCCCCCAGGCTTTGTGCCCCACCATTTGCCTCTCCTGCCCCAAGGCCTGCAGCCTCTTCATTGGCAGTTGGCCCTCTGGCTGGGCCGCCCGACATGGCCGCTTCTGGGGCCAGGCAGCAATGTCTTTCCCTGACCCACTGATCCAGGCTGGCCACTGCCTGGCCTGGGCCATGACCTCCGTGGCTGGTAGGGACCCAGGACCAGCCTCTCCTCTGGGTTCCCGCTCAAGGCCCTGCAAGTCGGCCGCCAAGGGCTCCAAAGCCCAGCCATGCTGCTTTGTCCCTGAGCCTTTGTCTACCTCCCTGGCTTCCCCCGCAGTAGTGGGGCTGCCCCACTGCGGCCACAAGGGGTTAAATCAGGCCGTGGGCGGGGGGGGGGGTGCCTGTGCAGAGCCCCGGCCAATCAGGGGGAGACTCAGAGGGAGCCAATCAGAGGACGGCTTGCGGGGGCAGCCCTGTATATAAGGAGTTGCTCAGCAGAGCAGAGCTGGGTGCTGGCCTGGGTGGGGCAGGATGTTTCCCTAGGAGAAGCTCCTTGCACAGAGATGGTCTGGGCAGGCTCAGGGGAGCTGAGAGGAGGCTCCAGCCTGATACCTGCAGGCTGGACCGGCCTGGGCACAAGGGTTGAGATGGGGCTGTGGGCCAGAGAGCGTGAGCAGCAAAGGGCTAGGGAAGGGGGCAGGACAAGGCTGCTGCCAGTGTCTGGGTCCCCCAGCCACTCTGAATCGCGGACAGGGGGTGTAGCTTGCCCCGGAAACGAGGGGTTAGACCAGGGCTACTCAACATTGGAAGCCCTGGGGGCACAGTGATACTCACAGCACATGCCGAGGGCCGCAGCTTACGTGTGGTTGCATAGACATGCAACTCTATATGCAAGTACATGCAAATAGCTTCTTTCCCACTGATGGGCATGAATACAAAGATTCAGGCAAGACTACACAACACGCAGGCTCCATTTAAGTCAGTTCTGCTGAGATCTCAGGGGAGGGATAGCTCAGTGGTTTGAGCATTGGCCTGCTAAACCCAAGGCTGTGAGTTCAATCCTTGCATAGGCCATTTAGGGAGATGGGGCAAAAATTTGTCAGGGATGGTACTTGGCCCTGCTGTGAAGGCAGGGGACTGGACTCAATGACCTTGCAAGGTCTCTTCCAGTTCTAGGAGATAGGCAATCTCCACTAAATTTATAAAATGCAATAGTGACCCAATTTCCACCCATATGACAGCACTTTTAATGAGCAATGACAGTCCAGGAATTCAACGACGAAACCACATCTGAACAGAAATGACAACGCATGCCGCCTGTGATATCGACCACTTGTTTGGGCAACGTGTTGAGCTCTGCGTAAAACCAAACTGCACTGCAGGCCGCAAACAAACGGGCCACAAATAAACAGGCCGTGGGCTGCATTTGGCTGGCAGGCCGCATATTAAGTAGCCCTGGGTTAGACGATGGGGGCTACCGCTGGCCATGCTGGCGGGGAAGGACTGAGCCCTGCGGAGACCCCTGTCAGGGGGTGACAACTGTCAGGGGGTGACAACAAGTTAGTTCGAATTAACTTTGATAGGCGCTACACATACAAACCGCTAGTTCAAACTTAATTCAAACTAGCGGAACGCTTAATTCGAACTAGGTAAACGTCATTCCATGAGGACTAACGCCTAGTTCGAATTAAGTAGTTCGAATTAAGGGCTGTGTAGCCACTTAATTCGAACTAGTGGGAAGCTAGCCCTCCCCAGCTTGCCCTGGTGGCCACTCTGGGCACCACCAGGGAAACTCTACTGCCCCCCTCCCGGCCCCAGAGCCCTTAAAGGGTCTGGTTACGGTGCCCGTTCCAGGTGCAAGCCTGCCAGCACCCAGCCTCCAACGTCCATGACCTCCGCACTAGGCACAGGAAAGTGGCCATCTACGACAGGATAGCTGCCAGCCTGGCCACCCAGGAGCAGGTTTGCATGAAAATCAAGGTGGTCGAGTGTGTAGAAATGAGACCCCGACCCTGAGCCCTTAGTTTAGAACATAAAAGTATAAGAATGGCCGTACTGGGTCAAACCAAAGGTCCATCTAGCCCAGTAGCCTGTCTACCGACAGCGGCCAACACTACGTACCCTAGAGGGGATGGACCGAAGACAACGACCAAGCCATTTGTCTCGTGCCATCCATCTCCAGCCTTCCACAAACAGAGGCCAGGGACACCATTTCTACCCCCTGGCTAATAGCACTCCATGGACCCAACCTCCATGAATTTATCTAACTTCTCTTTAAACTCTGTTCTAGTTCTAGCCTTCACAGCCTCCTGCAGCAAGGAGTTCCACAGGTTGACTATTTGCTTTGTGAAGAACAACTTTCTGTTATTAGTTTGAAGCCCGCTACCCATTCATTTCATTTGGTGTCCTCTAGTCCTTCTATTATGGGAACTAATGAAGAACTTTTCTGTATGCACCCTCTCCACACCGTTCATGCTTTTGTAGACCTCTATCATATCCCCCCTCCGTCTCCTCTTTTCTAAGCTGAAAAGTCCCAGTCTCTTTAGCCTCTCTTCATATGGGACCTGTTCCCAACCCCTGATCATTTTAGTTGCCCTCCCCTCTCCCACCCTCTCTCTTTCCCTCTCCCACCTCCTTTTCCCAGTCTCCCCGAGTTTTGTTCAATAAAGAGAGTTTCTATTTTTGAACACAAATGTCCTTTATTTTGTACATCAGGAAGGGGGGCTAGGGAGGGGTAAGTGGAAGGAGGTGAAGGAGGAATGGGGTACGAGCCCCCGATGGGGAGGACTGGGGTGGCTCTGCGGGCTCCTCAGGGTGGACACTCTCCTGCAGCCCCCTGATTGACACCCCCCTCGGATGGCAGCCTGCGGCAAGTGCAGCCGGGCTGATGGCCGAGTGCTGTGATATGCCCAGGGCACTCCAAGCCAGGACTGCTTTGCAAGCGGGGAACCCTGAGAACTGTCTGTCCAGGGTGGGGGTCGGGTCCCTTTAAGCACAGCCCTCGGCTAGCCTCAGACAGCAGCTCCTCGCTCTAAGTCCTAACCTGATGCCCTGCTGGCACTGCTTCCGGCCAGCCTTAACCCCAGTTCAGGGTCTACTCAATGTGGACATGCTAGTTCGAATTAGCAAAATGCTAATTCGAACTAGTTTTTAGGTCTAGATGCACTAGTTCGAATTAAGTTAGTTCGAATTAGTGCTGTAGTGTAGACATACCCTGTTGGAGGCAGGTGAGACCTATCCAGGAGAGAGCTTAGGCCTGTGGTTGATGTTTTTTCCTCTCTGAGCCCATTTATCAGATGTGTCATTACCGATTCATGGCAGATCGTTATTCAGTGGCAGGCTTTCTCTCCCATCTTTGCTTGTGGATCTTTGATAAGTGATTTCTGCTGAAGAATACGCTCTGGCACTTTTTTTGAGACTGAGGCATTGTCTAGTCCAATATCCTAATCTCTCCCCTGTCACTTTGTTTGAAAAATTGGACCATGTGTGTTTCTCTGCGTGTGCAGTGAAGGAGGCGGCAAAGAGACCTGCCCCCAGGGAGGGAGGTCGGAAGTGCGAGGAGGCGCAGAGTCTGGGAGGAGGCAGGATGGCCATTGGCAGACGCCCCCTTGCTAACACAGCCCCTTGCTAACACAGCTGGACCCCCACTCCGCCATGGGGGGAGGGGCAGTGTCCCGAGCGGGGTGGCTCTTCTGCGCACAGTCCCCTCCTGCTCCTGTCTGCAACGGTCCCCAGGGAAGGCTCTGGGGATGTGACTCTGACGAATCATTTGGCTGCATGGGAAGGCGTTCGGGAGCAAGAGGGAAACTGAGGCCCGTCCCTTTGCAGTGGGTGGAGAAGGGCCCTGTCGCCCTGTCCACAGGCTGAGCAGCGCAGGTGACAGTGGGTAGCACACAGCACTGTGACTGGGGTCTGAGTTTACACAAACATGGCTCAGCTGATGCAGTGAGGACAGATCTGGGGGTCTCAGGAGAGAGGCCGGGGACTGAGTGCGACATGGGACTAAACTAACCCTCCCTACTGAAAAGTGACCTTTGGGGGAGATTTGTGGCACTTTGGGGGCAGGTTGGGAAGCCGGGCCCTGAGCTGTCCTGGTCTGTGTCCCCACAACACAAATGGCAACTTTCCTGTGGGGCAGGGAGACTGAACTCTGGCTGGGCAGCAGAGGAAATCCCGCCGGGTCAGAGCTGAGGTGCACTGGGCTTGGGATGGCAGCGTGAGGCTGTTTCTACACGGGCATTTTCATGGCTAAAATGTTTTTCATCAGGGGGTTGATAAAGCCCCCCCCTCCCCTCCCCCCCTGCCCAATGACAAATCATTTCACGATGAGAAGCATCAGTCTGGACAGCGCAGCACAGCTGGGCACTTTGCTAATATGGCGTGAACTCTGGCCCCTCGTCGGGCCGGTTTTATCCCGTGGCGGGAGAGCTCTCCCCCGGCGATAACGGGGCTGCACTGCTCACCCGGCAACAGCGCGGCTGCAGGGGCCCTGCCGTGTGGCTGTGAGCGGCGCGGTGCAGACGGGGCCTTCGGGGGCTTCTCCTCCCACAGCCCCTGCCCACCCAGCCCCTTCCCCCCGCACCACGTCCCTGCGCAGACGCGAGGGCAGGGAGGGGCCAGTTGCTTTTCTTTCTCCTGAGCCTGTTTTGCAGCCTCGGCTCTGAGGTGACCGGCCCTTCCCTGGGCCCTCGGGGACAGGCCTGTTCATAGCCCCTTGGGCCGCTCTGCACGACGGCCCCACACACGAGTGACCCACACGGCACACGCCAAGGCCAGGCCTGCTCTCGTTTAATGGGGGGAGGGAACGACATTTCTGTGGGGAGTCGGGGACCCGCTGCCGCGGCTGCTCCTGGTCCAGGGCGGGTGGATCCCTCCGGGCTCATTTCCACTTTTTGAGGGGGAGGCAGCAGTAGGACTTGGGGCAGTCGTACGTGTAGGTCTCATACTCGTATTTGCCGCATTTCCAGTCGCAGCGACCAGCACAGCCCTTCTTCTGCCCTAGTCCTGCGCCAGACACAGAGAGTCCGGGTTAGAGACAGAACATGGGACCCCACCAACCCACAGCGGTTTACACGGACACTCCTATCCATGGCCCGTCCCAAGGGGTCAGACCGACGGGGCAGCTGAGGGGCCGTTTCTTGCCCTAGAGGGGAAGGGCGGCTCAGCGCGGTGGGGGCTGCCTTCCCCTTCCTGAGGCATCGGCCTCCACACGGTTAGTGTCCCCTGGAGAGCCCCCGCAGGGTGACACCTGCCTTGACAGGCAGTAGGGCTGCATCCACCTCACACCTGATCCCCTGAGAAACCCCAGAATCAGTTCTGGGGGAAGGGAATTGGGGGAGCCCGTTGGAAAGGAAAATGGGGTTCCCGCCATTTCCTGCATTTCAGATGTTGGCTCCCATGGATGCCGTCGGAGGCCAGGGGTGGCTGTGTGAGAGTGTTAGGCTGGGGTGGGGGGGGGGGCGCGGCAGCTGGGGGGTGCTAGGATCAAGGTGAGATGCTGTTGGCAAGAGAGAAAAGGCAGAAGGGAGGGTTGGGGAGAAGCCCAGAGGCGGCGGAGGGGCCGGCTGAGATGGGAGCAGTGAGGAGGATGGAGAGGAGCTGGGCGGTGGATACAAGGTGTAAAAGTGGAGGGAGGGGGGATAAGTCCTGAGGGGGCAGAGGGGCCAGTTAAGATGGCAGCAGTGAGAGAGGAACAGAGAGGCGCTGGGCCGTGGAGCCAGTGCGTGAAGTGGAAGGGGAGACATTTTATACTGAGGACCAGGCCGTGGAGGGGAAAGGAGGGAGGCTGCGAAGGGCCAGGCCAGGTGGGGGCAGGGGAGAGAGCAGGTGCTCAGAGGTGCACAGAGGGACGGGGAGAGCGCAGAGAAACGTTGGAGGGGCTGGCTGGAGGGGATAAGGGGGATGTAGGGGAGGGAGGAAGGGACGTGGCGGTTGGTGGAGGAGAGAAAGGAGCAGCTGGGGAAATGAGGCACAAAGTTGGCGGCGGGCGGAGAGGCTGGCCGCTGGGGAGGCGCTGGCAGAGCCTGGCCCTGCACAGCCTCATGGGGCATCATAACCCATCTCCTGCCGTTTGCACAGACCCTGCTGGGCAGGGGGAGATTCGACGTGTAATTGCGATAATTGAAAACCTTCTTCCTCAAGGCTCACGGGGAGAGTCAGTCGAACTCCACTGAGGGCAATGGGGGAAGAATTTCCATGGCGCGGGGAGTGACAGGTTCCCAGAGACAGGGACCCAGAGAGCCAGATGCTCAGGACTGTCTCAGCAGTGGCTCATCTAAACACGCCCAGACAAGTGGACACCCACGTGGTGCTCACAGTGGTCCTGGCTCAGACTGTCCCCAGAACATGCCCCCCCCCCACCAGACACTGCCGGGGAGCCTGAGTCCTTCCTGTTACCCGCCGATCCCCCTCCTCCGTCCCTATTCCCGCCCCTCCCAGAGCGACCGCTCACCTGGAGCAGCCAAGGAGACCAGCAGGAGAACAGCAAACACCAGGTGGAGGATCCTCATGGCTGGAGGGGGCTGGGATCTCAGCAGGGCTGCAGAGCAGAGGAGCAGAGAGGGAGGCTGGAGGCCGGTGAGGTGCTGGGCTGGGGATCCCGGTATTTCTAGAGAGTTTGTTGGCAGAGAGCAGGGGCTGGGGGAGGAGCATGAACTCTCTGATCTCCACGTGTGCGTTGGTCCCTGCAATGTCGCTCTGGCCCAGTGGGCCGCTCCCAGTGATGCAAACCCCCCACGTTCTCAGGGCCCTTTGGTCCCTGCCCCTCCCTCTGCCATGAAACCTGCCTGGTCCCTTCCCCCGGCATCCCGAGGTGGGTGGAGTTTACCTGGAACACGTGCAGCTCCCCAGAGTAAGTGGGAAGGTGACAAATGACACTTGTTTTCTCACTGAACACAAAGCGCTGATCCAGGAGGGTGTCGGTGGGAGCCCTTTGAACTGAGTCTGCGAGTCAGAGGGACCTGATGGAGACTTGTAATTCTGAACATCATGGGTCGGAGCCCAGCATCACACAGGCAGGTGCCTTTTCATCTTCTCATCTCTGTGTAACAGAGACTTGAGCAGCCCACTTGTTACACTTTCCAGAGGGGCAGCTGTGTGAGTCTGGTTCAGAAAAAATAAGGAGGAGACCCAGCGCACCTTAGAGATTCTGTGCACTCAAGTGGTTCAGACCCACTTGTCTTGATAGGGAAGGGAAAGTTTCTCTGTTTCAGCATGTTAACTTTGTTTGTACAATCATAGACTCACAGAACAGTAGAAGTGGAGGGGACCTTGAGAGGTAATCAAGTCCAGTCCCCTGCCCTCACAGCAGGGCCAAGCCCTGTCTAGACCATACCTGAGAGATGTCTATCTAAGCTGCTCTTAAATATCTCTCGAGGTGGAGATTCCTCATGATCCCATCTACAAGTTTTGTTAGTCTATAAAGTTCTACCAGATAATTTGTTGCTTTTTAAAAGAGTTGGGTTTATTTAGTCTGTTAGGGTATGTCCACACTACCCCCCTAGTTCGAACTAGGGGGGGTAATGTAGTCATACGGAGTTGCAAATGAAGCCCGGGATTTGAATTTCCCGGTGTCGCGGGGTGGGGGGCGTGGGCCACCCCTCAACCCACTGATACTCAGAGTTGCTCAACGTGCCGCCCAGTTCTGAACCTCCTGGGCGGAGTGAGGGGTCCGGGCCCACCCTCTCTCCGGACCCCGACCCAGGGCCCTAACACCGAGAGTGTGCCTCTCAGTGGTAGCAGGGGGGCTAGTACCCCAAACACACCTGCTCCCGGGTTCCACGGCCCGCCCTGGGTCTTGCTCCACTCCGCCGGCTCGTGACCGCAGAAATCGCCCTCTAGCCCCAGTCGGGGACTCGTCCTCTGGGGTTCCCCCTTGCCTGGGCTTCTTCCCTCTCTCCACCTCCGGCGCCGGGACCCTCTCGGCCTCCCTCCCCTGCTCTGGCCGCTGCCGCGCCTTTTAGCCATTCGCCCCCCTTCCGGGTTCCTCCCTCCCCCTCCGGCGTCGCGCCTGTGACGTCACCGTCGGCGCACCTAGGCGCCGCCTGATGACGCGCCACTCCCCTCTCGCTCAGACGCCTGGACGCTTACCGCCTCCCCCCCGCTGGCTGCCTCGGGCGGCGTTAGCAAGTGGCGGGGTTGCTCCACCCCGTCACACCCAGACTTCATTTGCATGAAGCCAGCCGGCGCCATTTTTAAATGCCGGCTAGTTCGGACTGCGTGCCGTGTGGCTACACGCGGCACGAACTAGCTAGTTCAGATTAGGCTTCCTATCCGAACTAGCTGTACGCCTCATGGAACGGCGCCGGCCGGCTTCATGCAAATGAAGCCCGGGAAATTCAAATCCCAGGCTTCATTTGCAACTCCGTATGACTACATTACCCCCTCTAGTTCGAACTAGGGGGGTAGTGTAGATATACCCTTATAGAGAAGACTGCAAGGGGACGTGACAGCAGTTTTCAAGTTCCTCAAAGGGTGTTACAAGGAGGAGGGAGAAAAATTGATCTCCGTGGCCTCTGATGATAGAACAAGTAACATCAGGTTTAAGTTGCAGAAATGGAGCTTTAGGCTGGATATTAGGAAAAACTTCTTGTCAGGGTTGTTTATCACTGGAAAAAAATGGCTGGAGAGGCTGTGGAATTTCCTCGCTGGAGATATTTAAGAGCAAGCTGGATAGACACCTGTCAGGGATGATCTGGATGCTGCTTGGCCCTGCTGTGAGGGCCGTGGATGGGATGATTGCTGATCTCTTGTGATCCCTTCCAGTTCTAGGATTCTGTGATTCTGTCAACCAACTGGTTGTACAGTTTTGCTGCCTGACAGCAGTTCCTCCCGGCAGGAATTGTATGGAAGTCTATTACCCGGTGGGGATTTGTATTAAGTCCAGTCCAAAAAGGACCCTACCCTAGCAGTGCCCAGTCAGATGCATGGAGCGGACTCTAGCAGTCTGGCTACTGTGGGCAGGGGGCAGTGGCAGTCTGTACCCAGACTGTTACCCGCACAAATTTCTCTACCCCTTCCACACTGTAGGGACACACACCTTGACCCAGTTCCTAGGGCTCGAGGTGCAACCCTGTGAATTTATACACCCACCCTTACCCAATTCCTAGGGCTCAGGATGTAACAACCCGCAGGGTGGCAGGATCTTTAGCCAATGAATGAGCCTCACACAATAATGCCCTTATCCTCTATTTATTGACAATTCCCAAACAAGCAGAATGCACATGCTACGCACAGGGTCATGCTCACCAATCCTGATAAAGGCAGGCAGACTTCCCCTGTTGGCCAGGCAATACCAGTCTCTCTCTGGTCCATTACAAAGATAGCTTCCCCGATTATCACCTCTAATATCATTAGCCCACAGATATTTACCTCCGCCCCCATCCCTCTTCTGTTCTGAAATGTGATTTGTCCTTTTCATATGTGTTCTTTTTTTTTTTAATTGTATCCTTTGGTATATATGGTTGTGACTATTTTTTTCCACTATTTGATCTGAGGAAGTGGGTCTGGCCCAAGAAAGCTCATCATCTAATAAACCAACTTGTTAGTCTTTAAAGTGCTACATAGTCCTATATTTTGCTTCAGCTCCACCAGACTAACACAGCTACATTTCTATTACTATTCTGGTCTTAGGCTGTGTCTCGGAGGTGAGTTCTTCTTTTCCAGGTCTTCCCCCCTCCTCCTGGGCCTCTTCCAGCCTTTTCTTCCTTCTGATGATCTTCCTCCTTCTTCTCCTTCTTGAACCCCAGTTTATCCAATGAAACCTGAGTCTTGCTTAGCTAGACCGTAACCAATTATTTTAGTGAAATGTTACTAACCAATCATAACAAAATTAACTAACCAATCACACCCCACCACCTTAATTGATTACACCTAGCGACATTAATTATCCAGCAGACAGACACAGTTACAAACCAGACAGATATCACACCGTCAAACAATAGGAAAGTGTAGTGACAATGATCATAGGACGAGGTTTCCACAATGGTCTCCATGGATAAGCAGTTTCTCGTCAGACAGAAGGGGGTGACTTCAGTTTTCTTTACCCAGCTTGGGATCTGTTTCTTTATCTGGTGACACTGGGGAGCGATCAGGGCAAAGTCCCCTCCTCACAGCCTGGGGTGACACTTGGTAATGCAATTTAAATGGAATTGTGAGTATATGACTCCAGGCCTTACAGTGATACCTGCTACTCTTCGGTTTGGCTGCAGAAGGCGGTTTTGGTTCAGGCCTGGCACAGGCCTTCCAACACGGCTACAGAAAAGCCATAGTGTTACAAGACCCTAAAGTGGCAAGAAGCATGCACCAGCTCCGGCTGCAGGAGACCCCTTTGAGGAGCATGGCCTACAGGGCTGTGGCACAGACAGAGAGAAGAGACCCCTTATGTCACACGCAGAGAGCAGGGAGTGGGGGCAGGGGATCTCAGAGCATGTGGGGTGCTCCGGGGGAAGGAAAGAAGACGAGCTGTCCCACCAGCAAGCGCATCTCCTGGCTGGGCCCTTAGGCAACTCTGGGGTGGGGAGGGCTTGAGCGGGCTGGAAGGGGGCAGCTGGAAAGGCAGCACAGGGAGGGGCAAGAGGCTGCCATGCAGGAGGGCTGCTTTCTGCTCCTGTGTGGTCGCAGTACAAGTCTGAACGACACCCACTGGGAGCCCATTGGAGCTGGGGGGTGAAAGTTCCTGAGGTCTGCTCATGAGTAGAAGGGGAAGAGCAGGGAGCTCCGAGGTCAATGGGGGGAGAGGAGCAACTGAGGAGACAGGGGAAGATGTGGTGCAGGGGATCAGGGGAAAAGGTGAGGCAGGATCTGTTACGCAGACGTGTGGAGATGAAAAGGCACCTGCCTGTGTGATGCTGGGCTCCGACCCATGATGTTCAGAATTACAAGTCTCCATCAGGTCCCTCTGACTCACAGACTCAGTTCAAAGGGCTCCCACCGACACCCTCCTGCATCAGCGCTTTCTCTTTAATTGCAAAACAAGTGGCATTTGTCACCTTCGCAATAGTCTGGGGAGCTGCACCTGTTACAGGGAAACTCCACCCACCTCGGGATGCCGGGGGAAGGGACCAGGCAGGTTTCATGGCAGAGGGAGGGGCAGGGACCAAAGGGCCCTGAGAACGTGGGGGGTTTGCATCACTGGGAGCGGCCCACTGGGCCAGAGCGACATTGCAGGGACCAACGCACACGTGGAGATCAGAGAGTTCATGCTCCTCCCCCAGCCCCTGCTCTCTGCCAACAAACTCTCTAGAAATACCGGGATCCCCAGCCCAGCACCTCACCGGCCTCCAGCCTCCCTCTCTGCTCCTCTGCTCTGCAGCCCTGCTGAGACCCCAGCCCCCTCCAGCCATGAGGATCCTCCACCTGGTGTTTGCTGTTCTCCTGCTGGTCTCCTTGGCTGCTCCAGGTGAGCGGTCGCTCTGGGAGGGGCGGGAATAGGGACGGAGGAGGGGGATCGGCGGGTAACAGGAAGGACTCAGGCTCCCCGGCAGTGTCTGGTGGGGGGGGGCATGTTCTGGGGACAGTCTGAGCCAGGACCACTGTGAGCACCACGTGTGTGTCCACTTGTCTGGGCATGTTTAGATGAGCCGCTGCTGAGACAGTCCTGAGCATCTGGCTCTCTGGGTCCCTGTCTCTGGGAACCTGTCACTCCCTGCGCCATGGAAATTCTTCCCCCATTGCCCTCAGCTGAGTTCGACTGACTCTCCCTGTGTGACGTAGTGGGGGTACCTTGCTGGTTGCTATGCTGGGCAGTGGGCTGTGGGTGACCTCCACTGGCTGCTGTCTGTAGCACGGCCCAGCAGGGCCGGGGGTGAGTCATTATGCAAAAAGGGTCTCTCAACCTGTCCTACCAGCTACTCCCCAGGGAAAGAAACAAAGGAAGGTGGGTGCATAATTGGTTGGATAACCGCAGTCAGAGAGTTGTTGTTAACAGTTCTAAATCCTGCTGGAAAGGGATAACAAGTGGAGTTCCTCAAGGGTCTGTTTTGGGACCCGTACTGTTCAATATCTTCATCAATGATGTAGATATTGGGATAGAGAGTACGCTTATTAAGTTTGCAGATGATACCAAACTGGGTGGGGTTGCAACTTCTTTGGAGGATAGGGACATAATTCAAAATGACCTTAGCAAGTTAGAGAAATGGTCAGAGGTAAACAGGATGAGGTTTAATAAAGAGAAATGCAAAGTGCTCCATTTAGGAAGGAACAATCAGTTCCATACATACAAGATGGGAAGCGACTGTCTAGGAAGGAGCATGGCGGAAAGGGATCTAGGGGTCATAGTGGACCACAAGTTGAATATGAGTCAACAGTGTGATGCTGTTGCAAAAAAAGCAAATATGATTCTAGGTTGTATCAACAGGTGTGTTGTAAGCAAAACTCGTGAAGTCATTCTGCCGCTCTACTCTGCACTAGTTAGGCCTCAGCTGGAGTACTGTGTCCAGTTCTGGGCGCCACATTTCAAGAAAGATGTGGAGAAATTGGAAAGGGTACAGAGAAGAGCGACAAGAATGATTAAAGGTCTAGAGAACATGACCTATGAAGCCAGGCTTCATGAACTGGGCTTGTTTAGTTTGGAAAAAAGAAGATTAAGGGGGGACATGATAGCGGTTTTCAAATATCTAAAAGGGTGTCACAAGGAGGAAGGAGAAAATTTGTTCCTCTTGGTTTCTGAGGACAGGACAAGGAGTAATGGGCTTAAAGTGCAGCAGGGGAGGTTTAGATTGGACATTAGGAAAAAATTCCTAACTGTCAGGGTGGTCAAATATTGGAATAAATTGCCAAGGGAGGTGGTGGAATTTCCCTCTCTGGAGATATTTAAGAACAGGTTAGATAGACATCTGTCAGGGATGGTGTAGACGGAGCTTGGTCCTGCCTTGAGGGCGGGGGGCTGGATTCAATGACCTCTTGAGGTCCCTCCCAGTCCTATTATTCTATGATTCTATGATTAAGGTGAAATGCCACCCCTGGCTGGAGGGAAGGGCTGGAAGAGAGTTAATTTTCTGTCTGAGATCATGGAGGACACAGCCTAGGAAAAGGGGCTGGAATTTAGGGGCCCAGTCTCCCCCATCTCAAGGGGTCCATGTAAACCGCTGTGGGATGGTGGGGTCTCATGTTCTGTGAGCAGAGCTCCTGTCTCTAACCCGGACTCTCTGTGTCTGGCGCAGGCCTAGGGCAGAAGAAGGGCTGTGCTGGTCGCTGCGACTGGAAATGCGGCAAATACGAGTATGAGACCTACACGTACGACTGCCCCAAGTCCTTCTGCTGCCTCCCCCTCTTCAAATGGAAATGAGCCCGGAGGGATCTACTCGCCCTGGACCAGGAGCAGCCGCGGCAGCGGGTCCCCGACTCCCCACAGAAATGTCGTTCCCTCCCCCCATTAAATGAGAGCAGGCCTGGCCTTGGCGTGTGCCGTGTGGGTCACTCGTGTGTGGGGCCGTCGTGCAGAGCGGCCCAAGGGGCTGTGAACAGGCCTGTCCCCGAGGGCCCAGGGAAGGGCCGGTCACCTCGGAGCCGAGGCTGCAAAACGGCTCAGGAGAGAGAAAAGCAACTGGCCCCTCCCTGCCCTCGCGTCTGCGCAGGGACGTGGTGCGGGGGGAAGGTGCTGGGTGGGCAGGGGCTGTGGGAGGAGAAGCCCCCGAAGGCCCCGTCTGCACCGCGCCGCTCACAGCCACACAGCAGGGCCACTGCAGCCGCGCTGTTGCCGGGTGAGCAGTGCAGCCCCGTTATCGCCGGGGGAGAGCTCTCCCGCCACAGAATAAAACCGGCCCCGGGTTCCCACTGGAGGAGTGGGGCTCCTGGTGGGGGGGGTGCCCAGCCGGCGCTTTTCATCGCTCAACTGCCCTGAGTGAAAGTGCCAGTATGGACACAGCCTCTTGCTGCCTGCCCCAGCCTAGTGCACCTCATATCTGACCTGGGGGGATTTCCTGTGGAGACGGGCAGAGTTCAGTCTCCGTGGCCCACTCAGGCCTTCGCTGCCCTGCTGGGACCCACTGGAAAGTTGCCAGTTGGGTTGTGGGGACACAGACCAGGACAGCTCAGGGACAGGCTTCCCCACCCGCCCCCAAATTGCCCCAAGTCTTCTCCCAGGCTGTGGGCTCTGCCTGAGGAGTCCCAGGCCCTGTGGGAGCCTCCCCGCCCCACTGTGGGCAGACAGAGCAGGTGGGGTGGGTGGGGGAGCTCTGGTTCTGTTCCTGGTCGCTGGGGCTGAAATCTCTGGGTGCTGAGCATCAGAGGCCGGGCGGCACAGTATTGCAGTGAATAAAAACACTGCGCTGGCAGCGAGGGACCCAGACAACTTCCTGGGGGCTGCCAAGGCCCATTCCCGTAACGCCTTCTTACCAGGTGTCCCCTGGTCATAGCGCCCTGCGTGCTTACCTGTGTGCCCAGCCTTGGGGAAAATGGCTCCTTGGGAAAACTTGTATTGTCATGGCCTGGCCGCCATCCTCTCCCACGTCCTTTCCTCAAATGGAAACTCCCTGTTGCCTCCCCCAGATGGCTACTGTGATGGACTCAGCCGGGTCTGGGCACCGCTAAGGGCGTATGCTCAGGGTAAATTGCTCAAAACCAGGGCTCCTCACAGCTCCTGTCTGGAGACCTTTCCCAAATAGGCCACAAACCAGTCACCCCGAGCGCTTCAGCTGCCAATCCGGCCAGCAGGAAGCCTCATGAGCAAAACCCCTCTGGCACCCCAGCTCTCCCTGTGCCACTATCAGCCCTGGGCCTGCACACAGGGGAGGGGTTATAGAACCCAATCTCACCTACCCCAAACGGGTCTTTCCGGTCCCAAAGAACCAGCCACTGATTCCCGGTCAATTTACACTCTGGATCTTACCCACAAGAGCACGCTGGGCCAATCCTTTGGAATCTAAAATCTAAAGGTTTATTAAGAAAAGCACGAGAGTGAGGTTGTTAAGGAGAATACGTTACATGCATTGAATCACCCAGGTCTCAATGCAGACTCTCAGCAGAGATGGGAGAAACTGGTATCTTAAAAGTCTCTGGTGTGCAACCTTTGTCAGGATTGGCCAATGATTCTTCCCGGCTCGCTGTTCCTCGCAAGGCTGCATCTGGAAGCAGTAGCAGAATTGAAGGCCAGATGGAGTTGGCCTCATGGCATTTTATATCCATCCCTAGTATCGTCTGGATACAGGTCACATGGCCAAGTGACCTATGTGGATAAATCTCTGTAATATTTCCATAATAGCCAATTAGTCCATCATAAGACGGGATTTTCAGGTCTTCTCTCCTGAGCTCTCTCGCTCTCTCGCTCTGTCTCTCTCTCTCTCTCGCTTTCTTCCTACTGCCTCCCCCCCTCTCAACTCTCCTCCTCCTGCCTCTCTCTCCGTCTCTTTCTTTCTCTTCTCCCCCTCCTGCCTCTCACTCTCCCTTTCTCTTCTCCTCCTCCTGCCTCTCTCTCCCCTCTGTCTCTCCCCGCCCCACTTCTCCTTCTCCTTCTCCCCCGCCATGGTGCTTGGCTGAGTGCTGCCTGCTCAGCCGGGCTGCCGCGAGGGAGGGGGGCGGGGCGGTGACGTACACGGCTGGGGCCGGGGCCGTGGACATCACTACCTTCCCTTCCCCTCCCACTCCGGGGGAGCCCAAACAGCCCCTTGCGCTGCTGGCTCCCCCAGCGGCCCGGCTGAGGGGCGCAGCACTCAGCTGAGTGCCACAGTGGGAGGGGAAGGGGGCGGCGACATACACGGCCCCGCCCCTGGCCGTGTACGTCACCGTCCTGCCACCTTTCCCTCCCTCCGTGGCGGCTCGGCCGAGTGTTGCGCGCTCAGCCGGGCCGCCGCTGCAGAGGAGAGGAGGGGCGGGGCGGTGATGTACACAGCCAGGGGGCGGGGCTGTCTACATCACTGCCCCCCCCCCCGCGGCGGCCTGGCTGAGGGGCGCATCACTCAGTGCCACAGTGGGAGGAGGAAGGGGGGGGGCTGTGACACACGGCCCCGCCCCCTGGCTGTGTACATCACCGCCCCGCCCCCTTTCCTGTCCCACTGGGCCCACCTGAGCTGCGTTCAGCTGGGCCCCAGTGGGGGAGCAAACAGCGGCAGGTGGCCTGTGACTGCACCCCCCCCCCCACCAGGTCTGTTTCCTGTCCCCCTCCTCCCATCCAGCCCCACGGCCCCCGATTCCCTCCCCCCCCAGCTCTGCTTCCCACCCCCTCTTCCTGCCGGCCAGCCCCACGGCTCCCCGGACACCCTCCCCCACCATTGCTGCTTCAGTCTCCCTTCCTCCGGGCCCCCTCATTCTCCCCTACAGCCCCCGATCCCCCCCCCAGCTCTGCTTCCCACCCCCCCTTCTGGCCAGCCCCGCCCCCTTCCCCTCCCTCCCTGGCGTGCTGTGCCACTCAGCTGACTGCTGCTCCCATCTGGCCCACCTGAGCGGTGCTCCGGCTGGGCCCCGGTGGGGGAGCAAGCGGGGCAAGGGTGTGGGGAGCGAGAACACCAAAGGGCCTCTTGCCACTGCTTGCCCGGCGGGAGCGCCGCTCACCTGAGCCACGCAGCGTGCCACGGAGGGAGGGGAAGGGGGCGGGGCTGGCTGGAAGCGGGGTGGGAAGCAGAGCTGGGGGGGTTTGGGGGCTGTGGAGAGGATGGGGGGGCCCGGAGGAAGGGGGAGGGAAGCAGCGCTGGCGGGTGGGGGGTGTCCGGGGAGCCATGGGGCCCGAACCGCCAGGGAGCAATGGGAAGGGGGGGCGGGGCGCTGATGTACACAGCCAGGGGGTGTGGCCGTGTATGTCAGCGTTACAGACGCACAGGCACTGGGCTACTATATATAGGATAACATGTATCATCCTCATGTAACCTTGTGTGACGGCATGTTGGGGTCCCCCGTCTCCTGCACCCCAAAATGGCACAAACAGACTGCACCAGCCAATGGAATAGAGGAAGTTTATTGCCTCTCCAGGATACAGCACAGCACAGATGTAATCTGGTCACAGAGCTGGGCTAGGATGCCTCAGGCCCCCTTGAGATGGGGGAGACTGGGCCCCTAAACTCCAGCCCCTTTCCCTAGGCTGTCTCCTCCCTGCTTCCAGCCAGCAACTCACTCACCCTCTTCCAGCCCTGCCCCCCAGCCAGGGCAGCATTCCACCTTCCTTTGTTCCTCTCCATGGGGGGTGTCTGGCCATACTGGTTTGCATAGTGACTCATCCTGTTTTGCTGGGTCGTGGTCCCCACGGCATCAGTGGGGGTTACCCCAGAGCCAGCAGCATAGAAACCAGCCAGGTACCCTCACTACGTCACACCTTGTATTAAGAGAAATTTTGCAAGTCCTTTTATATATGTAGAGAGAGAAAGAGAGAGCGAGATCTTGTCTCTTTTTGTTATAGGTCAGTGGTTCCCAAACCTTTCAGCATCACGCCCCCTTTTGGATTTTCGAGAAACCTTCACACCTCACCCCCCAAAAGTAGCAGCAAAACTTGCTGAGCAATAAAAAGGAACCGCTGACCGGGGCCGAAACCTTGATGGGGGGAGGGGAGAACTGAGTCGCCACTCGCCCCTCTCCCCCCAGAATTTCTTCATGCCTCCCCAGGTTGGGAACCCATATTATAGGTCTTAGGAATAGTTAAGGTAAAGAAAATCCTCTTTGTCTTGAAGAAGAATAGATCTCTCCCCTTTCCTTGTGTGGCGGGGTCAGGCTTTGTCCTTTCTCGTCCCTTCCCCACCTTCAGTCTGTACCCTTTTGTCCGGGCCCCCAACTGCAGCCCCCCTTACGGTCCTGGCGGGGTGGTTTGCGCAGTCGCTCCCCCACTCCGGCTCTCGCAGCCTTAGGGCCCTGGCCCTTGCTCTGCCCGCTCGTCCGCCGGCCGTCGGCTTCCCTCACCCAGCTCCCGGAGGTGCTCCTGCGCCGGCAGGCTCGCCAGCTCGGGTGTCCTCAAGGCCTGGCGCTCCCCGGCCCCCGGGCTGCGGTTCGCCGCCTGTGGGGGTTGAGAGCACCGCCAGCTCCTGCTCTCCCCCCCTTTGCTCCGCCCCGCTGCCTCCCTCTTGTATGTGCTGGTCGGCAGCGTTCCCTCGCCCGGCGTGCGTGCCGGCCGCTCCTCCTGGGGTCCCCAGGTCTGCCGCTTTCAGCCCTGGACCTATCATGCATGCACCCTCGGCGCCCTGCTCGCCGCTCGCAGAAGCCGCCGTGGTGCCACCGGGACTCCCGTCTCTGACGGCAAGCGGGCGCAACTGCAGGGACCATCACACCTTGATTGCCGGGTTGAAATGAGTGAGGTGTGAATGGAGAATGAAAGGTGAGCACCTCCAGTTGCAAGAGTGGAGAGGGCCTAGGAGCCAGCTGCTAGAAGTGGGCCTCATCCTCCCTGATTGAATTTACCTCGTTATCTCAGGCCTTATTCTGGCTGGCATATTTATACCTGCCTCTGGAAATTTCCACTACATGCATCTGACGAATGGATCTTTGCCCACGAAAGCTTATGCTCCTACACTTCAGTTAGTCTATTAGGTGCCACAGGATTCCTTGTCGCTTTTGCAGATCCAGACTAACACAGCTACCCCTCTGATACTCAGATCCAAGACACTCCCTGTGAAGTGAGCTCATTGAAAAGAAGACAGGACATACAGATGCCTTGGGAGTCCAGCAGCAAGAGCTTGCCCTTGAAAGAACTCTCTTTGAAGCATTAAAAAAGGAGAGGTGATGACTAACTGGCTGCATGAGAGGGATAAATAGGAGGCATCTTGCAGAGGGACCCCGGGTTTTTGTCTTGTCAACAAGGAAGCATCGATCCGGATCAGCAGAAGCCTGGCTCCACCCCTCCCACACCGAACTCACCTGGCCAGTGCAGTTAGGAGAAGCAACTATTGGTAACAATAAGACGGACTGTGCATGTGTGTGTGTGTGTGTGTGTGTGTGTGAGAGAGAGAGAGAGAGACTGCATGGCTACGTCTAGTCTGGCATGATTTTCCGCAAATGCTTTTAACGGAAAAGTTTTTCCATTAAAAGCATTTGCGGAAAAGAGCGTCTAGATTGGCACAGACGCTTTTTCGCAAAAGCACTTTTTGCAGAAAAGCGTCCGTGCCAATCTAGACGCGGTTTTGCGCAAGAAAGCACCGATCGCAATTTTCGCCATCGGGGCTTTTTTATGCACAACAATACCGCATTGTCTACACTGGCCCTCTTGCGCAAAAGCATTTGAGCAAGAGGGCTTTTGCCCGATCAGGAGCAGCATAGTATTTGCGCAAGAAGCACTGACAATCTTACATGAGATCGTCAGTGTTCTTGCGTAAATTCAAGTGGCCAGTGTAGATAGCTGGTGTGACAGACCGGGCCGTGTCTGGGCACAGCTGAGTGCGTCCGCTCAGGGCGAATTGCTCAAATCCGGGGCTCCTTACAGCCCCCGACTGGCGACCTCTCCACACAGGCCAAAAACCAGTCTCACAGAGCGCTTCAGCAACCTGCCTGAAGCCTCCCGAGCAAAACCCCTCCGACACCCCAGCAATATCCGTGCCCCAGATGGCCCCGGGCCTCATACACAGGTGGGGGGTCCTAGCACCCAATCCCACCTACCCCGAACAAGTTCTGTCCGGTTCCAAGAAACCAGCCACAGATCCCTGGTCAATTTACCCTCTGGACCTTACCCACAAATCACGCTGGGCCAATCCTTTAGAATCTATATCTAAAGGTTTATTATTACAAGAAAGAAAAGCCTGAGAGTAAGGTTATTAAAGTACAGTACGTTACATGCACCGAATCTCCCAGTCCTCAATGCAGGCTCTAGCAGAGATGTTGCAGCTGCTGGTTTAAAAGTTCTTATTGCACATCCTACGATCAGGATGGGTTCACAGGTCTTCCAGGCTCTTCAATCCCTGCAATGCTGCCTCTGGGATAAAGTGCTGAGCTGAGAACCAAAATGGCATCGACCACATGGCCTCTTTATACCTCCTTCCTGGCCTCTTCTTGTATGCAGCAAGTCACCTGGTCAGAGGCCAATCTCTATGTTTCCTGCTGGCTGCCCTCAGGTGACAAACCCCATTCTTTGGGTGTGTCCATAGCCTATTGAGAGTCATTGTTCCACAGGGCTTTGCTACTCAGCCTGTCCATAGCCATGCTTAATGTAGAAGCTGTAGAAACCATTTTCATGTTTAGCTAGAAGCCATCTTGTATAACAGAAACCATTTCAGCTTTTCTCTCAAGCACGTAGACCGGAGTGAACTTTCTGTCACCCCGTGAGAAGAGGCCTACAGGATGGGCTATTGGTATGTGTTAATTGGGCTGGTTGGGACAGGAGATGTACTCCCTCGCACCTGTCCGCCATCTTGTTGATAAAGTTTGGTTTTTCCAAATTTAATTAAGGATTTCTGTAATTGGATGCCCTGACGTCAAACTGTTTAGCTAAGGGTATAAAGATACTAGGATTAATTGTATTAGCAGCCTTACTGGGTCTAGCTCTGCTGTGACCACGTTTAGCTCATGCTGTGCTTTATTAATTAATAAAGTTGCTTGTTAGCTGCCTAAACACAGAGGAGCGTGTTTTTGCTTCGACAATTTGGAGGTTCCACCGAGATTCCTAACGCGCCACTTGCCCGTATGGACGGACCGGCACTCCACTTCCAAACCTCTCAGAGCGCTCAAGAGAAGGTAAAGGGGATACCTGTTACGAAATCTCCTGGTTGAGGGCTTGGGATTTGGAGTGACGGCCGGCCATCGGGGTAAGGGGAGCTACGGAATTCAATTTTGTGGAGCGGCTAACATTTTTGTCTGTCTGTGTCTGTCTTTGTCTATTAGGCCTGTCTTATGTGTCACAGTTCCAAAAGGGCACACCGGTGTCTCTAGTGAAGCAGCCATGCGCTGGACCCTCTGTGTTCGGACGCTAAAAGCTGGTGTGGTGCCATTACTCTCTCTCGGCACACGGAACTGTGGGGAAGCTTTGTTGTCTCTCTCTCTGTTATTTGTGGGCATAGTACTGACCTCTGAGGCTAACCCCAGGCCATAGTGCCCCATTCCGCCAGGCTGTCTCCAGGCGCCAGGACGTGGTGTTCTGCCGGGCTGGGGCAGGTGCCGGAAACCCCTGCGAGGCAGGTGGACCTTGAGTCCAGTGCTTCGCAACAAAAAGGGGGGGGACCAGTGCGAGCAGGTGAATTCTTGATTCGGTGACTCGCAGAGCGAGCAGGCGGATCCTGATTCAGTGACTCGCAGAGCAAGCAGGCGAATCCTGTTTCGGTGACTTGCAGAGCAAGCAGGCGGATTCTGATTCGGTGACTCGCAGAGCGAGCAGGCGGATCCTGATTCAGTGACTCGCAGAGCGAGCAGGTGGATCCTGATTCAGTAACTTGCAGAATATGGTGTAAGCAGGCGGACTTTGGTTCGGTGCCTTACAGAATTAAGCGCGCGCAAAAAATGAGGGTAGGTCAGTCTACAGGAATTCCAGTGCCTTTATGATAAGTGTTTTCTGGTATAGGATCCTAATAAAGTCTAATATTAAGTGCCGGGTGTCTTAGGGCAGCGTCACTTAATAGAAACCCATGGGAACTAGACAATAAATAAAGATGCATCTAAATGTGGAAACTGTAGGAAAAATGTGAAAAAAAGAAGAAAAAAAAATTGTGTGTGGAAAATGAGTATGAATGTAATAAGTGAAGAATGAATGCCGCTGCATAAGTCTGAGACTTGAGCTGATCCCAGCTGCACCAAGGCTCTCCCACGAGGGAGCTCTGAACGCAAGGAGGGGGGGGGGGTCAACTGAACCTCGAGACTCAGCGGATATGTGAGAAAGTGACAACTCCCCTTATTTCATGAGCTGCTAAGGTCTAACACTCTAGACCCGGCAAACCCTTTCTTTGGAGTGTGTAAAGTTAGTTTAGGTAGAGGTTAGTCTAAACATCCCCCCCACACTGTCAAAAGGCACTCCTGTATACTACTTGTACATGCATAATGGTCCAAGGACCTGTAAGCATTTAACAAATTTGAAAAGAAGAAAAATTAAAGCCCTGAGAGATGAAAGTAAAGCTCAGAAAAGCAAAAATCCTCCCTGCAGTAAGATAGGTAACTTAAAAGTTGCTGCAGTGCCTCTGTGCCAAAATAATGCACAAAAAGTGGGGGGAAAAAAGAAAAAAGATTTCTCAGTTGGCACACCCATATCAACCAAGCTTGGGGGGAAAATTTGGCACAACATCACCCCTCTATCCCTCTTTATAACGCATACACAGGTAGAAAGGAAACATAAAAAATAACTAAAAAAAATTAGCTCTTCCCTTTGAAAACAAGGGCTCCTGTAACAAACTTGCCCGATCCAAAGCAAAACACAAAGTTTAAAATAAGTTTAACAGTTTAAGGAAAGTGTTCCTCCAAATCCTAAGGGGGAGGGAAAACAAAAAAACAAAAAAAACTTGCTTTAAAAAATAACTCGTTTCTTGCAGCCTCTTCTAATCATCTTAGCAATAAAACAGTCAAGTTAAACATTTGGCTACAAATACTTTGTTAAAATCTATTAAAGAAAAAATAAAAAATTCTACTGAAACTTAATTGGTTAACCGCATAAAAAAATAAAATCTATACATTGTAAATTTGTAAAACCTGCACCCTAAGGGTTAAATGTGTCTTCCAAGGAACCTAATTATTGTTTAAAAAAATCCAAGCCCAGAAACTTCAGTGTTTCTGGTCAAGGCTGAGCTAATAGCACTTTTGGCTTGCTTTCAGATCCAAGGTTGTGTGTGTCTGCAAACTGCCTGTCTGTTCTGGAAAGGGGGGGAGCACTGTCCCCCATAAGTAAGTCTGTAACATTGCATGTGATTCTTTTCAGAAAAGAAAAACCTTTTGCTTGCTAGAATAGTAACTAACAAGCACCTTGTTCTAAAAGTTTCTGTGGCAGTAAAAAAAAAAAAGCCTGGTCTGCAATACAAGAGGGAAACTAAGGCATGCCACCTTTAACTTAATAATTAAACAATAAAGTAATTTACTCAAACCCTCTGAAGCTAGTGTTCAAAATAAAAGCATACCATTAAGTAACAGCAGGCTGATCAAAAGTAGCAAAAATCTGTAAAAAAAAAGTGTTCTAAAATATAATGCACCACCCCAATGTGGGTAAAAATGTTTTCTTTGTCTTTCAGATCATCAAAAAGCGCTAATATCATATAAAAATTAACCGAAGGAAAAAAAAAAAAAACCCATGGTTCCGTGTCATGACATAATAAGTTTGTGTTCTGTCCAGATTTGTCTTGTGTGTGTCTTAATTGTGATATATGTATTTCAAACGTTGTGTGTACAATATTGTTGTTTTAATGAAAGAATAATTTAAGTCCCTTAAATAATCTTAACATTGTGCTTTATATAAATGGTTCTTGCCTTTATAATTTTAGTAGAGTTTTAGTAGCAGGCTATGCAGTTTGTACTGTCTAGAATGTAGTAAAATCTGCTCCTCTACCTGCTGTTTTTCCCTTCTCTCCTACCATCGCCAGCTCCTATGCCGTCTCTTTCAGAACTGGCCCTCCTGCAAGACCAAGCCCCAGAATCGGAAAAGCAAAAGTGGAAACTAGCAGGGTGCACCTTGCACCCAGACCACTTGTGGTGCAGCTCTAATGGCCACATTGTTGCCCCAGTGGTCTTGCTACCTCACCTTGCCCCCGTGCTCCCTGAATTGTCGCACGTTGGCAAAGGGGGGAATGGTAGCAATCCTAAAACCAAATTGGTTTGCTCCCAAATTCTCCCAAGCAGCCAAAAATTACTGTCTGGCTTGCCCTGTCTGCCAAGCCCACAACGTGGGTAACATGTAAAGACAGTTCCGGCAACCAGACCTCCGCCTTTGGGACCATTTCTAAATTTACAAATGAACTTTATTCAATTGCTTAAATGTCAATCTTTTAAATAATGTGCTAGTTATTGTCTGCTTGTTTTTGGAATAAGTAAAAGCTTATTCCTGCAGGAAACATGATGACATCACAGTAGCTAAAAAACTTCTAAATTATTACATCCCATCATGGGAAATACACCTTGTAATCTCCGGTAATAAAGGTACCCACTTTACTGGGCAAATTGTTCAAAAAAAACTAAAAAAGTACTACTCTCCCAGACAAGCACTGCACTGTGCACGACACCTGGAGAGCGCAGAAACAGTAAAAAAATAAAACAGGATTTTAAAAAACAAACTTGCTAAAATATGTGAGAACTCTAGCTTAACATAAATAGTAGCACTCCAAATTGCCCTAGTAAGCATAAGAGCCACTCCTAATCAGAAAACTGGACTCAGTCCACATAAAATTGCATGTGGCCAACCTATAAGACTGTAAAGTAGCCCAAAAATTAACCTGGCTGATGCCACACTTGTTAAAGGAAGCATAGTCAAAAATTGTCAGGAACTTATAAGGTGTGTACAGTCTTATCATTCACAGGTTAAGAACGCCTTCCAGAAGGCCCCAACTAAGCCGTGCCTTAAACTACAACCAGGAAACTGGGTTTGCATAAAAGTTCACCAGCGGAAAACTGCCCTAAAACCCAGGTAAAAGAATCCCTACCAAGTCCTTCTGACCACCCATACTGCTGTAAAGTGCAAAAAATTGCCCACCTGGATTCACGCATCCCACTGCAAACCCGTTCCAGTCCCTACAGAGGTTGTCCCCAACAAGAAGCACCGCAGACCTGGTACCGAAGACCCAGGTCCAAAAGCAAATGGAAATCACCACAGACCTAGTACCAAAAACCCAGGTCCAAAAGTAAACGAAAATCAGCACAGGCTTGGTACCGGCAATCCAGGCCCAGAAGCAGACGAGCCTAAAAAACCAAGGCTAAGGTACCAGCTGCAGCCCAAAAGAACCTGCCAGCAATAGGTAAAGCAAACTACAAAGTCCTAAAAAACAGCCAGCATAAGGCTGAACAAACAATTCATGTTAAGTTTATGCTTAATCTTGTTTTTAATATTTAGTAGTTATAACCTATATGGTTCAAATGTGTTTATGCTTTTAATAAACCAAGTTTCCCAAGAATTTAATTCTACAAGTTGCTGAATATGTGCTCACAGTCCAGTACATTCAGAAGGAGGCATCCCAATAATTCCAGTCCCACTAAACAACACTCAAATAAATGGCACACTGTTTAGTAAACTAAGCCAAATAATACTTAGCAAAATAAAAAGTTTACTAACCCAGGGTATATCCGCTTAGCCTTAACCCCAGTTAAAAAGTACTGCTGAACATGTAACGGTTCAGAAGCCAGGATAAAAAAAAGCCAAAACCAAATGGCCCTAAACTATGTCCTAGCTAGTAAAAGCGGGGTTTATGCCTTAGTAAAAAAAAAATGCTGTGGGTATATTTCTAACACCAGCAAAAAAGTAAAAAAAAATGCCTCAAAAATTAAAAAAACTGTAAAACGCCTAAAGCAGGGAAAAAACTAAACCCTCTGGGATTGGTTGGGAGGCTAGTTTAAACATGTAAGAACTTAAATTTTGCAAAAAATTGTTTTAGTATTAGCTATATTATTTTGTGCCTATTTTTGTTTCTTGCTAATCAAATGCTGTATTTCTTGTATTCTGAAAAACACAAAACAAACCCTTACCAATAAAAATGTGGAACTTGTAATGTTAAAATAGAATAAGCAAAAAAAGAAACAAAAAATGTACATAAATACTTTAATAAAAAATAAAGGTATAAAATGGTTTCAAGGTTAGCCTTTAAAAGGCTAAAAGGGGGGAGTTGTAGAAGCTGTAAAAACCATTTTCATGTTTAGCTAGAAGCCATCTTGTATAACAAAAACCATTTCAGCTTTTCTCTCAAACACGTAGACCAAAGTGAACTTTCTGTCACCCCGTGAGAAGAGGCCTACAGAATAGGCTATTGGTATGTGTTAATTGGGCTGGTTGGGACAGGAGATGTACTCCCTCGCACCTGTCCGCCATCTTGTTGATAAAGTTTGGTTTTTCCAAATTTAATTAAGGATTTCTGTAATTGAATGCCCTAACGTCAAACTGTTTAGCTAAGGGTATAAAAATACTAGAATTAATTGTATTAGCAGCCTTACTGGGTCTAGCTCTGCTGTGACCACGTTTAGCTCATGCTGTGCTTTATTAATTAATAAAGCTGCTTGTTAGCTGCCTAAACACAAAGGAGCGTGTTTTTGCTTCAACATTAACCACATTCACAGAAATATTCAGCTTCCACACAGATTATAGATTCCTACCTACACACACAGACATTATACACTCACATAAATAGCGTACATAAGATCAACAAACAATAATCTCCCATTCAATACCCCACATGGCTCCCCCCACACCAATTTCTGGGGCCAACACCCCCACCTAGGGGTGCAGCAGCGATCTGGCTGCTTCCCTCCAATTCAGCAACGTGACAGCTGGCAAAACTTGTCAGTCTAGATACAGCCCATGAGTGTAATGTATCCTATGCACATGATAAAGTATTGATTGGTCTATGTATTCTCAATAAATGTGGCATGTTGCCTCATCCCCCTGAAAAAGATCCCGGGTGCTTCTTTTAAGCACAACACCTATCCCTGTGTCCCATGTCAGCAGCCATGGCATTGGCTGGTTTGCAGTTCCAGACACATTCCTCAGGTGAGCACTGGGCACCATGAGAGCCATTGTCCCTGGAGCCATGCTAATTAGCACAGTCATTGACTGGACATTCCCTCCTGATAGCAGGCAGACCAGGCCCACTGCTCTGTCTCAGGGGGCCAGGGCTTCTCCCCAGGTGTCCTGCCCCTTCCAGGGGCGCACGGCAGCAGGATGCACATGCCCGGGGGGAGGAGGACGGCGGCTCTGACAGACGCTGGCAGCCTTTGGGGGCCCCTGTAACGCTCCCAGGGTGACGTAGTGCAGGATTCTGTGCGGGTGAATATCGGCTGTTGGCTTTCGCGAGCCACCAACGCCTGTATCCATCTGAACAGTCAACCACTCACCCTGCCCCCGCCATTCACCTCTCGCCCCTCTGCCCGGCTGTTCCCAAAGGGAAACAAGGTAACCCCACACAGACACACTGGCCCCAGCCAGCCCCCTGCAGCCCAGCAGTGTGCATGGTGCAACCCACAGAAGGGGCCCTCCGGACACAGGCTGGACCCCACTCCGCCATGGGGGGAGGGGCAGTGCCCAGAGCGGGGTGGCTCTTCTGCGCACAGTCCCCTCCTGCTCCTGTCTGCAAAGGTCCCCAGGGAAGGCTCTGGGGATGTGACTCTGACGAATCATTTGGCTGCATGGGAAGGCGTTCGGGAGCAAGAGGGAAACTGAGGCCCGTCCCTTTGCAGTGGGTGGAGAAGGGCCCTGTCGCCCTGTCCACAGGCTGAGCAGCGCAGGTGACAGTGGGTAGCACACAGCACTGTGACTAGAGTCTGAGTTTACACAAACATGGCTCCGCTGACCCAGTGAGGACAGATCTGGGGGTCTCAGCAGAGAGGCCGGGGACTGAGTGAGCCGTGGGAGGGAACTGGCCTCTCTTCACTGCTGGGGATTTGGGGCACTAGGGCTGGGTGGGGGAGCCTGGACCTGAGCTCTGCTGGTCTGTGTCACCAGAACACAGCGTTCCTGTGGGTCCCAGCAGGGCAGCGGGGGCTGAGTGGACTATGGAGACTGGACTTCCTGGACCCTGGAGGAAATTCCCACCATCACCACTGAGACGTGATGGCCTGGAGCGGGCAGCCTGAGGCTGTGTCCACACAGGCACTTTCGTTTGTCACTCTGGGGTCTGCAAAAACAACCACCGGAATGACAAACATTGCAGCATTGAAAAGCGCCTGTCTGCACAGTCCTCCAGCAGTGGAACCAGCCCTTCTGTGGGGAACCTCTGGCAGCCTTATCAAGGCTGTTTTACTGTGTCACTGGGAGCGCTGTCCCCTGACGGGAACAGGGGGCTGCACTGCTCCCCCCACGGCTGAATGAACCAGGCCCTGGGCCTCCACGAGACCTCGCCAGCTGAAACCAGAGCGACGGTTCAGCCCACAAGCTCGTTCCCTTTCCCACGAGCCATATTGCAGGTAACTAAGGTGACTGGCCCTTCCCTGGGCCCTCGGGGACAGGCCTGTTCACAGCCCCTTGGGCCGCTCTGCACGACGGCCCCGCACACGAGTGACCCACACGGCACACGCCAAGGCCAGGCCTGCTCTCGTTTAATGGGGGGAGGGAACGACATTTCTGTGGGGAGTCGGGGACCCGCTGCCGCGGCTGCTCCTGGTCCAGGGCGGGTGGATCCCTCCGGGCTCATTTCCACTTTTTGAGGGGGAGGCAGCAGTAGGACTTGGGGCAGTCGTACGTGTAGGTCTCATACTCGTATTTGCCGCATTTCCAGTCGCAGCGACCAGCACAGCCCTTCTTCTGCCCTAGGCCTGCGCCAGACACAGAGAGTCCGGGTTAGAGACAGGAGCTGTGCCCACAGGCCCTGCCCACCATGCCCCCCCGCCCTCCTCCCGCGGTTCTCACACAGCTCGGACGGGGGGCTGGCCCTGACAGCGTCACCCCGGTTCCCGGACACTCCTATCCATGGCCCGTCCCAAGGGGTCAGACCGACGGGGCAGCTGAGGGGCCGTTTCTTGCCCTAGAGGGGAAGGGCGGCTCAGCGCGGTGGGGGCTGCCTTCCCCTTCCTGAGGGATCGGCCTCCACTCGGTTAGTGTCCCCTGGAGAGCCCCCCCCAGTGACACCTGCCCCCACAGAGAGCAGGGCTGCATCCACCTCCCGCCTCATGTCCAGAGAGACCCCAGAGTCAGTTCTGGGGGAGGGGAATTGGGGGAGCCCCTTGGAAAGGAAAAAGGGGGTCGAGCCATTCCCTGCATTTCAGATGGTGGCTCCCTGGTTGGCCGTCGGTGACCTGGGGGGGGGGCTGTGTGAGAGCCCTAGGCTGGTGAGGGCTGGCAGCAGGTGGAATGAGGGGCTGTGAGCAGAAGGGGAGATGCTGTTGGCAGGAGAGGAAAGACAGAGGGGAGGGGTGGGGAGAAGCCCAGAGGCGACGGAAGGGCCGGCTGAGAGGGGAGCAGTGAGAGGGATGGAGAGGAGCTGGGCGGTGGAGACACGGTGTAAAACGGAGGCAAGGGAGAGGTTTTAGGGGGAGGACCAGGCCGTGGAGGGGAAAGGAGGGAGGCTGTGAAGGGCCAGGCCAGGTGGGGGCAGGAGAGAGAGCAGGTGCTGAGAGGTGCACAGAGGGACGTGGAGAGCGCAGAGAAACGTGGGAGGGGCTGGCTGGAGGGAAGGGGATAAGGGGGATGTAGGAGAGGGAGGAAGGAACGTGGCAGATGGTGGAGGAGAGAAAAGAGCCACTGGGGAAATGAGGCACAAATATGGCAGGAGAAGAGACAGATGCTTAGAGGTGCTGACAGAGCCTGGCCCTGCGCAGCCTCATGGGGCATCAAAACCCAGCTCCTGCCGTTTGCACAGACTCTGCTGGGCAGGGGGAGATTAGATGGATAATTGCAGTAATTGAAACCCATTTTCTTCAAGGGTCACAGGGAGAGAGGCGTTCGAACTCCAGTCTTCCTCTTCGTGAGCCTGGAAGAACTAGAGTTGAATGAGGGACGAATGTCCGTGGGTCCTTGAGCTCCTGTCAGGCTCTCGGCAGACTCAGGTAGGCCATGAAGTGAATGACCCCGGTTCCTGTTCCAGAAGTTCCCCTCACGTTATAAAGTGAGAAATGTCTTTGCTCTCTACGGACTCTACCCTGGAGCACTCTCTGAACTGGACACTCGCAGGGGGCGTCTGGAACATTTCTGGCTTGTATCCGAACTGAGGGTGACTTTGGGAAGAGGCTGGCTGGGCAGCACAGATGGTTCACCCCGAAGCAGAGGCACCTCTCAAATCAGAGTCCACAGGACACGCGTGAGAAGAATTCAGCGCATCCTTCTTCAGCCCTGCTCTTTGGAAACCAGGGCCAGGCTCCTAGCACGCAGGGGCCTGCTGTTAGGTTGTTAAATCCACAGAGAGACACCAACCTGAACATGGCCTGGTTTTCAGGAGGGACCCAAAGGAGCTGGGCTGCTCAGGGCCTCTGGGAATCAGGCTGGTTTGATTGTTATGTCCAGTGTGGACCCAGGTGTGTAACGTGAGGGTCACAGCCGGGGGGAGCGCTGGCCCCAGGGTCTGAGCTCGGGGGGCTGGTGAGAGGGTGGAATTCTCTGCCCGTCCTGACGGGAAACCTCCCGACTCGGAATCCCCGAGTGACTCGCCAGGCGGGAACCCAGAGAGCCAGATGCTCAGGACTGTCTCAGCAGCGGCTCATCTAAACATGCCCAGACAAGTGGACACCCACGTGGTGCTCACAGTGGTCCTGGCTCAGACTGTCCCCAGAACATGCCCCCCCCCACCAGACACTGCCGGGGAGCCTGAGTCCTTCCTGTTACCCGCCGATCCCCCTCCTCCGTCCCTATTCCTGCCCCTCCCAGAGCGACCGCTCACCTGGAGCAGCCAAGGAGACCAGCAGGAGAACAGCAAACACCAGGTGGAGGATCCTCATGGCTGGAGGGGGCTGGGGTCTCAGCAGGGCTGCAGAGCAGAGGAGCAGAGAGGGAGGCTGGAGGCCGGTGAGGTGCTGGGCTGGGGATCCCAGTATTTATAGAGAGTTTGTTGGCAGAGAGCAGGGGCTGGGGGAGGAGCATGAACTCTCTGATCTCCACGTGTGCGTTGGTCCCTGCAATGTCGCTCTGACCCAGTTGGCCGCTCCCAGTGATGCAAACCCCCCACGTTCTCAGGGCCCTTTGGTCCCTGCCCCTCCCTCTGCCATGAAACCTGCCTGGTCCCTTCCCCCGGCATCCCGAGGTGGGTGGAGTTTACCTGTAAGACGTGCAGGTCTCCAGATGTATTGGGAAGGTGACAAATGACACTTGTTTTCTCACTGAACACAAAGCGCTGATCCAGGAGGGTGTCGGTGGGAGCCCTTTGAACTGAGTCTGCGAGTCAGAGGGACCTGATGGAGACTTGTAATTCTGAACATCATGGGTCGGAGCCCAGCATCACACAGGCAGGTGCCTTTTCATCTTCACACCTCTGCATAACACAGTCTTGAGCGACCCACTTGTCACACCTTGCAGAGGGGCAGCTGTGTGAGTCTGGATCAGCAAAACAACAAGGAGATGCAGCGCACCTCGGAGATGAATAATTTCTGAACACTCAGTTGGTTGAATTGCTCATCACTTGAAGTTCAGACCCGCTTGTCTTGATAGGACAGACAAAGTTTCTCCTTTTCAGCCTGCTAGCTTTGTTTATACAGTCATAGAATCACAGAACAGTAGTACTGGAAGGGACCTGGAGAGGTCATCACGTCCAGTCCCCTGCCCTCACTGCAGGACCAAGCACCATCTAGACCATTCTTGACAGATGCCTGTCCAACCTGCACTTAAACATCTCTGGAAATGGAGATTCCACAACCTCCGTAGGTAACTTATTCCAGTGTTTCACCACCCTGACAGGCAGGAAGTTTTTGCTAACGTCCAACCTAAACCTCGCTTGCTGCAGTTTAAGCCCATTGCTTCTTGCCCTATTTTCTGAAGCCGAGGAGACCAATTTTTCTCCCTCCTTCTTGTGACACCCTTTTAGATATCTGAAAACTCGTATCCTGTCCCCTCTCAGTGTTCTCCTTTCCAAACTAAACCAGCCCTGTTCTTTCAGCCTTCCCCCATAGGTCATGTTCTCTAGACCTTTAATCATTCTTGTTGCTCTTCTCTGGACCTTCTCCAATTTCTCCACATCTTTCTTGAAATGTGGTGCCAAGATCTGCACCCAATACTTCAACTGAGGCCGAATCAGAGCAGAGCAGAGCAGAGCAGAGCAGAGCAGAGCAGAAAAATGATTTCTTGTGTCTTGCTCACAAGACTTCGGTTAATACATGGCAGAATCCTGTTTGCTTTTTTTGCACCAGTGTCACACTGATGACTCATATTTAGCTGGTGGTCCACTATGACCAATAGATGCCTCTGCAGTGCTCCTTCCTAGACAGTCGCTTCCCATTCTGTGTGTGTGGAAAGATTGTTCCTTCCTAACTGGAGCACTTTGCATTTGTCCTTATTAAACTTCATCCTATTTAATTCAGACCATTTCTCCACTTTGTTCAGATCATTTTGAAGTATGACCCTTTCCTCCAAAGCGCTTGCAACCCCTCCCAGCTTCGTATCATCTGTAAACTTAATAAGCGTCCTCTCTATACCAGTATCTATATCGTTGATGAAGCTATTGAACAGAACCGGTCCCAAAACAGACCCCTGAGGAACTCTACTTGTTATGCCTTTCAAGCTGGATTGTGAACCATTTATAACTACTCTGTGTGAATCGTTATCCAGCCAGTTACACACTCACCTTGGAGTAGCCCCATCTAAATTGTTTTTGCCTAGTTTATTGATACGAATATTATGTGAGCCCATATCAAATGCCTTACTAAAGTCTGGTTATACCACAACCACCGCTTCTCCCTTAGCCACAAGACTTGTTTTCAAAGAAAGCGATCAGATTGGTTTGACATGACTTGTTCTTTATAATGTATGAATGGAGATTCATTGTCTCTGCCGGATCCCTTGGCTGATCCCAGCTCAATGAACCTGCTGCTTCCCCAGACATAGGAACGGGAACATGAATGAATGACGTAGGCTGGCTCATAAGCGCTCACTTCCCCCACACCATCCTTTACAGGACCACATGAGCTAGGAGGGAAGAGTAAAAGAGTTGGGTTTGTTTAGTCTGTTAAAGAGAAGACTGAGAGAGGACGTGACAGCAGCTTTCAAGTTCCTGAAAGGGCGTTACAAGGAGGAGGGAGAAAAATTGTTCTCCTTGGCCTCTGATGATAGAACAAGAAGCATCAGGTTTAAATTGCAGCAAGGGAGGTTTAGGCTGGAGAATAGGAAACACTTCCCAACTGTCAGGGTGGTTTATCACTGGAATAAATTGGCTGGGGAGATTGTAGAATCTCCTCACTGGAGACATTTAAGAGCAAGTTGAGTAGACATCTGTCAGAGATGATCTGGATGGTGCTTGGCCCTGCCGTGAGGGCCAGGGACTGGTGATTGCTTATCTCTTGAGGTCCATTCCAATTCTAGTATTCCCGGAGACTGTGTACACAGTATTGTTGCAGTTTCTCCAGCTAGGAATTTTATGAAAGTCTATTATCCATTGTACAGGACTATGTAGCACTTTAAAGACTAACAAGATGGTTTATTAGATGATGAGCTTTCGTGGGCCAGACCCACTGAGGGGGAAATCTCGCTCCCCTGGGGTATAGAGCCCCCAGAAGGGTCCGAGGCCGGAGGTCAAATCAGTGAGGCAGGAGAGAAATCTAGAAGGAAAAACTTTATGATGCATGCATGCAGGCTGTCACACCAAGAGTGAAAGCAGCCCTCAGAGACAGATTCAGGGATTCTTTATACAGTATGTTCAGACAGTTCAGTTGTGGATTGTTTTTCTTTAACATATTGTTAGGCCCTAGGAAAAATAGGCCTAGTGCAGTTATGCTAAAGCAAATGTAACAAAGGTTTCTGGGTAAGTCCCTGGGCAGAACTGGAGATAGGTTCAAGCAGGGACGCACCTTACACGCTTGCTCAAGTTGCAAAATGAGATAAGCAAGAAGCTGCATTTTTGTACCTGCTGTGAAGAGGAACAGTTTGTTTTGAGAACTGATAAGGAGCCTCCCTGTTTCTGCTCTCCCCATTTGTTCCAAACTCCCTGTTTCTGTTCTCCTTTGGCCATAACGAACTGTCTCCTTATTGCCCAGTACCTGTCTTTTGGGCTGATAAGAAATTGCTGATGCATTATGAATTGCTTAAGGCCATGATGTATAGTTGGCCAGGTGTCCATGGATACTAAAAGTTTCTAACCGATAAAGGAGGGTGGGTTGCTTGGGCGAATAGTCTATGACGCGACGGAACTGTCTATATAAGCCTACCTGTAAATGAAATCAGGGCTGGTTCACTTTGGAGACGGGCCGCTCTCTATTGTTGTGTGCACCATTCAATAAAGAGCTTGTGATTGGATCTTGCTGGTGTTGCCTGTCTCTTTGCGGTCAGACAACGAACAGAGGTCGTCCGGGTTCGAGTCCCCGACAAATTTGGCGACCCAGATGGGACCCGTCTGACTCTCCGGTGCAGAGGATCGGACTCCGAAGCAACGCAGCGCGCATCCTCCGGTTTTGAGGAGCCTTGCCAGGTGGCCTGATCCCTGCTCCGGCGATAAGGCGTGTCCTGTGAACCAGCTGAGGCCCGCAGAAATCCAGCAACATCACCTACCCGTTGTGTAGGATCCAGGACCTCGGGGTTAAAGTCCCTGAAGTGTTCGGGGTTAAAGTCCCTGGAGTGTTCGGGGTTAAAGTCCCTGGAGAGGTAAGCGCGCTCGGTATTGAGAAATTGGGTTAAGGATCCTTTGGCTGGTAAAGATGGGACAGGGCGGCAGTAAGTGCCCGGGGGACGCCCCGTTGACCCTGATCCTAAGGGATTGGAAGGACATTTCTGGAACGGCCGGTCAAGCAAAATCTAAAATGAAGGATTTGTGTCAAACACAATGGCCTTCACTCACTGATAATTTGTCCCCGGATAATGATTGGCCAGACTGCGGGATGTTTTCCGTAGAAAGAATGAATGCCCTGAGAGACATACTGGTAAATCTTAGACCCGGACAAATGGAATATTTATTTGTATAGTATAATTACAAACCAAAGGAATTTAAAAGGGCTCTGCAGGCTGTGTGTGTAGAAAAATCTGTTAAACTTCCCCCACCCTATGCCCCGGAGGTGGTAAAAAGAATATTCCGTACCATTTTTTCTATCCATCTGCCAACCTGGGCTGATGTGATTCAATTGTTAAATACCCTCCTCATGGAAAATGAGCATCAAAAGGTTAAAGAAAAGGCTGTAGCACATCACCAGAATCAAGCTTGGAGAGGTATGCCCACCGCTGAGCCTAACTGAGATCCAAATTCGGACGGGATGCAAGGGAAAAGTTTACCTGAAGTGGTTAGCATTGTGACGCGGGTGTACAATGAGAAAGAGAAGAGAGAGAGAGAAAGAAGGAATTAAGCGATTGTTGTTATATATGAAGGGAAACCTGCTTTAAAAATGACTCCTTGTTTCTTGCAGCCTCTTTTAATTATCTAGGCAAAGAAACAATAAAGTTTAAACATTTGGCTACAGACACTTTGTTAAACTTATTAAAGAGAAATAAGGAATTCTACTGAAACTTAATTGGTTAACTGCATAAAAAAATAAAATCTATACATTGTAAATTTGTAAAACCTGCACCCTAAGGGTTAAATGTGTCTTCCAAGAAAACTAATTATTGTTTTAAAGAAATCCAAGCCCAGAAACTTCACTGTTTTTCTGTTCAAATCTGAGTTGATAGCACTTTTGGCTTGCTTTCAGATCCAAGGTTGTGTGTGTCTGCAAACTGCCTGTCTGTTCTGGAAAAGGGGAGCATGTCCCCCATAAGTAAGCCTGTAACATTGTATATAAGTCTTTTCAGGAAAAGAAAACCTTTTTGCTTGCTAAAATATTAACTAGCAAGGGTCTTGTTCTAAGAAAAAGTTTCTGTGGCAGTAAATTATTTGAAGCTTCACACAGAGAAAAAAAAAAAAGCCTGGTCTGCAGTACAAGAAAGAAACTGAGGCATGTCATCTTTAACTTAATAATTAAACAATGAAGTAATTTACTCAAACCCTCTGAAGCTAGTGTGCAAAACAAAAGCATACCATTAGGTAACAGCAGGCTAATCAAAAATTAGCAAAGAACATTGGTAAAGAAAGTATTCTAAAATATAATGCACAACCCCAGTGTAGGTAGAAATGTTTTCTTTGTCTTTCAGATTATCAAAAAGTACTAATATTAGCTGAAAAGTAACTGAAGAAAAAAAAAACATGGTTCTGTGTCATGACATAATAAGTTTGTGTTCTGTGTTCTATCCAAATTTGTCTTGTGTGTCCTAATTGTGATATATGTATTTCAAACATTGTTGTGTGTACAATATTGTTGTTTTAATGAAAGAATAATTTAAATCCCTTAAATAATTTTAACTTTGTGCTTTACATAGATGGTTTTTGCTTTTCTAATTCTAGTGGAGTTTTAGTATCAGACTATGCAGTTTGTACTGTCTGGAATGTAGAGGAATCTGCTCCTCTACCTGCTGTTTTTTTCCCTTCTCTCCTATGATTACCAGCTCCTTTGCCATCTCTTTCGGAACTGGCCCTCCTGCAAGACCAAGCCCCAGAATCGGGAAAGCAGGAGTGGAGACTGGCAGGGTGCACCTTGCACCCAGAGCACTACTGGTGCAGCTCTGATGGCCACATTGTTGCCCCAGTGGTCTTGCTACTTCACCTTGCCTCTGTGCTCCATGGATTGTTACACGTTGGCAAAGGTAAAACAAAATTAGTTTGCTCCCAAATTCTCCCAAGCAGCCAAAGATTATTGTCTGGCTTGCCCTGTCTGCCAAGCCCACAATGTGGGTAAACCTGTAAAGACAGTTCCGGCAACCAGACCTCCGCCTTTGGGACCATGGCTGAATTTATAAATGGACTTTATTCAGTTGCCTAAATGTCAATCTTTTGAATATGTGTTAGTTATTGTTTGCTTGTTTTTAAGATGGGTAAAAGCTTATTCCCTGCAGGAAAGCTGATGCCATCACAGTGGCAAAGAAACTTCTAAATCATTACATCCCATCATGGGGAATACATTTTGTGATTTCCAGTGATAAAGGTACCCACTTTACTGGACAAATTGTTTAAAAACTGGCAAAGTACTACTCTATCAGACAAGCACCGCACTGCGCATGACACCTGGAGAGCGCAGGAGCAGGAGAGAAATGAAACGGGATTTTAAAGAACAAACTTGCAAAAATATGTAAGAACTCTGGCTTAACATGAGTAGAAGCACTCCCGATTGCCCTAACGAGCATGAGAGTGACTCCTAATCGGAAAACTGGACTCAGTCCACATGAAATTGCATGTGGCCGACCTATGAAATTGTTAAGCAGCCAAAAAAATTGACCTGGCTGATGCAACACTTATTAAAGAAAGCATAGTCAAGTATTGTCAGGAACTTATGAGGTGTGTACAGTCTTATCATTCTCAGGTTAAGGACGCCTTCCAGGAGGTCCTGACTGTGCCGTGCCATAAACTACAACCAGAAGATTAGGTTTGCGTGAAGGTTCACCAGTAGAAGACTGCCCTGGAACCCAGGTGAAAGGGTCCCTACCAAGTCCTTCTGACCACCCATACTGCTGTAAAGTGTGAGGAATTGTCCGCCTGGATTCACGCCTCCCACCGCTAACCGGTTCCAGTGCCTACACAAGTTGGCCCCAACAAAGAGCACTGCAGACCTGGTACCAGAAACCCAGGTCCAGAAGTAGACGGGGATCAGCGCAGGCCTGGTACCGGCAATCCAGGCCCAGAAACAGACGACGTCAGACTTCAAGGGAGCCACGCACGTTCACCCCACCGCGAACCGGGTGAACCAGAAGCAGACGACATCTGTGCCCAGGACAAATAGACTGCTACCCCTTTGGGCGACCTGAAGCTTCGACTTCGACTGAGGAAACCTTAGACTGGTGGTGTCCTTTCCCGGAAGGAAGACCTCGTTTTCTGGCCTGGGTTCTTATGTTTTTACTTTTATTATTTGTTATCTTTCTCTTTTAGTGGTATGGAATGTAAGAGCATCAGAGGCTAATACCTACCTGCGCTTTGCTCATGAAATGAAAGCTCGCATGCCTGCATTATGCAATGTGTCCTGCTGGGTTTGCTCCTTAATGCCAATGGATAGTCAAAAAGACCTACCCATGATTCCTATTGCCCTTAGCGCAGCGAATATGACTTGGACTCCATCATAGAGAGATCCTTTGGGCACCCAGAATATAACTTGGGAGAATGCTGAAATCCATACAGACAAATATCTGTTGGTCTGGCAACGACCCGGTAAATGGTGTCTTCTTAAGGGATCCTCTACGCTTAACACCTTGTGGGTTGGTGAAAGTGAGTGCGAAATTTATTATAATATCTCACATATTGGGTATCAATTTGAAAAGATAGAAACACGATATAACTTTTCACGCCATGGGAATCAAGTGGAAGGGAAGAAATTGAAATATCTAATCCCCAATGGAGTCTCTATCTCACTTCTCCCTACCTGGATGACTATAGACCCTTCCTTGTGTATCCCATTTCAAGTGAATAATTCCTATAACTGTTCTCCCTTAAATTGCACTCACTGCGATCAGGGACCTGATCACCGATTGCTTTGTGCTTGTTATTTTCCTGATAGTCCTCTAACACCGGTTGCACCCCGTAGTTGGGCACCGTGGAACACACCCTTATTTGGAGTATACTGGGTGTGCGGTAACAAAGCATATTTGACCCTTCCTCCTTCATGGAGTGGATCCTGCTACTTGGCCTGGTTGGAGCCACCTGTTGTTTACCGCCCTCATCTCCCCACTGGAAAGATTAGGAATATGAGGGACGCTGAGACAGATGCTAAAGAATCTCGCCCTCCTACCTGGTGGGCTGTGAATGATTGGACAGGTGTTTGTGCGGCATTTCCCAATGCTTGTGGAGGGGCCTTTTATCGAATAGGAGAGGGAGTACTGAGGCTTCAAGGAATTTTGGAAATAATGGCTAATACCACTGCTGATGCTTTAACTGATCTGGCTATCGAGCAGAGAAAGATCCGGCAGATGGTTCTCCAGAATCGCTTAGCACTAGATATTCTGTTAGCCTCTCAAGGAGGAACATGTGCCTTAATTGGACAAGAGTGTTGTGTGTATATTCCTGATGTTTATAATGCCACTTAGGACAGAGTGCATCATCTTATGCAGGTAGCAAAAGATCATGGAGGAAAGAAAGGGGATTCTTGGTGGAGCGACCTGTTTAGCTGGTTTCCAAATGTCGGTGGTTGGCTCCATAACTTACTTCGTAGCGCTGTCATTGTTATTTGTGGTTTGGTAGTTCTCTATGTCCTAATTCGTTGTGGATGTTGGATAGGCACTAAGGTGTGTTCCACCAAGTAGTAAGTTGTTACAATGTGTCCCAAGAGTCCCTTCATGGTACTCTAGGGACAAAGGGGGGACTGTTAGGCCCTAGGAAAAATAGGCCTAGTGCAGTTATGCTAAAGCAAATGTAACAAAGGTTTCTGGGTAAGTCCCTGGGCAGAACTGGAGATAGGTTCAAGCAGGGACGCACCTTACACGCTTGCTCAAGTTGCAAAATGAGATAAGCAAGAAGCTGCATTTTTGTACCTGCTGTGAAGAGGAACAGTTTGTTTTGAGAACTGATAAGGAGCCTCCCTGTTTCTGCTCTCCCCATTTGTTCCAAACTCCCTGTTTCTGTTCTCCTTTGGCCATAACGAACTGTCTCCTTATTGCCCAGTACCTGTCTTTTGGGCTGATAAGAAATTGCTGATGCATTATGAATTGCTTAAGGCCATGATGTATAGTTGGCCAGGTGTCCATGGATACTAAAAGTTTCTAACCGATAAAGGAGGGTGGGTTGCTTGGGCGAATAGTCTATGACGCGACGGAACTGTCTATATAAGCCTACCTGTAAATGAAATCAGGGCTGGTTCACTTTGGAGACGGGCCGCTCTCTATTGTTGTGTGCACCATTCAATAAAGAGCTTGTGATTGGATCTTGCTGGTGTTGCCTGTCTCTTTGCGGTCAGACAACGAACAGAGGTCGTCCGGGTTCGAGTCCCCGACAATATCAAAGTCTCAGCAGCAGTACTCTGAGACTTCTGTTCACACCAGGAGTGCTAGAAGTAAGTTTTACAGTACACAAAGCCACATGAGAACTTGAGTGGAGGAGTCTACAAGGCAAACTGTGACAAAGATAAGGGTTTACATGACAAATTGTGACAGACTAGGAGTCTCCATGAACTTGAGATAGGAGGCATTGTAAGGGTCTTGATTAGAGTTAATTTGATTTCTCTCTGTTACAGGGAGAGAGGCCTGGAAAACTTTTAAACCTTTACAGCAGTTTTCTTTTAGAGAGTTTTGATTTCCTGCACAGTCCCCCCCTTAGACACAATTGGAGTTATTTGATTTTTCTCCCACACCACTTCCTCAGATCAAGTCCAAAAGGGACTCTGGCAGTGCCCAGTCAGATGCTCGGAGCGGACACTAGCAGTCCGGCTACTGTGGGCAGAGGCCAGTGACAGTCTGTAGCCAGACCCTAAAGCGGTGACACACTTGCACCAGCTCCGGTGCAGGAGACCCCTTTGAGGAGCATGGTCTACAGGGCTGTGGCACAGACAGAGAGGAGAGAACCCTGCAGGCACACACAGAGAGCAGGGAGTGGGGACAGGGGCTCTCAGCAGACATGGGGTGCTCCGGGGAAGGGAAGGAAGAGGAGCTGTCCCACCAGCCAGGGCTTCTCCTGCCTATGTCTTCAGGCCGCTCGTGGGGGGGAGGGCTTGAGCGGGCTGGAAGGGGGCAGCTGGAAAGGCAGCACAGGGAGGGGCACGAGGCTGCCATGCAGGAGGGCTGCTTTCTGCTCCTGTGTGGTCGTGAAAGTCCCCGGGGGCTACACATGAGAAGAGGGAGAAAGCGGGGGGCTCTGAGGTGAATGGGGGAGAGGCGCAATTGAGGAGACAGGGGAAGATGTGGTGCAGGGCATCAGGGGAAGAGGTGGGGCAGGATCTCTTACGTGGACGTGTGGAGATGAAAAGGCACCTGCCTGTGTGATGCTGGGCTCCGACCCATGATGTTCAGAATTACAAGTCTCCATCAGGTCCCTGTGACTCACAGACTCAGTTCAAAGGGCTCCCACCGACACCCTCCCTGCATCAGCGCTTTCTCTTTAATTGCAAAACAAGGTGTCATTTGTCACCTTCCCAATACATCTGGAGACCTGCACGTGTTCCAGGTAAACTCCACCCACCTCGGGATGCCGGGGGAAGGGACCAGGCAGGTTTCATGGCAGAGGGAGGGGCAGGGACCAAAGGGCCCTGAGAACGTGGGGGGTTTGCATCACTGGGAGCGGCCCACTGGGCCAGAGCGACATTGCAGGGACCAACGCACACGTGGAGATCAGAGAGTTCATGCTCCTCCCCCAGCCCCTGCTCTCTGCCAACAAACTCTCTAGAAATACCGGGATCCCCAGCCCAGCACCTCACCGGCCTCCAGCCTCCCTCTCTGCTCCTCTGCTCTGCAGCCCTGCTGAGACCCCAGCCCCCTCCAGCCATGAGGATCCTCCACCTGGTGTTTGCTGTTCTCCTGCTGGTCTCCTTGGCTGCTCCAGGTGAGCGGTCGCTCTGGGAGGGGCGGGAATAGGGACGGAGGAGGGGGATCGGCGGGTAACAGGAGGGACTCAGGGTCCCCGGCAGTGTCTGGTGGGGGGGGGCATGTTCTGGGGACAGTCTGAGCCAGGACCACTGTGAGCACCACGTGGGTGTCCACTTGTCTGGGCGTGTTTAGATGAGCCGCTGCTGAGACAGTCCTGAGCATCTGGCTCTCTGGGTCCCACCTAGCGAGTCGCTCGGGGATTCCGAGTCGGGAGGTTTCCCGTAAGGACGGGCAGAGAATTCCACCCTCTCACCAGCCCCCTGGAGCTCAGACCCTGGGGCCAGCGCGCCCCCCGGCTGTGACCCTCACGTTACACACCTGGGTCCACACTTGGCACAAAAATCAAGCAGGTTTGACTTCCAGAGGTGTGGGCAGCTACAGCTACCTTGGCTGCCTTCTGAAATAGCGGTCACTTCCATGGGGGTGTCTCAGTGTAGATTGTCAGCCCCATGAGGCTGTGCAGGGCCAGGCTCTGTCAGCGCCTCCCCAGCTGCCAGCATCTCCGCCCGCCGCCCTCTTTGTGCCTCATTTTCCCAGCTGCTCTTTTCTATCCGCCACCAACCGCCACGTCCCTTCCTCCCTCCCCTACATCCCCCTTATCCCCTTCCCTCCAGCCAGCCCCTCCCACGTTTCTCTGCGCTCTCCCTGCCCCTCTGTGCACCTCTCAGCACCTGCTCTCTCCCCTCCCCCACCTGGCCTGGCCCTTCGCAGCCTCCCTCCTTTCCCCTCCACGGCCTGGTCCTCCCCCTAAAACCTCTCCCCTGCCTCCCTTTTACACCTTGTCTCCACAGCCCAGCTCCTCTCCATCCCTCTCACTGCTCCCACCCACCCGCTTTGCTGCCTCTGACTCTGTCCCCACCCCTCCTCTCTGTCTTTCCTCTCTTGCCACCAGCATCTTCCATTGGTGCCTGCTGTCCCCGGCCTAGGACTCTTAACCAACTGCCCCTGGTCACCGACAGCCTCTGAGGGAGCCACCATGTGAACTGCAGGGAATGGCAGGAGCCTGATTTCCCTTCCAAGGGCTCCCCCTTTTCCCCTCCCTCAGAAATGACTCTGGGATTCCTCAGGACATCAGGGGTGGGTGATTGGAGCTCTGGGTTCTGTGGGGGCAGGTGTCACTGGGGGGGCTCTCCAGGGGACACTAACCATGTGGAGGCCGATCCCTCAGGAAGGGGAAGGCAGCCCCCACCGCGCTGAGCTGCCCTTCCCCTCTAGGGCAAGAAACGGCCCCTCAGCTGCCCCGTCGGTCTGACCCCTTGGGACGGGCCATGGATAGGAGTGTCCGGGAACCGGGGTGACGCTGTCAGGGCCAGCCCCCCGTCCGTGCTGTGTGAGAACCGCGGGAGGAGGGCAGGGGGGCATGGTGGGCAGGGCCTGTGGGCACAGCTCCTGTCTCTAACCCGGACTCTCTGTGTCTGGCGCAGGCCTAGGGCAGAAGAAGGGCTGTGCTGGTCGCTGCGACTGGAAATGCGGCAAATACGAGTATGAGACCTACACGTACGACTGCCCCAAGTCCTACTGCTGCCTCCCCCTCAAAAAGTGGAAATGAGCCCGGAGGGATCCACCCGCCCTGGACCAGGAGCAGCCGCGGCAGCGGGTCCCCGACTCCCCACAGAAATGTCCTTCCCTCCCCCCATTAAACGAGAGCAGGCCTGGCCTTGGCGTGTGCCGTGTGGGTCACTCGTGTGTGGGGCCGTCGTGCAGAGCGGCCCGAGGGGCTGTGAACAGGCCTGTCCCCGAGGGCCCCGGGAAGGGCCGGTCACCTCGGAGCCGAGGCTGCAAAACGGCTCAGGAGAGAGAAAAGCAACTGGCCCCTCCCTGCCCTCGCGTCTGCGCAGGGACGTGGTGCGGGGGGAAGGCGCTGGGTGGGCAGGGGCTGTGGGAGGAGAAGCCCCCGAAGGCCCCGTCTGCACCGCGCCGCTCACAGCCACACGGCAGGGCCCCTGCGGCCGCGCTGTTGCCGAGTGAGCAGTGCAGCCCCGTTATCGCCGGGGGAGAGCTCTCCCGCCACGGGATAAAACCGGCCCGACGAGGGGCCAGAGGTTCCTCCACATTAACGAAGCTCCCGCCAGAGCTGCGCTGTCACTTGGCGGGGGAGGGCTGGACGGGGGGGCTTTACCAAATCCCTGAGCGAAAAACCTTTTAGTCACAAAAATGCCCGTGTAGCAGCAGCCTCGCGCTTCCTTCCCGGGCCCAGGGCCACAGAGCCCAGATCTGGCGGGATTTCCTCTGCTGCCCAGCCAGAGTTCAGTGTCCCTGCCCCACAAGAAAGTTGCCAGTTGTCTTGTGGGGACACAGACCAGGACAGCTCAGGGCCCGGCTTCCCCACCCGCCCCCAAAATGCCCCAAGTCTCCCCGTATGTCGCTTTTCAGTAGGGAGGGTTAGTTTAGTCCCATGTCACACTCAGTCCCCGGCCTCTCTCCTGAGACCCCCAGATCTGTCCTCACTGCGTCAGCGGAGCCATGTTTGGTAAAAGCTCAGACCCCAGTCACAGTGCTGTGTGCTACCCACTGTCACCTGCGCTGCTCAGCCTGTGGACAGGGCGACAGGGCCTTTCTCCACCCACTGCAAAGGGACGGGCCTCAGTTTCCCTCTTGCTCCCGAACGCCTTCCCATGCAGCTAAATGATTCGTCAGAGTCACATCCCCAGAGCCTTCCCTGGGGACCTTTGCAGACAGGAGCAGGAGGGGACTGTGTGCAGAAGAGCCACCCCGCTCTGGACACTGCCCCTCCCCCCATGGCCAAGTGGGGTCCAGCCCGTGTCCGGAGGGCCCGTTCTGGGGGCTGCACCGTGCACACTGCTGGGCTGCAGGGGGCTGGCTGGGGCCAGCGTTGGGGATGGGGTTTCCTTGTTTCCCTTTGGGAACAGCCGGGCAGAGGGGCAAGAGGTGAATGGCGGGGGCAGGGCGAGCGGTGGACTGTTCACACGGATACAGGCGTTGGTGGCTCGCGAAAGCCAACAGCCGATATTCACCCACACAGAACCCTGCACCACGTCACCCTGGGAGCGTTACAGGGGCCCCCAAAGGCTGCCAGCGTCTGTCAGAGCCGCCGTCCTCCTCCCCCCGGGCGTGTGCATCCTGCTGCCCTGCGCCCCTGGGAGGGGCAGGACACCTGGGGAGAAGCCCTGGCCCCCTGAAATAAACAGGCGCCTTTGTCACTGACTTGGGCAGCGCCCGCATGGCAGGCAGGATCTCCCGGCTCCCAGCCCCGTTCTGTGTCTAGGGGCTGTGTTAGCAAGGGGACGTCTGCCAATGGCCATCCTGCCTCCTCCCAGACTCTGCGCCTCCTCGCGCTTCCGACCTCCCTGTCTGGGGCAGGGCTCTTTGCCGCCTCCTTCACTGCACACGCAGAGAAACCCAGTTCTGCCCACAGCCCCCGCGTGTGACACAGGCACGTACAACGAGCCCAAGAGGACAGTGGCCAGCGCCTCAGAGCAACGGTCCAGAGGCAGGTGAAAGTTAGCTTGTGTGAGCCCCTGCAATGGGGAAAGATGCGACGTTCTCTAGCTCCTGTGTCCCCAGGGATGCAAGAGTCTGTCGCTGACCACGGCAGGATGGAGACGTGTAAACCCAATGGAGTCGGCGCAGGCTCTTCCCGTTTCGTCTCAGTGGTGTGTGAGTATCTGCCAGCAACTATTCCCAGGGCACGACTCACACTGGAGACGGGGCGGGGGAGGAATCGCTCCTATTGGACCAAACTGTTGGTGGCAGAGATGAAAACGGCAAAGGGACCCAGCCCTGACCTGGGAAAACACCACGGCCATGATGCGACAGCCCAGGCCCACGAGCAAACACCCCCCGTCCTCTGATCGGCTCCCTCTGAGTCTCTCCCTGATTGTCTGGGGCTCTGCACACATTCCTCCAGCCTGATTTAACCCCTTGTAGCCGAGTGGGGCAGCCCCACCGCTGCAGGGGAGGCCAGGGAGGCGGTCGAAGGCTGCGGGGAATGCAGCACGGTCGGGCTCTGCAGCCTTTGGCTGCCGACTGTAGGACCTTGAGTGGGAACCCAGAGGAGAGGCTGGTCCTAGGTCCCTACCAGCCACTGAGGTCGTGGCCCAGGCCAGCCTGGGTCAGTAGGCCAGGGAAAGACGTTGCTGCCTGGCCCCAGGAGGGGTCGTATCGGGCGACCCAGCCAGAGGGCCGAGTGACCACGAGGAGGCTGCAGGCCCAGGAGCAGGAGGGCAGCAATGCCTGAGGGGCTGCATTGGAGGTGGGGGTCAGTGGGGCCGGGGTGATGGGGGAGGGTGTGCTGGAGGCAGCAGAGGAGCTGAGGGAGTCAGCAGGAAGGGGTGGGGGCTGATAAAATGGGTTGCTTGATGCGGGAGGCAACAGGGAGCTTCCAAAGGAGGAGAGGATGGGGGAGGGGTGGCGGTCAAGCCACTAAAATACAAGTTTGCCCAAGGAGCCATTTCCCCCAAGAATGGGCCGAAGGAGGCCAAAGTGGGTGAGCACCAAGGGCGCTGTGACCGGGGGCACCTGGTAAGAGGGCGTTGGGGGGGGCAGCTTTGCAGCCCCCAGGAAGTTGTCTGGGATCCTCGCTGCCAGCGCAGGGTTTTTATTCACTGCAATACTGTGCCGCCCGGCCTCTGATGCTCAGCACCCAGAGATTTAAGCCTCCTCGACCAGGAACAGACCCAGAGCTCCCACATCCACCCCACCCGCTCTGTCTGCCCACAGTGGGGCGGGGAGGCTCACACAGGGCCTGGGACTCCTCAGGCAGAGCCCAGGGACTGGAGAGGGAAACTTGGGGCATTTTAGGGGCAGGTGGGAAAGCCTGTCCCTGAGCTGTCTGGGTCTGTGTCCCTGTAGCCACCTGCCCAAACATGTTCACAGCCCCTTGGGCCGCTCTGCACGACGGCCCGACACACGAGTGACCCACACGGCACACGCCAAGACTAGGCCTGCTCTCGTTTAATGGGAGGAGGGAACGACATTTCTGGGAAGAGTCGGGGACCCGCTGCCACGGCTGCTCCTGGTCCAGGGCGGGTGGATCCCTCCGGGCTCATTTCCACTTTGTGAGGGGGAGGCAGCAGTAGGACTTGGGGCAGTCGTACATCAGGTTCTCACACTCGTATTTGCCGCATTTCCAGTCGCAGCGACCAGCACAGCCCTTCTTCTGCCCTAGGCCTGCGCCAGACACTGAGAGTCCGGGTTAGAGACAGGAGCTGTGCTCACAGAACATGGGACCCCACCATCCCACAGCAGTTTAAACGGACACTCCTATCCCTGGCCCGTCCCAAGGGGTCAGACCGACGGGGCAGCTGAGGGGCCGTTTCTTGCCCTAGAAGGGAAGGGCGGCTCAGCGCGGTGGGGGCTGCCTTCCCCTTCCTGAGGGATCGGCCTCCACTCGGTTAGTGTCCCCTGGAGAGCCCCCCCCCCCAGTGACACCTGCCCCCACAGATCCCAGAGCTCCAACCAGCTCCCACCTGATGTCCTGAGACCCCAGGATCATTTATGGGGAGGGGAACAGGGAAAACCCCTTGGAAAGGAAAATGGGATTCCTGCCATTCCCTGCAGTTCAGATGGTGGCACCCTCAGAGGCTGTCGGTGACCAGGGGCAGTTGGTTAAGAGTCCTAGGCTGGGGACAGCAGGCACCAATGGAAGATGCTGGTGGCAAGAGAGGAAAGACAGAGAGGAGGGGAGGGGCATAAGGGGGTTTTAGAGATGGGAGCAGTGAGAGGGATGGAGAGGAGCTGGGCTGTGGAGACAAGGTGTAAAAGGGAGGCAGGGGAGAGGTTTTAGGGGGAGGACCAGGCAGTGGAAGGGAAAGGAGGGAGGCTGCGAAGGGCCAGGACAGGTGGGGGCAGGAGACATCAGGTGCTCAAAGGTGCACAGAGTGATGGGGAGAGCGCAGAGAAACGTGGGAAGGGCTGTCTGGAGTGAAGGGGGATGTAGGGGAGGGAGGGAGGGTCGTGGTGGTTGGTGGGGGAGAGAAAAGAGCAGCTGGGGAAATGAGGCACAAAGGTGGTGGGCGGAGAGGCTGGCAGCTAAATAGGCGCTGGCAGAGCCTGGCCCTGCACAGCCTTATAGGGATGTCAAATCCCATCTCCTGCCATTTGCACAGACCCTGCTGGGCACGGGGGGTATGTCTACACTACAAAGTTAGTTCGAACTAACGGACGTTAGTTCGAACTAACTTTCATAGCCGCTACACTAGCGCTCCGCTAGTTCGAATTTAATTCGAACTAACGGAGCGCTTAGTTCGAACTAGGTAATCCTCATTCCACAAGGATTAAGCCTAGTTCGAACTAGCTAGTTCGAATTAAGGGCTGTGTAGCCCCTTAATTCAAACTAGTGGGAGGCTAGCCCTCCCCAGGTTTCCCTGGTGGCCACTCTGGCCAACACCAGGGAAACTCGTCTGCCCCCCTCCCGGCCCCAGACCCCTTAAAGGGGCACGGGCTGGCTACGGTGCCCGTGCAAGGTGCAAGCCTGCCAGCACCCAGCCAGCAGACCCTGCACCTGGCACGGATCGAGCCACCCACCCGATGCCCCCCAGACCTCCCCCTCTTCCCAGGACCAGGCTGGTGGCTCCCGGGAGCTTGCCCGGGACCGCAAGAGGTGGGCACCCGCCTGGGCTAGTGTGGACATCGTGGACCTCGTCCACAATCTCCGCACTAGGCACAGGAAAGTGGCCGGCTTGGGCAGAATACCTGCCAGCCTGGCCACCCAGGAGCAGGTGTGCAAGAGAATCAAGGGGGTCCAGTGAGACCCCCGACCCTGAGCCCTGAGCTTATAATGGCCGTCCTGGGTCAGACCAAAGGTCCATGTAGCCCAGTAGCCTGTCTGCCGACAGTGGCCAACCCTAGGGACCCTGGAAGGGATGGACCGAAGACAGTGACCAAGCCATTTGTCTCGTGCCATCCCTCTCCAGCCTTCCACAAACCTTGGGCAGGGACACCACTCCTACCCCCTGGCTAATAGGACTCCATGGACCCAACCTCCATGACTTGATCTCACTTCCCTTTAAACTCTGTTCCAGTTCTAGCCTTCACAGCCTCCTGCAGCAAGGAGTTCCACAGGTTGACTCTTTGCTTTGTGAAGAACAACTTTCTGTTACTAGTTTGAAGCCTGCTACCCATTCCTTTCCTTTGGTGTCCTCTAGTCCTTATTTATGGGAACTAATGAAGAACTCTTCTGTACGCACTGTCTCCACCCAACTCCTGCTTTTAGAGACCTCTATCCTGTCCCCCCTCCAGATCCTCTTTTCTAAGCTGAAAAGTCCCAGTCTCTTTAGCCTCTCTTCATATGGGACCTGTTCCCAACCCCTGATCATTTTAGTTGCCCTCCCCTCTCCCAGCCTCTCTCTTCCCCTCTCCCACGTCCTTTTCCCAGTCTCCCCCAGTTTTGTTCAATAAAGACAGATTCCATTTTGGAAGACACGTTATCTTTATTTTGTACATCAAGAAGAGGGGCTAGGGAAGGGTAAGTGGAAGGAGGTGAGGGAGGAATGGGGCACGAGCCCCCGATGGGGAGGACTGGGCTGGCTCTGCGGGCTTCTGGGGGTGGAAGCTCTCCTGCAGCCCCCCAATTACCCCGTCTCCTCAGATGGCAGCCTGCGGCAAGTGCAGCCGGGCTGATGGCCGAGTGCTGTGATGTGCCCAGTGTGGGCACTCAGGGCACTCCAAGCCAGGACTGCTTTGCAAGCGGGGCACCCCTGAGAACTGTCTGTCCAGGGTGGGGGTCAGGACCCTTTAAGCACAGCCCTCGGCTAGCCTGAGACAGCAGCTCCATGCTCTAAGTCCTCCTCTGATGCCCTGCCGGCACTGCTTCCGGCCATCCTTAACCCCGCTTCAGGGTCCACTTAATGTGGACGCGCTAGTTCGAATTAGCAAAACGCTAATTCGAACTAGTTTTTAGTTCTAGATGCACTAGTTCGAATTAGCACTGTAGTGTAGACGTACCCGGGGAGATTAGACGTGTAATTGTGATAATTGAAAACCTTCTTCCTCAAGGCTCACGGGGAGAGTCAGTCGAACTCCACTGAGGGCAATGGGGGAAGATTTTCCATGGCTTGGGGAGTGACAGGTTCCCAGAGACAGGGACCCTGAGAGCCAGATGCTCAGGACTGTCTCAGCCGCGGCTCATCTAAACATGCCCAGACAAGTGGACACCCACGTGGTGCTCACAGTGCTCCTGGCTCAGACTGTCCCCAGAACATGCCCCCCCCCACCAGACACTGCTGGGGAGCCTGAGTCCTTCCTGTTACCCGCCGATCCCCCTCCTCCGTCCGTATTCCCGCCCCTCCCAGAGCGACCGCTCACCTGGAGCAGCCAAGGAGACCAGCAGGAGAACAGCAAACACCAGGTGGAGGATCCTCATGGCTGGAGGGGGCTGGGATCTCAGCAGGGCTGCAGAGCAGAGGAGCAGAGAGGGAGGCTGGAGGCCAGTGAAGTGCTGGGCTGGGGATCCTGGTATTTCTAGAGAGTTTGTTGGCAGAGAGCAGGGGCTGGGGGAGGAGCATGAACTCTCTGATCTCCACGTGTGCGTTGGTCCCTGCAATGTCGCTCTGGCCCAGTGGGCCGCTCCCAGTGATGCAAACCCCCCACGTTCTCAGGGCCCTTTGGTCCCTGCCCCTCCCTCTGCCATGAAACCTGCCTGGTCCCTTCCCCCGGCATCCCGAGGTGGGTGGAGTTTACCTGTAACACGTGCAGGTCTCCAGATGTATTGGGAAGGTGACAAATGACACTTGTTTTCTCACTGAACACAAAGCGCTGATGCAGGGAGGGTGTCGGTGGGAGCCCTTTGAACTGAGTCTGTGAGTCAGAGGGACCTGATGGAGACTTGTAATTCTGAACATCATGGGTCGGAGCCCAGCATCACACAGGCAGGTGCCTTTTCATCTTCACACGTCCACGTAACAGAGACTTGAGCAGCCCACTTGTTACATGTTCCAGAGGGGCAGCTGTGTGAGTCTGGTTGTTCAAAACAAGAAGATGACCTGGGGCACCTTAGGGTATGTCTACACTACAAAGTTAATTCGAAATAACAGCCGTCATTTCGAATTAACTTTAATAGCATCTATGCATGTAAACCGCTATTTGGAATTTAATTCGAAATAGCGGAGCACTTAATTTGAATTTGGAAAACCTCATTCTATGAGGAGTGACGCCAAAATCAAAATAACTATTTTGAATTAAGTGCTGTGTAGACACTGAATTAGAAATAGGGGGGCCTCCAGCCTTCCCAGGGAGCCCTGGTGGCCACTCTGGGCAGAACCAGGAAAACTTACTCTCCTCTCCCCCAGCCCCAGAGCCTTTAAAGGGATAGATTCTGTCCACAGTGTCTGTGCCAGCTCCAAGCCTGCCAGCCCAGAGCCAGCAGTGGCCACCGGGGCCCCTGACCATGGGCAATGAGCCAAACACCGTGTCCCGTGTCCTGTCCCTGGTCTGCACTTACATACCCTGGCTAAGTACTGGCTGTGGGGCCTCTCACCACTGATGCTCCAGCAGGTCCCCCCACAAAGTCAGCTCCTTCAGCCACTCCTCAGGTGGTCCTGGGACTGCGGCTCCTTGGCTCCCGGCAGCGGCCAGTGTAGCTGGTTCCAAGCCTGCTCCAGCAGCTGCGCTCGCCCCTGCAGAAGTCCATGGCAGACAGGCAGCCTCTTGGCTGGGAGCCCCGCAGAGTGTTTTAGGAGTGTCTCTTCCCTCCAGTCCTGGAGGGCTGGGGCAGGTGTCACTGTGTTGGATTGTGCTTCCTGAAGCTTGGTCCAAATCTCTATGAGGAGAACACCAAGGCCCCGATTTAAATGATTAGTGATTTAGGCTCAGTCTAGACTGCAGGCTTCTTTCGGTAGAAGCTTTTCCAGAAGAGATCTTCCGAGAAAACTTCTTCCAAAACAGAGCGTCCACACTGAATCTCACATTTAAGCTGTGGTTACTGTAACCCCAAAAATATTCTCACTGGAGACCACCCAGGGTTACACCAGTATGGGTTTATTTCCACTAGGTAAAACTAAAGAGGAGTAATCAGTCACCAAAAGTTTAAACTGAAAAAGATAAAACTCTCTCTCTCTCTCTCTCTCTCTCTCACACACACACACACACACACACACAGACAAGCAAGCAAGCACACACCCCTCCATTCATTCACTCACTCATTCACACCCATTCATTCCTGCCCTCAGGCACTCACACACTTACACAGACATATGGGTTGCAGAAGGAACCAAGGCATGTGGATCCTGGAGGGTCTGTCTGCTCATCATGGCTGGAGAAGCTGGTCAGGAGGAGAGACACTGGAGAGGGGCTTCTCAGGAGCAGGGGAAGGAAAAAGAGAGAGTCTCACACATGCTCCTTCTCCTTATATAGTGTCTGAATGACTCCTGTGACTCATTCAACTCGTCATCAGGGAGCATGCCCAGACTTCCCTTTATCCAGCAGGGAGCATGCTCAGACTGTGATGACTCATTGCCATGTGGTCCATTGTTCCCAGTCTTCTTCAAACACACTCTCACGTTCTTTCTCCATTCACTCAGGCTGTGTCTACATTGGTGCGATCTTGCGCCAAAGCAGCTGCTTTCACACACAAACATGCTGCCTGTCTACACTGGCGGGGAGTTCTTGCGCAAGAACACTGACGTTCTAATGTATGAAATCAGTGCTTCTTGTGAAAAAACGATTATCCCCCCCCTCAGGAATAAGCCGCCTTGCGCAACTGTTCTTGCACAAGAGGCCAGTGTAGACAGGCAACATGAATTTCTTGCGCAAGAAAGCCCGATGGTTAAAATGCCCATCAGAGTTTTCTTGCACAAGAGAGCATCTACACTGGCACGGATGCTCTTGCGCAAAGGCACATGCCAGTGTAGACACTCTCTTGCGCAAATACTTTAATGCAAGAACTCTTGCGTTAAAGTGTATTTGCGCAAGAGCATGCCAATGTAGATGTAGCCCTAGGGGAGAATGCAGCTTAGGGAAAGTTACAAGCAAGGTGGCTGAGAGTTACAAAGATTACAAAGTTGCACCTTACAGTAAGTTTCTGAGAGTTACAAAGATTACAAAGTTTGACAAAGATCACAATAAGTTGCAGTTTAAAACCTTAGACCTTACAGTTTGGTGTAGCTTTAGAAAATCCATGTATCTAAATCAAGTAAGCTCAGGTAGAAGCTTTTTTATGCAACAGTTCCTATGGACAGAGTGACCACCAGGGCACCTGTGCTTTCCCTCTTTCCTCTTCTTGCAAAAGAACTCCCTCTTCCCCATCCACACGCGCCTTTTTGCAAAGGAGCTCTTTCGGAAACAGGCTTCTTCCTCGTAGAAAGAGGTTTACCAATGTCAGAAAAACCCCTCTGTTCTTTGATTCTATTTTTTGAAAAAACACGATAGCAGAGTGGACATAATTCAAGTTCTTTCAGAAAAAACACTGTTTTTCCAAAAAAAACTCTGTAGTGTAGACTTACCCGTAGGAATGTAGTAAGTTGAGGGTCAGTAACATGGAGTAAGTAGGCCTAAATGGAGGCCTGTAACATGAAAGCAGTAACAGGCCTGCAATCTAGAGAGCGAGACTTTGGTTCAGTAACACAGGAGCCAAGAAAGAGGCCCTATTGATAACTGTAACAAAAGACAGAACTATGTAGCACTTTAAAGACTAGTGTGACCAAGTGTTGGTACCTTGCTGGTTGCTACGCTTGGGCTGTGGATGACACTGGCTAACAGGGGATGAGTCATTATGCAAGGGGCGCCCAACCTGTCCGACCAGTTGCTTCCCAGGGGGAGAAACAAAGGAAGGAGGGGAGGCCAGCCCTGGCTGGGGGGCAGGGCTGGAAGGGACTTTTTAGTTTCTGTCTGGAATCATGGAGGAAGCAGCCTAAGCAATGGGCTGGGATTTAGGGGCCCAGTCTCCCCCATCTCAAGGGGGGGCTGAGGCATCCTAGGCCTGCCCTGTGACTGGATTACATCTGTGCTGTGCTGTATCCTGGAGAAGCAATAAACTCCCTCTATTCTACTGGCTGGTGGAGTCTGTTCATGCCATTACAGGGGTGCAAGAGGCTGGGGAACCCTGACGTGCCTCCACAGATGGTTTATTAGGTGATGAGCTTTCATGGGCCAGACCCACTTCCTCAGATCAATATGTGGAAGAAAATTGGCACAACCAGATATACCAAGGTGATACAATCAAAAAAATGAACACATGTGAAAGTGACAAATCAAATTTTAGAACAGAGTGGGGGTGAGGGGGGAAGGTAAATTTCTGTGAGGTAGTGGCATAGGGGTGATAAAAGGGGAAGTTTCTGTGAGGTAATGACATTAGGGATGATCATTGGGGAAGCTATCTTTGTAATGGGTGAGATTAAAAATTTGATTTGTCAATGTCACATGTGTTCATTTTTTTGATTGTATCCCTTTGGTATATATGGTTGTGCTGATTTTCTTCCACTATTTGATCTGAGGAAGTGGGTCTGGCCCACGAAAGCTCATCTCCTAATAAACCATCTTGTTAGTCTTTAAAGTGCTACATAGTCCTGTCTTTTGTTTCAGCTACACCAGACTAACACAGCTGATAATTATCTCTTGATAATTGTGTGATTGTGTAAGTTAGGTCAAGCATGTAAGGACACAGGGAGGCACTGGGTACAGACTGTAAGCTAAAGGGGAGTATTGGAACATCTTAATAAGAAATGTCTTGGTACAAAGACTCCTAAAAACTAATGCACAAACCGACCTAGGTTCAGGACCGGGTCGAGATTGACAGCATGAAGGATAGTAAGTAAACCCCCCTTCCATAAGGTGAGGGGTGGTAACTAGGCAACAGAGGGTGTACGTAAAGAAGTGATGTAAGTTGTTTGTACCTGTCTATAAAAGGACACCGCAGAGGGTGCTCTCCGGCCGACCTTGGGGCGGGGGGGGGTGCAGTAGGCGCCTGAACGGCAGGTGTCATTGCCTGAACTTACAGAATCCACAGTAGCTTAACTCTGACCAACTGCTGGTAATGTCAGTTCTATGGCAATAGGCCTGCCCGGTGTTGGTACCTTGTCAACAGGGGCTGTAGTGCCCAGTGGTGTCACATTGTACTGATCTCTGTTACCAACGTGGTAGAGCTTCGCATCTGACAATAAACCGGCTTGATCAATTTCAAACCTTGCCTGCATCTGTCGTTTCCGGGGCCTCTCAGAGATCTCCTGTGTTGACCCAAGTGCACGGGGTCTAGCACTCTAGAAAAAGGGAGTGCTAATTGTTACGCGCGCAGCCGAAAGTTTATCATCCCCGACGGAGCAGAGGTCCTGTCAGGAGTGCGCAGGGACAACCCTGACCAGACGACGCTGACAGACGGTTCAGGCCACCGAAGGTACCGAGGTACAGAACACCTGTTGGAGGCAAAGGAGGAGCAAGGGGAGAGTTAAAATGGTGGTTGTTCTTTCTCATCTGTTAATGTTATTTGGTTCCCTAAACGTTGGAGTGTTGTCTGTTAACCCCCTACGTGAGTGCAGAAGAATGTCTGAGATAAATAGCAGGAGTAAACAACAATGCACACGGCTCCCAGCAGGGAGTGCACACGGCCCCAAGAGGCCCAGACTCAGAGGCTGCATGTGGCTGATCCGTAAAAGGAGAGAGGGACAGAGACACAGTGTGTTGACCATAAAGTGGAGCCTCCCGGAACGCCCTCTGCTCCGATCACCTGGCCAGCCAACCAGCTTAGGAGTCAACTTGGGAAGATCAAAGAATATGAACTGCCTTCTGCTCACCTTATCACCCTGCCTGGGACTGTAAGTGTGATTGAGTGTATGAGTGAGATTCCCCTCCCTTCCCAGTTTTAATTGAATAAAAAAACCCTTTACACTCCCATGTGGTGATCAACTCTCCTTAGTGTTTAAAGCAGTTGCAATCCACATCCCCTTGTAACATTTTTGGTGGAGATGCCGGGGAGGAGGGGATAAGTAAAAGTCCTTTCCCCACGGCAAGTTGAGACGGTGAACTTTGGGGGACTGGGGTGCATTGAAACATGGTAGGCTAGCAACCCACGGCACACAGTCCAGGTTCCCAACAACAAGATGCCCATTTGGGGTAAAGGAAAGGGAGGTGTAAAGGACTCCCAGAAGGGAGGAGAAGGGTGGAGTGCAGCACCTACGCCCACACCCCTAAGGGAATGGATCTAAAGTAAAGGGGCTGACCCCTGGACTCAAGGGGCGGTGCTCTCTGGTGCTTCAGTGACTGATTTGGAACTAATGATGGAAAAATATGTGGTGTTGTACAAGCCAGACAAGGGAGGTAAGGAGAGAACAGCTGCTTGGCCGCTGTGGCAGGCAGTACATCAGAGGCAGGCAGCTAAGAGTCAGCTAGCACAGGATGTGGAGCAGTTGAAGGAACAGAAGAAGGAACTGGAGAAAGAACGAGATATGGGGAAAGCTCAGGCGCTTACAGCCAGCGCCCAAGCCTCTTCTCTTTCTGTTGCCGCCATACAAGTGGAGGAACGGGAGCATGTCCAGGAGGAGAATAGAACTTTAAGTGAAATGGTGCAGTGTCTCAAGGATGGGGAAGGGAAGTAAACAGGAAGATTTCTGCCACTGATCTCCCCGTGCGGAGATGGAGCCAATCTCAGCTTCATTTATTAGAGCAGAAGCATTTGTGGGCAGCAGCTCCTTTTGACAGCAGCTCCCCGCAAAAACGTACACCCCAATACGTCCGTCAATGGGGCTGCTGGAACATGTTCAGCGTATCCTACATGGGGCCATTTGGGGAGAGAGCAGCTGAAAGGGCAGCACATCTTATTTACCGCAAAGCAGAGACAACCCTAAAACCAGAAAGACCAGCCCCGAGACAAGTTCATCCTTGTTCAGTCCTTCCTCATAGAATCTGGGGCCAGCCTGCTAGCCCTCCCCAGCTTTCCCTGGTGGCCACTCTGGACAACACCAGGGAAACTCTTCTGCCCCCCTCCCGGCCCCGGAGCCCTTAAAGGGGCACGGGCTGGCTACGGTGCCCGTGTCAGGTGCAAGCCTGCCAGCACCCAGCTAGCAGACCCTGCACCTGGCACGGCATGAGCCAGCCACCCGCTGCCACGCAGCCCTCCCCCTCTTCCCGGGACCAGGCTGGCGGCTCCCAGGAGCCTGCCCGGGGCTGCAAGAGGCGGGCGCCCGCCTGGTCTAGTGCGGACATCGTGGACCTCATCCACGATCTCCACACTAGGCACAGGAAAGTGGCCGTCTAGGGCAGGAGAGCTGCCAGCCTGGCCACCCAGGAGCAGGTTTGCATGAAAATCAAGATGGTCTACTGAGACCCCCGACCCTGAGCCCTGAGCTTAGAATGGCCGTCCTGGGTCAGACCAAAGGTCCATCTAGCCCAGTAGCCTGTCTGCCGACAGTGGCCAACACCAGCTACCCCGGAGGGGATGGACCGAAGACAATGACCAAGCGATTTGTCTCGTGCCATCCCTCTCCAGCCTTCCAGGGACACCATTTCTATCCCCTGGCTAATAGTACTCCATGGACCCAACCTCCATGACTTTATCTCACTTCTCTTTAAACTCTGTTCTAGTTCTAGCCTTCACAGCCTCCTGCAGCAAGGAGTTCCACAGGTTGACTATTTGCTTTGTGAAGAACAACTTTCTGTTATTAGTTTGAAGCCCGCTACCCATTCATTTCATTTGGTGTCCTCTAGTCCTTTTATTATGGGAACTAATGAAGAACTTTTCTGTATGCACCCTCTCCACACCACTCATGCTTTTATAGACCTCTATCATATCCCCCCTCCGTCTCCTCTTTTCTAAGCTGAGAATTCCCAGTCTCTTTAGCCTCTCTTCATATTGGACCTGTTCCCAATCCCTGATCATTTTAGTTGCCCTCCCCTCTCCCACCCTCTCTCTTCCCCTCTCCCACCTCCTTTTCCCAGTCTCCCCGAGTTTTGTTAAATAAAGAGAGTTTCTATTTTTGAACTCGTGTCCTTTATTTTGTACATCAGGAAGGGGGGCTAGGGAGGGGTAAATGGAAGGAGGTGAGGGAGGAATGGGGTACGAGCCCCTGATGGGGAGGACTGGGCTGGCTCTGCGGGCTCCTCTCCTGCAGCCCCCTGATTGACACCCTCCCCGGATGGCAGCCTGCGGCAAGTGCAGCCGGGCTGATGGCCAAGTGCTGTGATGTGCCGAGTGTGGGCATTCAGGGCACTCCAAGACAGGACTGCTTTGCTGTCCCTCATCGAGTTAGACAAGCAAGCGGGGAACCCCTGAGAACTGTCTGTCCGGGGTGGAGGTCGGGACCCTTTAAGCACAGCCCTCGGCTAGCCTGAGACAGCAGCTCCATGCTGTAAGTCCTAATCTGATGCCCTGCCGGCACTGCTTCTGGCCAGCCTTAACCTCGGTTCAGGGGCCACTCAATGTGGACATGCTAGTTCGAATTAGCAAAACGCTAATTCGAACTAGTTTTTAGGTCTAGATGCACTAGTTCGAATTAGCTTAGTTCGAATTAACTAATTCAAATTAAGTTAATTCGAATTAGTGCTGTAGTGTAGACATACCCTGTGTGTGTAGTTAGGAATCTGTAATCTGTGTGGATACTGAATATTTCCCTGCATGTGGTTGAGCATTGGGCAAGGCCCGGCCTATGGACATGCTAATTAGCGAGGCCTTATGGGACAATAGCACACAGTGCGCCAAGGACACACCTAAAAAATGAGGGCCAACATCTGAGGGCTGCCAGCAGGGAACACAAGGATAGGCTGCTGGCCAGGAGACCTGATGCAGCCAAGAAAAGAGCAGGAAGGAGGTATAAAGAGGCCATGTGGTCGACTCCATCTTTTGTTCTCAGCTCAGCACTTCATCCCAGAGGCAGCACTGCAGGGATTGAAGAGCCAGAAAGAACTGAGGACCCATCCTGATTTAGGATGTGCAACAAGGACTTTTAAGCCAGTAGCTGCAACATCTCTGCTAGAGCCTGCATCGAGGACTGGGAGAGTCGATGCATGTAATGTACTATCCTTTAACAACCTTACTCTCAGGCTTTTCTTTCTTGTGATAATAAACCTTTAGATGTTAGATGCTAAAGGATTGGCTAAAGGATTGGATCTGTGGCTGGTTTCTTGGAACCGGACAGAACTTGTTCTGGGTAGGTGGGATTGGGTGCTAGGACCCCCCCACCTGTGTATGAGGCCCGGGGCCATCTGGGGCATGGATATTGCTGGGGTGTGGGAGGGGTTTTGCTCGTGAGGCTTCAGGCAGGCTGCTGAAGCGCTCTGTGGGACTGGTTTGTGGCCTGTTTGGAGAGGTCACCAGTCTGGGGACTGTAAGGAGCCCCGGATTTGAGCAAACCCCAAAGTTGAGCAATTCACCCTGAGCGGACGCCCTCAGCTGTGCCCAGACCCGGCCCGGTCCGTCACACTGGGATCCCCAGCCCAGCACTTCACCAACCTCCAGCCTCCCTCTCTGCTCCTCTGCTCTGCAGCCCTGCTGAGACCCCAGCCCCCTCCAGCCATGAGGATCCTCCACCTGGTGTTTGCTGTTCTCCTGCTGGTCTCCTTGGCTGCTCCAGGTGAGTGGTCGCTCTGGGAGGGGCAGGAATAGGGACGGAGGAGGGGGATCGGCGGGTAACAGGAAGGATTTAGGCTCCCCGGCAGTGTCTGGTGGGGGGGGCATGTTCTGTGGACAGTCTGAGCCAGGACCACTGTGAGCACCACGTGGGTGTCCACTTGTCTGGGCGTGTTTAGATGAGCCGCGGCTGAGACAGTCCTGAGCATCTGGCTCTCTGGGTCCCTGTCTCTGGGAACCTGTCACTCCCCGCGCCATGGAAATTCTTCCCCCATTGCCCTCAGTGGAGTTCGACTGACTCTCCCCGTGAGCCTTGAGGAAGAAGGTTTTCAATTATCGCAATTACACGTCGAATCTCCCCGTGCCCAGCAGGGTCTGTGCAAACGGCAGGAGCTGGGTTTTGACACCCCATGAGGCTGTGCAGGGCCAGGCTCTGCCAGCACCTCCTCAGCTGCCAGCCTCTCCGCCCGCCGCAGTCTTTGTGCTTCATTTCCCCAGCGGCTCCTTTCTCTCCTCCACCAACCGCCACGTCCCTTCCTCCCTCCCTCCCCTACATCCCCCTTATCCCCTTCCCTCCAGCCAGCCCCTCCCACGTTTCTCTGCGCTCTCCCCGTCCCTCTGTGCACCTCTCAGCACCTGCTCTCTCCCCTGCCCCCACCTGGCCTGGCCCTTCGCAGCCTCCCTCCTTTCCCCTCCACTGCCTGGTCCTCCCCCTAAAACCTCTCCCCTGCCTCCCTTTTACACCTTGAGTCCATCCTGCACCACCCCCCTCTAGGCTCCCCAGCTCCCAGCTCTGCTCCCAGGGTGTGACTGCGGCTGGCCCTGTGTCTAGTCCCCACACGCAGCCCCCTCGCAGGGTGTGACTGCACCAGACTGCCCCACAGCTCCCTCCCGCTTACTTTAGTCATGGGACTAAACTAACCCTCCCTACTGAAAAGCGACATACGGGGAGACTTGTGACACTTTGCGGGCGGGTGGGGAAGCCGGGCCCTGAGCTGTCCTGGTCTGTGTCCCCACAACCTAAATGGCAACTTTCCTGTTGGCCAGGGAGACTGAACTCTGGCTGGGTCGCAGAGGAAATCCCGCCAGATCCGGGCTCTGTGGCCCTGGGCCCGGGAAGGAAGCGCGAGGCTGCTGCTACACGGGCATTTTCGTGACTAAAAGGTTTTTTGCTCAGGGATTTGGTAAAGCCCCCACCTCCACCCCCACCCCATCCCCGCCAAGTGACAGCGCAGCTCTGGTGGGAGCTTCGTTAATGTGGAGGAACCTCTGGCCCCTCGTCGGGCCGGTTTTATCCCGTGGCGGGAGAGCTCTCCCCCGGCGATAACGGGGCTGCACTGCTCACCCGGCAACAGCGCGGCCGCAGGGGCCCTGCCGTGTGGCTGTGAGCGGCGCGGTGCAGACGGGGCCTTCGGGGGCTTCTCCTCCCACAGCCCCTGCCCACCCAGCCCCTTCCCCCCGCACCACGTCCCTGCGCAGACGCGAGGGCAGGGAGGGGCCAGTTGCTTTTCTCTCTCCTGAGCCGTTTTGCAGCCTCGGCTCCGAGGTGACCGGCCCTTCCCTGGGCCCTCGGGGACAGGCCTGTTCACAGCCCCTTGGGCCGCTCTGCACGACGGCCCCACACACGAGTGACCCACACGGCACACGCCAAGGCCAGGCCTGCTCTCGTTTAATGGGGGGAGGGAACGACATTTCTGTGGGGAGTCGGGGACCCGCTGCCGCGGCTGCTCCTGGTCCAGGGCGGGTGGATCCCTCCGGGCTCATTTCCACTTTTTGAGGGGGAGGCAGCAGTAGGACTTGGGGCAGTCGTACGTGTAGGTCTCATACTCGTATTTGCCGCATTTCCAGTCGCAGCGACCAGCACAGCCCTTCTTCTGCCCTAGGCCTGCGCCAGACACAGAGAGTCCGGGTTAGAGACAGGAGCTGTGCCCACAGGCCCTGCCCACCATGCCCCCCCGCCCTCCTCCCACGGTTCTCACACAGCACGGACGGGGGGCTGGCCCTGACAGCGTCACCCCAGTTCCCGGACACTCCTATCCATGGCCCGTCCCAAGGGGTCAGACCGACGGGGCAGCTGAGGGGCCGTTTCTTGCCCTAGAGGGGAAGGGCAGCTCAGCGCGGTGGGGGCTGCCTTCCCCTTCCTGAGGGATCGGCCTCCACACGGTTAGTGTCCCCTGGAGAGCCCCCCCAGTGACACCTGCCCCCACAGATCCCAGAGCTCCAACCATCTGATGTCCTGAGCGACCCCAGAGTCATTTCTGAGGGAGGGGAAAAGGGGGAGCCCTTGGAAGGGAAATCAGGCTCCTGCCATTCCCTGCATTTCAGATGGTGGCTCCCTCAGAGGCTGTCGGTGACCAGGGGCAGTTGGTTGAGTCCTAGGCCGGGGACAGCAGGCACCAATGGAAGATGCTGGTGGCAAGAGAGGAAAGACAGAGAGGAGGGGTGGGGACAGAGTCAGAGGCAGCAAAGCGGGTGGGTGGGAGCAGTGAGAGGGATGGAGAGGAGCTGGGCTGTGGAGACAAGGTGTAAAAGGGAGGCAGGGGAGAGGTTTTAGGGGGAGGACCAGGCAGTGGAGGTGAAAGGAGGGAGGCTGCGAAGGGCCAGGCCAGGTGGGGGGCAGGAGAGAGAGCAGGTGCTGAGAGGTGCACAGAGGGACGGGGAGAGCGCAGAGAAACGTGGGAGGGGCTGGCTGGAGGGAAGGGGATAAGGGGGATGTAGGGGAGGGAGGAAGGGACGTGGTGGTTGGTGGAGGAGAGAAAAGAGCAGCTGGGGAAATGAAGCAAAAAGATGGCGGCGGGCGGAGAGGCTGGCAGCTGAGGAGGCGCTGACAGTGCCTGGCCCTGCACAGCCTCATGGGGACGACAAAACCCAGCTCCTGCCGTTTGCACAGACCCTGCTGGGCACTGTTGGATTAGATGTGTAATTTCATTAGTTCACAACCCTGCTCCTGAAGGCTCAAAGAGAGAGAGAGAACAGTGAAACCTCATGGAATTGAATGAGGGAAAATTTCTATAGGTCTTTCTGCGAATCTTTCAGTCTCTGCAGAGTCAAGGAGGCCGTGAGCTGTATTAACCCCACTTCTGTGTCAGAAGTTTCCCTCTAAATCATGTGGGGAGATATTTCCTCTCTCTCCAGCACGCTATGGTAGGGGGCTCATGGAACATTCATGGCGTATTTCCCAATTCAGAGTGAATTTGGACCAAGGCTGGATGGGCGAATGGATTGTTAACCCCGAAGCAGAGACATCGCAAATTCAGTGTCCATAGGACACCCCTGAGAAGAGTTCGCTGTGTCCTTGTTCAGTCCCAATCTTTATAATCCAAAGCCGGGTTCCTTGCAGGCAGGGGCCTGCTGTCAGGCTCCTAAATCTACATTCGGACACCTCCATGGAAGTGACTGCTATTTCAGAAGGCAGCCAAGGTAGCTGGAGCTGCCCACACCTCTGGGAATCAGGCCTGTTGTATCTCTGTGCCCAGTGTGGACCCAGGTGTGTAACGTGAGGGTCACAGCCGGGGGGAGCGCTGGCCGCAGGGTCTGAGCTCGGGGGGCTGGCGAGAGGGTGGAATTCTCTGCCCGTCCTTACGGGAAACCTCCCGACTCGGAATCCCCGAGCGACTCGCTAGGTGGGACCCAGAGAGCCAGATGCTCAGGACTGTCTCAGCAGCGGCTCATCTAAACACGCCCAGACAAGTGGACACCCACGTGGTGCTCACAGTGGTCCTGGCTCAGACTGTCCCCAGAACATGCCCCCCCCCACCAGACACTGCCGGGGAGCCTGAGTCCTTCCTGTTACCCACCGATCCCCCTCCTCCGTCCCTATTCCCGCCCCTCCCAGAGCGACCGCTCACCTGGAGCAGCCAAGGAGACCAGCAGGAGAACAGCAAACACCAGGTGGAGGATCCTCATGGCTGGAGGGGGCTGGGGTCTCAGCAGGGCTGCAGAGCAGAGGAGCAGAGAGGGAGGCTGGAGGCCGGTGAGGTGCTGGGCTGGGGATCCCGGTATTTCTAGAGAGTTTGTTGGCAGAGAGCAGGGGCTGAGGGAGGAGCATGGACTCTCTGATCTTCACGTGTGCGTTGGTCCCTGCAATGTCGCTCTGGCCCAGTGGGCCGCTCCCAGTGATGCAAACCCCCCACGTTCTCCTGGCCCTTTGGTCCCTGCCCCTCCCTCTGCCATGAAACCTGCCTGGTCCCTTCCCCCGGCATCCCGAGGTGGGTGGAGTTTACCTGTAACAGGTGCAGCTCCCCAGACTATTGCGAAGGTGACAAATGATCTATGGAGGGTGTCGGTGGGAGCCCTTTGAACTGAGTCTGTGAGTCAGAGGGACCTGATGGAGACTTGTAATTCTGAACATCATGGGTCGGAGCCCAGCATCACACAGGCAGGTGCCTTTTCATCTCCACACGTCCACGTAACAGACCCTGCCCCACCTCTTCCCCTGATGCCCTGCACCACATCTTCCCCTGTCTCTTCAGTTGCTCCTCTCCACCATTCACCTCAGAGCCCCCCGCTTTCTCCCTCTTCTCATTTGTAGCCCTGTGACGGCGCGTTGGGGGTTCCCCGTCTCCTGCACCCCGAAATGGCACAAACAGACTGCACCAGCCAGTGGAATTGAGGGTGGTTTATTGCTCCTCCAGCACAGCGCAGCACAGATGTAATCTGGTTACAGGAACTGGGCTAGGATGCCTCAGGCCCCCTTGAGATGGGGGAGACTGGGCACCTAAACTCCAGCCCCTTCCCCTAGGCTCTCCTCCATGCCCTCCGACAGCCAGCAACCAACTCACTAACTTCCAGCCCTGCCCCCCAGCCAAGGCAGCATCCACCTTCCTTTGTTCCTCTCCATGGGGGGTGTCTGGCCACTGGTTTGCATAGTGACTCATCCTGTTTTGCTGGGTCGTGGTCCCCACGACAGCCAGTGGGGGTTACCCCAGAGCCAGCAGCATAGAAACCAGCCAGGTACCCCCACTACGTCACAGTTCTCCCCCCTCCGAGAGCGAACTGAGCAGGGTCACTCCGCTCGTGACCTAGGGAAGTTCGGGTCCTCTGCGTGGGAACCCGCCCTGGGGACATGGGTGCTCCCCTTGACTCGGGCCGGCCGTGGCGAGGCCCCACATGAATTGGCTTCCCTCTGTCCACTCGCCGCCCTGCTCCAGGGCGACTGGCACAGGCCTGTCCTCGGGGGTCACACCCACCCTTCCACTGGCCTTGATCTCTGGCCAGGGTCTCTCGGGCCGGGGCCATGAGCCCAGCGAGCCTTCTCTGGACAGCCAGGGCGGCTTCCACCCCCGATGCTCCATCCAGGGAGGACTTCCCCTCCCATAACTCTCTCAGCCAGCCCAGAGGGTCCTCTATCTGGGGTAGAGACCCCCAAGCCGCTTTCCTACTGTCTTGGGCCTTCCCGCCCCTCTGGCAGGAGTCACAGGACCGGCAGTACCGCTGCACGGCTGTAAAGATTCCCGGCCAATAGAAGTGCTGGAGCAGCCTCAGCCGGGTGCTCCGGATCCCCCGGTGGCCCCCAACGGGGGAATCGTGGGCCAAATACAGCAGCTTGAGGCGATACTTTCGGGGGACGACCAGCTGCCGCTGGACCCCCCATGCCCTCGCCTTCCTGGGGGGGAGCCACTCACGGAACAGGAGCCCACGCTCCCGCAGGAATCTCTCCTGGCCACCTCTCCCCCGGGGCTGAGCTGCACGGAGGCCAGCCTGGTCCCTCAGCCTCTGCAAGGAGGGGTCTGCCTGCACCTCAGCCTGGAATTCAGCTGCTGAGGCAGGGATCGGGACCTGTCCCCCACCTCTGCCTAGGTCCGGAGTCCCAGCCTGGCTGGACCCCGTGTCCACTGGGATGGGACCCTGAGGATGCTGCCAGGAGTCCTTCCCTGGACCCACGTTGTCAGCCCCCCGCTGGCTCTGGCTCCAGGTAGTGACTAGAGCCCGCTGGGATTCATGGGGCCACTCCTCTAGGTCATTCCCCATCAGCACCTCGGTGGGCAAGTGCGGGTGCACCCCCACTTCCTTGAGGCCTTCCTTCGCCCCCCATTTCAGATGCACCCGGGCTACAGGCACCTTAAACGGGGACCCATCTATGCCCTTCAGGGTCAGCTGTGCGTGGGGTAGTATCCGCTCCGGGGCCACTATGTCGGATCGGGCCAGAGTCACCTCCGCCCCCGTGTCCCAGAAGCCCGTCACCTTCCTACCATCCACCCCCAGGGGTATGAGGCACTCGCTCCGCAGGGGCCGTCCTGCCCCCACCCGGTACACGGAGAAATCCGCCTCCTGAGAATCAGACCTCCCAGGGGAGGTGCACAGAGCATCCTTCCCCTCTCTCTGAGCTGAGGTTTGCCTGCCAGCCCCTGCCTCTGGGGCAGCCTGCCCTTCCTCCCGCCCCAGCCAGTTAACCCTGGAAAGTCCCCGGTCCTGGGACCTGGTGCACTGAGCCCTCTTGTGGCCTTTTTGCCCACAGCGATGGCAAGTTAGGCTTTGGGCTGTCTCTGTCCCGGCCCTGGCTGGTTCTCTGGGGCACAGACGACCTGTTCCTTGGTCTCGCCCCGTAGTTGACTCCCTCCGTCGCTCAGCCAAGATCCGGTCTCTGCGCGGTTCCCTCTCTCTCCGGGACTCCCGTTCACACCCGGACCGGCTCTCCGTGAACTCATCCGCCAGTCTCCCGGCCTCCTGGGGGTTCTCTGGTCTCCGGTCCTTGAGCCACAGCCTCAGTTTGGGTGGGCACGCTTCATAGAACTGCTCCATCATGACCAGCTTGAGCAGCTCCTCTGCGGTCTGGGCTCCGACTCCAGACACCCACTTGCGGCAGTATTGCGCCAGGCGGGAGGCCAGGTCCACATAGGTCTCCCGTGGCCCTTTCTGTACCCCCCGGAACTTCTTCCTGTACATCTCGGGGGTCAGCCCGAACTTGTGCAGCAGGGCCTCCTTGACTCGGTTGTAATCCCCTGGCTGTAGGTCCTCCAGCTGACTGAGCACTCCGGCCGCCTCCTGGTTCAGTGCGGGGATGAGCTCCTGCAGCCAGTCAGCTGGGGGGACCCGTTGCAGTCCACAGGCCCTCTCAAAGGCACTGAGGAACCCGTCTATGTCACCCATGTCCTTCAATTGGGCCACCACGGGCCTCTCCAAGCATCTGGCAGTCCTGGGACCCTGGGGCCCCTCCGCACTTGGCGCAGCCGGTGCCCCGCCGGTTCTCCGCTCTGCCATGGCCAGCTCATGCTGCCGCTGCCTCTCTCGATCTTGGCGCTCCTTCTCTCGATCTTGGCGCTCCCTCTCTCGGTCCTGGCGGTCCCTCTCTCGGTCCTCTACTTCCAATTCCCTGATCCGCAGCTGGATCTCCAGGCGCCGCAGCTCCGCTGGGCTGGCCCCTGCCCTAGATGGGCTACGGCTTGCAGGCCTCCTGGGAGACGCTGTCTCATCTCTCCGGTGGGTTCCAGCGCTCCTCCCCCTCTCTGAGCCTGACACACTCTCAGGGGGGGTCTGGCTGCTTCCCATGGGGACAAGATCCTGGCCCTGTGGCTGGTCATTCTCTTCCAGCTGGGCAATCAGCTGGGCCTTGGTTGCTTTCTGCACAGGCAAGCCCCTCTCTCTGCACAGCCCCACCAGCTCTGCCTTCAAGAGTCGGGCGTAGGCCATCTGCCCGCTGGGCCCCTCGGTGCAGACTCACCAGTCTAGTGCTGCAGCGCCCCACGATTCCCAGGAACCGCTTCGCTCTGTCTCCAGCACGCCTGGCTCCAGGGCTCTTGCTTCTACAGCGCCTTGTTGCTCACCGCTGGAAGCTCCATCCACGGGGTGCAGTGCATCCCACTTCTGACACCAGTGTGACGGCGCGTTGGGGGTTCCCCGTCTCCTGCACCCCGAAATGGCACAAACAGACTGCACCAGCCAGTGGAATTGAGGGTGGTTTATTGCTCCTCCAGCACAGCGCAGCACAGATGTAATCTCGTTACAGGAACTGGGCTAGGATGCCTCAGGCCCCCTTGAGATGGAGGAGACTGGGCCCCTAAACTCCAGCCCCTTCCCCTAGGCTCTCCTCCATGCCCTCCGACAGCCAGCAACCAACTCACTAACTTCCAGCCCTGCCCCCCAGCCAAGGCAGCATCCACCTTCCTTTGTTCCTCTCCATGGGGGGTGTCTGGCCACTGGTTTGCATAGTGACTCATCCTGTTTTGCTGGGTCGTGGTCCCCACGACAGCCAGTGGGGGTTACCCCAGAGCCAGCAGCATAGAAACCAGCCAGGTACCCCCACTACGTCACAAGCCCCCAGGGATTTTCATGAGCAGACAGGAGCAGAAAGCAGCGCTCCTGCATGGCAGCCTCTTGCCCCTCCCTGTGCTGCCTTTCCAGCTGCCCCCTTCCAGCCCGCTCAAGCCCTCCCCACCCACGAGTGGCCTAAAGACACAGGCAGGAGAAGCCCTGGCTGGTGGGACAGCTCCTCTTCCTTCCCTCCCCCGGAGCACCCCATGTCTGCTGAGAGCCCCTGTCCCCACTCCCTGCTCTCTGTGTGTGCCTGCAGGGTTCTCGCCTCTCTGTCTGTGCCACAGCCCTGTAGACCATGCTCCTCAAAGGGGTGTCCTGCACCAGAGGTGGTGCAAGTGTGTCACCGCTTTACGGTCTGGCTACAGACTGTCACTGGCCTCTGCCCACAGTAGCCAGACTGCTAGTGTCTGCTCCATGCATCTGACTGGGCACTGCCAGAGTCCCTTTTGGACTAGACTACAAATCACCAATGAATAACAGACTTTCATAAAATTCCTGCCTGGAGAAACTGCTGTCATGCAACAATACTGTGTACACAGACTCCGGGAATACTAGAACTGGAATGGACCATAAGAGATAAGTAATCACCAGTCTCCGGCCCTCACGGCAGGGCCAAGCACCATCCAGATCATCTCTGACAGATGTCTACTCAACTTGCTCTTAAATGTCTCCAGTGAGGAGATTCTACAACCTCCCCAGCCAATTTATTCCAGTGATAAACCCCCCTGACAGTTGGGAAGTGTTTCCTATTTTCCAGCCTAAACCTCCCTTGCTGCAATTTAAACCTGATGCTTCTTGTTCTATCATCAGAGGCCAAGGAGACCAATTTTTCTCCCTCCTCCTTGTAACGCCCTTTCAGGAACTTGAAAGCTGCTGTCACGTCCCCTCTCTGTCTTCTCGTTAACAGACTAAACAAACCCAACTCTTTTACTCTTCCCTCCTAGCTCATGTGGTCCTGTAAAGGATGGTGTGGGGGAAGAGAGTGCTTATGAGCCAGCTTACGTCATTCATTCATGTTCCCGTTCCTATGTCTGGGGAAGCAGCAGGTTCATTGAGCTGGGATCAGCCAAGGGATCCGGCAAAGACAATGAATCTCCATTCATACATTATAAAGAACAAGTCATGTCAAACCAATCTGATCGCTTTCTTTGATAACGAGTCTTGTGGCTAAGGGAGAAGCGGTGGTTGTGGTATAACTAGACTTTAGTAAGGCGTTTGATATGGGCTCGCATAATATTCGTATCAATAAACTAGGCAAAAACAATTTAGATGGGGCTACTCCAAGGTGAGTGCATAACTGGCTGGATAATGATTCACACAGAGTAGTTATTAACGGTTCACAATCCTGCTTGAAAGTCATAACAAGTAGAGTTCCGCAGGGGTCTGTTTTGGGACCAGTTCTGTTCAATAGCTTCATCAACGATATAGATACTGGTATAGAGAGGACGCTTATTAAGTTTACAGATGATACGAAGCTGGGAGGGGTTGCAAGCGCTTTGGAGGAAAGGGTCATACTTCAAAATGATCTGGACAAAGTGGAGAAATGGTCTGAATTAAATAGGATGAAGTTTAATAAGGACAAATGCAAAGTGCTCCAGTTAGGAAGGAACAATCTTTCCACACACACAGAATGGGAAGCGACTGTCTAGGAAGGAGCACTGCAGAGGCATCTATTGGTCATAGTGGACCACCAGCTAAATATGAGTCATCAGTGTGACACTGGTGCAAAAAAAGCAAACAGGATTCTGCCATGTATTAACCGAAGTCTTGTGAGCAAGACACAAGAAATCATTTTTCTGCTCTGCTCTGCTCTGCTCTGCTCTGCTCTGCTCTGCTCTGCACTGATTAGGCCTCAGTTGGAGTATTGTGTACAGTTCTTGGCACCACATTTCAAGAAAGATGTGGAGAAATTGGAGAAGGTCCAGAGAAGAGCGACAAGAATGATTAAAGGTCTAGAGAACATGACCTATGAAGGAAGGCTGAAAGAACAGGGCTGGTTTAGTTTGGAAAAGAGAACACTGAGAGGGGACAGGATACGAGTTTTCAGGTATCTAAAAGGGTGTCACAAGAAGGAGGAAGAAAAATTGGTCTCCTTGGCCTCAGAGGATAGGGCAAGAAGCAATGGGCTTAAACTGCAGAAAGGGAGGTTTACGTTGGACATTAGCAAAAACTTCCTGCCTGTCAGGGTGGTTAAACACTGGAATAAGTTACCTACGGAGGTTGTGGAATCTCCATTTCCAGAGATATTTAAGAGCAGGTTGGACAGGCATCTGTCAAGAATGGTCTAGATGGTGCTTGGTCCTGCCGTGAGGGCAGGGGACTGGACTTGACCTCTCCAGGTCTCTTCCAGTACTACTGTTCTGTGATTCTATGACTGTATAAACAAAGCCTGCAGGTTGAAAAGGAGAAACTTTGTCTGTCCTATCAAGACAAGAGGGTCTGAACTTCAAGTGATGAGCAATTCAACCAACTGAGTGTACAGAAAATATTTATCTCCGAGGTGCGCTGCGTCTCCTTGTGGTTTTGCTGAACCAGACTCACACAGCTGCCCCTCTGGAATGTGTGACAAGTGGGTTGCTCAAGTCTCTGTAACGTAGACATGTGAAGCTGAAAAGGCACCTGCCTGTGTGATGCTGGGCTCCGACCCATGATGTTCAGAATTACAAGTCTCCATCAGGTCCCTCTGACTCACAGACTCAGTTCAAAGGGCTCCCACCGACACCCTCCTGGATCAGCGCTTTGTGTTTATTTAGAAACCCAGGTGTAAAGCCAAGGTGTCAAACTCCCTCTATATCTGGGGATCTGCACGTGTTACAGGGGAAACTCCACCCACCTCGGGATGCCGGGGGAAGGGACCAGGCAGGTTTCATGGCAGAGGGAGGGGCAGGGACCAAAGGGCCCTGAGAACGTGGGGGGTTTGCATCACTGGGAGCGGCCCACTGGGCCAGAGCGACATTGCAGGGACCAACGCACACGTGGAGATCAGAGAGTTCATGCTCCTCCCCCAGCCCCTGCTCTCTGCCAACAAACTCTCTATAAATACCGGGATCCCCAGCCCAGCACCTCACCGGCCTCCAGCCTCCCTCTCTGCTCCTCTGCTCTGCAGCCCTGCTGAGACCCCAGCCCCCTCCAGCCATGAGGATCCTCCACCTGGTGTTTGCTGTTCTCCTGCTGGTCTCCTTGGCTGCTCCAGGTGAGCGGTCGCTCTGGGAGGGGCGGGAATAGGGACGGAGGAGGGGGATCGGCGGGTAACAGGAAGGACTCAGGGTCCCCGGCAGTGTCTGGTGGGGGGGGGCATGTTCTGGGGACAGTCTGAGCCAGGATCACTGTGAGCACCACGTGGGTGTCCACTTGTCTGGGCGTGTTTAGATGAGCCGCTGCTGAGACAGTCCTGAGCATCTGGCTCTCTGGGTTCCCGTCTAGCGAGTCACTCGGGGATTCCGAGTCGGGAGATTTCCCATCTGGACGGGCAGAGAATTCCACCCTCTCGCCAGCCCCCCGAGCTCAGACCCTGGGGCCAGCGCGCTCCCCCCGGCTGTGACCCTCACGTTACACACCTGGGTCCACACTGGGCACAGAGATACAACAGGCCTGATTCCCAGAGGCCCTGAGCACCTCAGCTCCTTTGGGTCCCTTCCGAAAACCAGGCCACGTTCAGGTTGGTGTCTCTCTGTGGATTCAGCAACCTAACAGCAGGCCCCTGCATGCTCGGAGCCTGGCCCTGGTTTCCAAAGAGCAGGGCTGAAGAAGGATGCGCTGAATTCTTCTCACGCGTGTCCTGTGGACTCTGATTTGAGAGGTGTCTCTGCTTCGGGGTGAACCATCTGTGCTGCCCAGCCAGCCTCTTCCCAAAGTCACCCTCAGTTCGGATACAAGCCAGAAATGTTCCAGACGCCCCCTGCGAGTGTCCAGTTCAGAGAGTGCTCCAGGGTAGAGTCCGTAGAGAGCAAAGACATTTCTCACTTTATAACGTGAGGGTAACTTCTGGAACAGGAATCGGGGTCATTCACTTCATGGCCTACCTGAGTCTGCCGAGAGCCTGACAGGAGCTCAAGGAGCCACGGACATTCGTCCCTCATTCAACTCTAGTTCTTCCAGGCTCACGAAGAGGAAGACTGGAGTTCGAACGCCTCTCTCCCTGGGACCCTTGAAGAAAATGGGTTTCAGTTACTGCAATTATCCATCTAATCTCCCCCTGCCCAGCAGGGTCTGTGCAAACGGCAGGAGCTGGGTTTTGACGCCCCATGAGGCTGTGCAGGGCCAGGCTCTGCCAGCGCCTCTAAGCATCTGTCTCTTCTCCCGCCACCTTTGTGCCTCATTTCCCCAGCGGCTTTTTTCTCTCCTCCACCAACTGCCACGTCCCTTCCTCCCTCTCCTACATCCCCCTTATCCCCTTCCCTCCAGCCAGCCCCTCCCACGTTTCTCTGCGCTCTCCCCGTCCCTCTGTGCACCTCTCAGCACCTGCTCTCTCTCCTGCCTCCCACCTGGCCTGGCCCTTCGCAGCCTCCCTCCTTTCCCCTCCACTGCCTGGTCCTCCCCCTAAAACCTCTCCCCTGCCTCCGTTTTACACCTTGTCTCCACCACCCAGCTCCTCTTCATCCCTCTCACTGCTCCCACCTCAGCTGGCCCTTCCGTCGCCTCTGGGCTTCTCCCTACTCCTCCCCTCTGTCTTTCCTCTCTTGCCAACAGCATCTCCCCTTCTGCTCACAGCCCCTCATTCCACCTGCTGCCAGCCCTCACCAGCCTAGGGCTCTCACACAGCCACCCTGATCACTGACGGCCTCCCAGGGAGCCACCATCTGAAATGCAGGGAATGGCGCGACCCCCATTTTCCTTTCCATGGGGCTCCCCCAATTCCCGTTCCCCAGAACTGACTCTGGGATTTCTCTGGACATGAGGCGGGAGGTGGATGCAGCCCTGCTCTCTGTGGGGGCAGGTGTCACTGGGGGGGGCTCTCCAGGGGACACTAACCGAGTGGAGGCCGATGCCTCAGGAAGGGGAAGGCAGCCCCCACCGCGCTGAGCCGCCCTTCCCCTCTAGGGCAAGAAATGGCCCCTCAGCTGCCCCGTCGGTCTGACCCCTTGGGACGGGCCATGCATAGGAGTGTCCGGGAACCGGGGTGACGCTGTCAGGGCCAGCCCCCCGTCCGAGCTGTGTGAGAACCGCGGGAGGAGGGCGGGGGGGCATGGTGGGCAGGGCCTGTGGGCACAGCTCCTGTCTCTAACCCGGACTCTCTGTGTCTGGCGCAGGCCTAGGGCAGAAGAAGGGCTGTGCTGGTCGCTGCGACTGGAAATGCGGCAAATACGAGTATGAGACCTACACGTACGACTGCCCCAAGTCCTACTGCTGCCTCCCCCTCTTCAAATGGAAATGAGCCCGGAGGGATCCACCCGCCCTGACGAGGAGCAGCCGCGGCAGCGGGTCCCCGACTCCCCACAGAAATGTCGTTCCCTCCCCCCATTAAACGAGAGCAGGCCTGGCCTTGGCGTGTGCCGTGTGGGTCACTCGTGTGTGGGGCCGTCGTGCAGAGCGGCCCAAGGGGCTGTGAACAGGCCTGTCCCCGAGGGCCCAGGGAAGGGTCGGTCACCTCAGTTACCTGCAATATGGCTCGTGGGAAAGGGAACGAGCTTGTGGGCTGAACAGTCGCTCTGGTTTCAGCTGGCGAGGTCTCGTGGAGGCCCAGGGCCTGGTTCACTCAGCCATGGGGGGAGCAGTGCAGCCCCCTGTTCCCGTCAGGAGAGGTCGCTCCCGGTGACACAGTAAAACAGCCTTGATAAGGCTGCCAGAGGCTCCCCACAGAAGGGCTGGTTCCACTGCTGGAGGACTGTCCAGACAGGCGCTTTTCAATGCTGCAATGTTTGTCATTCCGGTGGTTGTTTTTGCAGACCCCAGAGTGACAAACGAAAGTGCCTGTGTGGACACAGCCTCAGGCTGCCTGCTCCGGGCCATCGCGTCTCAGCGCTGATGGTGGGAATTTCCTCCGGGGTCCGGGAAGTCCAGTATCCATAGTCCACTCAGCCCCCGCTGCCCTGCTGGGACCCACAGGAATGCTGTGTTCTGGTGATACAGACCAGCAGAGCTCAGGTCCAGGCTCCCCCACCCAGCCCTAGTTCCCCAAATCTCCCCCGAGAGACCCCCCCAGCAGTGAAGAGAGGCCAGTTCCCTCCCACGGCTCACTCAGTCCCCGGCCTCTCTGCTGAGACCCCCAGATCTGTCCTCACTGCGTCAGCGGAGCCCTGTTTGGTAAAAGCTCAGACCCCAGTCACAGTGCTGTGTGCTACCCACTGTCACCTGCGCTGCTCAGCCTGTGGACAGGGCGACAGGGCCCTTCTCCACCCACTGCAAAGGGACGGGCCTCAGTTTCCCTCTTGCTCCCGAACGCCTTCCCATGCAGCCCAATGATTCGTCAGAGTCACATCCCCAGAGCCTTCCCCGGGGACCTTTGCAGACAGGAGCAGGAGGGGACTGTGCGCAGAAGAGCCACCCCGCTCTGGACACTGCCCCTCCCTCCATGGCCGAGTAGGGTCCAGCCCGTGTCCGGAGGGCCCGTTCTGGGGGCTGCACCGTGCACACTGCTGGGCTGCAGGGGGCTGGCTGGGCCCAGTGCGGGGGAGGGGGTCTCCTTGTTTCCCTTTGGGAACAGCCGGGCAGAGGGGCGAGAGGTGAATGGCGGGGGCAGGGCGAGTGGTGGACTGTTCAGACGGATACAGGCATTGGTGGCTCGCGAAAGCCAAGAGCCGATATTCACCCGCACAGAACCCTGCACCACGTAACCCTGGGAGCGTTACAGGGGCCCCCTAAGGCTGCCAGCGTCTGTCAGAGCCGCCGTCCTCCTCCCCCCGGGCGTGTGCATCCTGCTGCCCTGCGCCCCTGGAAGGGGCAGGACACCTGGGGAGAAGCCCTGGCCCCCCGAAATAAATGGGCACCTTTGCCACTGACTTGGGCAGGGCCCGCATGGCAGGCAGGATCTCCCGGCTCCCAGCCCCGTTCTGTGTCTAGCGGCTGTGTTAGCAAGGGGGCGTCTGCCAATGGCCATCCTGCCTCCTCCCAGACTCTGCGCCTCCTCGCGCTTCCGACCTCCCTGTCTGGGGCAGGGCTCTTTGCCGCCTCCTTCACTGCACATGCAGAGAAACCCAGTTCTCCCCACAGCCCCCGCGTGTGACACAGGCACGTACAACGAGCCCAAGGGGACAGTGGCCAGCGCCTCTGATCAATGGTAGAAATTCCAGTAGGCAGGTGAAAATTAGCTTGTGTGAGCTCCTGCAACGTGGAAAGATGCAACGCTCTCTATCCCAGTGTTTCTCACCCTTTTTTAATAAAATACCCTTTTTTTACAAAAAAATTATAAGTACCACCATTACCTACAATTTTCCAACACACCCAATTTTTTTCTACCATTGCAACACATTTGTTTAAACAACTTAATCTTAGCCAGGGGAAGCCCATGAGCCTAGGCAAACTCGGCAGTTGCCTAGGGTGCTGCCGATCTGGCCGCCCGATGATGACATCACGATGTGACAATGCATCGGGGTTCCCCTGATTCCTGCACCCCCGTAGTGGCACAAGCAGACTCCGCCAGCCAATAGGATTGAGGGAGTTTATTGCTTCTCCAAGGATGCAGCACAGCACAGATGTCATCTGGTTACAGGGCCAGGCCTAGGATGCCTCAGCCCCCCTTGAGATGGGGGAGCCTGGGCCCCTAAATCCCAGCCTCTTCCTTAGACTGCTTCCTCCATGATTCTAGACAGAAGCTGACTCTCTTCCAGCCCTGCCCCCCCCCCCCCCCCCTCCAGACAGGGACTGGTCTCCGCCTTCCTCCCTTTGTCTCTCTCCCTGGGAGGCGACCTGTCGGACAGGTTGTGAGACCCTTGCCTACTGACTCATCCACTGTCTTGTTGGGCCATGCTCCCCTACCCCGCCCTAGTGACCTCAGTCTCTCCTCGTAGGTCATATGCTCCAACCCCCTAATCATTTTGGTTTCCTTCCGCTGCACCCTCTCCAATGAATCCACATCCTTTTTGTAGTGAGGGGTAGAACTGGATACAATACTCCAGATGTGGCCTCACCAACGCCGAATAAAGGGGAATGATGACATCTCTGGATCTGCTGGCAATGCTCCTCTTAATGCAACCTAATATGCTATTAGCCTTCTTGGCTACAAGGGCTCACTGTTGACTCATCTCCAGCTTCTCATCCCCTGTAACCCCCAGGTCCTTTTCTGCAGAACTGCTACTTAGCTGGTTGGTCCCCAGCCTGTAACTATGCTTGGGATTCTTCCGTCCCAAGTGCAGGTCTCTGCACTTGTCCTTGTTGAACCTCATCAGATTTCTTGTGGCCCAATCCTCCAATTTGTCTAAGTCACTCTGGACCCTATCTCTGCCCTTAAGCGTATCTACCTCTCCCCCTAGCTTAGTGTCATCCGCAAACTTGCTGAGGGTACAATCCATCCCCTCATCCAGGTCATTAATAAAGATATTGAACAAAACCGGCCCTAGAACCGAACCTTGGGGCACTCAGCTAGAAACCGACCGCCATCCTGACATCGAGCCGTTGATCACTACCCACTGGGCCCGGCCTTCTAGCCATCTCTCTATCCATCTTACCGTCCATTTATCCAATCCAGACTTCCTTAACTTGCTGGCAAGAATATTGTGGGAGACTGTATCAAAAGCCTTGCTAAAGTCAAGGTATATCACATCCACTGACTTCCCCATGTCCACTGAGCCAGTTACCGCATCATAGAAGCTAATCAGATTGGTCAGGCACGACTTGCCCTTCGTGAATCCATGCTGACTCTTCCTAATCACTTTCCTCTCTTCCAAGTGCCTCAAAATGGATTATTTAAGGATCCCTTCCATGATTTTTCCAGGAACCGAGGTAAGACTGATCGGCCTACAGTTCCCTTTTTTGCCTTTTTCCAATCATCCGGGATCTCTCCCGATCTCCACAATTTTTCAAAGATAATGGCCAAAGGCTCCTCAATGACATTTGCCAACTCCCTCCGTACCCTCGGATGCATTAAGTCCGGACCCATGGATTTGTGTATTCGGCGCAGGCTCTTCCCTTTTCATCTCTGTGGTGTGTGAGTATCTGCCAGCAACTATTCCCATGGCACGACTCACACTGGAGACGAAGCGGGGGAGGAATCGCTCCTATTGGACCAAACTGTTGGTGGCAGAGATGAAAAAGGCAAAGGGACCCAGCACTGACCTGGGAAAACACCACGGCCATGATGCCCACGAGCAACCCCCCCCCCCCAGTACATTGAGCAGTGACCTGTGCCTCAGTTTCTCATCACATGAGGTGAAAGTCTGTGAGGGGGGCTCACCCCTTGCACGACTGGGAGGGGTTCGGTGGCCAGGGAGGTTGATTCACTGACCAGGCTGAGACGTAACTGCTGTTCTGTGGCAGACCAAGCCCGTTGAGCACAAGGCAGGGAGCTGGCAGCGGGAGGGGGCTGTGGGGCAGTCGGGCGCAGTCACACCCTGCGAGGGGCTGCGTGTGGGGACTAGACACAGGGCCAGCACAGTCACACCCTGGGAGCAGAGCTGGGAGCTGGAGAGCCCAGAGGGGGGTGGAGCAGGATGGACTCACGGCCGTGGCACCTCCTGCTGGTCACTCCAGGAATTAGCCTGCTCCCCCACAGGGCCCCTCCTCTGGCCGGTGTCTCACCCGCTGTCGCTCTCCATCCTGCTGTTCCACATCTGGGCCCATGTGGCTCCCTGGACCTCAGCCCCCTCTTCAGAAAATGGCCTCCGGCTGCACCCGCCTCTCCATTCTCCCCCCCTGCCAGGGGGATCCGCAGGGCTCAGCCCTTCCCCCCAGCATGGCCAGCGGCAGCCCCCACCGTCTACCCCTCGCCTCAGGGGCAGGCGGCCATCCGTGTCAGCCTGATTCAGAGTGGTTGGAGGACTGGGAGGGACACTGTGGCAGCAGCCTTGTCCTGCCCTCACCCTCTGCTACTCAGGTTCCCTGGGCCACTGCCCCATGGCTGCTACCCCTTTTCAGCCCTTGTGTCCAGGCCGGCCCAGCCTGCAGGTATCAGGCCGGAGCCTCCTCTCAGCTCCCCTGCGCCTGTGCCTGCTGTGACGGCACGATGGGGGTCCCCCGTCTCCTGCACCCCGAAATGGCACAAACAGACTGCACCAGCCGGTGGAATAGAGGAAGTTTATTGCCTCTCCAGGATACAGCACAGCACAGATGTAATCTGGTCACAGAGCTGGGCTAGGATGCCTCAGGCCCCCTTGAGATGGGGGAGACTGGGCCCCTAAACTCCAGCCCCTTTCCCTAGGCTGTCTCCTCCATGCTCCCAGCCAGCAGCCAACTAACTCTCTTCCAGCCCTGCCCCCCAGCCAGGGCAGCATCCACCTTCCTTTGTTCCTCTCCATGGGGGGTGTCTGGCCATACTGGGTTGCATAGTGACTCATCCTGTTTTGCTGGGTCGTGGTACCCACGGCAGCCAGTGGGGGTTACCCCAGAGCCAGCAGCATAGAAACCAGCCAGGTACCCCCACTACGTCACACCTGCGCCTGCGCCTGTGCCTGTTCTGCTCTGCCCAAGGTGTTTCTCCCAGGGAACACCACCTGCCCCCCCCAGGCCAGCACCCAGCTCTGTTCCGCAGAGCAGTTCCTTATATACAGGGCTGTTCCCATCCTCTGATCGGCTCCCACTGAACCTCTCCCTGATTGGCTGGGGCTCAGCATAGGCTCCTCCATCCTGATTTAACCCCTTGTGGAAAAGTGGGGCAGCCCCAACTCTGTGGGGGAAGCCAGGGAGGTAGGCGATGGCTGAGGGGGCAAAGCAGCATGGTCGGGCTTTGTAGCCCTGGGCAGCCGACCGCAGGGCCCTGAGCGGGAACCCAGAGGAGAAGCTGGTCCTGGGTCCCCTACCAGCCACGGAGGTCGTGGCCCAGGCCACGCAATGGCCAGCCTGGGTCAGTGGGCCAGGGAAAGACGTTGCTGCCTGGCCCCAGGAGGGGCCATGTCGGGCGACCCAGCCAGAGGGCCAAGTGACAACGAGGAGGCTGCAGGCCCTGGAGTGGGAGGAGCAAATGGGGGGCAGGAGAACCTGAGGGGCTCGGGTGGAGGTGGGAGTGCGTGGGGCCGGGGCGATGGAGGAAGTTGAGGGGGAGGCAGCAGAGGAGCATGGGGAGTGTGGAGCCCAAACAGCAGTTTGGGCTCCGCAGTTCCCTGCATGAGAGGCAGGAGGGGGAGGAGAAGAGACAGCGAGATAGGCAGGAGGGGGAGGAGAGCTGAGAGAGGGAGGGGGGAGGCAGTAGGAGGAGGGAGTGAGAGAGAGAGAGACACGGACATGGAGAAGAGACCCGAAAATTCCGTCTTATAATGGACTATTGGTTAGTATACGTATAAAAGGACTTACAAAATTTCTCTTAATGCAAGGTTATATGAGGATGATACATGGTTATATGGAAATGTTACAGAGATTTATCCACATAGGTCACTTGGCCATGTGACCTGTATCCAGACGATACTAGGGATGGATATAAAATGCCATGAGGCCAACTCCATCTGGCCTTCAATTCTGCTGCTGCTTCCAGATGCAGCCTTGCGAGGAACAGCGAGCCGGGAAGAATCATTGGCCAATCCTGACAAAGGTTGCACACCAGAGACTTTTAAGATACCAGTTTCTCCCATCTCTGCTGAGAGTCTGCATTGAGACCTGGGTGATTCGATGCATGTAACGTATTCTCCTTAACAACCTCACTCTCGTGCTTTTCTTAATAAACCTTTAGATTTTAGATTCCAAAGGATTGGCCCAGCGTGCTCTTGTGGGTAAGATCCAGAGTGTGAATTGACCGGGGATTGGTGGCTGGTTCTTTAGGACCGGAAAGACCCGTTTGGGGTAGGTGAGATTGGATTCTATAACCCCTCATCTGTGTGCAGGCCCAGGGCTGATAGTGGCACAGGGGGAGCTGGGGTGCCAGAGGGGTTTTGCTCGTGAGGCTTCCTGCTGGCCGGATTGGTAGCTGAAGCGCTCGGGGTGACTGGTTTGTGGCCTGTTTGGGAAACGTCTCCAGACAGGAGCTGTGAGGAGCCCTGGTTTTGAGCAATTTACCCTGAGCATACGCCCTTAGCGGTGCCCAGACCCGGCCGAGTCCATCACAGTAGCCATCTGGGGACGGCACCAGGGAGCTTCCAAGGGAGAGGAGGATGCAGGAGAGGGTGGCGGCCAGGCCACCAAAATACAAGTTTGCCCAAGGAGCCATTTCCCCCAAGGCTGGGCTGATGGTGGCCGAGGTGGGTGAGCACGCAGGGCGCTATGACCAGGGGGCACTTGGTAAGAAGGCGTTGCGGGAAGGGGCCTTGGCAACCCCCAGGAAGTTGTCTGGGACCCTCGCTGCCAGCGCAGTGTTTTTATTCACTGCAATACTGTGCCCCCCGGCCTCTGATGCTCAGCACCCAGAGATTTCAGCCCCAGCGACCAGGAACAGAACCAGAGCTCCCCCACCCACCCCACCCGCTCTGTCTGCCCACAGTGGGGCGGGGAGGCTCACACAGGGCCTGGGACTCCTCAGGCAGAGCCCAGGGACTGGGAGGAGTCTTGGGGCACTCTGGTGGCGCATGGGGAAGCCTGTACCTGAGCTGTCCTGGTCTGTGTCCCCACAACCCAACTGGCAACTTTCCTGTGGGTCCCAGCAGGGCAGCGAAGGCCTGAGTGGGCCACGGAGACTGAACTCTGCCCGTCCCCATAGGAAATCTCCCCAGGACAGAACTGAGGTGCACTAGGCTGGGGCAGGCAGCATGAGGCTGTGTCCACACTGGCACTTTCACTCAGGGCAGTTGAGCGATGAAAAGCACCGGCTGGACACCCCCCCACCGGTGGGAGCCCCACTCCTCCAGCAGGAAGCCGGGGCCAGTTTTATTCTGTGGTGGGAGAGCTCTCCCCCGGTGATAACAGGCGGCTGCACTGCTCACCCAGCAACAGCACGGCCGCAGTGACTGGCTATGAGGTGACGGGCCCTTCCCTGGGCCCTCGGGGACAGGCCTGTTCATAGCCCCTTGGGCCGCTCTGCACGACGGCCCCACACACGAGTGACCCACACGGCACACGCCAAGGCCAGGCCTGCTCTCGTTTAATGGGGGGAGGGAACAACATTTCTGTGGGGAGTCGGGGACCCACTGCCGCGGCTGCTCCTGGTCCAGGGCGGGTGGATCCCTCTGGGCTCATTTCCACTTTTTGAGGGGGAGGCAGCAGTAGGACTTGGGGCAGTCGTACGTGTAGGTCTCATACTCGTATTTTCCGCATTTCCAGTCGCAGCGACCAGCACAGCCCTTCTTCTGCCCTAGGCCTGCGCCAGACACAGAGAGTCCGGGTTAGAGACAGGAGCTGTGCCCACAGGCCCTGCCCACCATGCCCCCCCGCCCTCCTCCCACGGTTCTCACACAGCTCGGACGGGGGGCTGGCCCTGACAGCGTCACCCCGGTTCCCGGACACTCCTATCCATGGCCCGTCCCAAGGGGTCAGACCGACGGGGCAGCTGAGGGGCCGTTTCTTGCCCTAAAAGGGAAGGGCGGCTCAGCGCGGTGGGGGCTGCCTTCCCCTTCCTGAGAGATCGGCCTCCACTCGGTTAGTGTCCCCTGGAGAGCCCCCCCATGGTGACACCTGCCCCCACAAAGAGCAGGGCTGCATCCACCTCCCGCCTGATGTCCTGAGGGACCCCAGAGTCATTTATAAGGGAGGGGAATACCGGGAAAAGGAAAATGGGTTTCCCCCATTCCTTGATTTCAGACGGTGGCTCCCTAGGAGGCTGTCAGTGGCCAGAGGTGGCTGTGTGGGAGCCCTAGGCCAGCTGGCAGTAGGCAGCATGGGGTGGGGAGAACAAGGGAAGATGCTGGGGGCAGGGGAAAAAAGTCAGAGGGGAGGGGATGGGACAAGGCCAGAGGTGGCGGAATGGCCGGCTAAGATGGGAGCAGTGAGAGGGATGGAGAGGAGCTGGGCTGTGGAGACAAGGTGTAAAAGGGAGGAAGGGGATAATTTTTAGGGGGAGGACCAGGCCATGGAGGGGAAAGGAGGGAGGCTGCGAAGGGCCAGGCCAGGTGGGGGCAGGGGAGAGAGCAGGTGCTGAGAGGTGCACAGAGGGGCAGGGAGAGCGCAGAGAAACGTGGGAGGGGCTGGCTGGAGGGAAGGGGATAAGAGGGATGTAGGGGAGGGAGGAAGGGACGTGGCGGTTGGTGGGGGAGAGAAAGGAGCCTCTGGGGAAATGAGGCACAAAGACTGCGGCGGGTGGAGAGGCTGGCAGCTGAGGAGGCGCTGACAGAGCCTGGCCCTGCACAGCCTCATGGGGACGTCAAAACCCAGCTCCTGCCGTTTGCACAGACCCTGCTGGGCACGGGGAGATTCGACGTGTAATTGCGATAATTGAAAACCTTCTTCCTCAAGGCTCACGGGGAGAGTCAGTCGAACTCCACTGAGGGCAATGGGGGAAGATTTTCCATGGCGCGGGGAGTGACAGGTTCCCAGAGACAGGGACCCAGAGAGCCAGATGCTCAGGACTGTCTCAGCAGCGGCTCATCTAAACATGCCCAGACAAGTGGACACCCACGTGGTGCTCACAGTGGTCCTGGCTCAGACTGTCCCCAGAACATGCCCCCCCCCCCCACTAAACACTCCCGGGGAGCCTGAGTCCTTCCTGTTACCCGCCGATCCCCCTCCTCCGTCCCTATTCCCGCCCCTCCCAGAGCGACCGCTCACCTGGAGCAGCCAAGGAGACCAGCAGGAGAACAGCAAACACCAGGTGGAGGATCCTCATGGCTGGAGGGGGCTGGGGTCTCAGCAGGGCTGCAGAGCAGAGGAGCAGAGAGGGAGGCTGGAGGCCGGTGAGGTGCTGGGCTGGGGATCCCGGTATTTCTAGAGAGTTTGTTGGCAGAGAGCAGGGGCTGGGGGAGGAGCATGAACTCTCTGATCTCCACGTGTGCGTTGGTCCCTGCAATGTCGCTCTGGCCCAGTGGGCCGCTCCCAGTGATGCCAACCCCCCACGTTCTCAGGGCCCTTTGGTCCCTGCCCCTCCCTCTGCCATGAAACCTGCCTGGTCCCTTCCCCCGGCATCCCGAGGTGGGTGGAGTTTACCTGTAACACGTGCAGCTCCCCAGATTATTGGGAAGGTGACAAATGCCACTTGTTTTGCAATTAAAGAGAAAGCGCTGAAGCAGGGAGGGTGTCGGTGGGAGCCGTTTGAACTGAGTCTGTGAGTCAGAGGGACCTGATGGAGACTTGTAATTCTGAACATCATGGGTCGGAGCCCAGCATCACACAGGCAGGTGCCTTTTCATCTCCACACGTCCACGTAACAGAGACTTGAGCAGCCCACTTGTCACACCTTCCAGAGGGGCAGCTGTGTGAGTCTGGTTCAGCAAAACAAGGAGACCCAGGGCACCTCAGAGACTTACAGATTCTGTGCACTCAGTTGGTTCGATTGCTGGTCACTAGAAGTTCAGATCCCCTTGTCTTTGTAGGGCAGGAAAAGTTTCTCGACCTCCTGCAACCTGGCTCTGTGAATCCCATATGTAACTGGACATTCATGCTTCCTGCACTGGGGCAAGTCAGAAAAGCAGCCCCATGTTCCTTTGTCAGCCCACGCCTGACCCTAGCTCCCCAGGGGCTGTGCTGTCTGTCCTTAGCCACAGCCCTGTAGAGCGATCTCCTGCAAGTACCAGCTTGCACCAATGCAGCCATCAGTCCAGTGTAAATCCTTGTCACTTAACAGCGCACCCCACAGCCATCGCACAGGGATATCGCTCCCCAGTGAGTTAGCAGTGCTCAGTGACACAGCACCTCTGACATGCCCCATATGCAGCACAGGGATCTGGGTCAGTAGAATGCTCCGCACAGCTGCCCCTCCTTACCTGACTCCAGGGGGCTCCTTGCCCCCAGACACTGGGAGGCTCCTAGAGGGTCACCTGTATCCACTGTGGCAGCCCTGCCCCCTCTGCCAGAAACCAGACCAGCACCCCAGCCTGAACTGGCCGCTCTGCTCAGCCCCCACCGCCGTGATGCGAAGGCCACCTGGCCCGGTTCCATTGCAAGGTGTGAGCCTCGGGGGACGTGATGCACCATGAGCGAGGCTGCCAGTTAGTCATGGGCACTCTGGACTGGCCATGGGCAATAAGCCAAAAACCGTGTTCCGTGTCCTGCCCCTGGTCTGCACTTACATACCCTGGCTAAGTACTAGCTGTGGGGCCTCTCACCACTGATGCTCCAGGAGGTCCCCCCACAAAGTCAGCTCCTTCAGCCACTGCTCAGGTGGTCCTCAGGGCCAGCAGCTGAGAGCTGCTGAGGTCCGGCTGATCCTGGGACTGCGGCTCCGTGGCCCCCGGCAGCGGCCAGTGTAGCTGGTTCCAAGCCTGCTCCAGCAGCTGCGCTCGCCCCTGCAGAAGTCACGGAGGTTGGGAAAGTCACAGACTCCACGGCTCCGGTGAACTCCATGGCAGACAGGCAGCCTCTTGGCTGGGAGCCCCACAGAGTGTTTTAGGAGTGTCTCTTCTGTCCGGTCCTGGAGGGCTGGGGCAGGTGCCAGGTGTGTCACTGTGTTGAGTTGTGCTTCCTGAAGTTTGGCCCAAATCTCTATGAGGAGAACACCAAGGTCCAGATTTAGATGATTAGTGATTTAGGCTCAGTCTAGGCCACAGGCTTCTTTCGGTAGAAGCTCTTCCAGAAGAGATCTTCCGAGAAAACTTCTTCCGAAACAGAGCGTCCACACTGAATCTCGCATGTAAGCTGGGATTGCTATGGACAGAGCGGCCACCTGTGCTTTCCCTCTTTCCTCTTCTTGCGAAAGAACTCCCTCTTCCCCGTCCACACGTGCCTGTTTGCAAAGGAGCTCTTTCGGAAACAGGCTTCTTCCTCGTAGAAAGAGGTTCACCAATGTCAGAAAAACCCCTCTGTTTTTTTGATTTTTTCCCCCAAAAAATGTCATTGCACTGTAGATACAATTCAAGTTTTTTCAGAAAAAATGCTATTTTTCCAAAAAAACAATGTAGTGTAGACTTACCCTTCGGGTCACTGGGGTTTCCCTGAGACTACTTCCAGTTGGGTCCCCAAGAACTACAGGCTGCTCTTACTTAGCATATTGTATCTCCCCAAGTACTACGCACGCTAGTAGTAGTGGAACACAGTGACTCGGTGCCCTGCTTCTCAAAAAGCAAATAGAACCTGATGCATCTTCCACACAGTGAACAAGGCTTCGTGCATGAGTTCTTGGCTCTGCTCATTCGATGGATGAGCGAGGGGGAAGGGAAGTAAACAGGAAGATTTCTGCCACTGATCTCCCCGTGCGGAGATGGAGCCAATCTCAGCTTCATTTATTAGAGCAGAATCTTTTGTGGGCAGCAGCTCCTTTTGTCAGCAGCTCCCCATGAAAACGTTCACCCCAATACGCCCGTCAATGGGTTGAACATTTAGGGCGTATGTCCTACCTTGGGTGATTTGGGGAGAGAGCGGCTGAAAGGGCAGCACATCTTATTTACCCTGAAGCAGAGACATCCCTAAAACCAGAAAGACCAGCCCCGAGACAAGTTCATCCTTGTTCAGTCCTTCCTGGTAGAATCTGGGGCCAGGTTTCTGGCAGGCAGGGGCCTGCTGTCAGGCTCCTAAATCCACACAGAGACACCTCCATGGAACTGCTCTGGTTTTCAGAAGGGACTCAGAGGAGCTGGGGCTGGCCAGAGCCTTTCATCAGATACGTTCTATAAATGCTTATGCCTCAATACAACGGTTAGTCTCTAAGGTGCGCTGGGTCTCCTCATTGTTTTTGCTGAACCAGACTCACACAGCTGCCCCTCTGGAAGGTGTGACAAGTGGGCTGCTCAAGTCTCTGTTACGCAGAGATGAGAAGATGAAAAGGCACCTGCCTGTGTGATGCTGGGCTCCGACCCATGATGTTCAGAATTACAAGTCTCCATCAGGTCCCTCTGACTCACAGATTCAGTTCAAAGGGCTCCCTCCCTGGATCAGCGCTTTGTGTTCAGTGAGAAAACAAGTGTCATTTGTCACCTTCGCAATACATCTGGAGACCTGCACGTGTTCTAGGTAAACTCCACCCACCTCGGGATGCCGGGGGAAGGAACCAGGAACGTTTCATGGCAGAGGGAGGGGCAGGGACCAAAGGGCCCTGAGAACGTGGGGGGTTTGCATCACTGGGAGCGGCCCACTGGGCCAGAGCGACATTGCAGGGACCAACGCACACGTGGAGATCAGAGAGTTCATGCTCCTCCCCCAGCCCCTGCTCTCTGCCAACAAACTCTCTAGAAATACCGGGATCCCCAGCCCAGCACCTCACCGGCCTCCAGCCTCCCTCTCTGCTCCTCTGCTCTGCAGCCCTGCTGAGACCCCAGCCCCCTCCAGCCATGAGGATCCTCCACCTGGTGTTTGCTGTTCTCCTGCTGGTCTCCTTGGCTGCTCCAGGTGAGCGGTCGCTCTGAGAGGGGCGGGAATAGGGACGGAGGAGGGGGATCGGCGGGTAACAGGAAGGACTCAGGCTCCCCGGGAGTGTTTAGTGGGGGGGGGGCATGTTCTGGGGACAGTCTGAGCCAGGATCACTGTGAGCACCACGTGGGTGTCCACTTGTCTGGGCGTGTTTAGATGAGCCGCTGCTGAGACAGTCCTGAGCATCTGGCTCTCTGGGTCCCTGTCTCTGGGAACCTGTCACTCCGCGCGCCATGGAAATTCTTCCCCCATTGCCCTCAGTGGAGTTCAACTGACTCTCCCTGTGAGCCTTGAGGAAGAAGGTTTTCAATTATCGCAATTACACGTCGAATCTCCCCCTGCCCAGCAGGGTCTGTGCAAACGGCAGGAGCTGGGTTTTGACGCCCCATGAGGCTGTGCAGGGCCAGGCTCTGCCAGCGCCTCCTCAGCTGCCAGCCTCTCTGCCCGCCGCAGTCTTTGTGCCTCATTTCCCCAGCGGCTCCTTTCTCTCCTCCACCAACCGCCACGTCCCTTCCTCCCTCCCCTACATCCCCCTTATCCCCTTCCCTCCAGCCAGCCCCTCCCACGTTTCTCTGCGCTCTCCCCGTCCCTCTGTGCACCTCTCAGCACCTGCTCTCTCCCCTGCCCCCACCTGGCCTGGCCCTTCGCAGCCTCCCTCCTTTCCCCTGCACGGCCTGGTCCTCCCCCTAAAACCTCTCCCCTGCCTCCCTGTTACACCTTGGGTATGTCTACAGTAGCCCCCCAGTTCGAACTAGGGAGGCTAATGAGGGCAACCGAAATTGCAAATGAAGCGCGGGGTGCTTCATTAGCATGTTCCTAGTTGGTTCCCATTTTTGGAAATTGACTAGCTCAGTAGAACTGCTCACGACTACACGCGGCAGTGAAACGGGACTTCGAAATAAACCCCTAACTCGAATTAGCTGTTACTCCTCGTGGAATGAGGTTTAAGAGCTATTTCGAGTTAAGGGCTTTACTTCGAACTCCCGTTTCACTGTCGCGTGTAGACGTGGGCAGTTTCCGGGCTAGTCAGGTTCCAAAATGGCAACCGCCCGGGAACGTGCTAATGAAGCGCGGGATATTTAAATCTCGTGCTTCATTTGCAAATTCGGTCGCCCTCATTAGCCTCCCTAGTTCGACCTAGGGGGCTAGTGTAGACGTACCCCTTGTCTCTACAGCCCAGCTCCTCTCCATCCCTCCCACTGCTCCCATCTCAGCCGGCCCCTCCACCGCGTCTGGCCTTGTCCCCACCCCTTGTCTCTGACTTTCCTCTCTTGCCACCAGCATCTTCCATTGGTGCCTGCTGTCCCCGGCCTAGGACTCTTAACCAACTGGGCCTGGTCACCGACAGCCTCCTAGGGAACCACCATCTGAATTGCAGGGAATGGCAGGAATCCCATTTTCCTTTCCAAGGGGTTCTCCCTGTTCCCCTCCCCATAAATGACTCTGGGGTCTCTCATGACATCACGGGTGGGTGGTTGGAGCCCTGGGATCTGTGGGGGCAGGTGTCACTGGGGGGGGGGGCTCTCCAGGGGACACTAACCGAGTGGAGGCCGATCCCTCATGAAGGGGAAGGCAGCCCCCACCGCCCTGAGCCGCCCTTCCCCTCTAGGGCAAGAAACGGCCCCTCAGCTGCCCCGTCGGTCTGACCCCTTGGGACGGGCCATGGATAGGAGTGTCCGGGAACCGGGGTGACGCTGTCAGGGCCAGCCCCCCGTCCGAGCTGTGTGAGAACCGCGGGAGGAGGGCGGGGGGGCATGGTGGGCAGGGCCTGTGGGCACAGCTCCTGTCTCTAACCCGGACTCTCTGTGTCTGGCGCAGGCCTAGGGCAGAAGAAGGGCTGTGCTGGTCGCTGCGACTGGAAATGCGGCAAATACGAGTATGAGACCTACACGTACGACTGCCCCAAGTCCTACTGCTGCCTCCCCCTCTTCAAATGGAAATGAGCCCGGAGGGATCCACCCGCCCTGGACCAGGAGCAGCCGCGGCAGCGGGTCCCCGACTCCCCACAGAAATGTCCTTCCCTCCCCCCATTAAACGAGAGCAGGCCTGGCCTTGGCGTGTGCCGTGTGGGTCACTCGTGTGTGGGGCCGTCGTGCAGAGCGGCCCAAGGGGCTGTGAACAGGCCTGTCCCCGAGGGCCCAGGGAAGGGCCGGTCACCTCAGAGCCTAGGCTGCAGGAGAGAGGAAACTTGTGGGCTTTCACATCCTCTCAGGTCTAATCTCTCCTCTAGCGCCCAGGGTCTGGTTCATTCTCCACAGCCCACTTGGGCCTTCACTGCCTTGTGGGGGCCCCCAACAGGGCTGCTAATTGCACTGTGGGGACAGAAACCAGGCTGGGTCCGAGACAGGCTTCCCCACCTGCCCCACAAAGTGCCCCAGTTGTCCCCAGAGGGCCCCTCTCCAGTGGCCCCTGACTGAGGAGGAGAAAGACACAAAGACACTCCCCACATTGCCCTCGCACACCAGAGCCAAGTACGGTTGCCAGATGGTGTCCCAGAAAATACCGAACACACGGGCTAAACATTTGTCGGGCAAAAATTTAAAAAAAACTCGAACGCACATGCTAGGTCATAACACTGATGCCTGTGTGTGGACTGGGGGGAGAGGGTGCAACACAAAACCGAGCTTTTATCTGTGCTCCCTGTCCACGCAGCGCCTGAGTCCAGCCCACTCCACTCCCCACGGCCGGATTACACAGCTCAGAGCGGGCGGGGGTCAGGCCTTGTGTGGCTATTACCAAGAGCCACCAGGGTGGGAACGAAGGGGGAGGCAGCAGAGTTTTTGCTGAGCGCCCATGGAAGGCGCCTTAACGCAACCACAAAGCGCCTGCGGGCGTCTCTCCTGGACTCCGGTGCCCCAACGTGCTTGACCAGCGCTCAGGAGCAGGGACGGGGCTTCTCCCTCTCCCCACGGCGTCACGCCTACATCAGACGCAACCCGCTGAGGGCTCCCAGTGCCGATCGTGGCCCCGCCTCCCAGCCACTCCCCCCGCCCACTCCAGGCTTCTGTCTGGCGCCCAGCTGGCAAATCAGAAAATACCCGGCACTGCACATGTCTGGTATTTTCTGACCTTTTTTACCAGACATAGGGCGTGTGACGGACCGGGCCGTGTCTGGGCACAGCTGAGGGCGTCCGCTCAGGGCGAATTGCTCAAATCCGGGGCTCCTTACAGCCCCCAGACTAGTGACCTCTCCAAACAGGCCACAAACCAGTCCCACAGAGCACTCCAGCAGCCTGCCTGAAGCCTCCTGAGCAAAACCCCTCCGACACCCCAGCAATATCCGTGCCTCCGATGGCCCTGGGCCTATACACAGGTGGGGGGTCCTAGCACCCAATCCCACCTACCCCGAACAAGTTCTGTCCGGTTCCAAGAAACCAGCCACAGATCCCTGGTCAATTTACCCTCTGGATCTTACCCACAAATCACGCTGGGCCAATCCTTTAGCATCTAACAACTAAAGGTTTATTAACAGAAGAAAGAAAAGCATGAGAGTAAGGTTATTAAAGTACAGTACGTTACATGCACCGAATCTCCCAGTCCTCGATGCAGGCTCTAGCAGAGATGTTGCAGCTGCTGGTTTAAAAGTTCTTATTGCACATCCTACGATCAGGATGGGTTCACAGGTCTTCCGGGCTCTTCAATCCCTGCAGTGCTGCCTCTGGGATGAAGTGCTGAGCTGAGAACAAAAAGGCATCGACCGCATGGCCTCTTTATACTCCTTCCTGGCCTCTTCTTGTATGCAGCCGGTCACTTGGTCAGAGGCCAATCTCTGTGTTTCCTGCTGGCTGCTCTCAGGTGACAGCCCCCATTCTTTGGGTGTGTCCATAGCCCATTGAGAGCCATTGTTCCACAGGGCCTCAGTAATTAGCATGTCCACAGGCTCGGCCCTGCCCAATGCTTAACCACATGCAGGGAAATCTTCAGTGTCCATACAAGTACATGCTCATAATTGCACACACAGACATTATACAAACACAAGAACAGCGTACATAGGATTATCAGATAATAAGCTTCTATTCAATACCTCACATGGCCCCCTCCTATACCATTTTTGGGGCCAACACCCCCACCTAAGTGTGCATCAGTGATCTGGCTGCTCCTCTCAAGATCCAGCAACGTGACAGGGTGCAAAAACCGGACTTGGCTCTGGTGTGCGAGGGCGGCTGCTTTGCAGAGCCTTGGTAATAGCCACCCAAGGCCTGACACCGGCCCGCTCTGAGCTGTGTAATCCAGCCCAGGTTCCCCTCCCCTGTGCGAAAGAGACTGACAAAGCCGCTCGTTAGCTGCCCGGCTGTTCCCAGAACGACTGCTCCTTCCCCACCTACTCCTGCCCTGTGATCTTTGCATTGACAGACTCAGATTTCTAAGGCCAGAAGAAAACATTACAGCTTTCGCACATCACCTAGGCACCCTGCGTATCCCCTTCGACTTGCCAGGGGGCTGACACGTCATTCGTGCTTCTTGAAAATCTCCCCCCCCACCCCAATAACAACCCATTTTCCCATGGACAGAGAACGCCTCCTTTCTAGTTTTCCCTGTTTCTCGTGTCAGCGCCGCTGCGCAGTGCCTGTGGGAACCCAAACAGGCCCTTCAGTGACTCCTGTTTGGCCTGTGTGCAGGAGTGCAATGAGGCTGGACGGGAGATTGATTCAGCAGTTCACTCCAGGGGGGGTTGGGCCCAGGGAGTCTTCTTTCTTGGTTCACTGGAGCTGCGCGCATACAGCTGAGCTACACACGCCTCACGGTCAGACCCAGCAGCTGAGCCCCAGGCTGTACGCAGCGGCTCACGAGAAGGCGAGTTACCTCAGGGGCCCAGGGACAGGGGCTTCTCTGGAGAGAACAGGAGGAGGATGAAGAGAAGCGCAGCATGTGCCGATGGTGTGTGTCCTGGACAACCGGCCCTTGTAGCCTTTGATTAGTTGACCGCCCCAAAGGCCGAGGAATCCTAGAATCCTAGAACTGGAAGGGACCTCAAGAGATTGTCAAATCCAGTCTCCTGCCCCACGGCAGGACCAAGCACCGTCTAGACTGTCATGGCTCCTTCCCCACTCTGGCAGGATAAATGCAGAAGTGGGGGCCAGCAAGTGTACCCCAAAGCCTTATCTTTGGTATAAAACTTCCCCCAAAATCTTAAAAACCTAGATCTTGGGACTAAAACTTCCGCTGCCACCACCCAAATATTGGTAAAGAAATAAGAGGAAAAGATCATTTGGGAAATCTCACCCCTATTATAAAAATCAGGACACACAAGTAACCAAAGCCAGGTTAATAAAAAGAAAAGAGAAAACTTTTATTACAACAATATTCCTGTTGCAAGCATAAGGATCAGATGGAAAGGTAACCAAATATACTCATGGAGGAGTTACACCATGGGCTAGAACTTAGTTAAAAAGAAAAGCCAAACATCTCTTAAGCAGTGCCAGATCTCAGATCCCATACCCAACCCTTACAACAATAAAGCCTAACGAAACTACCTAAACTTTACCCTACTTACAGAAAAGGAGGAATGGTGTCTTGGAGAGAGAGAGACATGCTTGTCCCTCTCTGTAGCTGCAGAGAGCACTCCCAGGGTACGTCTAAACTACATGCCTCTGTCGGCAGAGGCATATAGATTTGTTTTTTTGGCAAAGGCAAATGAAGCCGCGATTTAAATGATCGCGGCTTCATTTACATTTACATGGCTGCCGCGCTGAGCCGACAAACAGCTGATCAGCTGTTTGTCGGCTCGCGTGCTAGTCTGGACGTTCCCCCTGTCGACATCAAAGCCCTTTGTCGGCAGCCCCGGTAAATCTCATTCCACGAGGAATAACGGGGCTGCCGACAAAGGGCTTTGATGTCAGCAGGGGAACGTCCAGACTAGCGCACGAGCCGACAAACAGCTGATCAGCTGTTTGTCGGCTCAGCGCGGCAGCCATGTAAATGTAAATGTAAATGAAGCCACGATCATTTAAATCGTGGCTTCATTTGCCTTTGCCTATCTGTCTAATCTACATGCCTCTGCCGACAGAGGCATGTAGTCTAGACACGGCCCCAAAGAGACAAAAGGAGAAAGGAAAAAACCCAAATTCCTTTGTCCCAGTTTGAAAGTCCCACCTACATTCCTACTGGTCACTCCACCTGGCTAAGTGTAGTTAACTCCTTAATCCCCAGGCTGCTGGCTAACCCTCATAATCATGACATAGACCATCCCTAGATGTCTATCCAACCTGCTTTTAAATATCTCCCGTGATGGAGATTCCACAACTTTCCTAGGCAATTTATTCCAGTGTTTAACCATCTTGACAGGAAGTTTTTCCTCATGTTCAACCTAAACCTCTCTTGCTGCAATTTAAGCCCATTGCTTCTTGTCCTGTCCTCAGAGGCCAAGATGAACAATTTTTCTGCCTCTTCCTTGTAACACCCTTTTAGATACCTGAAAAACCGCTATCCTGTCCCCTCTCAGTCTTCTGTTTTCCAAACTAAACAAGGCCAATTCCTTCAGCCTTGCCTCATAGCTCATGTTTTCTATCATTTTAATCACGTTTGTTGCTCTTCTCTGGACCTTCTCCTATTTCTCCTCATCTTTCTTGAAATGTGGTACCCAGAACTGGACACAATACTCCAACTGAGGCCTAACCAGCACAGAGCAGAGAGGAAGAATGACCTCTCATGTCTTGCTCTCAACACTCCTGTAAATGCAGCCCAGAATCAGGCTGGCTTTTTTGGCAACTGTCATGATCAGAAGGAGTGCTGACCAGCACCCGGTAACTGAGGGTATGTCTACACTACAGGGCTAATTCAAACTAACTTAGTTCGAATTAGTTAATTCGAACTAAGCTAATTCGAACTAACGCGTCTAGAACTAAAAACTAGTTCGAATTAGCGTTTTGCTAATTCGAACTAGCATGTCCACATTGAGTGGACCCTGAACCGGGGTTAAGGATGGCCGGAAGCAGTGCCGGCAGGGCATCAGAGGAGGACTTAGAGCGTGGAGCTGCTGCCTCAGGCTAGCCGAGGGCTGCGCTTAAAGGGACCCGACCCCCACCCCGGACAGACAGTTCTCAGGGGTGCCCCGCTTGAAAACCAGTCCTGGCTTGGAGTGCCCTGAGTGCCCACACTGGGCACATCACACCACTCGGCCATCAGCCCGGCTGCACTTGCCGCAGGCTGCCATCTGAGGAGAGGGGGCAATTGGGGGGCTGCAGGAGAGCTTCCACCCCCAGAAGCCCACAGAGCCAGCCCAGTCCTCCCCATCGGGGGCGCGTACCCCATTCCTCCCTCACCTCCTTCCACTTACCCTTCCCTAGCCCCTTTTCTTGATGTACAAAATAAAGGACAATTGTGTTCAAAAATGGAATCTGTCTTTATTGAACAAAACGGGGGGAGACTGGGAAAAGGAGGTGGGAGAGGGGAAGAGAGAGGCTGGGAGAGGGGAGGGCAACTACAATGATCAGGGGTTGGGAACAGGTCCCATATGAAGAGAGGCTAAAGAGACTGGGACTTCTCAGCTTAGAAAAGAGGAGACGGAGGGGGGACAGGATAGAGGTCTCTAAAAGCAGGAGTTGGGTGGAGAGGGTGCATTGAGAAAAGTTCTTCCTGAGTTCCCATAAAGAAGGACTAGAGGACACCAAAGGAAAGGAATGGGTAGCAGGCTTCAAACTAGTAACAGAAAGTTGTTCTTCACAAAGCAAAGAGTCAACCTGTGGAACTCCTTGCTGCAGGAGGCTGTGAAGGCTAGAACTAGAACAGAGTTTAAAGGGAAGTGAGATCAAGTCATGGAGGTTGGGTCCATGAGTGGTATTAGCCAGGGGGTAGGAGTGGTGTCCCTGCCCAAGGATTGTGGAAGGCTGGAGAGGGATGGCACGAGACAAATGGCTTGGTCACTGACTTCGGTCCATCTCCTCCAGGATCCCTAGGGTTGGCTGCTGTCGGCAGACAGGCTATTGGGCTAGATGGACCTTTGGGGTGTGTCTAGACTACATGCCTCCTTCGACGGAGGCATGTAGATTAGCCAGATCGGAAGAGGGAAATGAAGCCGCGATTAAAATAATCGCGGCTTCATTTAAATTTAAATGGCTGCCCCGATCTGCTGATCAGCTGTTTGTCGGCAGATCGGGAGAGTCTGGACGCGATGCCCCGACAAAGAAGCCTTTCTTCATCGACACAGGTAAGCCTCGTGAAACCAGGTTTACCTGTGTCGATGAAGAAAGGCTTCTTTGTCGGGGCATCGCGTCCAGACTCTCCCGATCTGCCGACAAACAGCTGATCGGCAGATCGGGGCAGCCATTTAAATTTAAATGAAGCCGCGATTATTTTAATCGCGGCTTCATTTCCCTCTTCCGATCTGGCTAATCTACATGCCTCCGTCGAAGGAGGCATGTAGTCTAGACACACCCTTGGTCTGACCCAGTACAGCCATTGTAAGCTCAGGGCTCAGGGTCGGGGGTCTCAGTGGACCCCCTTGATTTTCATGCACACCTGCTCCTGGGTGGCCAGGCTGGCAGCTCTCCTGCCCAAGCCGGCCACTTTCCTGTGCCTAGTGCGGAGATCGTGGACGAGGTCCACAATGTCTGCACTAGCCCAGGCGGGTGCCCGCCTCTTGTGGTCCCGGGCAAGCTCCCGGGAGCCGCCAGCCTGGTCCCGGGAAGAGGGGGAGGGCTGGGGGGCATCGGGTGGGTGGCTCAATCCGTGCCAGGTGCAGGGTCTGCTGGCTGGGTGCTGGCAGGCTTACACCTGGCACGGGCACCGTAGCCAGCCCGTGCCCCTTTAAGGGGTCCGGGGCCAGGAGGGGGGCATACGAGTTTCCCTGGTGTTGGCCAGAGTGGCCACCAGGGAAACCTGGGGAGAGCTAGCCTCCCATTAGTTCAAATTAAGGGGCTACACACCCCTTAATTCGAACTAGTAAGTTCGAACTAGGCTTAATCCTCGTACAATGAGGTTTACCTAGTTCGAACTAAGCGCTCCGCTAGTTCGAATTAAATTCGAACTAGCGGAGCGCTAGTGTAGCGCCTATTAAAGTTAGTTCGAACTAACATCCGTTAGTTTGAACTAACTTTGTAGTGTAGACATACCCTAAGGGGTTAACTCGGGTACCAATCAAAGGTGTCGGCTGGGCGGGCGGGGTTTGGGCAATCAGCCAATAACAACACAGGTAGGAATTTCAAACTGAAAAAGAGGGCGTTTTCTCTCTCTCTCCTTTGTTTTGAGATCAGAGCAGTGTCTCCCAGATATTGAGGGAGACGGGAGACGCTTCTCTCTCCCAGAACGGACTTCTTGAAATTCTTCTTCTCTGATGCAGAGGCAGCAAGTAGGAAGAGCAGGAGCCGGTGCTAGCGGGAGCCAGCTTAAAAACCAGTTCTCCTCTCAGCATTTCTGTGATGCTGCCTGCCCTCCTCTTCCCCTCCCCCCGGCCACTGCTGCCTCTGATACAGCAGCAGCCCCTGTGCATGGGAGGTTCCAACTTGCGCCCGTCCAAACCCTGCTGCAGCTCTACAATTTAAGATGCAGAAGAAGCCAGGGGTCAGGCTGCCTAACTCCTAGGGCCTTTTCAATTGCAGACTACTTGATTAATTAAATACCCACCTCTTAACATCCCTAGATGGGACACACACATCCCCCCCGAGAAGGGGGGGCCCTCTGGCAGATGGTGCTAATTCCCGGAGTGACCAGCAGGAGGCGCTGCAGCTGTGAGTCTTGACCTTGCTACAATCTGTTCTTGATGCTACTGAGCCCATGCCTGTTTGCGTCCAGGCTAGGGATGATCAGGCCAGTTCTAGTAAAATATCCTCTATTTGTGTCCAGAACACGGAAGTTGCCTGTCAGGGTTCTGCCCATAAATTCACTCTTCTGGGGAGCTGTCTGTAACGGCCCTCCCTCATACGAAGTCCCGGAGCGCTGTCAGGGCCGGCTCTAGGTTTTTTGCCACCCCAAGCAAAAAAAGTGTTTGGCCACCCCATCACGTTATCGGATTGTGAGGGGAGCAGCCGGGTCACTGCTGCACCCATGGGGGGGTGTTCGTCTCACAAGTGGTACAAAGGGGGCCATGTGAGGGGTCAAACAAAAGCTTACTTTCTTCTGATTCTGTATCGGCTCTTCATATATCTGTATAATGTCTGGCTGTGTCTAGACTGGCCAGTTTTTCTGGAAAATCAGCCGCTTTTCCGGAAAAACTTGCCAGCTGTCTACACTGGCCGCTTGAATTTCCGCAAAAGCACTGACGATCTCATGTAAGATTGTCAGTGTTCTTGTGGAAATCCTATGCTGCTCCCGTGCGGGCAAAAGTCCTTTTGCGCAAAACTTTTGCGCAAAAGGGCTAGTGTAGACAGCTCAGATTTGTTTTGCGCAAAAAAGCCCCGATCGCGAAAATGGCGATCGGGGCTTTTTTGCAGAAAAGTGCGTCTAGATTGGCCACGCTAGAAAAGCGTCCGTGCCAATCTAGACGCTCTGTTCTGAAAATGCTTTTAACGGAAAACTTTTCCGTTAAAAGCATTTCTGGAAAATCATGCCAGTCTAGACGTAGCCTCTGTGTGTGGAGTTAGGAATCTGTACTCTGTACGGACACTGGAAGTCTCTCTGAATGTGCTTGAGTAATGGGCTAGGAATGTTTGCCTATGGACATGCTAATGAGCGATGCTCAAGGGGACAATGGGCCTCTGAAGGCCAAAGACACACCTGGCCACTAGCCATGGGACTCTAGTCAGCCTGGAAGAAACCAGGAAGGAGGTATAAATATGCCATGTGGTCTTCATCTGCTTCTGACCCCAGATGCGGCCTTGCAGGGAATCATGAGTCGGGAAGAACTGTGGACCCATCCTGCTATGGGATGTGCAACAAGGACTTTTAAGCCAGCAGCTGTAACATCTTTGCTATAGCCTGCATCGAGAACTGGGAGATTCAATGCATGGAACGTATGATACTTTAGCAACCTTACTCTCCTGCTTTTCTTTCTTGTAGCAATAAACCTTTAGATGTTAGATGCTAAAGGATTGGCTCAGTGTGATTTGTGGGTAAGGTCCGGAGGGTAAATTGACCTGGGATCTGTGGCTGGTTTCTTGGAACTGGACAGAACTTGTTCGGGGTAGGTGGGATTGGGTGCTAGGACCCCCCACCTGTGTATAAGGCCCGAGGCCATCCGGGGCACGGATATTGCTGGGGTGTCGGAGGGGTTTTTCTTGTGAGGCTTCAGGCAGGCAGCTGAAGTGCTCTGTGGGACTGGTTTGTGGCCTGTTTGGGAAGGTTACCAGACTGGGGGCTGTAAGGAGCCCCGGATTTGAGCAATTCGCCCTGAGCGGACGCCCTCAGCTGTGCCCAGACCTGGCCCAGTCCGTGACAACTCTCCCCCCGTTTTTTTGTTGTTGGTTTTTACACATGCTTGCACTTTGCAATATTTTTGTTTTGTTTTTTGACTGTTTAAAATTGAAACAGTGAAAAGCGAAAATTTGTAGTGAGCGAAATAAAACCATTTCCTACAAGCGTGCTCATTTAATTCTAAGAAAATCACAATGACAAACCATTTGGGTTCAGTTATACTCTGCAATGGAAAACAGCAGCCGCAGATGCAGTGAGCGGCTGCAGACTGCCAGGGGCTGCTGTGGCCAGGGCTGTGCAGGAGGGCAGACCCCCCCCCCCCGCACACACACACACTGCGGCCCGCCTGGCCTCACAGGAGTCAATGGGCGAACTCCTGGGTCTTGGGGAAGTGGAGGCACCTGTGTGAGGGGGGCCTTTTGTCCTGGCTGGGGAAAGGGGCTGGCTCCCCCCCCCGGGCAGCGTTTCTCAGGCTGCAGGCCCAAAGCCCGGTTCCCAGCCCCAGGCAGCCAGAGACCACTTGGTAGGGAACCTTTTCCGAAGCGGCGCAGCCCCGGCCGTTGCCCTGAGGTCTGGCCCAGGCCGGGAGGGGGCGGGTCTCAGGCTCCAGTCTCTCTCTTCCTCCCCCCACTAGAGCAAGGGCAGCCCCAGCCAAGGGGGCAGCAGCTGCCCTGGGGAAGCAGGACTCCAGGGCGGGAGCCGCACAAGGAGCGGGGAACCCAGCCCCAGACTCACAGCAAAGGGAGGAGCCGTTCCTCGGGCCCATCCCTGCTGGACAGGGCAGAATCCAGCCCCCTCCCTGGAAGCCCCACTGAGGGAGCAGGAAACAGGGGGACCTGCCACTGCCCTGCCCTGCCCTGCCAGACTCACCAGGCATCCGGGCTGGGGCACTCCCAGGTCCAGGAGCCGGGCTGGCGGGGAAGGGGCTGCTGGGGAGCCGTGTGTGGATCTGGTGCTGCCGCTCTCCCCTTGCCCCTCCGCACCCTTCCTAGCCCCCGGCCCGCAGGCAGACGAGGTGGGAGAAACTCCCAGCACTGGACAGCTGTGGACGAGGCAGGCGGCAGCTGGAGACAAGTGGGGCTTGTCCTTGGTGCCCGGGCAGCGGCCCCCCTCCAGCCCCATGGGGAGCTCTCCAGGGGCCCCTCTCCTCCCCCTGCCACGGGGCCTGCAAGCCCATCCCGCCAGGGGGGTGAGAGCACAGGGGAGGAAGAAATCAGCTGCAGTCCCTTTAACAGGCGCTGGCGCAGAGCGGAGTTCAGGCCGAAGTAGACAGCGGGGCAGCAGCAGGAGGCAGAGGGCGGCCAGCAGGCTCCGGGCGCGCATGGTGCCAGCGCTGCGCAGCGGGTAGTGGCATCTCCCGCGGCCCTTTAAAATCAGCGGGGCGGGGCCGGGCATTGCCGGGGGTGGCTGCTTACCTGGAAATGTGCCACCCCACGCTCGTGCTTGATTTGCTGGTGCCTAGAGCCGGCCCTGCACGCTGTACTCTCTGCATCAGCCCCTGTGTTTCTCCAGCCCTTTCCGGTCTCCACCTCCCCCACACATGTCCGCAGCGTTGACGGACTGGGCGGTGAGGGGGTGGAGGTTCCCTTGGGCATGGGCTGGACATGCTAGTTTGATTTTGTTATTTCGGGAGTTATTAAATCAATTTTAGTTATTTCGAAATATTTTCCTAGTGTAGACATGCCCAAAGGACCAATCATTGTTTTGAAAGTTACAGACTAAGGGTATGTCTGCATAGCAACATTATTTCAAAGTAACTTAGTCGGCATCCACATAGCAGGCAGTTATTTTGAAATAATGTTGAAGGATTGTCAAGCTGGAAGACTTCTTACTCCGACTCCTGTAACCCTCATGTATGAGGAGTAAGGGAAGTCAGAGGAAGAGTTTTCTATTTCAAAGTAAGTGCTGTGTAGACACAGTAAGTGCTGTGTTCCCAAATCTCGAAATAAGCCATTTCAAAATAAGCTATGGAATTGACGTTGCTCAACTGGCATAGCTTATTTCGAGTTAAGCCCTGCTGTGTAGACACGCCCTTACATGGCTGTCCCTCTGAGGCCATTAACTGATCGTTACTTTAACTACCAAGCCACTAATGGTGTTCACTAGAAGACTTAGATGAATAAAACAGGTTTATCCTTCATATTTCTAACTTCACATGAAAGAATGGTACATGCACAGACATGCAATCAGCATCTGGAGTATTGTGTCCAGTTCTGGGCCCCCCACTACAAAGTGGATGTGGACACATTGGAGAGGGTCCAGCGGAGGGCAACCAAAATGATTAGGGGGCTGGAGCACATGACCTACGAGGAGAGGCTGAGGGATTTGGGTTTGTTTAGTCTGCAGAAGCGAAGAGTGAAGGGGGATTTGATAGCAGCCTGCAACTCCCTGCCGGGGGGTCCAAAGAGGATGGAGAGAGGCTGGTCTCAGTAGTGACAGATGCAGAACAAGGAGCAATGGGCTCAAGTTGTGGTGGGAGAGATCCAGGTTGGATATTAGGAAAAATTATTTCACTAGGAGAGTGGTGAAGCACTGGGATGGGTTCCCTAGAGAGGAGGTGGAATCTCCATCCCTAGAAGTTTTTAAGTCCCAGCTTGACAAAGCCCTGGCTGGGTTGATTTAATTGGGATTGGTCCTGCTTTGGGCAGGGGGCTGGACTTGATGACCTTCTGGGGTCTTTTCCAGCTCTATGGTTCTATGATTCTATGACACCTGCCTCTGGAATTTGCACTACATGAATCTGACGCAGTGGGTCTCTGCCCACAAAAGCTTATGCTCCAATAAATCTGTTACTCTATAAGGTGCCACTGGACTTCTCCTTGTGTATGCAGCTTCAGACTAACACGGCTACGCCTCTGATACTCATCACAGTCCAGTTACCCCACCAGACCCTGCATCTTGGAGAGCCTGGGAGAGAAGAAAGGGATCCACACTGGGGAGTAGCACCTCCTTCCCTGGCGTGAGATACCCAGGACACAAGATACCAGCTGCCCTGCGTATCCCGCATGGAAACACAAATTCAAGCACCTTATGGGCTCACCTGTGACCTTTGAGCCCCTGGCCCACACGGAGGGCGGGGCGGAGAGGCACTGCCCCAGATGCACCAACAGAGGGCGCTGAGCATCCGCGAGAGATCAGGGTCTGGGCATCTGCAGACAGGATCCGAAAGGCCAGTGTGGGGGGCCGGGGGGAGCTAAGGCCTTTACTCCTCCCCCGTCTTTGGAGTATCTAGTACTCCTGGAGACTAGGTGAGAACTGCGCTCAGGAGCCCAGGGCATGCAGTTCTGCCTGGCCTCCTCCCAGGGGATGTAAGAGGAAGAGCTTTTCTTGTTCCCCCCTCCCAATTTTCCCTTCTTCCACCCCGACTCCCGTCTCCCCTATTTATTTTGGCCCTAGACATCCAACACGCCGGTCCTCTGAAGAAGTGGGCTGTGCCCACGGAAGCGCATGACGGCGTCGGTGTCTATAAAGCGCTGCCAGACGGTTTGTTGGTTTCACGGGTGCGTGTTTGCCCCAGACGGGGTGCACAGCAACGTGGGCGATGGGAGGGGACTGATGAAAGCTGACGCGCGGCTGACTCTATCTAGGCTACTTGTAGGGGGGAGGGGGTGTGCGTAGAGGTACGAACACAGGCTCTGGGCTTATATTTTAGATGGTTTCTGTCTGGGAGATGGCAGCGGCATTGCCCCCCTATTTGTAAGGCCTCCAGCCCCCCCCCCCCGCCAGACTCCCTGCGTGACCTGAACCCCAGCGCTTCCCGTGGGGATGGACCATCCCCCTCCCGGGGGTGTCTGGCTGGATTGTTGAGTATTCTAAAGGCGGGGGAGGGGATCATTTGCACAGCTACCGGAGGGGGGGGTCTCATGGCTCCCCCCGCCCATTCACAGCGCTTGGTCTCTCCCACCCAGGTGCTGGACAACCTGGACAGCCACCTGCAGCGGTCGGAATATTTCCGCTTCCTGTGGTTCCCCCACAGCGAGAACGTCAGTGTCATCTATCAGGACCACACCGACAAGGTACCGCCCGCCCCACCCCCGCCCCAGCCCCCCCCTCCCCGGGCCAGGGGGACACCTGCCCCGGCAGCAAGGAGGGACCAGCCCGGCACCGGCCGAGACGCAGCGCCAGAGCCCAGCGCCGAGGAAACCACCCTGCCGGGGGCTGGACATGCCACGGGGAGGGTCAGGCGCAGGACGTCCTGCGATCGCCTCTCCCAGGCCCGGGATCCCCTCTCCCTGGGCAGGGCCCTGCCTGGCCGGCGCTGGGGTTGGAGGGAAATGGGGCTGCTGAGCCGGTGGCGTTCCAATCCTACCAATAGGTGGTGCTGTGCAGCCGGGGGTGTCCTTGTGACGGCGCGTTGGGGTTCCCCCGCCTCCTGCACCCCCGAAATGGCACAAACAGACTCCCCCAGCCAGTAGAATAGAGGGAGTTTATTGCTTCTCCAGCATACAGCACAGCACAGATGTCATCAGGTTACAGGGCAGGCCTAGGATCCTCAGCCCCTCTTGAAATGGGGGGGGTCTCGGCTTCTAAACCCCCCAGCCTGTTGCTGAGGCTGCTTCCTCCATGCTCCCAGACCGAAACTAACTCACTCTCCTCCAGCCCTGCCCCCCAGCCAGGGCAGCATCCCCCTTCCTTTGTTTCTCTCCTTGGGGGGTAGCTGATCAGACAGGTTGAGAGACCCTCTTTGCATAATGTCTCACTCCCTGTCCTTCTGGGCTGTGGTACCGGCAGCAGCCAGTGGGGTTACCACAGAGTCAGCATAGAAAGCAGCCCAATACCCCCACTACATCACAGTCCTCTTATCGATGGGCGGGGTAATTGGACCCCATATCACTTGTACCCCACCTCCCACGAGGCCTCTCACAAGGGCAGGCCCAAGACTCCTGGCCAGATCTGAGCCGGGGCCGGTCTGTTCCGCCCACCTCATCCCTAGCGTCCGTCTATTGAGCTTGGGGTTCAGCAGCCGCTGGGCAGGGCTCCGGGAGCCCCGGGGGGCAGATGCTGGGCGGGCGGGGCCCAGAGGGGTACGTCAGTGCACGAGCCCTCGTGAGCCAGGCCCCCAGAGGCGGGCGGAGCTGGGACGTGAGCTCGTGGGGAAGGACTCGCAGCTGGGAAGGGCCGGCGGAGCCGTGGGATCCTTGCGGCCGCTCGGCAAAGCCAGGCCCATTCTCCTCCAGGCTTTAAGGGCTGAAGGGACCAGTGAGAGCTTCCCGCTGAGCTGCCTCGCTCCCCCGCCCCCCTGCACAGACCCCGGAGCCGCCCAGGCCTTTCCCGCTGGGGCAGACCGGCCAGAGCCTGGTGTTCGCACACGCGGGTTCCTTGGGCTCCTTAGCTCAGTCGTTCCCAGGTGTGAGCAGCTCCTGGCATCAGACACGAGGCCCCAGGGCCACCCCAGCCAGCCCCCCCCCCAACCATCTCGGCAGCTGGCACCAGGGGCTGCTGCCCGCCCACGGCCCAGGAGTCCTGCGGGGACGGTACCTGCCCTTCTCTCCAGCCCCTCTGCCCCCTCCTGTTCCCTGCCGCCGGGAACCTGCCCCTCCTGCCCCCTCACTGGCCTTGCTCCGGTCCCGGCCTGCGGGAACCCAGCCCCACGGGCCCGGGGAAGCGGTGGAAACCGGGCACAGTGGCTGGGGTCGACGCTGCAGGGCCCCCCTCGCCCTAGGAAAGCCCGGCCTGTTATCTACCAGTACCTGTCGCTTCTGAGCCTTGTCCAAACCAAGCGCCCCGGAGCCCCCGGGTTGCCTCCCTCCCATAGACACATCTCTGGGGCACCCCCCTCGCACGCACACACACACACACCCGCACACACACACACGCACACACACACACACACACATCCGCACACACACACACACGCACACCCACACACACGCACCCGCACACACACACACACATCCGCACACACGCGCACACACACACACACGCAAACGCACACCCCCCCACACACGCACACCCACACGCACACCCAGGCACACACACACGCACCCGCACACACACACACCCGCACACACACACACACGCACACCCACACACACGCACCCGCGCACGCACACACACACGCAAACGCACACACACACACATCCGCACACACGCGCACACGCACACACATCCGCACACACGCGCACACACACGCAAACGCACACCCCCCCACACATGCACACCCACACGCACACACGCACACCCACACGCACACACCCGCACACCCGCACGCGCACACACACACGTGCACACACACACACGCACCCACCCACACACACGCACGCGCGCACACACCCGCACTCACACACACACCCGCACACCCACACGCACACACCCACACATGCACACCCACACATGCACACCCACGCACACACACACGCACACCCACACACACGCACCCGCACACACACACATCCGCACACACACGCACACACACACACGCAAACGCACACCCCCCCACACGCAAACGCACACCCCCCCACACATGCACACTCACACGCACACACGCACACCCACACGCACACACACGCACAGCCGCACGCGCACACATACACGTGCACACACACACACGCACCCACCCACACGCACGCGCGCACACACCCGCACACACACACACACACCCGCACACCCACACGCACACACACGCACGCGCGCACACACCCGCACACACACACACACCCGCACACACACACACCCACACGCACACACGCACACCCACACACGCACCCGCACACACACACACATCCGCACACACGCGCACACACACACACACGCAAACGCACACCCCCCCACACGCAAATGCACACCCCCCCACACATGCACACCCACACGCACACGCACGCACAGCCGCACGCGCACACACACACGTGCACACACACACACGCACCCACACACACACACGCACGCGCGCACACACCCGCACACACACACCCGCACACCCACACGCACACACCCACACGCACGCGCGCACACACCCGCACACACACACACCCACACGCACGCGCGCACACACGCACATTCCCCGCACCGCTGGGTTTCTAGCGCCAGGGCAGTGGCTGCCCACGAGAGGATTTGCTGTTTCTCTCCACACGCCGCCGCTTTTATTCACTCTTGTGGCCGAGCCGAACGAGGCAGAGTCTCGGATCCACAGGTGTCCGCAGCCCGGCTCGTCCATCGCCGGGAGGGGGCGGGGGAGGCCGTCGGGGCAGGAGGCGGCTTCGGGGACTCAGCGTCGGGGGGCTCGGCGCGCGCCGGGGGGCGGCCGGGCCCGCACTTTGCTCCGCAGCGTGGAGAGGGTTCGCTTGAGGCAGGCGAGGAGCCGCCTGAGACACGGGGCTCTGCTCCTCGCCGGGGAGGGCGGCCTCGGGCCGGAGGCCTGCGGGGGGGAGCCCTCGGGGCTGCCCGGTGCTACCGGCCCCGCTGGCGAAAGCCCGGTCGTGCTGGTGGCCACGGACACCGTGGTCGGGAGCCTGCCGGGAGCCTTTCTCCCCTTCCCGCCCCGCGCCCGTCTGCCGGCGGGCAGGAGCCACATCACCGGCACGCCGAGGCTGGACGCGGGGCCCGCGTCTCCCGGAGCCCCGCGCGGGGGGACCCCAGGGGGTCTTCTGGGCGAGTCGGCCCCGGCCGCGCCGGCGGGTCTCCTCCGGCGCCGCTTCTTGCACTTGCGGCAGACTCGGGCGGGGGGCTGGTCCCTGCAGACACCGGGAGGCGCCGTCCCGTGGAGCCCGGGTGGAGCCGCCGCGTCCCGGAGGCCAAGCAGCTCCCCCGAGACTTGAGTCCCCCGCGATTTGTGACTCCCCGCTGCTCCGGGGGGCGGGCCGGCCGAGACGTGTCCTGCCCCGGGCCTGGCGCTGCTCAGCACCTCCATCAGGCGCCGGAGCTGCAGGTGGTGCGCGACCTGCCCGGCGACCAGCGCGGCGAGGGTGGCGCTTGTGCGCTGCCAGGAGCCGGGGGGCTCGGGGGCAGCCTGGGGGTCTGGGCTCCTGGGCAGAGCTGCACGGTCTTGGCCTGCCCCTCTCCCCGGCCTCAGGCCTTCTCCGGAGACCCCCTTCCTCTCCACGTGCAGCTCCAGCGTCTCCCCGCTCCCTGCGGCGCCGGTGTATACATGCTCAGTGCACCCAAAGTAGCAAATTCTGAGAAGTTAGTGTTTTGCTCGCTACAGGTGTATAGGCAAAAAGTGAAACCGCTCCGTTTTTGTGACGGTCACAGTTTCTGTCAAACAAACATGACATTCGGTATAACTGCTCAGGAATTGCTACCTTTGCTGGCTGGTTGCAAATTCAGAGGGACTGTGTTTTTTGGTCGAAAAATCTCTCAATTTGCTACCTCCTGTCTAACTGTTTTTGGTCGAAAAATCTCTCAATTTGCTACCTCCTGTCTAACTGTCTAACGGACTCAGGGGTCACAAATTCAGAGGAACTGTGTTTTTTGGTAGAAAAATCTCTCAATTTGCTACCTCCTGTCTAACTGTTTTTGGTCGAAAAATCTCTCAATTTGCTACCTCCTGTCTAACTGTCTAACGGACTCAGGGGTCACAAATTCAGAGGGACTGTGTTTTTTGGTCGAAAAATCTCTCAATTTGCTACCTCCTGTCTAACGGACTCAGGGGTCACAAATTCAGAGGGACTGTGTTTTTTGGTAGAAAAATCTCTCAATTTGCTACCTCCTGTCTAATGGACTCAGGGGTCACAAATTCAGAGGAACTGTGTTTTTTGGCAGAAAAATCTCTCAATTTGCTACCTCCTGTCTAACGGACTCAGGGGTCACAAATTCAGAGGGACTGTGTTTTTTGGTAGAAAAATCTCTCAATTTGCTACCTCCTGTCTAACGGACTCAGGGGTCACAAATTCAGAGGGACTGTGTTTTTTGGTCGAAAAATCTCTCAATTTGCTACCTCCTGTCTAACGGACTCAGGGGTCACAAATTCAGAGGAACTGTGTTTTTTGGTCGAAAAATCTCTCAATTTGCTACCTCCTGTCTAACGGACTCAGGGGTCACAAATTCAGAGGGACTGTGTTTTTTGGTAGAAAAATCTCTCAATTTGCTACCTCCTGTCTAACGGACTCAGGGGTCACAAATTCAGAGGGACTGTGTTTTTTGGTCGAAAAATCTCTCAATTTGCTACCTCCTGTCTAACGGACTCAGGGGTCACAAATTCAGAGGGACTGTGTTTTTTGGTCGAAAAATCTCTCAATTTGCTACCTCCTGTCTAACGGACTCAGGGGTCACAAATTCAGAGGGACTGTGTTTTTTGGTCGAAAAATCTCTCAATTTGCTACCTCCTGTCTAACGGACTCAGGGGTCACAAATTCAGAGGGACTGTGTTTTTTGGTAGAAAAATCTCTCAATTTGCTACCTCCTGTCTAACGGACTCAGGGGTCACAAATTCAGAGGGACTGTGTTTTTTGGTAGAAAAATCTCTCAATTTGCTACCTCCTGTCTAACGGACTCAGGGGTCACAAATTCAGAGGGACTGTGTTTTTTGGTCGAAAAATCTCTCAATTTGCTACCTCCTGTCTAACGGACTCAGGGGTCACAAATTCAGAGGGACTGTGTTTTTTGGTAGAAAAATCTCTCAATTTGCTACCTCCTGTCTAACGGACTCAGGGGTCACAAATTCAGAGGGACTGTGTTTTTTGGTCGAAAAATCTCTCAATTTGCTACCTCCTGTCTAACGGACTCAGGGGTCACAAATTCAGAGGGACTGTGTTTTTTGGTAGAAAAATCTCTCAATTTGCTACCTCCTGTCTAACGGACTCAGGGGTCACAAATTCAGAGGAACTGTGTTTTTTGGTAGAAAAATCTCTCAATTTGCTACCTCCTGTCTAACGGACTCAGGGGTCACAAATTCAGAGGGACTGTGTTTTTTGGTCGAAAAATCTCTCAATTTGCTACCTCCTGTCTAACGGACTCAGGGGTCACAAATTCAGAGGGACTGTGTTTTTTGGTCGAAAAATCTCTCAATTTGCTACCTCCTGTCTAACGGACTCAGGGGTCACAAATTCAGAGGGACTGTGTTTTTTGGTCGAAAAATCTCTCAATTTGCTACCTCCTGTCTAACGGACTCAGGGGTCACAAATTCAGAGGGACTGTGTTTTTTGGTAGAAAAATCTCTCAATTTGCTACCTCCTGTCTAACGGACTCAGGGGTCACAAATTCAGAGGAACTGTGTTTTTTGGTAGAAAAATCTCTCAATTTGCTACCTCCTGTCTAACGGACTCAGGGGTCACAAATTCAGAGGGACTGTGTTTTTTGGTCGAAAAATCTCTCAATTTGCTACCTCCTGTCTAACGGACTCAGGGGTCACAAATTCAGAGGGACTGTGTTTTTTGGTCGAAAAATCTCTCAATTTGCTACCTCCTGTCTAACGGACTCAGGGGTCACAAATTCAGAGGGACTGTGTTTTTTGGTCGAAAAATCTCTCAATTTGCTACCTCCTGTCTAACGGACTCAGGGGTCACAAATTCAGAGGGACTGTGTTTTTTGGTAGAAAAATCTCTCAATTTGCTACCTCCTGTCTAACGGACTCAGGGGTCACAAATTCAGAGGGACTGTGTTTTTTGGTAGAAAAATCTCTCAATTTGCTACCTCCTGTCTAACGGACTCAGGGGATGCTGGAGTTTTGCCTTGGGCAGGGGCCTTTTGCTCCTGGTCCATGGGTCACAAATTCAGAGGAACTGTGTTTTTTGGCAGAAAAATCTCTCAATTTGCTACCTCCTGTCTAACGGACTCAGGGGTCACAAATTCAGAGGAACTGTGTTTTTTGGTAGAAAAATCTCTCAATTTGCTACCTCCTTGCTAACGGACTCAGGGGATGCTGGTGTTTTGCCTTGGGCGGGGGCCTTTTGCTCCTGGTCCATGGGTCACAAATTCAGAGGAACTGGGGTTTTTGGTCCTCAAAACATTTCCCTCAAAACATTTCCCTGAGAATTGTTCAAAACAGGAAATAGTTAGTGAATTTGAAAATAGGAAAATCAATCCATATAACAGTCAGTTCAATTAGAAAATATGAGATGAATATTGCATACGTATAAGCAAGGTCAAACAATATTAACATGGCCTGATTGTCAAGCCACTGACAATACAGACATACATTAAGTTAAGGACCATGCACAATTCTCCAGAATTGATGTGTGACCAAAAAAGGATGTATCCCATCAATGATGATCTAATGTTTTTTGAGAGTGCTATTACCTAGAACCTTGGTTATAGTCATTGCTTGACAAATAAGAGAAAACATGACTTGACAGACAGAAAAGGGACTGGCCACCACAAGAAAAAAATGTACTTAAAGCTAATAAATTCCGAGTAATAATAAGAACAGTATTTGCAAATACATTAGTAATAAAATATGCTCCCTGTTATCAATGCATGCATTATAATCTTCAACTTTCTGCCCTATTTTTCCATGTCTCCTCCCATTTGCTCCAGAAGCTACCCTATAAAATGCTGCCTCCTAACCCCTAAAACTCATAGTTCATAAAGCAGATGAATGAACAATAAAACAGTTCTGTATGAATATTGGACAAGTAAACGTACCTTCCATAATGATGTGTGTAGTACAGGAAAGTTTTTGCGTGTTGAAAATATATGTGGAACAGATACTGTAGAAAAAGTATTATGGATGTGAATTAAAAGAAATAAGTAGAACACTTGGGGTGTGTCTAGACTACAGGGTTTTGTCGACAAAAGTGGACTTTTGTCAACAAAACTATACCTGCGTCCACACTGCCTTTGAGTTATGTCGACATATGTAAACACCATTCTATGAGGAATAATGTCTTTTATCGACAGAGTTCTGTCGATAGAAGGCATTATTACATCTACACTGTCCTTTGCGTCCACACTGTTATGTCGACAAAGCGTCTTGCTTTGTTGACAGAACTGGATGTAGTCTAGACGCTCTTTGTCGACAGAAGCTTTGTCGACAGTATCTGTCGACAAAAATTCTGTTGACAAAACCCTGTAGTCTAGTCATACCCATACATATGACTATGACTTGATACTCAATACTGCATTTAAAGAATCAGTTAACAAAAATGTTAATTGTCAAAAATAATATATTGTAACTAGATTATAGAGAAAATTGTATATCACTGTAATGGATGTGAGGTTCTGCACAAAATTGGTCCCTGTTACAGATATAGTACTGGGGTGAGCTTAGCAATTCTATCAATTCTACACAGCCATTAATTCGAACTAATTAATTCGAACTAGGCGTTAGTCCTTGTAGAATGAGGTTTATCTAGTTCGAATAAGCGCTCCGCTAGTTCTAATTAAGTTCGACCTAGCGGATCGCGTGTGTAGCGCCTCTCTGAGTTAATTCGAATTAACGTCTCTTAGTTAGGGTACGTCTACACTACAAAGTTATTTCTAAGTCCTTCTTCACACTTAATTTTCCCAGAGAGAAGGTCAGTGTTCTTGTGCAAATACTCAAGGCCGGATAAGAAAAGGGGCAAGATTTTCTGAAAGGGGGGATGATTTGGAGCAAAATATTGCCAATCTAGACACTGCTACATTTTTTTATATTTTTATTAGAACCGTGAAAAGCTCAAAGGAAAATAAAAATGCACTAGAAGGCACACGGTGGGATATCACAGTGTATGAGGAATGCAAGGGAAGTTATTTCTGTTCATCACAAGTCACAGGCCCCATCTCAGGACCTGGCTGTAGTGCGGACATGATGTGGCTCAGACATGTGCTCTGTCACTGGAAAAATCCTCTCATGTTGCAGCTGTACTCTTGACTGGGGGAATCTCAATACACTAGGACTACTGCCCAGTGTCCCCCTGAATGAAACTGGCTCCAGATGGTTCCAGCTCCACCCCATGACTCATCTCCAGTTTCACTGTTCCTTAGAAATGATTCTAATCTGCGTCTAGTTCACATGGATGATTGTCTGGCCACCCTGGCTCTGGTTGTTGCAGCTTTGAATACAGCACAAGTCTGCTCTGTGGCCTGCTTCTGTGACTCTGCTACGAACACTGACATGCTTCCTGTGCTGATTTTGTGGCACCTGTGTCTCTGGCCCTGCTCAGATCCACAGCTCAGCTCTGAGAAATGCTCTATGTAGGGTTCCCAGGTGTACAGTTTTGAACACACAGGCAGTCAGTCCATTATTTTAACTTTCTATTTTCGAAAAAAATTTATAAAGTATTATTGATTCAATAGCACTGTCTTCAGCATGTGATCAGGACGATGGAATGTCCAGTGTGACATAATGGGAAGTGTGCACAGTATTGGTGAAAACATCTGGCAAGACTAGCTCTATGCTAAGCTGGGGCCAAATGTGTCTGAACAAGGGTAATTAAGCACACACAGAGCACAGGAAACTAAGAGCATCCTTGCTCCCTGATTAGCCTGACCACCCTGTTAATGTGGATAGCCTAGACGATTGGACTCTAACCGTTTTTCAAGGGGACTGTCAGTATCAAGGCAATGATTTCAGATTCAACCCTCTACTTTCTGTTGGTGTTGTGAAATAGCCAAGCCAAACACCACAACGGAGTTTTATTAAGGGAAATACAATGGCACTGTGGCAGCAGGCACAGTAACACAGATGGGTCTGGACCCTCGCCTGTTATCAAGGCTTGGTATTGTGGACAGTGGATTGGTGAGGTGGTGGGAAGTGAAGGGGGGATGTGCAGTGGGGGAGATAGATCTATGGGTGTCAGTGCACTGTGAAGTGTGTGGGGTCTGAGGAGCACTGCAGTTGTGCTGGTGGGAATATGGGGGGAACTGAACAGTTAATGAATATGGGCGGGGGATTATGGGAGGGCACAGGGCATAGCGGTCTGTGGGAGGGCAATAGGCATAGTAATTTGTGGGGGTCTCTGGGTGCTGTGGCATTGGGTCTAGGGGGCTAGAGGGGTGCTAGGCAGGGTAGCACAGTGCGGCATGGGCCTGCCCACAATAAGAAGAAGCATGATGGCATCAGCTCAGTGCCAGGAGGGCTACTGTATGTCAGTTTGTAAGCAGTGCCCTTGTACGAGGCTGGGTGGAGCAGGGCTGGACCTGCGGTGATATAATAATAAAAATTAGCAGTAGGGGTATATTACCGACCACCTGACCAGGACAGCGATACTGACATAGAAATGCTGAGGGAGATTAGAGAGGCTACCAAAATAAAGAACTCTATAATAATGGGTGAACTCTATAATAACCCCATATTGACTGGATACATGTCACCTCAGGAAGAGAAGTGGAGATCAAATTTCTCAATGGCTTAAATGACTGCTTCTTGGAGCAGGTGGTGCAGGAACCCACAAGGGGGAGGCAATTCTCGATTTAGTCCTGCGTGGAGTGCAGGATCAGGTCCAGGATATAACCGTTACAGGACCGCTTGGGAATAGTGTCCATAATATAATAACATTCAACATTCCTGTGGTGGGAAGAACGCCTCAGCAGTCCAGCACCCTGGCATTTAATTTCAAAAAGGGGAATTATGCAAAAATGAGGAGGTTAGTTAAACAGAAATTAAAAGGCACAGTGACTAGAGCCAAATCCCTGAAAGCTGCATGGAAACTTTTTAAAGACACCATAATAGAGGCTCAACTTAAATGTCTACCCCAAATTAAAAAACATAGTAAGAGACCTAAAAAAGAGTCACCGTGGCTTAACCACCATGTAAAAGAAGCAGTGAGGGACAAAAAGGTATCTTTTAAAAAGTGGCAGTCCAATCCCAGTGAGATAAATAGAAAGGAACAGAAACACTGTCAAATCAAGTGTAAACATGTAATAAGAAAAGCAAAAAAAGATTTTGAGGAACAGCTAGCCAAAAACTCAAAAAGAAATAACAAAATGTTTTTTAAGTACATTAGAAGCAGGAAGCCTGCTAAAAAGCCTGTGGGTCCCCTAGATGATCGAGCTATAAAAGGAGCAATCAAGGATGATAAAGCCATTGCGGAGAAACTAAATGATTTCTTTGCTTCAGTCTTCACGGCTGAGGACATTGGGGAGATTCCTGAATCTGCACCGTCCTTTGTGGGTGATGAATCTAAGGAACTGTCCCGGATTGAAGTGTTATTAGAGGAGGTTTTGGAACAAATAGAAAAACTTAATGTTAACAAATCTCCGGGACCGGATGGCATTCATCCAAGGGTTCTAAAAGAACTTAAATGGGAAATTGCTGAGCTATGATCTGTGGTTTGTAACCTATCCTTTAAATCGGCTACCGTACCTAATGACTGGAAGGTAGCCAACGTGACACCAATATTTAAAAAGGGCTCTAGAGGCAATCCTGGCAATTACAGACCGGTAAGTCTAACTTCAGTACCAGGCAAACTAGTCGAAACAATAGTAAAGAATAAAATTGTGAAGCATGCAGAAGAACATAATTTGTTGGACAAAAGTCAACATGGTTTCTGTAAAGGGAAATCCTGTCTTACTAATCTATCAGAGTTCTTTGAAGGGGTTAACAAACATGCGGACAAGGGGATCCAGTAGATATAGTATCCTTGGATTATAGTATACTTGGGTAAATTACATGGCCATGGGATAAGAGGGAAGGTCCTTTCTTGGATTGAGAACTGGTTAAAAGACAGGAAACAAAGACAGGTAGGAATAAATGGTAAATTTTCAGATTGGAGAGGGGTAACTAATGGTGTATCCCAAGGGTCAGTCCTGGGACCAATCCTTTTCAATTTATTCATAAATGATCTGGAGAAAGGGGTAAGCAGTGAGGTAGTAAAGTTTGCAGATGATACCAAACTGTTTAGGATAGTCAAGTCAGAAGCAGACTGTGAGGGACTCCAAGAAGATCTCACCAAACTGAGTGACTGGGCAACAAAATGGCAAATGAAATTTAATGTGGATAAGTGTAAAGTAATGCACATCGGGAAAAATAACCCCAACTATACGTACAGTATGACGGGGGCTAATTTGGCTACGACAAATCAGGAAAGAGATCTTGGCGTTATCGTGGACAGTTCTCTGACAACTTCCACGCAGTGTGCAGCGGTGGTCAAAAAGGCAAATAGGATGCTAGGAATTATTAGGAAAGGGATAGAAAATAAGACCCAGAATATCTTACTGCCCCTGTATAAAACTATGGTACGCCCACATCTTGAATACTGTGTACAGATGTGGTCTCCTCACCTAAAAAAAGATATTTTGGCCTTGGAAAGGGTTCAGAAAAGGGCAACTAAAATGATTAGGGGTTTGGAACGAGTCCCATATGAGGGGAGGCTAAAGAGACTGGGACTTTTCAGTTTAGAAAAAGAGGAGACTGAGGGGGGATATGATAGAGGTCTATAAAATCATGAGTGGTGTGGAGAGGGCTGATAAAGAAAAGTTATTTATTAGTTCCCATAATAGAAGAACTAGAGGACACCAAATGAAATTAATGGGTAGCAGGTTTAAAACTAATAAAAGGAAGTTCTTCTTCACACAGCGTGTTGTCAACCTGTGGAACTCCTTGCCAGAGGAGGCTGTGAAGGCTAGGACTATAATAGAGTTTAAAGAGAAGCTGGATAAATTCATGGAGGTTAGGTCCATAAAAGGCTATTAGCCAGGGGATAAAATGGTGTCCTTGGCCTCTGGTTGTCAGAGGCTGGAGAGGGATGGCAGGAGACAAATCGCTTGATCATTGTCTTCGGTCCACCCTCTCTGGGGCACCTGGTGCTGGCCAGTCGGTAGACAGGATACTGGGCTAGATGGACCTTTGGTCTGACCCAGTACGTCCGTTCTTATGTTCTTATGATATGACACATTGACCCTGGACAGACAGTCGCTATGAGGCAGTGGTCACCAACCAGTAGATAGGGATATACTGGTAGATCTTGTATCCTCTGTCAGGTGATCATGACTGGTGTGGGCAAGAGGATATCAAGTGCCAGCACTTAAATGCCCCTCCCCCCACTGCTGTGGATGTCCTGCACTTTGCCTTGCAGCTGATACCACGCCTGGGAGTCTGCTGCTTTGTGTGCATGGCAGGGGAGGAAAAAGAGGGGTGCTGATGTCAGGGTTCAACATATACCATTCTGTATCCTTTCAACACAGGACCAGGGATGGAGTTTTCTTGCTGCTTTAGGTAGTGTTACAGGGCAAGGCCATGGGTGAGCTTGCCTTAGGCACACTCCACCACCATCTAGGAGTCACCAGCAGTGACAAAATGGAGCATACATCACTAACTCCTACCCCTGGCATGAACCCAGTCCTGTATCCAAGCCCTTATCATTGCTCTGAGCACCCATGCATCCAAATACCCTGCCAAAGCCTGCACCTAGAATACCACAGTAAATGCATGCTCCAAGAGCTGATCAGAGCCCTTCTCACACTCCAGATCCCTTAAGCAAAGACCAGAGCATGTGCACCCAACCGTCTGTCCCAGGCTGATGAAAGAGACTGAGGATGGGCAAGAGAGGGAGGATAGAGGGAGCAGGATCTGGGACTTGGAGAAGGGGTAAGAAGGAAGCGGGAAAAGGGTATTTATATATAAGGTACATATTGGATTGCACTTTCAAAATGTTGGAGCCCCCTGCTCTGAGTTCTCTGACCCATGTCCCCATTGACTACGGGAGGAATCACTAAAATTTCACTTGGCCATGTTGGCGAGGAGTCCTGTGGCACCTTATAGATGAACTGAAGATAGTGCCACAGGACTCCTCAACGATTCTTCATATTCAGACTAACACGGCTACCCCTCCGATACTTGCCCATGTTTGGTGATGAGGATCTGGGACGGAGTTTGGGTGCATGAGGGGTGCTTGCTAGGGGGAGTTTGGGGGACAGGTGTGGGATCTGCCATGGGTCAGGGGATTGCAGTACAGGAGAGGGTGTGGATGGGAGGGACTTTAGCATATCAGCATAGTACACAAGAGAAAGGAGATGCAGTGACTTCTGATAGAGAAACAAAGAGAAAACTATTAAATACTAAAAAAGTGAGAGGCAGAGTTTGAGACAGGAACTGTATGTAGAATATTTCACACTTGTACACATACAGAGGAATGGTGGTGTCTAAGCATTGACCGTCTAGGAATTGGGAGGCCTGTGCCTTTAAGAACTCAAGCCCAGGAGCCCGCCCCCTGCTCGGGGGCTGACAGGCAGCGTCCAGGGAAAATAAAGAAAAAAAAAGACTTTGCCCCTGGAAAACTGATATTTTCAAGGACATCAGGTGGCTTGTCCTGCTGGGTGACTGTTCCCACCTCTCCCCCTCCCTAAACGGGGGTTTTCTCCGTGCACAGGGTCTGGCAGTGTCCCCCAGCCCGGGGTTAACCAAGGCTACCACCCCCCACCCCCCCGATTTTTCAAATTTTGCCCCTCTTCTGCAGCTAAAAAAAGAAGATTGATGCCTCCAGCCGGTAAATTTCTGCCCCATGCTCAGAACCAGACACTACCCCCCCTGCAATTTGCTCCCCTTCATCATTTTAAACACCTCCGAAGAGGAGGAAGCAAATCTGAGGAGGCAGTGAGGGCAGAGAGTGGGCAGCGGCTACAGCGAGGGACACTGAGTTTGCTCAGTTCGGGTGCGCATGCTCAGTGCACCCAAAGTAGCAAATTCTGAGAAGTTAGTGTTTTGCTCGCTACACCGGCCGCGCTCCGGGGGACGTGGAGAGTCGCCGTGAGCGTCTGCTCTGTCCCGTCGGGCCCCGGAGGGGGCGATGTCGGAGCCGCCCCCGCCCGCAGGTCACAGGGCTCGGGGCTCGCCCGGCCGCCTGCCGCGCCATCGCTGCCGCCCGTCCCCGGCGTTGGGGGGCGCCGGGAGCCCGAGGAGCCGGCGCTTTGCCCCTGGGTCTGCCACGCTGGGCGATGGGCTGGGGGTTCCCCCCCTCTCGCGGCCCCCGGATACTTCCGGGAGTACAACCGGGCCAGCTGCCGCCTTGTGTCCGCGGGCAGGGCCGGTGCCTCCATCCCCCTCTCGGCGGGGGCCCCGGCAGGCCGGTGACCGGACTGAGCCTTCCAGGAGGGCGGCGAGAGATCCGGCGCCACGCCCCCGCCGTGCGGAGGAGACAGCCGGCCGCTCTGCCCCGGGACGGGCGCCGTGAACTCCCCCCGGGAATCCTGCACCCTCCGGGGCAGCCCCCATCTCTGCTGCACCTGCAGCTTGACCAGGTGGAGCTCCAGCCGCTTCCTGGTGTCTCTCCGCAGGAAGCGCAGCTCCCCGCGGCGGAGAACCACCTCGACCCGGGGCCTCCAGGCGCAGGGCGGGGGCCCCGGGGCCCGGCTGCCCCCCCGGGCCTTCCACGGGGCGTCGGGCCTCCCCCGCTCCTGCGTGGCCAGCAGGAGATCGGTCTCCATCTCTCCGGGCTCCGGGCCAGCTCTCCGGGCTGGGACGGGGGGAGGCGGCTTTGCCGGCGGCTCTGGGGCCGGGGGGGGCAGCCCCCATCGCGTGGCGAGCTGCATTCGCCTTCCGGGGGGGCTGAGAGGGGGGGCTGGGGCCCGCCCCCTCGCTGGGGATGCTGCCGCCCCGCCCTCCCCCGGCTCTCCAGGGGGCTGGGGCGGCCAGGCCAGGATGGGCTCTCCGGGAAAGGCGGCGCTTCTGTGCGACTCGCCCACCAGCCGCGGAAACGCCTTTCTTTGGATCTCCAGGCATTTCTGGGCCACGTGGCCCTGCAACTTGGCCGCCACCGTGGACACGCGCCTGGCCGGGCTGGGGTCAGGGGCTGGCACAGCCCTGGGGGCCTTTGGGGGCGGGGGCCCCGTGGGGCAGACACAGGGCTCCTGGCTCCCTTGGCCGCGTCGGGGTCTAGAGTCGGCTCTCGGGGGCGGGGGGAGCTGTGCTGGAAATCCACGGGTGGGCGGAGCTGGGAGTAAGTCCCACGGCTGCTCGGTGTCCCGCCCCCCCAGCACTGGCTGCCCCGGGGTGGGGGGTTGTGGTGCTGGAGGCAGGAGAGGCCTGGGGGGCTTCCGGGGGGCTGGGAAGTCCTGCTCTTGCTGGGTTCTCCCTGTGCGGGCAGGACGGTCCAGCTCCTCCCACGCAGGACGGTCCGGCTCCTCCCACGCAGCACGGCCCGGGCGGGGCACCCTGCTCGGGACGAACATCACCGCGGGGTGTCCCTCCGGCGGGGGCCCAGCGGGGCGGCTGGGGGCCACCTGGGCCAGCGACTCCGTGGACAGGGTGAGCGCTCCCGGCTGGCTCGCCAGGTGCTCGTGGCGGAGGCTGGAGTCGAAGGCAGGGGCCGACGGCTGGGCCCGACCCGCGGGCTGCTCCGGACGGTCTCGCCGGCTCGGGACACGAGGCCTGGGGAGAGGCGGGGGTGGGGTTGGACGCGAGGGGCCTTCCCAGCCCACGACAGACACGGTCTCCCCCGCGCGGCAGAGGGACAGCGACCAGCGCTGGGAGGCTTCGCGCAGGGCAATGCAGCTGGAACCGCAGGGGACGGAGGAGCTGGAGTCCCAGGAGGAAGAGGAGAGCGAGCTCCCGGCGAGCGTGCTCACGCTGGGCCTGCGGGAGAGAGCAGATGGGCAGAGGGGAGGCGGCGTGTGGGTGGAGGGGGCTCAGGGGGGTGGCGCCCCACACGCTGCCCCACGGCAATCAGCTGGGTAACAGCGCTGAGAGGGGAAGTGGCAGCACTGGGTCTATAACCTTCCCCGCAGGCACACGTACAGCCCCTAGCACACGGGCCTAGCGTGGCTGGGGGCCTCGCGCGATTCTAATAGAAAGATTGGCTAATAAAAAGTGTGTGTGTGTGTGTGTGTGTGAGAGACACACACACACACACACACACAACCTACTACTGCTACCAGTCAATGGAGTTTCTCCCTCGGGGGAGGTCTGTGCGATGGGCCTGAACGTCCTGGGTTCGACCCCAGCTGATGCGCCATGGCTGGGGTGTCATGGGATGTGCTGCTGTTCCTAGCAGCCCCTCTCTGTCACCAGCTCCCTGGCTTTCTCTGCCCAGCCTGCTCCTGCCCAGCTGGGCCGGCCTGCCATCCCTTCCCGGCGCTGGGCTCTTCCTCCAGAGGCAGCCTGTGGCGTGCCTAGCCCGCCCGGCCACCTCCCCTGCCAGTGCGGTGAGGCAGACACCCCCTCGGGCTGCCGCGCGGTCGGTTTCTGTCGCGGGGAGCAGGGGACGGCTCCAGACAGCCGCCTGCCGGGGACGTTGCTGTGCGGACGGGTTGGATCCGCTCCCAGCCCTCGCCTGTGTCTTTGCCTTGCACTGCGGATGGGCCCTCAGGGGTCCCTGGCCGGGGAAGCGAAAGCCTCTTAGGGGCTTTTCCCTGCTATCTTAGGATCCGGGAGTGTCTGGTTTTCCCTGCCCCCTCCCCTCTGCATTCGCTCCCCCACCGTCCCCCCAGCAGCCCTGAGTCTGGTGCCCCCCTGCATTGCCTTACGGTATCAGCACTTCCTCCAGGTGCCTGGCCACGTCCTGGATCCTCTCCTCCACGAGCCGGAGGCCGTGAGCCAGGGTGAGCGTCTCCAGCGGCACGTGGCAGCTGGGGACAGAGAGAGCAGAGCGCTGAGGGCAGGCCCGGCCGCAGACCCGCACTTATCCAGGGGCGGCTCTGAAAGTCTCCTGCCCCTTCCGCAGGGAGGTGGAGTCGAGCCTGGCTGGTGCTGGCGAGGGGGTGGCTGGACTGGGAGGTGAGCCCGGGCTAGTGCCGACAAGGTGAGCACGTACCCTGCTGGCAGCATGGCTCCTGTCCCTGCGACAGCAGAGTGTTAGCATCGAGGATAACGGCCTACTACCGCTACCAAGTAATGGAGCCACCTCTGCTTTCTGCTGCAGGGATGAGGGTCCCGGTTTGAAATGCTGCTGGGAAGGGGCGTTACGCAAAGCTGCCCTGTCCCCTCACCCTGAACAGTCTGCGGCCTCGCCCTGCCCACGGTGCCAGAAAGGCCTCTCCGCCGCACGCCCCTGTGTGCACGGGGCTGCTCCCACGAGGCATTTTCTCCCCCCTTGGCAAGGGAACATGGGCCAGTCCAGTCCACACAATCTACCCCCCTCTCATTGGCGGCATGGTGCGAGAGGATGGGAATGAACCACTGTGCGGTGCCTGGGGGGGGTTGGAGATGGCTCCTGGGAACGATTCCCGAGGAGATAACGGCTCTCCTGGCCCATCGGTCAGGGCGGAGAGGGGCTGGGTGGGGGGAAATGCAGGAGGCCAGTCCAGAGGAGGGGCCTGGCCCAGGCAGGGTTTTGGGGGGGCCTTGCTCACCATGTCCCTGGGGATTGACAGGCCTCCTCCAGCTGCTCCTCACTGCATCCAGAAGCTGCCAGAAGTGAGACATAGAGAGACACTGGGCGGCCTGGAGACCTGGCTCTCCCGAGCCCTGTGGTCCGGGGCGGCCTGTGACCAGAGCCCTGGCACCACTCCAGGCACGGAGGGACCAGACCCGCTCTGTGCGGCATGGGGCCCACGTCGGCCACCACAGCTGGGGGGTCGGGGACTTACCCTTCAGCGCCTGTCGGGGTCTGCGCCTCGTCCTCCTCGGCGGGGCCTGCCACACGCAGAGAGAAAGCAGCCGGGTCAGGAGCGAGGCAGTGAGGCTGGGCGGGCAGTGAGCCCTGCGCCAGGGGAGAGCCACGGGGCCCTGGGCAGTGGTCCCTAGTGGGAAGTGCTGCACCAGGGCCCAGCATGGCCGCCTGCAGCCGACACAGGGCACCCAGCACAACCGCACGGGCTGCCACGGACAATCCAGGGCCTGGAGAAGCTGCCACTGCGGGTGCCCGAGCCTGCGGCGTTTCTAAGCCTTGCAGGAGGGAGCCGGCAGAGAACCCTTCGGGCCAGTGGGGCTGGGGCGGGGCCAGGCCGGGCGAGTCCAGCTGGAAGGGGGCCTGTGACTCAGGTGTGAGGGCGCAGTTGGGGTCCCCCGATTCTGCACCCCCGGAGCAGCCAGAACAGTCTCCAGCAGCCAGCGGAACAGAGAGGGGGTTCTTGATTTTCCAGAATACAGCCCAGCACAGGCGTGAGGTGGCATTGGGGGGGGGGCTGGGATGCCCCAGACCCCTGAAGGCAGGTGCCTGGGGCCCTCGTCTCCAAGCCCCCTCCCTAGGCGGCTCCAGCATGTTTCCAGCTCCAGGCTAACTCTTCCTCCCCCCACGTACTTCCTTTGTGCCCCCCCCCGAACCAGTCAGGGCAGTGTCTGGCCCCCCTGCTGGGCCGTGCTCAGGGCCAGAGCCAGTAGGGGGCAGCCCAAGCCTAGCAACCAGCAAGATGCCCCCCAACATCACATGGGGCTGGAGAGAGGCGGCTGCAGCATAAGCACCGTGTGCGGGAAAAGGCTTTCTTTCTCCACTCTAGACCGACAAAGTGCTGAGTCGGCAAAACACGGCGGCCATTTTTATGCAAATTAGGCATGGGATATTTAAATCCCTGCCTCGTTTGCAGTGTCAACCTGCCTACTCTGCATCCCTCTGCCGGCAGTCTAGACACACCCGCAGGGATCAGTGACTGTCAGAAGACAGGGACTGAGGGGGGGATGGGGACGGGGACGGGGGGGATATGAGGGGGGAGAATGCAGCGAGGCAAACAGCAGGTCCCGGGGATCTGTCTGGAGCCAGGGCTGCCCACCAGACTCCGAATCCATCCAGCCGAGGGGGGCGCAGGGAAGCGGTTGAATGTGCAGCCCAGTCGGTTCCACCCAACGCTGAGTGCGCTCGGGGGTGACTCCGCGCTGGGCGGTACGGAAACGCGGTGTGTTCGGATGGGCCCCGTTCGCCACATCCTCTCTCCGGGGCTCGCTGTAGCACCGCCCTGCCCCCAGCACGAGTCACCCGCCGGCCGCCTCGGGTCACTATTCCATCTGCTGCAGCCTGAGATTTGCTGCCCAGCCATAGACACTAGTGAGCAGGCCGGTTATCTGACGTCAGCATCTGGCCCTGGAGCGGCCGCAGGAATCCTGCCCCAGCCCTGGCGTCTGGCACTAGGGCGGATGTCGATAACGGCAGAGGGCTCCGAGGAGCCGTACGACTGCCCGAAGGGACAGGAAACCTGCCTTCCAGGGCGAGACTCTAGGCGCTCGGTCTGCAGCTGAAAGAGGTCAAAGAGGTTCCGGGGAGGTCTGATTAAAAGTCTTTACACACCACAAGGGGACCGGAGAATTACAACTGGGCTGCTCAGCCCTGCAGAGCAAGGTCCAACATGGCCCAAGGGCCGGAAGCTGAAGCCAGACAAAGTGGACTAGAACCAAGGGGTTGATTTTTAACAGGCAGAGTAATTAACCATGGGAATCATTTACCAGGGGTCGCGGGGGATTCTCCATAGCAGGCCATTTTTAAAAGCAAGACTGGGCATGTCGATAATCGCCCTGCTCTGGGAATTATCTGGGGGAGTGTTTAGCGGGTGCCACGCCGGGGATCAGACTGGGAGTTCACCGGGGGCCCCTCTGTCCTTAGGATCAGAGAACCATAGAGCTGGAAGAGACCTCAGGAGGCATCGAGTCCAGCCCCCTGCCCCAGGCAGGACCAATCCAACTCAATCAACCCAGCCAGGGCTTGGTCCAGCCGAGACTTAAACACCTCTAGGGATGGAGACTCCACCACCTCCCTAGGGAACCCATCCCAGGGCTTCCCACCCGCCTAGTGAAATAGGACTCTGAAAAACGACACTTTCCAAAAGTCAGGGTTTGGCCAAACGTGTCATCTCAGCCAAAAATGAAATCAGGTTTATTTGTTGGGACCCATTTTCCATTAACCCTTTAAATTGCCTGGAACTATATTCCTGTCCTTGAATTCTTTACTGATAGAATCCCAGCCCAGCTTCTCCGGTATTTTTGACTACCAGGCCTATCAAAACCCGGGTCAATCGCTTGTCCTTGTTTGAATATTGACACAACTTTGGCCCTTTCTCAGTCTCCTGGAATTCCTTCTGGAACCCCAGATGTAGTAAAAATTCACCCCCCTGGGCCATGGACCGCCTGAGCCAGCTCTTTCAGGACTCTTGGGTGTCGACAATCCAGGCCTGCTGGTTTCAAAACCCTTCTGGCTGGTTCCTGCGTCCAGCCTCCCCACCTTCCCTCTTACCTCCGGTCTGGCGAGCCTCATCGCGGCGTAGAAGGCGAGAAACAGCAGCGCGAGTCTCAGGACCGGCAGGCAGGAGGCGGAGTTCAGATGGAGGAGGAGGGAACTCACGCCCCCCATCGCAGACAGAGCGTCAGAGACACGCTCAAGCCTGCAACAAGGAGCCAGGCTCCGTCTGATGCTCTGGCATCGGGCAGGCGCTGATGTCGCCTCTCGAGGTCAGAATGGGGCTGCCCCCCATCATCTCCCCCAGCCTGTGAGCTGTCACTGCTGTGATTGGCTCAGGAGAGGGGGCGGGGCAGCGCCCCAAGGGAGCTGAGCTGCTGAGCTCAGAGCAGGGCAGGAGAGAGGCTGTCGGGCTCTCAGGGAAACCCTGGGTCTCTATGGCCCTCGAGTCCCTGGGCAAAGGAACTTTCCCTGCTTGGGGGACTCACAGACCCTGTGACTCATGGCCTGGGGCGAGACGCAGCCCTGACCTGAGTCCCCTGGAGCTCTGAGGGAAGAGCAATGAGCCTGGCACTGCCAGCCCAGCAGTCCAGACCAGGAGCTCCCCCACCCCACCCCCAAATCATGCCATTGGCTTCAGAATGGGGGGAAAGAAAACGCATCTCGGCTCCAGGATGCTTCATGTGCCTGCTGGGGTCTGAGCCTGGAGGGGCTTTTGCAACTTCTCTTTGCAACCAACAGGGCCTGAGACTGGCTATAAAATAAAATAAAGCCGAGGTTCTCCCATATCACGGGATCGTAACAATCCTCATTCCTTATCTTACGCTTCCCAGCAGCAGTTTTTAACACATTTTACAAAGGAGGTCGGCAGCGTTGATGAGGGGAAACTGAGGCACCACGCAGGGCAGTGACTTGCTCAAGGCCGCCCATCAGGACAGTAGCAGAGCCAGGACCAGCACCTCAGAGCGTGGACCTCGGGGGACTATCAACTGGCCACGGCGCATGCAAGGCGAGAGGTCACAGTCACTACACTGCTGTGGGGCGGGGGGTGGGGAGGTATTTCAGGCTCTTCCCATGGCAGTGTGGAAGTTACACGCGTGGCCCTGTGACCTGAGAGGCTGCTGGCTCAGGGGTGTCATTATGAACATGAGTTCCTCGCGGGGGTGTATCTGAGTTCCTGTCAGGCCTCAGCACGAGTTACCTGCCCCATCTCCCCATGTCCCTGTGGGGAAGAGGACAAGCCCCTGACGGCCAGGCAGCGTGCTGACACACTGCGACGGTCAGGAAGCCTTTGACAAGGTCCCTCCCCAAAAGCTCTTGAGCAAAGGGAGCTGACCTGGGATAAGGGGACGGTTCTCTCCCGGGCTGGTCACCGGTTAGAAGACAGGAAACAAGGGGTAGGAAGAAATGGGCAGTTTTCAGAGTGGACAGAGGTAACTGGAGGGATCCCACAGGGGTCTGTGCTGGACCAACCCTATTCAAGCTGTTTATAAATGGTCTGGAGAAAGGGGTTAGCAGAGAGGTGGCAAAAGCTGTAGATGCTCTAAAACTGCCCGAGGTAGTTGAGTCCAAAGTAGACTGCAAAGAGCTACAAAGGACCTCACAGAACTGGGACCCAGAATGGCAGATGAAATTCCGTGTTGATAAATGCAAAGTAACGCACATTGGGGGGCAAAACTCCAAAGTACGTCTCAAAGGCTGGGGTCCACGTTAGCTGTGACCACGTGGGAGACAGATCTTGGAGTCACTGTGGAAAGCTCTTTGAATCTATCCACTCAATGTGCAGCAACAGCCGATAAAGCAGTGGTCCCCAATCATTTGAGGTTGCCGGGCACCAGGGGGCGTGGCCGTTCGCCCACCGGGCGCCAGAGGGCGGGGACACTTGCACGCCTGGGGGTGGGGCCCCCCCATAGCCGCGTGCCCAGGGGCAGGACCCCCCCATGTGCCATGTGCCTGGGGGCGGCGCCCCACCCCCAAGCACTGCGCACCCCCTCCAAGCACCGCACTCGCTCCCCCCCAAGTGCCGCACGCCCGGGGCCGCGCTCCCCCCCCAAGCACCGCGCGCCCAGAGCCTGGGCAGCCAATCCACGGTGCTCCTGGGGCCGGCTCCGGTACCATGCATGCACCACGTGCCTGGGGCGAGGCCAGCCCCGAGCACTTGGCGGGCGCACACAAATGCCCCCACGGACGCCATGGTGCCCGCGAGCACCGTGTTGGGGACCACTGCGATAAAGCAAACCACATGGGTATGTCTACACTAGTCCTCTAGTTCGAACTGGGGGGCTAGTGTAGGCATACCCCATGATGGGAATCATTAGGAAAGGGATAGGGAAGGAGACAGAGAAATCATATTGCCTAGATAAATGCATGGTACGCCCACATCTTGAATACTGCATACAGATGCAGTCGCACCAGATCAGAACAGATATATTGGCATTGGAAAAGGTTGAGAAAAGGATAATACAAATTATTAGGTTAGGGCCACGTTTCTCAAACTGTGGGTTCCAACCTGCCAGGCGGTCGCGATCAACTTAGAGGGGAGTCGCGGAATCACAACGTTTGAGAACCCCTGGGTTAGGGGTATGGAACACCTTCCGAATGAGGAGAGAGAAATAAGACAGACGTTTCTCAGCTTGGAAAAGAGATGCCTAAGGGGGGATAGGATAAAGGTCTATAAAATCATGACTGAGAAAGTAAACAAGGAAGTGTTCTTTGCTTCTTCTCGTACCATAAGAACTAGAGGTCACCAAATGAAATTAATAGGCAGCAAGTTTAAAATGAACTTCAGTCAGTGCCCAGTCAACCTGTGGAACTCCTTGCCAGAGGATGTTGTAAAGGCCAAATCTACCTGTGATGTCATAATGCTGCTCAGTTCTCCAGTCTTCCGTGGAGTCTGCATGGACAGGCAGGGCAGACGTCACACGGTGAGCTGGCCCAGCCGGAGCCCCTGTGTTCAGACAGAGAGGGGTTCTGGGGGGAGAGGAGTCAGGCAGCCGTCCAGCCTTTCCATCTCTAGGATGATTCTGTCACTTGCTCCAGGGGCAGCTCGCCGGATCCATGACCAGTGTCTGACAGGAAGCGTGGCCTCTTCCCAGTGATGGAGGGTTATTCCCCAGGCTTTCAGGGCACCCGTCTGTTTCTAGGTGTCTTTGCAGGTTCTGGGTTTGTACAGAAAAAAGGGCCCGAAAAATCAACGGAGGAGATCCAACATTTGAGAACAGGCCGGCCACTGCCGGGTTCTTCCCATGCACCGAGTAGCCCCCAGGCGTCACTGGCGAGCCGTGTGTGACGTGGGTTCCACCCAGGGCAGCCCTGTGGAGCTGTTAGTCTCTGCGATGTCACAGGCCTGCTCCGTTTTAGCGTTACAGGCGAACCTGGCGACCCCGCAGCCGTTGCCCTTGTTTCCCGTTGTGCGTGCGGCTCCTTTGCCCCTGGACGTCACTTTGGCCCCATCAGCGCAAGAGCATGAAGCATTCGGAGGGACGAGGCCTGGCTCGGGGAGGGCTTCCCAAACGCACTGCCCGATACCGTCAGCAGCGAGGCCGGGCAACGGGGCCCCAATGCAGGGGTCACGTTTGCTGCCTTCACGGCCTCCCTTGGCAAGCTCTACTGCCTGAGATGGGCCACACCCCCGCCCCTTTTCGGGGTGTCTGCAGCAGGGCCTGTCAGCCTGCCCCCTTCACAGCGTCAGCCGGGCCAGTGGGAGCTGCAGCAGAAATGCCCTTTGCCTGTTTCCCGTCGGTTCCCAGAACACCCTGGAGTTTGGGATCTTGCCCTGCAGGGAGCGTGAGCCGGGGGTAGGGGTAGGAATTCCTGCCCAACGAGCCGGACTCCTTGTTTGGAAAGTCGCCGGCCAGCCCGGCACCCTGCGAATCCCTGGGGAGTCGCTCAGGGGAAGAGCTAACTCCCTGGCCCTGAAACCCCCAGAGAGCCCCATGTTTGGGTGCTGATTGACCCCAGCAGACTCCAGAGATCCCCTCCCGATACGGGATTTCTTACCGGCCCAAGAGCCTGCTTTGGAAAGCTCCCTCCCCCGCTCCTGTGCTCTCCTTTTCCCTCCCCCAGGCCGGGTGGCTCACGGCCAGGCTGAATTCCCTCCCTGGTTTTCTTAGCAGCTTCCAGTTGTTCAGTGGTTTCCCCTTCGCCTTAATGCTCCCCCATTGTCTGTCCCCGGCTGTGCCCCGCTGGGTGCTTAGAGCCGTCTCCTCTCCTTGGGGGGTGGCCCCTGGCTGGCTGGTTGTGTCACCTCCCTGTAGCCCGGGGCCCAGTTGTCCACACACCAGCTCTCAAAGGGGGGGGGGGCGAACACCAGACTTTCTCCCCCCCCCGTTTCCCAAATCCCTCTCTGCAGTGACAAAGCCTTTCCCTCGCGCAGAGGCAGCCCCCCCCTCGCTGCTGCTGGGTTAGATCAGGCCCGTGTGTCGGGGGGCAGCAGAACCCGTCGGACCGGCCCGTGGAACGAGGCCTGGGGGTTCCCTGCTCATCGCCGTGGCAACCCCCGTCAGCGTCAGCCCAAGGTTGAAACTGACCGACTGACACAAGCGGATGCCGGGGGGGGGGGGGGGGGGGGCGGCCCAGGTGGCTGGATCTGACCCAGGCCTGCCCTGCTGGGGCCGCAGGCTCTCGGGGGGCCTGGCCACATGATCCAGGTGGGCACCGCTCAGCGCTCACTGCCCCGCTCGAGGAGGGGCCCAGCCTGCCCCCCTCCCCGGCCGGCTGCGGGAGGGGCACCGGACCCCCTGGGCCGTGTCAGAGAGCGGGAGGGAAGGCAGCCTCCAAGGGGACTCAGGCTTCCCCACAGGGTGCAAGCGCTGGGCTGCTCTGAGCCCTCCTCCCCTCGTGCCTGGGCACAGCCCTGCCCAGAGCCCTGTGGGACAGGGCCCCCCGGGGGACACTCCCAGGGGTCACAGCAGGGGAACGTTGGAGCCTTGCTCAGAATGGCCACAGAGGACTGGCGAGCCAGGGGCTCCCAGACGTGAGCCCATCTCTACCCAAGGGGGACATTCCCCTTCGCCGGGTAACCCCACTGCTGCCTACGCGAGGCAGCTCACCCCTTCCCCGGCAGCAGTGGGTGCTGGCCGGCTGTGTTCTCCGGAAGCCAGGCACTTGGGCAGTCCCCCAGGAGAGATTCAAGTGATGAGCAGAGTGCCCACAGCCGGCAGCAGGGGGTTCTCCAGGTGGTGCACATCTGCACATGCCTCGGTGCACAGAACAAACTTTATTCCGCACGTGTATGGAAAAATGAGAGGGAACATTGCTGGCCAGTGTCCCAGGCAGGATGCAGGCCGGCTGGACCCTAGGCTGGGCCTGTCTTGAGCATTTCTCCGTGGGCGGTGTGTTTGTGAGAACCCAGCACCTTGGACAGCAGCAGCCTGTGACCCGCACTGCGGGGACTCTCCTCTGGACAGCCGTGCACAGGGTGACTGAGCTGCAGCCGCAGGGCTGTGCTGGCTCAGGGCGTGTGTGGCCGGGAGGAGGGGGAGGGAAGGGCCAGGCGGGGCTGGGTGCGGCTGCACTGCGCTCTGTGCTCGGGGCTGCCAGTCCCGGCCTCGTGGGCTCCGTGGGCCCCAGCCCAGGCGTGAGCGTCCCCACGGCTTTGTGCACCTGTGTGCGATGGCCGGGTCACACGGCCGGGCCGGCGGGGCGGTGGGTATCACAGGCAGGGGGAGGCTCTGCCTTCCCAAACCGCCAGCCTGGCCCCCTAGACTCCGCCCCCAGAACCCGACTGTGGATGTACGGGGGGGGGGAGTGTTGCTGCCCCCAAGCGCCCCACCCCCGAGCTCCAGGACCGGGGAGGCTGGAGACGTGCACCACTCCACCTCCCCGTGGTGTGGGGGCGTGGCCGGCTCGGCTCCTGTGGGGGTGGGGTCTGGACAGAAGGGGCGGGGCTTGGGGTGGGCTGGGGGCAGGTTGGGGGGTTGCCTCCCCCAGCCCTGCCTTCCCCCAGCGCCCATGTGTGCGAGCACGTTCGTCCTGCACCGCACAGACCTGCCTCGGCTCGGCCTGCGTCCCACTGCTCCGGGCAGGGCGGGAAGGGATGCGGGCTCTGGCCATGGCAGGGTCCTGGGACCGGGGTCAGGACGCCCGCTGGCCTCAGTCTGGCTGATCCGGGTGTGATGGAAGGGGGGTTTGGGCTCCAACCTGGATCCGAGCCTGAGCCTCTCCCGCAGGGCAGACACCCCGAAGGGGCAGCCCAGGTCCCCTGGCGGAGGGGTCACACGGAGGGGGGTGGGGAGGCCTTTGGCCATGGGACAGATCAGCTGTAGGAGAGGTGGGCGGCGGCTGCTCCGATACCGACATCGGGGGCCACAGTCTTTGACCTACGAGGCGTGAGAGGAGCCGCAGGCTGCCCTGAACGTTGTGGGTCAGACCCGACCCCCCCACGGGCCAGTTCCTGCCCAGCTGGTCTCGCCACCTGGAAACGTCTCGCCGCCGGTGTTATGCTCACAAGGAGCACACAGGATCTTTTCAGGGGGATAAGACAACACGCCACATTTATTGATAATAGAACAAAGTAGCATATGCATTTACACACACACACACACACACACACACACACACACACACACACACACACACACACACACACACACACACACACACACCCTGCTGATGGAATAGTTACCCGTCTGTTGCTCTACCCAGTCTATTGGCCAGATAGGTCAGGTGCGACGTTCATGTCAGTCCGGATCTTAGCAAGACAGCACCGGAGGACCCATACAAGACACCCCATCCTTTATAGGACTTTCCCTCCATGCAAGTCTATGCACTTTGCCTTGTCAGACCTTAATCAGTCATTCAGCATCACAATCAATCTTCCTAGGACATGTGCTTATTGGGAAGACGTTGTTCTCACAGTCATCTGATCTCAGAGTGCCGATGACCCCTCGGGGGTGTTGTCTTTCCGGTGAAAGTTGTGGTTGGTTCCCTGTCAAGGGGTGCTTGCCTCTAGCTTCAGGGTTCGTCCGTCTGCCCAGTTAGTCTTTTGAGTTCTTTCACTAAGGCTACGTCGAGACTGCAAGCCTCTTTCGAAAGAGGCTTTTTCGACAGTATCTTTTGAAAAAGCCTCTTTCGAAAAAGAGCGTCTAGACGACAGCCAGTACTTTCGAAAGAGCAAGCCGCTTTTTCGAAAGAGAGCACCCAGGCAGTCTGGATGCTCTTCTGAAAAAGCACAGTTCGCATTACATAGCGCCTTTTTTCGAAAGAGCACTTTTGAAAAATGGTGTTATTCCTCGGAAAACGAGGTTTTCCATGATTGAAAAACTGCCACCTTCTTTCAATTTACTTTCGAAGGTGCGTGGCAGCGGTCTAGACGCAGGTAAAGATTTTTCGAAAAAGGGCACTTTTTTTGAAAAATCTCTGTAGTCTAGACACACCCTTAGTTGATCATTATTTGGTGCTTCTGAGTCCTCTGCCTCTCCTCTGACCATGTGAGCATGCCGTGGCCTTGACACTTATCTCTCCTAAAGCATTCTCTCTCTCATTCACACAAACAATACATTTACAGAATTGCAGCATGGAACAAAGGGGACTTCTAGTCACTTTCACAAAGTTACAAAGTCTTTCAACATTAAACTTCTCTCTATCTGCTACACGGCCTTACTAACCCTCACGTCACTCTGGCTGCGTCTAGACTGGCCAGTTTTTCCGGAAAATCAGATGCTTTTCCGGAAAAACTTGCCAGCTGTCTACACTGGCTGCTTGAATTTCCGCAAGAACACTGATGATCTCATGTAAGATCGTCAGTGATTTTCCAAAAATACTATGCTGCTCCCGTTCGGGCAAAAGTCTTTTTCCGAAAGACTTTTGCGCAAAAGGGCCAGTGTAGACAGCACTGTACTGTTTTCCGCAAAAAAGCCCCGATGACGAAAATGGCGATCGGGACTTTTTTGCGGAAAAGCGCGTCTAGATTGGCCACGAACGCTTTTCCACAAAAAGTGCTTTTCCGGAAAAGCGTCCTGCCAATCTAGACGCGCTTTTCCAAAAATGCTTTTAACGGAAAACTTTTCCGTTAAAAGCATTTCCGGAAAATCATGCCAGTCTAGACGTAGCCTCTGTGTTAGGCTATTCCATCCCTTCACTTTAACATGCTCACATCAGACAGAGCTGGAGCTAAGATCACAAAGCGGCCTGGCCTTGTGTGAGGCCTACATCTTGGATTTAAGTTGGATCCAATCCTTTTGCTACGACTGACTTATTAGTTACAAAATTCCATTCCAGTGCTACACGGGCTGGGCTCAGTCAATATTTAACCGGGGCTGGGAACGCCAGGGCCATCTTGTGCCGGTGTGAACCTGCCGGAGTGACCCAAGCGATGGGGATTCATGCCCTGGAGCGCGTCCGTCAGTGGGGCAGAGGGTTTTGCAGAGGCAGCAGGTGAGGGGGGGCGTGGGACCTGCCGAGGGACAGCTGCATGGGCTATTTGTCATCCATTAACAATCGAGTGCAAAGGTTTCTCTCCAGGTAGTGTGCGTGCGGATCTCCCGCCAGGCTCTGGGAGGTGAACAACGGCCCATCTCACCCTGAACAGGATCCTGGGAGAAGACCCTACACGGATGCTGTTGTTACCAAACCTCACCTATTAAAAACACAGAGAATTCAGGGCTTGATCCCCACTGCAGTGGGGTTAAAAGAAAACCCAGACTTGGGAAAGTATGTAAATCGCAGTTCAGACACTTGGGCATCCTTAACTCTGACTCCTGATAGACACATCATCCAAACACCCTTAACTCTGCCCACCTCATAGTGACACCAGCTGCCCACTTGTAACTTCACCCTTTCCACAATGGTGCCACCACCTTTAATTCAGACCCCTCTATGTAGCAGCACCACTGGACCACCCTTAACTCTGCCCCCTATAGCAGTGCTACCGACATCCTTCAGCTCTGCCCTCCATGTTGATGCCATCCAACCACCCTTAACTCTGCCCTCCCCAGAGTAGTGCCAGCCTCCCGCCTGCCCTTCACTCGTTCTCTCGCAGCTTTGTAGCTGGACTCTATTGGGATCTTTTACAGCCTGTGGTTTGGTCACTGGACGAAAAGACTAGATGGTCTCTGTGCTGTTACCTCTGCCAACCTCCCCTCTCGCCTCCCCAGGTAACGGCTGAAGGACGTGGGTGGGGGGATGGTACGTGGGGGAACATCCTCCCCACACTCTGTGGCCAGAGGGCCTGTTGCTCACCAGCCCTCACCGCGTTTAGCAGCCGCAAGTTCACGTCCGCGGATCCCAGGGGATCTGCTGCACGGCCCAGACCCCCCGGCGCTGAGTCTGCCGGGGGAGCGCTGGTGATCTGGGCAGGCGACGCCCTGGGCGATGGGTAACGGGATGATGGGTCACTGGCTGCACTTCGCCCTCGGCCTAGGGACTTGCCGGGGACACGATGTGCAGCCTCTGACGCCCTTGGGCCCGGACCCCCAAGGAATGCCCTGCCCCCGCCCCGGCCGCTCTTCTCCCAGGGCCCCAGCTGGGCACCTGGGGTCCGGCCTGGGCGTCTGCAGCTCACGGGGAAGCGAATTAACGAGCCAGCGGCCGCCCCCTCCCAGTACCCCCCCCCCGATGTTGCCACGGACGGTCCCGAATCGGGGGGGACACACGTGCTAGGAGCCCGGCTGGGGGGCAGCCGGGGGCAGGGTGCTGGGGGGGCAGCCGGGGGACAGGGTGCTGGGGGGGGCAGCTGGGGGCAGGGTGCTGGGGGGGCAGCGGGGGGCAGGGTGCTGGGGGGGGCAGCCGGGGGCAGGGTGCTGGGGGGCAGCCGGGGGGCAGGGTGCTGGGCTGGCTGGCACCGGAGAGCCAGCAACCGGGCACATCCGGCGGAGCTCAGCGCCCCGGGGGGAACACCCAGAGCGTGTCCCTTAACGAGCTGGGGGGCCCCCTGATCCCTGCCCCACCCCAGGGTCTGCCCCAGCCCAGCGCCCCCCCAGCCGTGTCCGGACAGCGCCAGGCTGGGGCTGGCTCCGCCGGACGTGCCCGGTTGCTGGCTCTCCGGTGCCAGCCAACCCAGCACCCTGCCCCCCGGCTGCCCCCCAGCACCCTGCCCCCGGCTGCCCCCCCAGCACCCTGCCCCCCGCTGCCCCCCCAGCACCCTGCCCCCGGCTGCCCCCCCCAGCACCCTGCCCCCCGCTGCCCCCCCAGCACCCTGCCCCCGGCTGCCCCCCAGCACCCTGCCCCCCGGCTGCCCCCCCAGCACCCTGCCCCCGGCTGCCCCCCAGCACCCTGCCCCCCGGCTGCCCCCCCAGCACCCTGCCCCCCGCTGCCCCCCCAGCACCCTGCCCCCGGCTGCCCCCCAGCACCCTGCCCCCCGGCTGCCCCCCCAGCACCCTGCCCCCAGGCTGCCCCCCCCCAGCACCCTGCCCCCGCCTGCCCCCCCCAGCACCCTGCCCCCCGGCTGCCCCCCCAGCACCCTGCCCCCGGCTGCCCCCCCAGCACCCTGCCCCCAGGCTGCCCCCCTTTGCTCCCAGGGTCAGGGCGCTCCGAGGGGCTCTGGCCGGGGGCAGGGACCGGGCAGGGCGGTTACTCATTAGCCCTGCTCGGCCTGGGGGCGGCCCCCTCCCAGGTGACTCGGCACCGCCCTGCTGCCCTCCCAGCCCGGCTGGCCCCCGCCCCGCCCCGCCGAGCAGCCAGGCGCCCGGGAGCGGAGCAGCGCCCGGCACCATGGTGAGGGGCGGCCGGACCCGGCAGCGCGGGGATGGGGGCACGTGCGGGAGGGATTCGATGGGGAAACCTCGGGGGGGGGCAAAATCTCCCCTAAGCCCCCCCCCCCCACTTCCTGCTGAGCAAACGGGCCCCGCCCGACACCGGCCTGGGGGACCGTCGGGTGGGGCGGGGGGGTCAGTGGCCTCAGGGCTCCGGTTTTAGGGTTCCCAGGTCCGGGGAGGGTCCTGCCCGATGAACCTGCCTGGCGCTGTTGGGGGGGGGGGGTCACTGCTCAGCACAGGGAGCAGCAAGGCGAGCCCAGCCCCTGTGCGCCCCACCCCCTAAGCTGGGGATCCCCACCCTGCACCCCCTAACCTGGGCCCCCCACTCCCCACCCCCTAACCTGGGGATCCCCACCCTGCACGCCCTAAACTGGGCCCCCCCACTCCCCACCCCCTAACCTGGGGATCCCCACCCTGCACCCCCTAACCTGGGCCCCCCACTCCCCACCCCCTAACCTGGGGATCCCCACCCTGCACCCCCTAACCTGGGCCCCCCCACTCCGCACCCCCATCCTGGGCCCCCCCCCACTTCCCATCTCAACCTGGGCCCCCCCAATCCTCACCTCCTAACCTGGGGCCCCCCACTCTGCACCCCCTAACCTGGGGATCCCCACCCCCTAACCTGGGCCCCCCACTCTGCACCCCCTAACCTGGGCCCCCCCACTCTGCACCCCTGCTGAAGGGACGGGTGAGAGAGGCCAGGGCCACGAGCCGGCTGTAGCTGCCCCCCCCCCAGCAGAGAGCAGACAGTGCAGTGATGGGTCCCACCCCCCAGCGCCGTAGCAAGGGGGGGCCGGAGTCCAGCCCAAGGGACGGGATGGGGAGTCGGTGCCGCAGGGCGGCTCCAGCGCCTGGGAGATGTTCGGGGGGGGGGGAGCTGGAGGAGACCAGGTGGGAGCTGTGAGGCCCCGGAGGGCCTGCAGCCAGGGCCCTGGGTGGGGAGGGGCCGAGCAGGGGGTGCCGGGGGGAGGGGCTCAGGGGGGGTCACCAGTGTCCTGGCCGTGTGGACGGGGCAGTCGGGGTTTCCAGCCCCCGCGCGGGAGCCGTGGCCCCACCCGGCCCTTTGCCGGCAGGAGTCGGGGTCCCTGGGCTGGGCGGGGCCCTGGACTCCTGCCCTGGGACGCTGGGCCTGGAGCCGCGGCTGAGGGGCTCAGGGCGGTGTCTGGAGGCAATAGCAGCCCCCCCGCCCCAATATGGACAGTGGGAATGGGGGGGGAGGGGCTGACCATGCCCTGACAATCCAAGTCTGCACGGGGAGCAGGGCCAGTCGGGGTAGAGGGGTGGGGGCTCTGCAGGGGGAGCAGGGCCAGTCGGGGTAGAGGGGTGGGGGCTCTGCAGGGGGAGCAGGGCCAGTCGGGGTAGAGGGGTGGGGGCTCTGCAGGGGGAACAGGGCCAGTCGGGGTGGAGGGGTGGGGGCTCTGCAGGGGGAGCAGGGCCAGTCGGGGTAGAGGGGTGGGGGCTCTGCAGGGGGAACAGGGCCAGTCGGGGTGGGGGGGTGGGGGCTCTGCAGGGGGAGCAGGGCCAGTCGGGGTGGAGGGGTGGGGGCTCTGCAGGGGGAACAGGGCCAGTCGGGGTAGAGGGGTGGGGGCTCTGCAGGGGGAGCAGGGCCAGTCGGGGTGGAGGGGTGGGGCTCTGCAGGGGGAGCAGGGCCAGTCGGGGTGGAGGGGTGGGGGCTCTGCAGGGGGAACAGGGCCAGTCGGGGTGGAGGGGTGGGGGCTCTGCAGGGGGAACAGGGCCAGTCGGGGTGGAGGGGTGGGGGCTCTGCAGGGGGAGCAGGGCCAGTCGGGGTGGAGGGGTGGGGGCTCTGCAGGGGGAGCAGGGCCAGTCGGGGTGGAGGGGTGGGGCTCTGCAGGGGGAGCAGGGCCAGTCGGGGTGGGGGGGTGGAGAGGTGGGGGCTCTGCAGGGGGAGCAGGGCCAGTCAGGGTGGGGGGGTGGAGGGTTGGGGGCTCTGCACCGGGAACAAGGAGCAGTCGGGGTAGAGGGGTGGGGGCTCTACACAGGGAGCAGGCAGTCAGGGGGTGGGCGGGGCTCTGCACGGGGAACAAGGAGCAGTCGGGGTGTCACGGGTCGGAGGGAAGCAGGGAGGGGTCTGTAGTGGGGGGGATGTCAGGGACAGAAGGGGCCTGGCTCCCTCAAGCAGCCCCTCCCCCAGCATCCCAGCCCTCGGAGGGCGATTCCAGGGGCTGCTCGTTGCTCCATGTCCCGTCGGCCCCTCTCCTCTCGCTTTGACCATTGGCTGTTGCTGCCAAGGGGGCAATGGCCCAGCCAGACTGCATCAGACCCACCGGCCAGGGTCCTCTCTCTGGCAGGGCCACCCCAGAGGCTTCAGGGAAAGGGGTAAGAACCCCCCCAGCAGGTGTCTATGGGATAATCTGCCTCCGCAGAGCTCACATCCTGGGCTCGTATTTAGAGACTGGCAAAAGTCCTGAAGAATGATGTCCAATAATTAATAGCCCTTCTAGAATTCTGCTGTTATTAATTATGCTCACTCTGCCTGTCTCTGTACCCATATCACTCTTCAGATCCTTTGCAATGTTGTTCATTTCTTTGCCTCAATAGCTTCCTGTGGCAGGGAGTTCCACAGGTTAAAACATGTTGTGAGGGGGAAAAATCTTTCCCTTTGTCAGCTTTCATCTGTTTCTCTCCTAGGTTCACGGCCAGGAAGGGGTCAAATTCCAGAACTGGGCTCAGACGTATGGCTCCTCCCCCGAACTGTACTTCCAGCCGACATCGGTGGAGGAGATCAGAGAGGTAAGGAGGAGGCCCCCCCTCCGCCCAGCAATGCCACACTCCCCGCTTTGTGTGTCTGTGTGTACAGATCCCTGCCAGAGGGACGTTTCCACCTTGTGCATCTGACGAAGTGGGCTCCAGCCCTCGGAAGCTTCTGCCCGAATATGTTTTTGGGTCCGTGAGGTGCCGCTGGACCCCGCATTGTCCTGAGCAAAAAGCAGCAGGGGAGGGGGAGGGGGAGGAGAATCTGCCTCTGCGAAGCAAAACGGCCTTTTTAGACTCGGGGTGACATTCTGGGGGTCGCCGCAGGAGGCCTGGGCCCCCTGCAATCCAGTGAAGCCCTGATGTAAGGGTGCCTAGACCTCCCGTGGCCGTCTGCAGGCAGTGGATTTCCCCCGGGGTGCAGGGTGCATACACCAGTTAGTGCCCCTTTGAGGCAGCTAGGTTGGATTTTGCTGGGTGCGGCGCGTTGGCCACTGCCCGGTGCATTCCCGCGCGCCGAGCCCTGCGCAGACACACGACTCCGCACAACGAGCCGGGGATCCTGTGGGCTTGCAGGGCTCCGCACGGGCGCTGTTGTGACGCTCTGCGCCTTCTAGTGTCCTGGAGAGCACAGCCGTGTTACCGCACGCACCCCCCATGTGTGAGTCTCATCTGGCTCAAATGGGCTCCTGGCTGCTTTGGGGTGCAAGTGTCCTGGGTTCGAGTCCCGTGGGTGGCTGGTTCTCTCGGGGTTCTCGGCGCCCTTGCAAGGGAGACAGCTTGCAGGGTGATGTCTTTGCAGATTTTGGATCTGGCCCGGCAGCGGAGCAAGAGGGTGAAGGTGGTTGGGGGGGGCCATTCCCCTTCCGACATTGCCTGCACGGATGACTTCATGCTTCACCTGGGGAAGATGAACAAGATCCTCAAGGTACGGTGGGTCCCTGCTTTGCCAGGCGATGGGCTGTCTCCAGAGCGTCACAGGGCGGGGACACGTTGGGGTCAATGAATGAACATGAGAACGGCCGTACTGGGTCAGACCAAAGGTCCATCTAGCCCAGTGTCCTGTCTGCCGACAGTGGCCAGCACCAGGTGCCCCAGAGAGGGTGGACCGAAGACAATGATCAAGCGATTTGTTTCCTGCCATCCATCTCCAGCCTCTGACAAACAGAGGCCAAGGACACCATTTTATCCCCTGGCTAATAGCCTTTTATGGACCTAACCTCCATGAAATTATCTAGCTTCTCTTTAAACTCTATTATAGTCCTAGCCTTCACAGCCTCCTCTGGCAAGGAGTTCCACAGGTTGACTACACGCTGTGTGAAGAAGAACTTTCTTTTATTAGTTTTAAACCTGCTACCCATTAATTTCATTTGGTGTCCTCTAGTTCTTCTATTTAGGGAACTAATAAATAACTTTTCTTTATCAGCCCTCTCCACACCACTCATGATTTTATAGACCTCTATCATATCCCCCCTCAGTCTCCTCTTTTCTAAACTGAAAAGTCCCAGTCTCTTTAACTTCTCCTCATATGGGACCCGTTCCAAACCCCTAATCATTTTAGTTGCCCTTTTCTGAACCCTTTCCAAGGCCAAAATATCTTTTTTGAGGTGAGGAGACCACATCTGTACACAGTATTCCAGATGTGGGCGTACCATAGTTGTATACAGGGGCAGGAAGATATTCTGCAAGTCATATGTGTCATAGTAGTAACGACAACAGTTAAAGTGCATCAAAAAAGGGAGGGGAAACCACAGACAAAAAATTGAAATTTTATCTCATTTGAAATGTCGGGGAAACCCCCAAATTTTGAAATGGGCCAAAATCAAGAACTTTCAGCCAACCGTCCAGCAGGCGAAAAACCCAAGGTGCCGGGGGAAATCGGCAAACGTATCCTAAACAACGGGCCTCGTTTTAAAAAGTTCCGTTACATTCGAAACGTTGCGACCCGCTGGACGTGACAATACACTGGTGGTGCGCTCATCTGTGCCGGGCGGTGACACAGACCCCGGAATCCGCGCGAAACCGCTGCCCCTCCCCCCAGAGCAACAAAGAACTTGTGCCCGGCAGGAGTCGGGCTGCAGACGTGGGGAAAAGAGAGGTGGGCCTCTGAGCCCCGCCCACAAATCAAGCTCCGCCCACTCCGCATACCAATCACAGGCGCTGTGGCGCTCTTCCAGCTTATCCTTCTTTCCTGCTTGCCCTGCATGGAGTGACATCATTTGTGCATCGTCCAATCAGAAGCCAGGATCTGAGATGTTCCTGGAGCGACATTTCTCAGACAAAATAATTAGGGATGGCGCTTTCCTGAGCTCTGGCTGCCCCCCACACAGTGCTCACGCAGGGGCCAGAACGAGGGGCTGCTCACACCGGACGGGGGATCGTAATACAGCCCTAGTCCCCCTTTCTTCCCTGCTTTGATCAGCCACAGAAGGGATACCAATGCCAATATTGACATGGTCATTGGTAGGGTTCAGAGTTAACACACAGTTGAGATTAGCGGGCGGTTCACTCTCTTGAGTGACGCTTGCGGCCTGTCGGCAGCCTGGCTCAGTCCAGGACCGATCCTCGCTGCAGTTCAGCATTTAAAGTGTGTTAGGAGCCAGACAGGCAGGCAGCCGGGTTCAGTCCTGGCTTGCGCCGGGTCCAGGAGCTCAGACTCTCCCGGACAGAGGCTGCTTCCACCCTGCGCTGCTGCCTCTGCATCAGGGCAACAGACAGCTGGTCCGTGAGGGGAGGTTTTTAAACTGTCTCCCCCCGCAGACCAGCTCCCGCCTGGCACCCCATGCTGCTGCCTCTGATCCAGGGAGTGGCAGTGGGGCCGGAGCGCGCTGGCTGCCAGCCCGCCCATCCCAGGGACTATAGAACAGTCGACTAACCAATACGAATTCATGTGGTTACTCGACTAGTCAATTCACCGAGATTCCGCATCCCTAACAAGGGCTCCACGTCCTCCTTCTGGAGAGATCAGGGGAGCTGATTTTATCCCGGCCTGCTGTCCAGAAGCAGAGCTGCCGGGCGCCGAAGACCAAACCCGCCGGGGAGACGGGAAATCTGACCCAACAGCCAGTCGTCTCGGGAGTCTGGCTCCAGCCCTGGTTCCTTGTCCTGTGGGGCGGTCCCACGACTGGGGGGCCCCTCCCCCTCCCTTCACAGAGCTGGGGGAGCCTTAGAGCAAGTAGCCCCCCGGCCCGCCCATCCCTCCCCAGACACGGCGCATCGGGAGCCAGGACGGCTACGGAGACAGGGGCTTTCGCCGCCCGGCTCTGCACGGCCGCCCGGCCCGGGGGCTTCTCGGTGTGAGCTGCTCCAGGGCTGGGCCAGGCAGCAGGGGTCTCTCCCGGCCCGGATCCCAGCGCTCACAGCTCGTCTCTTGCAGGTGGACGAGGAGAAGAGGCGAGTGACGGTGGAAGCGGGGATCCTGCTCTCCGATCTCAACGTGGAGCTGAGCAAGCACGGGCTGGCCCTGCCCAAGTGAGTGAGTCTTGGGCTGGCTGTGTGACCCGCGCCAGACGCCCTCATGAGCCTCGGGCCCTTCCATGCCCCAGCCAGGATCTAGGCCGGGAGATCTACCGGGCTGAGCTAACCTGGCGTAAAGGCACCTCTGCTCTGGGGTACGAGTGTCCACACACCGTAGTGTTAGAGCGGAGGGGTCACTGCGGCAGGAAACGATCCGTTCCGGGGGGCTCCAGGCCAGTGTAGGCGCACGGGGGTGGGGCGCTGTGACGGCGCGTTGGGGGTCCCCCGTCTCCTGCACCCCGAAATGGCACAAACAGACTCCACCAGCCAGTAGAATTGAGGGTGGTTTATTGCTCCTCCAGGATACAGCATAGCACAGATGTAATCTGGTTACAGGAACTGGGGCTAAGAGGCCTCAGTGCCCCCCTTGAGATAGGGGAGTCCCAGCCCCCCTCCCCAGCTCCTTCTCCCCTGCTTTCCAGCCAGGAACTAACTCCCTCTCCTCCAGCCCTGCCCCCCAGCCAGGGCAGCATCCACCTCCCTTTGTTCCTCTCCATGGGGGTCAGCTGGCCAAACCAGTTGGGATACCCTCTGCATAGTGACTCATCGCTTGTCTGCTCGGTGGTGCTACAGACAGCAGCCAGAGAGTTAGCAGGTTACCCCCACTACGTCACAGGCGCATTCCCCATCTCCCGCCGCACGGCCGGGCCATTCCCGGTCGGCACGCGCCTGCGCTTGGGGAAGAGGAACCGAGTCCCCGGCTCCGTCCCTTCGCTCTCGGGCGGGCCCAGGGAGGTCAGGCCCCAGCGTGCCCGGCGCCGTGGAGCCGCCGTGAGCGACGGTCCCTTCCCGCAGACCGGGCGCCGCTCTCGCGGCAGGGCAGGGACGGTGTCGTGGTACTTAGCCCTGCGGCGCTGCACACGGCGACCTACCCAGGCCCCGGCTCCAGGGGGCAGATTTGGGCTGCGGCTGGATTTCGAGCCAGCGCTTCCCCAGCGCGTGGGAAAAGCAACGCGGGAGGGCGGACTGGCCAGTTGCAAACCGCTTCCAGCCGCTTTCCTGGCTCCGAATTCCCACCCCGGCGAGCACCTCCCCAGGGCCGGGACGTCCGCGGGGCACCGGTGGCAGCCAGCAGCCCAGGCGGTCGGTGTGCTGGGCTGCGGGTCGGTTCCCCCTGCGCTGTCCCAGCTGGCTCAGCCACGGAGGCAGCTCCCCGTCAGCAGGGCTGCGAGCAGGGGATGGGGGAGGCTTGCAGGGAAGGCGGCCTGGAGCAGGGTCCCGTTGCAGCCTGTGTGCTGTGACCGTTCCCCTCCGTGCCCAGAAGCAGGCAGGGCTCAGCCTGCCCCCTGCACGTCTCGCTTGCCTGGCGCCGGGTCCGTGCCGGGGGCTGGGGGACGGGTGGGGCGATCCCTGAGATCAGCGTCAGGCCCTGGGCGAGCAGCACAGGGGCCGTCTGGAATCGGAGTGTCCGGCCCACGTCTGGTCCCCGCCCGGCAGCCTGTGATCTCAGCGGGGACTGAGGTGCAGCCGCGGGCGCCTTACGCTGGCTTGGCAGGCCCTGGTCTGGGGCAGCTGGCCATTAGCGGCCCTCGGACGTCAGGTTAATTAATATCGACTCGAGACGCACCCGGGCACCGCCCCCCCGAGCCCTGCCCCGTGACGGGTCTTTGTGTGTCTGCAGCTTGGGAGCCGTTTCGGAAGTGGCGGCCGCGGGGGTCATCGGCACGGGGACGCACAACACGGGCATCAAACACGGCATCCTGCCCACCCAGGTGAGGCCGGTGCTGGCGGAACAGGGCTGGTGGGGACCAGGGACTGGGCTGGGAGGGACATTGCCAGGACGGGCTGGTGGGAAACGAGCCCAAACCCCTGCACCCCCAGTGCAACCCAGTCCTGTGTCCTAGGTCACAATCGCCTCCTTCGCCCAAACTCCCTCCCAGATCCCCCACCTGCTCCTGCACCCCGATCCCTCACCCCAAGCTCCCTTCTGCACCCAAACTCTGCCCAGATCCCCCACCTGCTCCTGCACCCTGATCCCTCACCCCAAGCTCCCTTCTGCACTCAAACGCCACCCAGACCCCCCACCTGCTCCTGCACCCCCATCCCTCACCCCAAGCTCCCTTCTGCACCCAAACTCCCGCCCAGACCCCCCACCTGCTCCTGCACCCCCATCCCTCACCCCAAGCTCCCTTCTGCACCCAAACTCCACCCAGATCCCCCACCTGCTCCTGCACCCCGATCCCTCACCCCAAGCTCCCTTCTGCACCCAAACTCTGCCCAGATCCCCCACCTGCTCCTGCACCCTGATCCCTCACCCCAAGCTCCCTTCTGCACTCAAACGCCACCCAGACCCCCCACCTGCTCCTGCACCCCCATCCCTCACCCCAAGCTCCCTTCTGCACCCAAACTCCCGCCCAGACCCCCACCTGCTCCTGCACCCCCATCCCTCACCCCAAGCTCCCTTCTGCACCCAAATGCCACCCAGACCCCCCACCTGCTCCTGCACCCTGATCCCTCACCCCAAGCTCCCTTCTGCACCCAAACTCCCACCCAGACCCCCCCACCTGCTCCTGTACCCCGATCCCTCACCCCAAGCTCCCTTCTGCACCCAAACTCCCACCCAGGCCCCCCACCTGCTCCTGCACCCCGATCCCTCACCCCAAGCTCCCTTCTGCACCCAAACTCCCACCCAGACCCCCCACCTGCTCCTGCACCCCAATCTCTCACCCCAACCTCCCTTCTGCACCCAAACGCCGCCCAGACCCCCACCTGCTCCTGCACCCTGATCCCTCACCTCAAGTTCCCTTCTGGGCCCAAACCCCCACCCAGACCCCCCCACTTGGCAGGGGCCCAGGGGCTGGAAAGGGCGCAGAGCCCCTGCCCTGCGGGGGTGGGGATGCTGCGCTCAGCCTCCGGGCAGTGGCGCATCCTCGTCTCCCCGACAGGTGGTGGCGCTGACTCTGCTGACGGCGTCTGGGCAGATCCTGGAGTGCTCCGAGTCCGCCAGCCCCCGAATCTTCCAGGCTGCCCGGCTGCACCTGGGCTGCCTGGGCGTGGTCCTGAGCGTCACCTTCCAGTGCGTGCCCGAGTTCTGCCTGGTGGAGACCAGCTTCCCCTCCACCCTGCAGGAGGTACCGTAATGCCCAGAGTAGAGGCGGCAATGCAAAACGAGAGGCCCCTCTCTGACACTGGTGCCGTGCGGGCGGGATGGGCTGCTCTGGCCGGGGCGGGGGGGGGGGTGCGATGGCAGCCGGGAGATGCCCCCACGTGCCCTGCGCCCCTCGCGTGCAGTTTGGACGCGGCCCAGGGGAGAACAAATGGGTCGCTGGAGGAGACTGGCACAGGCCGACCCAGTGACCGACGGGGACTCGCCGTTCTGCGCTGGCTTTGAACCCAGCCTCCCTCGGAGCCCGGCCGCGCTGGCCGCGAGCTGCCGCGAGTCCCCCTGGCCGGTCTCAGGCCTCGGCGCCGTCACTAGCCCGGAGCCGCGCTAGGAGGCTGTGGCCGCAGCTCTGATCTTCGAAGCCGTTTCCCGGGCTTGGTTCTTTTACGGATTTCATGGGAACGTTTCACACAGTCCTGCTGGGACCTGCCTGGGCAGGGGGAGTTCAGCCTCCAAGCCCCGATCCGGCCTGCAGCCCCCCCCGCCCGACTCCCTGCGTGACCCGAACCCAGCGCTTCCCGTGGGGATGGACCATCCCCCTCCCGGGGGTGTCTGGCTGGATTGTTGAGTATTCTAAAGGCGGGGGAGGGGACCATTTGCACAGCTGCCGTGGGGGGGGGGGGTCCCATGGCTCCCCCCGCCCATTCACAGCGCTTGGTCTCTCCCACCCAGGTGCTGGACAACCTGGACAGCCACCTGCAGCGGTCGGAATATTTCCGCTTCCTGTGGTTCCCCCACAGCGAGAACGTCAGCGTCATCTATCAGGACCACACCGACAAGGTACCGCCCGCCCCACCCCCACCCCAGCCCCCCCCCTCCCCGAGCCAGGGGGACCTGCCCCGGCAGCAACGAGGGACCAGCCCGGCACCGGCCGAGACGCAGAGCCAGAGCCCAGCGCCGAGGAAACCGCCCCGCCGGGGGCTGGACATGCCACGGGGAGGGTCAGGCGCAGGACGTCCTGCGATCGCCTCTCCCAGGCCCAGGATCCCCTCTCCCTGGGCAGGGCCCTGCCTGGCCGGCGCTGGGGTTGGGGGAAATGGGGCTGCTGAGCCGGTGGCGTTCAAGTCCTAGAATCCTAGAACCCCAGGGCGGGCGGAGACCTCAGGAGGCACCGAGTCCAGCCCCCTGCCCAAAGCAGGACCAGCCCAACTCCATCATCCCACCAGGGCTCTGTCCAGCCGGGACTGAAACACCTCTAGGGATGGAGATTCCACCCCTCCCTAGGGAACCCAGCCCAGGGCTTCCCCACCCGCCTAGGGAAATGGTTTGTCCTAATCTCCAACCTGGACCTCCCCCCCTGCAACGTGAGCCCATCGCTCCTTGTTCTGCCACCTGCCCCCACTGAGACCAGCCTCTCTCCAGCCTCTTTGGACCCCCCTGCAGGGAGTTGCAGGCTGCTCTCAAATCCCCCCTCACTCTTCTCTTCTGCAGACTAAACAAACCCAAATCCCTCAGCCTCCCCTCATAGGCCATGTGCTCCAGCCCTGAATCATTTTGGTCATTCTCCGCTGGACCCTCTCCAGTTAATCGACATCCTTTCTGTAGTGGGGGGCCCAGAATTGGACACAACACTCCAGATCTGGCCTCCCCAGAGCTGAGTAAAGGGGAACAATCACTTCCCTAGATCTGCTGACAGTGCTCTTCCTAATGCACCCTAATATGTCGTTAGCCTTCTTGGCTAGAGGGCGCCCTGTTGACTCATCTCCAGCTTCTCATCCACTGTAACCCCCAGGTCCTCTTCTGCCAAACTGCTACTTAGCCAGTCGGTCCCCAGCCTGTAACTGTGCTTGGGATTCTTCCGTCCCAAGGGCAGGACTCTGCCCTTGTCCTTGTTGAACCTCATCAGATTTCTTGTGGCCCAATCCTCCCATTTGTCTAGGTCACTCTGGACCCTATCTCTGCCCTCCGGGGCATCTACCTCTCCCCCTAGCTTAATGGCACCAGCAAACTTGCTGAGCGTGCAACCCATCCCCTCATCCAGGTCATTCATAAAGATGTTGAGCAAAACCGTCCCTAGAACTGATCCTTGGAGCACTTCACTTGAAACCCACCGCCAGCCTGACACGGAGCCGGCGATCACTACCCGTTGGGCCCGACAGTCCAGCCAGCGTTCTGTCCACGTCACGGTGCATGTATCCAATCCAGACTTCCTCAACTTGCTGGCAAGAGGATTGTGGGAGACCGTATCAGAAGCTTTGCTAAACTCAAGGTTTATCACATCCCCCGACTTGCCCACGTCCACAGAGCCAGTTACCGCATCAGAGAAGCTAATCCGATTGGTCAGGCAGGACTTGCCCTTGGTGAATCCATGTTGACTATTCTCGGTCACCTTCCCCTCTTCCAAGTGCTTCAAAATGGATTCCTTGAGGATCCCCTCCAGGATTTTTCCGGGGACTGAGGTTAGGCCGGCTGGTCTGTAGTTCCCTGGATCGTCCTTCTTCCCTTTTTAAAGATGGGCCCTACATTCGCCTTCTTCCAGTCATCCGGGATCTCTCCCGATCTCCACAAGTTTTCAAAGATAATGGCCAAAGGCTCCGCAATGACATTTGCCAAGTCCCTGAGCCCCTCGGGTGCATTAGATCTGGCCCCGTGGATTTGTGTATGTCTGGCTGTTCTAAATAGTTCTTCACCTGTTCTTTCTCCACCGAGGGCTGCCCACCTCCTTCCCACACCGTGTTGCCTAGTGCATTTGTCTGGGAGCTGACCTTGTCTGTGAAGACAGAGGCAAAGAAAGCATTGAGTACTTCAGCTTTTCCCACATCATCTGTCCCTAGGTTACCTCCCTCAGCCAGTAAGGGCCCCGCAGCCTCCCTCATCGCCCTCTTCTTGCTAACATGCCTGTAGAAACCTTTCTTCTTCCCCTTCACATCCCTTGCCAGCTGCAATTCCAATTGCGCGTTCACCCTCCTGATAACCCCCCGGCATTCTCGAGAATATATTTATACTCCTCCCTCGTCATCCATCCAAGTTTCCACTTCTTGTAAGCTCCCTTTTTGTGTTTAAGCTCGGCAAGGATTTCGCCGGTAAGTCAATCTGGTCGCCTGACACATTTGCTTTTCTTACTGCACGTTGGGATGGTTCGTTCCTGTGCCTTCTATAAGGCTTCTTTAAAATGCAGCCAGCTGTCCCGGACTCCTTTCCCCGTCATGTTAGCATCCCAAGGGATCCAGCCCATCTGTTCTCTGCTTTTCTGAAATCCAGGGTGTGTATTTTGCTGCTCTCCTTTCTTCCTTTGGTCAGGATCCTGAACTCGACCATCTCATGATCCCTGCTGCCCAGGTTGTCACCCACCTCTACTTCCCCTCCTAGTTCCTCCCTGTTTGTGAGCAGCAGGTCAAGCTGCGCACGGCTCCTGGTCGGTTCGCTCAGCACTGGTACCAAGTATCCCCAACGTTCTCCCAAAACTTCCTGGATTGTCTGTGTCCTGCTGCATTGGTCTCCCAGCAGATGTCAGGGTGATTGAAGTCCCCCATGGGAACCAGGGCCTGCGATCTGGAGGCTTCTCTTAGTTGTCTGAAGAAAACCTCGTCAACCTCCTCCACCTGATCTGCTCTACAGCAGACACCAACAACATCACCCCTGTTGCTCCCGCCGCTAAGCTTGACCCAAAGACTTTCAACAGGCTTTTCTCCCTGGCTGTGTCTAGACTGGCCAGTTTTTCCGGAAAATCAGCCGCTTTTCTGAAAAAACTTGCCAGCTGTCTACACTGGCTGCTTGAATTTGCGCAAGAACGCTGACGTCCTACTGTAAGAAATCAGGGCTTCGTGCGGAAATGCTATGCTGCTCCCGTTTGGGCAAAAGTCCCTTTTGCGCAAAACTTTTGCGCAAAAGGGCCAGTGTAGACAGCTGAGATTTGTTTTGCACAAAAAAGCCCCGATCGCGAAAATGGCGATCGGGGCTTTTTTGCGTAAAAACGCGTCTAGATTGGCCACAGACGTTTTTCCACAAAAAGTGCTTTTCTGGAAAAGCGTCCTGCCAATCTAGACGCTCTGTTCCGAAAACTTTTCCGTTAAAAGCATTTCCGGAAAATCAAGCCAGTCTAGACGTAGCCCCTGTGTATCCTGGAGCGCTGAGCAATCCGTCCGCCTGTCCTTCCTGAGCAGTCTACACCCTTCCCGGGCCGTGCTCCCGTCACGTGAGTCGTCCCACCAAGTCTCCGTTATTCCAGTCACGCCGTAGATCTCCGAATGGGCCAGGACTTCCAGTTCTTCCTGCTTGGTCCCAGGCTCCTTGCGTTCGTGTACAGACCCTTCGCTGACTTGCTGATTGTCCGACCTTCTCCATACGGATCGGGGCCCTCCTCCACCGCACCTTCCTCCCGGTGTTTCTTCCCCGCTTACCTCTGGGCGTAGGTCACTGTCCCCCCGTAGGGGGCGCTGTGCAGCCGGGGGTGCTCTCTTACAGCTGGGCGGGGTGAGTGGACCCCACCTCCCTCGAGGCCTTTCACAAGGGCAGGCCCCCAGCTCCTGGCCAGGTCTGAGCCGTGCGGTTCTGCTCTGCCCACCTCATTCCCCAGCGTCCGTCTGACGCTTCCTGCCGTCCGCGGGAATGTCCTGGAGCGACAGACAAAGGGGGCCCGGGTCTGCCCCCGCCTGGGGAACCTCTGACCAGAGCGTTCGCCTCCTGCCTTGCAGCCTCCATCCTCCTCCACCAGCTGGTTCTGGGACTACGCCGTCGGGTACTATCTGCTGGAGTTCCTGCTTTGGCTCAGGTAGGGCTGGGTTCTGGGGGCGTTTTCGCCTGGCGCCGTGTGGCGGGCGTGGCCGGGAAGGAGCCCACGTGGGGCTACGGCCACCAGCACGGCCCGGCTGCCGGGGCTTTGCGTGGGGTTGTGTGTTCCCCGCGTCTCCAGAATAAATCCAGCCCTGGGAGGAGAGGCGACCCGCTGGCCGACCTCAGTTAGGTCAGGGCAGCGGGGCTGGAGTGGCAGGAACTTGCCTTGGGATCGGGAACAGCCTGGGCTGTCGTGCTGGCTCTGCTGCTGACCTCAGAAATCGCCCCCTCTCTGTGCCTCAGTTTCCCCATCGGTGCTATCGCAGCCGTTACCCCATTGCAGAGATGGGGAAACCGAGGCACGGAGGGTGGTGAGGGTCGCTGATGTTTCCCAAGCACCTTGAGGCTCTAACGCATCCAGTACATGCTCGGGACTGTTAGCAGCTAGCCACCCTGCCCCTGTCAATAGCCAGGAATCAGCCATGCTCGGTGTACGCTGGGGGTCCGAGCAGTCGTCCATAGGGCACTGGCTGGCTGGGCCGTGGGGCTGGCTCCTTCTGCCCGGCTGCTCAGTCGCTTCTTTGCGCGGCTCAGTCCCGGGCTGTCCCATGACCGACTGGAGGGGGACGCGGGGCGGGCGACTGGGAGCCGCACGCTCCCTGCGAAGATGTGCCCCCCGCTAGGGAGAGGTGGGCGCACCCCTGGGTGAAACGTGGAACATGATCTAAAATCCCCCCCGGCATAAGAAACGCTCCGGGGCCCTTGTCAGAGCTGGGGACCTGCCCTTCCCTCCTTGCCACAGCCCGGCGCTTCCGTTCCTGGAGGTGCACAGAGCCCTGGGGCTAGTGTGTTACAACAAAACCACCCCGCTCTGTGTGTCAGAGACTCACTACTGCGGAGGGCGATTCCCCCTCTGCTCAGGGGGGCAAGAGGGACTGTGCTTGGGAGCGGAAGGATCTGAGTCCTGTCCCTGCTGCCCAGCGCCCCGGCAGCCGGCGCGGAGAGGAGCTCTCACGCTGCCCCTGGTTGCTGGGTTCCCACCTAGTCTCCCTCGTCTTTTCACGAGCTGCCCCCCCCCCACACCCCAGCGAGCTCCTCCCTGTGTGACACACCCACAGCCAGAAGAGCCTCCCCCCTCGCGGCTTCCTCCCCCGTCTGCCACAGCAAGTCACGGCCCTCGGGCCAGGCCCCCCGGGCTATCACAGACCAGCCAGTCCTGGCCCTGCCTCGGCGCAGGGGGGCCTGTCCAGCCCCACACGGCTCTGGGTCCCCGGGGCGGCGTGTCGGAGCCAGTCCTGGCCCTGCCTCGGCGCAGGGGGGCCTGTCCAGCCCCACACAGCTCTGAGTCCCCGGGGCGGCGTGTCGGAGCCAGTCCTGGCCCTGCCTCGGCGCAGGGGGGCCTGTCCAGCCCCACACGGCTCTGGGTCCCCGGGGCGGCGTGTCGGAGCCAGTCCTGGCCTCCGCGGCTGGGCGGGGGCAGACCCACGTCTCTGGGGCCCTGGCCCCCACGCAGCCCCGACGTGGGCGCTCCCTGGGCCGCCCCGCCCTGATCTCTCTCCGTCTCCGGCAGCACGTTCCTGCCCGGCCTGGTGCGCTGGGTCAATCGCTGCTTCTTCTGGCTCCTCTTCACGCGCAAGGTGGAGAACGTCAACCTGAGCTACAAGATCTTCAGCTACGAGTGTCGCTTCCGGCAGCACGTCCAGGACTGGGCCATCCCCATGTGAGCGGGGGGCGGGGCCAGGGCCGTGCGGGGGGGGGGGGGTGCCGGGCGGGGCCAGGGCCGTGCGGGGGGTGCGGGGCGGGGCCAGGGCCGTGCGGGGGGGGGGGGTGCCGGGCGGGCCAGGGCCGTGCGGGGGGGGGGGTGCCGGGCGGGGCCAGGGCCGTGCGGGGGGGTGCGGGGCGGGGCCAGGGCCGTGCGGGGGGTGCTGGGCGGGCCAGGGCCGTGCGGGGGGTGCCGGGCGGGGCCAGGGCCGTGCGGGGGGGGGGGGTGCCGGGCGGGCCAGGGCCGTGCGGGGGGGGGGGGGTGCCGGGCGGGGCCAGGGCCGTGCGGGGGGTGCGGGGCGGGGCCAGGGCCGTGCGGGGGGTGCTGGGCGGGCCAGGGCCGTGCGGGGGGTGCGGGGCGGGGCCAGGGCCGTGCGGGGGGTGCTGGGCGGGCCAGGGCCGTGCGGGGGGTGCGGGGCGGGGCCAGGGCCGTGCGGGGGGGGGGTGCCGGGCGGGGCCAGGGCCGTGCGGGGGGTGCCGGGCGGGGCCAGGGCCGTGCGGGGGGGGGGTGCCGGGCGGGGCCAGGGCCGTGCGGGGGGGGGGGGGGTGCCGGGCGGGGCCAGGGCCGTGCGGGGGGTGCCGGGCGGGGCCAGGGCCGTGCGGGGGGGGGGGGTGCCGGGCGGGCCAGGGCCGGGGCCATGTGGGGGGTGCCGGGCGGGGCCAGGGCCGTGCGGGGGGGGGGGGGTGCCGGGCGGGGCCAGGGCCGTGCCGGGGGTGCGGGGCGGGGCCAGGGCCGTGCGGGGGGGGTGCCGGGCGGGCCAGGGCCGTGCGGGGGGGGTGCTGGCTGGGCCAGGGCCGTGCGGGGGGTGCTGGCCGGGCCGGCCCCGCTCGGCGTGTGCGCTAGCGGGAGGGGAGACGCGGCTCGGACCCTCCTCCCTCCCTGCCCCCCACACCCAGGCAGCAGCCGGGCTGGGGAAGGGACCGGCCAGTGCCCGGGACTGACGTGGGCGGGGCACGGCTCTCGGTCACATGACTGCCCTAGCCAATGGGATGGAGGTGGAGTCTCCCAGGCTGTATAAAAGAAGCCTCCCCAGGGCAGAGCGAGTCGTTAGCCCGGCCAGGCTTGGGGTGAGGGGGGGTCTTGAGCTATCGGAGATGTGACCCCCCCCCCCCCCCCCCGATCCTAGCTCCCCGTGGCCTAACCCCGCTGAGGCTGCAGGGCGGGAGGTGCCCAGTATCTGGCAGGCTGGGCCTGGGTTACCCCGATAGGGGGCGAGTGGGGCACACGCTGGTTTAGTCCCACGTTGGGGCCAGTTGGGAACCGGGCTCTGGGGCCCCCACCGGCCCCTCCCTTTCCGGTTCCTCTCACACGGCCCCAGCAGGGCCAACGCGCCTCCCCAGGGCCGGCAGCGCTGAGCCGCAGGGACTGGCCCGTGGGGTCACCCCCAGGAGCCGGGGGGGGGGGGGGGGCTGCAAACAAACCCACAGAAACTCAGAGCAGCTTCCCGGGGGGCCCGTCCTGCCGGGCCCGGCTTTCTGCGGGGGGGGCTCTGGGTCCAGCTTAGCTCGCAGGGTCTTGGCTCTGTGAGAACGGCCCCGTCAATCGATCGCCCCTTTGTTATCCCAGCCCTGACCCCCCAGCTCTGCCCCTCAGTCCCACCCCATCCCCCCCTCCCAGCCCTGCCCCCCCAGCTCTGCCCCTGCCCCTCAGTCCCACCCCATCCCCCCTCCCAGCCCTGCCCCCCCAGCTCTGCCCCTGCCCCTCAGTCCCACCCCATCCCCCCTCCCAGCCCTGACCCCCCAGCTCTGCCCCTGCCCCTCAGTCCCACCCCATCCCCCCTCTCCCAGCCCTGACCCCCCAGCTCTGCCCCTCAGTCCCACCCCATCCCCCCTCCCAGCCCTGCCCCCCCAGCTCTGCCCCTGCCCCTCAGTCCCACCCCATCCCCCCTCTCCCAGCCCTGCCCCCCCAGCTCTGCCCCTCAGTCCCACCCCATCCCCCCTCCCAGCCCTGACCCCCCCAGCTCTGCCCCTGCCCCTCAGTCCCACCCCATCCCCCCTCCCAGCCCTGCCCCCCCAGCTCTGCCCCTCAGTCCCACCCCATCACCCCTCCCAGCCCTGACCCCCAGCTCTGCCCCTGCCCCTCAGTCCCACCCCATCCCCCCTCCCAGCCCTGCCCCCCCAGCTCTGCCCCTCAGTCCCACCCCATCCCCCCTCCCAGCCCTGCCCCCCCAGCTCTGCCCCTCAGTCCCACCCCATCACCCCTCCCAGCCCTGACCCCCAGCTCTGCCCCTGCCCCTCAGTCCCACCCCATCCCCCCTCCCAGCCCTGCCCCCCCAGCTCTGCCCCTCAGTCCCACCCCATCCCCCCTCCCAGCCCTGACCCCCCAGCTCTGCCCCTCAGTCCCACCCCATCCCCCCTCCCAGCCCTGACCCCCCAGCTCTGCCCCTGCCCCTCAGTCCTACCCCATCCCCCCTCCCAGCCCTGACCCCCCAGCTCTGCCCCTGCCCCTCAGTCCTACCCCATCCCCCCTCCCAGCCCTGACCCCCCAGCTCTGCCCCTGCCCCTCAGTCCCACCCCATCCCCCCTCCCAGCCCTGACCCCCCAGCTCTGCCCCTGCCCCTCAGTCCCACCCCATCCCCCCTCCCAGCCCTGCCCCCCCAGCTCTGCCCCTCAGTCCCACCCCATCCCCCCTCTCCCAGCCCTGACCCCCCAGCTCTGCCCCTCAGTCCCACCCCATCCCCCCTCCCAGCCCTGACCCCCCCAGCTCTGCCCCTCAGTCCCACCCCATCCCCCCTCTCCCAGCCCTGACCCCCCAGCTCTGCCCCTCAGTCCCACCCCATCCCCCCTCCCAGCCCTGACCCCCCCCAGCTCTGCCCCTGCCCCTCAGTCCCACCCCATCCCCCCTCCCAGCCCTGCCCCCCCAGCTCTGCCCCTCAGTCCCACCCCATCCCCCCTCTCCCAGCCCTGACCCCCCAGCTCTGCCCCTCAGTCCCACCCCATCCCCCCTCCCAGCCCTGCCCCCCCAGCTCTGCCCCTCAGTCCCACCCCATCCCCCCTCTCCCAGCCCTGACCCCCCAGCTCTGCCCCTCAGTCCCACCCCATCCCCCCTCCCAGCCCTGACCCCCCCCAGCTCTGCCCCTGCCCCTCAGTCCCACCCCATCCCCCCTCCCAGCCCTGCCCCCCCAGCTCTGCCCCTCAGTCCCACCCCATCCCCCCTCTCCCAGCCCTGACCCCCCCCAGCTCTGCCCCTGCCCCTCAGTCCCACCCCATCCCCCCTCCCAGCCCTGCCCCCCCAGCTCTGCCCCTCAGTCCCACCCCATCCCCCCTCCCAGCCCTGACCCCCCAGCCCTGCCCCTGCCCCTCAGTCCCACCCCATCCCCCCCTCCCAGCCCTGCCCCCCCAGCTCTGCCCCTGCCCCTCAGTCCCGCCCCATCCCCCCTCTCCCAGCCCTGCCCCCCCAGCTCTGCCCCTCAGTCCCACCCCATCCCCCCTCCCAGCCCTGACCCCCCAGCTCTGCCCCTCAGTCCCACCCCATCCCCCCTCCCAGCCCTGCCCCCCCAGCTCTGCCCCTCAGTCCCACCCCATCCCCCCTCCCAGCCCTGACCCCCCAGCTCTGCCCCTCAGTCCCACCCCATCCCCCCTCCCAGCCCTGACCCCCCAGCTCTGCCCCTGCCCCTCAGTCCTACCCCATCCCCCCTCCCAGCCCTGACCCCCCAGCTCTGCCCCTGCCCCTCAGTCCTACCCCATCCCCCCTCCCAGCCCTGACCCCCCAGCTCTGCCCCTGCCCCTCAGTCCCACCCCATCCCCCCTCCCAGCCCTGACCCCCAGCTCTGCCCCTGCCCCTCAGTCCCACCCCATCCCCCCTCCCAGCCCTGACCCCCCAGCTCTGCCCCTGCCCCTCAGTCCCACCCCCTCCCCCCTCCCAGCCCTGACCCCCCAGCTCTGCCCCTGCCCCTCAGTCCTACCCCATCCCCCCTCTCCCAGCCCTGACCCCCCAGCTCTGCCCCTCAGTCCCACCCCATCCCCCCTCCCAGCCCTGCCCCCCAGCTCTGCCCCTCAGTCCCACCCCATCCCCCCTCTCCCAGCCCTGACCCCCCAGCTCTGCCCCTCAGTCCCACCCCATCCCCCCTCCCAGCCCTGACCCCCCCAGCTCTGCCCCTCAGTCCCACCCCATCCCCCCTCTCCCAGCCCTGCCCCCCCAGCTGCCCCTCAGTCCCACCCCATCCCCCCTCCCAGCCCTGACCCCCCCCAGCTCTGCCCCTGCCCCTCAGTCCCACCCCATCCCCCCTCCCAGCCCTGCCCCCCCAGCTCTGCCCCTCAGTCCCACCCCATCCCCCCTCTCCCAGCCCTGACCCCCCAGCTCTGCCCCTCAGTCCCACCCCATCCCCCCTCCCAGCCCTGACCCCCCCCAGCTCTGCCCCTGCCCCTCAGTCCCACCCCATCCCCCCTCCCAGCCCTGCCCCCCCAGCTCTGCCCCTCAGTCCCACCCCATCCCCCCTCTCCCAGCCCTGACCCCCCAGCTCTGCCCCTCAGTCCCACCCCATCCCCCCTCCCAGCCCTGACCCCCCCCAGCTCTGCCCCTGCCCCTCAGTCCCACCCCATCCCCCCTCCCAGCCCTGCCCCCCCAGCTCTGCCCCTCAGTCCCACCCCATCCCCCCTCTCCCAGCCCTGACCCCCCCAGCTCTGCCCCTGCCCCTCAGTCCCACCCCATCCCCCCTCCCAGCCCTGCCCCCCCAGCTCTGCCCCTCAGTCCCACCCCATCCCCCCTCCCAGCCCTGACCCCCCAGCCCTGCCCCTGCCCCTCAGTCCCACCCCATCCCCCCCTCCCAGCCCTGCCCCCCCAGCTCTGCCCCTGCCCCTCAGTCCCGCCCCATCCCCCCTCTCCCAGCCCTGCCCCCCCAGCTCTGCCCCTCAGTCCCACCCATCCCCCCTCCCAGCCCTGACCCCCCAGCTCTGCCCCTCAGTCCCACCCCATCCCCCCTCCCAGCCCTGACCCCCCAGCTCTGCCCCTGCCCCTCAGTCCCACCCCATACCCCCTCTCCCAGCCCTGCCCCCCCAGCTCTGCCCCTCAGTCCCACCCCATCCCCCTCCCAGCCCTGACCCCCCAGCTCTGCCCCTCAGTCCCACCCCATCCCCCCTCTCCCAGCCCTGACCCCCCAGCTCTGCTACTGCCCCTCAGTCCCACCCCATCCCCCCTCCCAGCCCTGCCCCCCCAGCTCTGCCCCTGCCCCTCAGTCCCACCCCATCCCCCCTCCCAGCCCTGCCCCCCCAGCTCTGCCCCTGCCCCTCAGTCCCACCCCATCCCCCCTCTCCCAGCCCTGCCCCCCAGCTCTGCCCCTGCCCCTCAGTCCCGCCCCATCCCCCCTCTCCCAGCCCTGCCCCCCAGCTCTGCCCCTGCCCCTCAGTCCCACCCCATCCCCCCTCTCCCAGCCCTGCCCCCCCAGCTCTGCCCCTGCCCCTCAGTCCCGCCCCATCCCCCCTCTCCCAGCCCTGCCCCCCAGCTCTTCCCCTGCCCCTCAGTCCCACCCCATCCCCCCTCTCCCAGCCCTGACCCCCCCCAGCTCTGCCCCTGCCCCTCAGTCCCACCCCATCCCCCCTCTCCCAGCCCTGACCCCCCAGCTTTGCCCCTGACCTTCAGTCCCACCCCATCCCCCCTCTCCCAGCCCTGCCCCACAGCTCTGCCCCTGCCCCTCAGTCCCGCCCCATCCCCCCTCTCCCAGCCCTGACCCCCCAGCTCTGCCCCTGCCCCTCAGTCCCACCCCATCCCCCCTCCCAGCCCTGCCCCCCCAGCTCTGCCCCTGCCCCTCAGTCCCACCCCATCCCCCCTCTCCCAGCCCTGACCCCCTAGCTCTGCCCCTGCCCCTCAGTCCCACCCCATCCCCCCTCTCCCAGCCCTGACCCCCCAGCTCTGCCCCTGCCCCTCAGTCCCACCCCATCCCCCCTCCCAGCCCTGACCCCCCAGCTCTGCCCCTGCCCCTCAGTCCTACCCCATCCCCCTTCTCCCAGCCCTGACCCCCAGCCCTGCCCCCCCAGCTCTGCCCCTGCCCCTCAGTCCCACCCCATCCCCCCTCTCCCAGCCCTGACCCCCCAGCTCTGCCCCTGCCCCTCAGTCCTACCCCATCCCCCCTCTCCCAGCCCTGACCCCCCCAGCTCTGCCCCTGCCCCTCAGTCCCACCCCATCCCCCCTCTCCCAGCCCTGACCCCCCAGCTCTGCCCCTGCCCCTCAGTCCTACCCCATCCCCCCTCTCCCAGCCCTGACCCCCCAGCTCTGCCCCTGCCCCTCAGTCCCACCCCATCCCCCCTCTCCCAGCCCTGACCCCCCAGCTCTGCCCCTGCCCCTCAGTCCCACCCCATCCCCCCTCTCCCAGCCCTGCCCCCCAGCTCTGCCCCTGCCCCTCAGTCCCGCCCCATCCCCCCTCTCCCAGCCCTGCCCCCAAGCTCTGCCCCTGCCCCTCAGTCCCACCCCATCCCCCCTCTCCCAGCCCTGCCCCCCCAGCTCTGCCCCTGCCCCTCAGTCCCGCCCCATCCCCCCTCTCCCAGCCCTGCCCCCCAGCTCTGCCCCTGCCCCTCAGTCCCACCCCATCCCCCCTCTCCCAGCCCTGACCCCCCCCAGCTCTGCCCCTGCCCCTCAGTCCCACCCCATCCCCCCTCTCCCAGCCCTGACCCCCCCCAGCTCTGCCCCTGCCCCTCAGTCCCACCCCATCCCCCCTCTCCCAGCCCTGACCCCCCCAGCTCTGCCCCTGCCCCTCAGTCCCACCCCATCCCCCCTCTCCCAGCCCTGACCCCCCCCAGCTCTGCCCCTGCCCCTCAGTCCCACCCCATCGCCCCTCTCCCAGCCCTGACCCCCCCCAGCTCTGCCCCTGCCCCTCAGTCCCACCCCATCCCCCCTCTCCCAGCCCTGACCCCCCCAGCTCTGCCCCTGCCCCTCAGTCCCACCCCATCCCCCCTCTCCCAGCCCTGACCCCCCCCAGCTCTGCCCCTGCCCCTCAGTCCCACCCCATCCCCCCTCTCCCAGCCCTGACCCCCCCCAGCTCTGCCCCTGCCCCTCAGTCCCATCCCATCCCCCCTCTCCCAGCCCTGGCCCCCCAGCTCTGCCCCTGCCCCTCAGTCCTACCCCATCTCCCCTCTCCCAGCCCTGACCCCCCCAGCTCTGCCCCTGCCCCTCAGTCCTACCCCATCTCCCCTCTCCCAGCCCTGACCCCCCCAGCTCTGCCCCTGCCCCTCAGTCCTACCCCATCCCCCCCTCCCAGCCCTGACCCCCCCAGCTCTGCCCCTGCCCCTCAGTCCCACCCCATCCCCCCTCTCCCAGCCCTGACCCCCCCAGCTCTGCCCCTGCCCCTCAGTCCTACCCCATCTCCCCTCTCCCAGCCCTGACCCCCCCAGCTCTGCCCCTGCCCCTCAGTCCTACCCCATCCCCCACTCTCCCAGCCCTGGGGGCGTGTGGGGCTCTGGCGCGGCGCTGCTGGGGGAGGCCGGCTGACGGCCCGGCAGCGCGAGGGCGCCCCAGGGCTAACGGGGCCGGGGGGGGGTTGCTCTGGGCAGTGAGAAGACGCGGGAGGCGCTGCGGGATCTGCAGGCCGCGCTGGAGAACAGCCCCGGGCTGGTGGCGCACTACCCGGTGGAGGTGCGCTTTGCGCGGGGCGACAACATCCTGCTGAGCCCCTGTTTCCAGAGGGACAGCTGCTACGTGAACGTCATCATGTACAGGTAGGGGCTGGCGGGGGGCGGGTCCAGCGGGGCCGGGGGCCCACGGGACGGCGCAGCCCAAGCCGGAGCCGCCTGCAGCCGTCTCTTCGCCTGCTGCCCGGGGCAGAAAAACTGCCTGGTGGGTCGGGCGCCCGGGTGCCTGTTCCCAGCACCGTCACCGGCGTCCTTGGGCCAGCCACAGCCCCGCCCCGTGCCTCAGTTTCCCCACATGGCGGGTGGGGCGTGGACACGGGCCGGTCCGTGGGGCCTGCTGGGATGCAGGTTTGCTCGGCTCATGGCCACTCGATGACAGAGCTGCCGGCTGCTCCGGCCTGCCCCGGGGGGTCTGACTGGGACTCGCTGTTCATTGCTGGGATTGTGGGGGTCTAGGGGCCCCAGCGAGGCCCTGCAGCCCCTCGGCGCAGGGCTGGACAAGCACAGACCCGGCCACGTCCCCCCCCGGTCTCTGGGGCTGTGCCCCGTCCCAGCCCCCCGCGATGGGTCCCAGCCCTTTCCTGGGGTGCTGCCCAGCAGGGACCCAGCCCCCACATGGGAAGGGCTCCTGCCAGCCCCCCAGCTCCCTGGGCGCAGGGTTCCCCGGCTCAGGGACAGGGCGTCTCTGGCCCCGCTCGGAGCTGGAGCAGCGGCTGCCCCAGGCGCCAGCCAGCTGGGATGCTCCCAGGGCAGCGGCTGCTGCGTCTGGCACGGAGGGGCCCAGGTTCGAGCCCCACTGCGGCCAGAGCAGGGCTGGGAGCAGAAGCAGCCCCCAGCCAGGGACTCGGGCTCCCGTGAGCAGCCCCCGGGCGGGGCAGGGGGATCCAGCCCTGCCACGGGGAGTGGCTCTGTCCCCCTCCTGTGGCCAGACCCTCCGTGGCGGGGAGGGAGGCAGGAGCCAGCCCCCGACGCTGCCCTGTGCCCGCAGGCCCTACGGGAAGGACGTGCCCCGGCTGGACTACTGGCTGGCCTACGAGAGCATCATGAAGAAGGCCGGGGGGCGACCGCACTGGGCCAAGGTACCGACGCGGCTGCCCAGGGAGGAGCCAAGTCACCCAGCCCCTGAAACCCTGAACCACATTCCGGGGGGGCGGGACCGGCCTGGATGCTCCCCAAGGCAGAGTCCTGTCCGGGAACCCCCCAGCCCCCCCCCCCGCCTTGCCCCGTCTCCCTGCTGCGGCTCCCAGCCCCCCCACTCCCGACCCGGGGGCCCTGAGGTGCACAGGAGGCCACGTGGGGCCAGGTGGGGCTGGGGTGGCAGGAATCGGCCGCTGTCCCCCCGGGAGGAGGGGGAGGCCTCGTTAGATGGGGGCAGGGAGATGTGGATCCTCCCAGGGCAAAGGGGCTAAGGGGGGCGGCTCAGTGTTCAGTCTGGACCCACGGGGCAAACGGGGCCTTGCGGAGCTCGTGGGTGAGCCAGGTGGTCCCTTACAGCCCAGAGGGTCTGTCCACACTGCACCCGGCTCCGGTCTGAGACCAAGCCGCCTTCGGTCCACCCGCCCGCCAGCAAGCTCCCGGGGCCGGCTGGGGCTGGGAGAGCCCAGGGCTGCTGCGACTCGGCCAGCCCCTGCCTTGTGGCCGCGGGGACGCAGGCCAGGCCAGAGGGGCTGCGTCGTGGCGCGTCGGTGCGGCCGGGGGACCCAGCTCCAGCCGTTGTGGCCCCGGGGTTCCTGAGCCGCTCCCGCGCGTATAGAGCCCCCGGGGTTCCCGAGCAGGGCGGGCGCTCGAGCCGCTCCCGCGCGTATAGAGCCCCCGGGGTTCCCGAGCAGGGCGGGCGCTCGAGCCGCTCCCGCGCGTATAGAGCCCCCGGGGTTCCCGAGCAGGGCGGGCGCTCGAGCCGCTCCCGCGCGTATAGAGCCCCCGGGGTTCCCGAGCAGGGCGGGCGCTCGAGTCGCTCCCGCGCGTACAGAGCCCCCGGGGTTCCTGAGCAGGGTGGGCGCTCGAGCCGCTCCCGCGCGTACGGAGCCCCCGGGGTTCCTGAGCAGGGTGGGCGCTCGAGCCGCTCCCGCGCATATAGAGCTCCCGGGGTTCCTGAGCAGGGTGGGCGCTCGAGCCGCTCCCGCGCGTACAGAGCCCCCGGGGTTCCCGAGCAGGGCGGGCGCTTGAGCCGCTCCCGCGCGTACAGAGCCCCCGGGGTTCCCGAGCAGGGCGGGCACTCGAGCCACTCCCGCGCGTACGGAGCCCCCGGGGTTCCCGAGCAGGGCGGGCGCTCGAGCCGCTCCCGTACGTACGGAGCCGCCCGCCCCCCTGCGCCGGTAACGCTCTGGGGTCGGGACTCGCCCGGGGTCCGCCCGGGGCTGCGCGGGCGCCCCTAGGTCTCTGCAGCCCAGCGCAGGATGCTGGTGTCGGCGGGTGTCCTGTTGGGGGCTCGCCGGGTGCCACGGTCGCTCTCTCGCAGGCTCACACCTGCACCCGCAAGGACCTGGAGAAGATGTATCCTGGCTTCCGGCAGTTCTGCGCCATCCGGGAGGAGCTGGACCCCACCGGCATGTTCCTGAACCCCTACCTGGAGAGGGTGTTTTACTGAGGGAGGCCGGCGCGGCGCGAGAGAAAGGAAGCTCCCCAGCCTGTCTCCTTGGGAGACTGGCTCCTTCCACGCCGGCCCCGCACGGGCACCCAGCCCCGATCTCTCTGGCTCCCAGCCCTGCCCTCTGCAGCCCGTCTCTTAGCCAGGGACTGTCCCGATCGGTGTCTGTGCAGCTCCGAGCGCCGTGTCCGAGAGCGCGCCCAATAAAGAACCAGCAGTGACTGGGAACGGTCTCTAGGCTCGGTGCTGACTCGGGGCTCCCCCAGCCCCCCTCCTGGGAAAGCGCCGCTCGGGGGGCTCTCCCGCCAGGAGATCTGTGATTCTGGCCGGTTCAAAGCAGGCCGCTTTGACTCCATGCTGCAGGTGGCTGGTTCTGGTATCTCAGAGCCGGATCCCCCAGAGTCCAGGGGCCTTGGCTCCAGACCCGTCTCTAAGGAGAAGGTCCCAGGTGCAAGCACGGGGGTGAATGGCCGGGCAGAGAGAGCGAGGAGGTGTGGGGTGGACTGACCCACAGAATCCAAGGGATCTTCGTTCTAGTCCCAGCCTGGGCACAAGCAGGATGAGCTGGGAACTGTTATCGGCACAAAACGCCAGTATTAGACTCCTAGGGCGGGCGGAGACCTCAGGAGGCACCGAGTCCAGCCCCCTGCCCAAAGCAGGACCCACCCGACTCCATCATCCCAGCCAGGGCTTGGTCCAGCCGGGACTTCAACACCTCTAGGGATGGAGATTCCACCCCTCCCTAGGGAACCCAGCCCCGGGCTTCCCACCCGCCTAGGGAAATGGTTTGTCCTAATCTCCACCCTAGACCTTCCCCACTGCAACTTGAGCCCATCGCTCCTTGTTCTGCCACCTGCCCTTGTCCTGGCCTCGATCCCAGGCCGAAACGTGGAGAAAAGCAGCCGCCGGGAGAGAGCAGCGCCCAGCCGCCGGGCCAGGGAGGAGGAGTCTGCCAGTCACTCCCTGGCTCGTTAGAAGCTGGTGAATTGGCGTCACGGGGCGCTGGGCACCCAGCCAAAGGAAGGGGCACATCAGAGCAGGGCCAGGCCGCAGAGCGGGGGGGCTGCCGTGCGGGGGGCTGCCTGGGACTCGGGGGGGGGGGGGGCATTGCTCCAGGCCCAGGGCAGAAGGACAAAGAAGTGGCTGGCAGTGCCAAGGGGCAGGTTGGTCTAGCCCCTCCCCCGCTGGGCTCTGAGCGCCTCTCACCAACCCCCCAGGGCTCTCCCCACAACGTGTGTCCCCCCCGCTCACACCAGGCGCCCGTCTGAGGGGTTCTTACAGGGAGAAAGGCAAGCGGCTCAGGGCTCACTAGGCCCAAACTCAGCCTAGGGCTGTCGACACGGGGGCCGAGCCGGCTCCCGCAGCCTGGCCCATGCAGCCGGGGTGGAGCCCAGATGCCTATAGGGCGAGGCGGGGGGCTAGTCGCGCGAGTATCATGGAGCTCTCCCGCCTGCAGGCCAGTGCGGTCAGCAGCAGCAGCCCCACGGGGACACAGGTGACCGGCGTGTCCAGCGCCAGCTCCTGCCACAGCCCCTCGCGCTTGGATTTGGCCCGAAGGCGCGGGGCCCAATGCCAGTGCCTTGCCCTAAGGCCGGGCCTGCCTGCTGGCAAAGGGGCTGGGAAGCGTATTTGCAGCAGGCGACCCTGGCATAGCGGGGACCATCTCCCGGCCGCTCCTGTGAGGTGAGCCTGGGGTGCTAGCTCCGAGGGAGGGGCACGAAGACCAGCAGAGCCCTGAGCTGCCGAAGCAGGTTCTGTGCCTCCCGCCCCATCACCATGAAAAACCTCAGAGCGGAGGCGTGTACGTTACCCAGGAACCACTGCGACCTGACGGGCTTTAAACTAAAGACATTCAACTCGCTGCGTTGGACTGGATTGTTTCTGGAGAGCGTCTCCTGGCTTAGCCGAGCACCTTCATGATTAAACACTGAAATGGACTGAAACGGCCACGTGGCCCCTGTTCTCAGCTGACTCTCCGGCACAGCCGTGTCACCAAAATAAATCCCAAATGGGGGGGGGGGGGGGGGGGGACGGGACTGGCCAGGCACTTAGTTCATTGTGAGGGGAGTTGCTGGGTCACGAGATTCCCGGCTCCTGCACTGTCCAACGTGCTCGGCCCCGCACTGCCAAGCACGAGAGTGAAGAAGCCAAGAGGGAGGTCTCCAAACACCTGGGACGGATCCAACAGTCATGGGGGCTTTTTAAAGGCCAGTGAGTGGAGTTTTCTTTGGCTTGGTTTTTTTCGGGCTTCTGATTTTTGAACTTCCCTGTCCACTCCCAGAGTGTGGGCGACAATCGAAGCGGCCACCGTCTGTCATTTCAAAGCAATGTGGCCCCTGCTGAAGCGTGTCTTGCTGGCAAGCCTGCCTGAGATCCAGGTCCCGGTTGCGCCAGGCACAGGTAAAAACACCTGCACTCCAAAGAGCTCACGGTCCAGCACAAAGAAGAGCAATGGGACTGTAACTTGGGAGCTGAGACGTGCCAAACTCATGATGCACAGGGGCTCTCCGTTCAATGGCAGCTCCTTAAAATTCCTGCAGAGCGGGGCTGGATTCAGACTGGTCACCATGGGGCTGTATAACAATCCCCCGGGGTAGCCAAGCCTCCACAAGCATTAACATGGCACCGTTCTGAAGGGGGGTTGCTTCCTGCAAAGAGGTTTGGTTAATGAAATTCCGACCATGTGTTTGCCCACACAAGCAGGGTTTTCTTCTTTCTGGACCCAGCCCTGGAATCTCACCCAGGCTGCTTTCAGCTTCAGATAGGGTCAGGGCCGCATTCTGATTTTCGTGGGCCCTAGGCACGTTTGCCTTCGTGGGCCCCTTCCTCCATTAAAAAAAAATATAATAATTATTTTTGATATAACTTTAAATACTTCAACATTTTTTTCTGTTTTAAGCAAAATTGAATAGATTTTCGTGAGCCCTAAAAGTTTCGTTTTTTTTTCTGACGTGAGAAAAAAATGAAAACATTTTCTTCGACCCTAAACGTTCATTTTTTTCCTTCTGATTTTAAAAGAAATTAAAACACTTTCTGTGGGCCCCTAAAAGTATCGTGGGCCCTAGGCACTGTGCTTAATGTATGAGTCAGCCCTGGATAGGGTGTAAGCCTGACTCATCCTATTCTTAAAGGGGAAACGGCCCATTTCCCAAATCCACGTTAGAAAAACGACCTGCAAAACAAATACTGACACGCCCACCGTCATATCGAGCTGTATTGTTTGCAATACACCCTCACTTCTGCAATTACCTCTGCTTCAGAAGGTCGCTAGATCCTGACATGTATCGAGACAGAACCAAGGCTAAAGCCTTTTGGATGCTAGAGCCACACACGTGCACAGATCACAGGACTATGGGACTGAATGGGTAGGGCCCCCCCGATTCCTAACAGAGCACTGGGGAGCGCAGATCTGGTTCACTTGCTGAAGACACATGGGCAGTACCCTCAGGGTAAGGGCCATTTGGTCTGGAGTAGATCATTTTACCCTAATCCGTATCGGGATCCATGTTCGTCTGATGCGCTTTCAGCTTCGCGCTGGTGGCCAGGGAGAGCAGCAAGAGAGCAGCAAACACAAGGTAAAAGACCCTCATGGCAAGAGGTCAGCTGGGTCTCTGCATGTTTGGAGAGCAGAGGCCCAAAGAGAAAGTTTTAATACATTTTAAAAAGCCTTTGGCTGTGTCTAGACTGGCAAGTTTTTCTGCAAAAGCACTTGCTTTTGCGCAAAACCTTGCCAGCTGTCTACACCGGCCGCTTGATTTTGCGCAAAAGCACTGACGTTCTCCTGTCTGAAATCAGTGCTTCTTGCGCAAATGCTTTGACGTTCCCGTTCGGGCAAAAGCCCTTTTCCGGAAATCCCCTTGTTTTTGCGCACGAGGGCCAGTGTAGACAGCTAAAAACTGTTTTGCGCTAAAAAGTCCCGATGGTGAAAATGGCGATCGGGGCTTTCTTGTGCAAAACCGCGTCTAGATTGGCACGGACGCTTTTCTGCAAAAAGTGCTTTTGTGGAAAAGCATCCGTGCCAATCTAGACGCTCTTTTCCGCAAATGCTTTTAACGGAAAAACTTTTCCGTTGCGGAAAATCCTGCCAGTCTAGACGTAGCCTTTGTGTTTACAGCAAGTTTCTTACAGAGCTGGGTGCTGGGAGAAACAAAGTAACAGCTCTTCAGTTGCACATTGTTTGCAGGGTAACACCCACCAATGTCTCTCTAACCCAGTGGATCTAGTCACAATGGAAACTTCCTGTTTATTCGTGTCGCATTGTCCCTTCCCGTGTGGCAGGCGTACAGTTCCCAAACACCCGGCAGGAGGCATGCTGTTTTCTGAGCTGCTTCCTACTTTTCCTGTGTATCTTCGCCCTCGGGCTGCCCCTCGGGAGCCTTCTGCTCTCTGTGGCTGTTTCATCCTTCGGCACCAGAGTTGATGGTCCAAGGCAAGACCCCGGGGGTTGCGCTCCCCTTCACCAACTCCCCTTCTCTGCTGAGTTCCTTCCTGCAACCCCCTTCTCACGCTCCACTTTATGGTTTTACAGAGGCTGTCCCTGCCCAGCTGGGCTCTCACGTCTGTTAAACCTTATCAGCCTTGACTCTCCCCAGCCGGCTGCCTATCCCCAGGTTAATCGGCCTTTATCCTTAGTCAAGTGTGGCCATCAGAGGTGGTAAATTCTGCACTGCATTCAAAGCGGGGCCACGCAAGGTGGCTGATGGCAACGCCTCCATTGGATCCGTCTTCCCAGCCATCCATGTGAGCTGAGTAGGGACTCCTTCGTATCCCGGAGTGCCACTTATAATCATTTACCCTCTTCCTGGCCAAGCCACAATGCTGATGTTTTAGTGGCAACTAACTGGGAATGTTTTACATGGGAATGGGATAGAGCGAGACTCCCACCCCCATGCCTGCTGCCAGGTGCTTGGAGCTGTACACGTCACATGGGAGAGGACAACTCAGCACGAATAAAGGGGAGGTTTGTATGATGAATGGGTCAGAGAGACATTAATGATCGCTCGTTCCAGGGGGTTAATCGCTCTTAGTGTTAAAAACTGTCTCATTTTGTACTTGAATTCTTCTGGCTTTAGCTCCCCACCCTGGTCCTCGTGGTGGTTTTCTCCCCTGCTTTAGAAGAACACTTGAGCACCTGGTGTTTGGTCCCCGTAAAGCAGGGGTCACCAACCTTTTTAAGCACAAGATCACTTTTTGAATTTCAGTGCAAGCCGAGAGCTACCTCAAACCCAAACACCCTGGCCCCGCCTCCTTTGTGTCCTTTCTCTGAGGCCCCGCCCCCTGCTCACTCCATCCTCCCTCCCTCCCACATCCTCCCTCACTTTCATCAGGCAGGGGCAGCGGGTTGGGCTGCAGGCTCTGGTCTTGGGTTAAGGGGTTTGGAGGGTGAGGGGCTCTGAGCTGAGCCTGGGGCAGGCAGTTGGGGTGCTGGAAGGATTTCTAGGTGCAGGGTCTGGGAGGGTGTTTGGATGCAGGGTACTTGGGGCTAGGACTTAGGGTGCAGGACGGAGTTCATGACTGGGGCAGGCTTTCAGAATGTGGGCCCTGCTGATCTCCGGTGGCTCCTGTTTAGAGGTGCAGTGGGTTAAGGCAGGCTTATCCCTGCCCTAACCCTGCACCACTCTCAAAGGCAGCCAGCAAACTCCATCCCAAGTCCTGTTGTGCCCCTCACTCTGCTCTGAGGAGATAGGATACAGGGTGGGGGGGGCACTTTGACATCAGTGTCTCTCTTCTTCCTCCCCTGCCCTGCCCAGCAAGCAGGAGGCTACCGGGGGTTGGAGGAGGCAGGTGCAAGGCAAAGGGCAGGAGATGCGCAGCAGTGGGAGAAGGGGCAGCTGAAGCCCCCACACTTGAGAGTCTCTCGGCCAAACCAGTCAGGATCCCCTGTCAGAGGCTCCAAGATCGACCAGTCGATCCCCATCGACTGCTTGGTGACCCCTGCCGTACAGGGAGTTAGACGCTGTCTTCAACTCACCTCTCAGGGGACTTTGGGATAAGGAGCTCCAATCGGGGTAGCTTACGTCTCTCCTGGCAGGGCATTGTCTCCTGCCTCGGTCGCTTTAAACTCACTTTTCCAGGAGTCCGTCCAGTCAGCTGAGTTTCAGTTTTACTGGACAAGGAAGCCACCCCCTGCCCCAGCCGTTCCAAAACCATGAGTGAGTTAGACCAAGGATGGGGAGCTTAAGGCCCAAGGAGAGGTGACCCCCCGGCTTGCCTGGATCTGGCCCGCGAGGCTCAGAGCTCCCCCGCTCAGCACTGGGGAATGCCAGCTCTCCCCGCCCCCCGTGCCTGCCGCAGTGCTGCCGGGCTGGAGCACACAAAATCCACTAGCCTGGGCCCCCTAGTCTGTGGTGTGTGAGGGGAATGTGGGGAGGGTCTTTCTCCTCAGTCAGGGGCCACGTCAGTGAGGGATTTGGGTGTTTTTCCTCCTTACTTGTGCAGCCCCCTACCCCGAAAAGGTTCCCCACACCTGAATTAGACCCTAAAACCAGTGAGACTGGCTTACAAATATTGTTTGGGCCTCTTATTTTTCTGTTTGTGGAGTTTTAGGGTTCACATTTTTTTGAGCTTCTCGGCACACCCAGGAAGGCCAAACTCTTGCCTTTATTATTGTTTGAAATGAAGGCTGAGATTCTCACAGGTTCAGATGGGTGCTCCTATGGGACGTGAGCCGTCAGCCCAGGGATTGGCAATCCTAGGGGCCAATTTATGAATTTTGTTCCATGGTCACGGGCCGGCTCTGGGGCCTCTCAGAAAGGGCAGGACCTCAGGCGGGGTTGGGGGGCGACAGAGGGTGGGAAAGAGATCGTGTGAGTGTGAAAGAGAGACACTGTGTGTGAGAGACCGACTTTGTGACACAGGTTGAGTGTGTGGGGCACAGAGCCTGAGGAGAGTGTGTGTGCCAGTGTGCGTGTGTGTGGCAGTGACTGTGTGTGTGACACAGTGGGGCACAGACTGGGTGTGTGTGACTGTGACACAGACTGTGTGTGTGTGTTGGCTGCTGCTGGGCAAGTTTCTGAGAGAAGCCACGCTCTGTCTCTTTAAGAAAGGGAAATCAGTCCCGCTCTGTTGTCTCCCCTTCCACACACTCTGCAGAGATGCATTTTGGGGTGTGTTTGTGTGTGTGTGTGTGTGTGTGTGTGTGTGTGTGTGTGTGTACTCGCCATCCATGCTTCAGACTGGAACAGCTCTGCCCTGTGTCTGCCTCTCCCCGACCCCTGCTCTGCAGAGATGACTTCAGCCCTTCCCTTTTCCCTCCATCCCGCCATCCCCTTGCACCGCAGGAGAATCCTGGGAGCAGCTGGGCTGCAGGGCAGAGCCAGGTGGAGGGAGGAGCAGCTGAACACAGGCTGCCAGCTGTAAGTCTGCACCTCTGCTACTCAGCGGGGCGGGCCAGAGAGAAATGCTGGGAGGGCTGGATGTGGGCCCCGGGCCTGATTTTGCCCACCCCTGCATTAGCCAATAGTTGGGGCCTTGAAGGATTGTTTCAATGAGGAGGAGACATGGGTGATGGAGTCAGGCCTCGGTCTGTTTGCAACCCTGTGGATTTATGAGGAATGAACTCGAAACCTTGCTCCCTTGAATGCAGGAGCCACGAGGGGTTTGGCTCAGAATTTCTAAGCCTGCCTCTCGAGCCGGGAGCTCTGTCCCGGTGCTCCCTCTCCCGGCCCCTCACAACTGTGTCTCTCCCTGTCTGGTGGCTTCCTGCTCCCTCACACACCGGGGCACCTTGCATCTCCTTGGGCACCGGGGCAAGGTAGCGGGTGGGCGGCTCCCGCTCCTGGAAGGGGTGGGGCCTCAGGCAGAAGGGGCGGGGTCAGCCCAGAGCACCGCCCGGAACACAATCCCCAGCCCGTAGCACTACCCAGAGTGCACCGCACTCCCACAGTGATTTAAAGGGCCCAGGGCTCCGGCGGGGCCCCTTTGAATCACTGGGCCCTGAGGCTACTGTGCCCTTTGTCCCACCCCACCCCTGTCGGCGGGACACCCATCACCTGTCAATCTCCTGACCCCGGTTTGCAAGCAGCCCTACAGAATGCCCTGAGAGCATCACGTGGCATGGCGGCCCAGCCTTTGTCATGTCCCCTAGTGCAGTGTTTCTTAAACAGTGTTCCAGGGAACCCTGGTGTGCTGCGAGGCAGTCGGAGGTGTGCCATGGAGAACAAGAGTTAAAAATGGCCTCTCTTAAAGGAGCAGGCACTTTTTTTTTTTTTTGGCTCGACAAAACATCCTTGGTGTTCCTCATAAAAAACAAATATTGTTTGGTGTTCCTTGGCCTTAAAAAGTTTAAGAAACAGTGCCCTAGTGCCTTGGGCAGTAGCCTCCTACTCCTTCCAGCTATGTATAGAAATGGATCCTTCTATTTAGGCTGAAAACTGAGCCCCCTCCCCCCCTGAGACTTTTCACCCAGGCTTGGGGAGGATGACAGCCACGCCCACCTTCCAGCACAATAGCCATCCAGCAGCTTTCTCGAAATCGGCCTGGGTCCTGAGAGCTGTCATCATGGAGCTGGAGTGGACAGCTCTGAGGCAAGCATCCAGCATCCTTAAAAAGAACTACAGTGGAGAATTGATAGTCCCCGGATCACTTCCCGCTCCTGTCGGCAGTCTGGACGAAGCCTTGTGGAATAGTTTTTTGTCTTCTGCCGCCACCTAGGAACCCTAATCAGAGCTCCACACTCTTAAGACAAAGGAGTTCATTAAAAAGGAAGGGGGGGGGGGTGTCTAAAGTAGCTGTAACCACTCCAGAGAGAGATCTTGGTGTCACCGTGGGTAGTTCTCTGAAAACAGCCCCATCCGTGCGTAGCAGCAGTCAAAAAAGCCAACCGAATGGCAGGAATCATTCAGAAAGGGATGCATAGTAAAAACAGAAAATATTTTGCCTCTATCTACATCCAGGATGTGCCCACATCTTGAATACTTTGTGCCAATGTGATCGCCCCATCTTAAAAGAGATCTCTTGGAATTGGAAAATGATCAGAAAAGATGACTAAGGGTGGGGGATATGATAGAGGTCTGTAAAATCATGACTGGTGTAGAGAAAGTAAATAAGGAAGTGTTATTTATTTCTCATAACACAAGAACCAGGGGCCTCCAAATGAAATGTATAGGCAGCAGATTTAAAACAAATGAAAGGAAGTATTTATTCACACAGTGCACAGTCAACCTGTGGAACTCCCTGCCAGAGGATGTTGTGAAGGCCAAGCCTATAACTGGCTTGAGAAAAGAGCTGGATAAATTCATGGAGGTTGGGTCCATCAATGGCTATTAGCTGGGATGGGTAGGAATGGTGTCCCTAGCCTCTGTTTGTCAGAAGTTGGGAATGGGTACCCGGGGACGATCACTTGATGATTCCCTGTTCTGTTCACTCCCTCTGGGGCTTCTGGCCTGGGTCACTGTCGGAAGACAGGACTCTGGGCTACATGGACCTTTGGTCTGACCCACTATGGCCGCATCACAATTGATAATTGTCCATACATCAAAAGCAGAGTCCTGGATTTAAAACCCAGACAATTATGGTATCTCCTCAGCAAGTTAGGAAACACATTTGTGGCCAAGAAAAAGTTTTTTCTTCCAAATATTTTCGTTTTAACTTTTTTTTCACAAAAAACATGGTAACAAAACTGCTTTGGGTTTGGGAAACTTTGGCCAAGAGCACGAACGCTGTTTGGCCGAAGCATCTCAGTTTTTCCAACATTCTCAGATTTTTGCGGGTTGAAAGCAGCATCGTTTTCTCTCTCTCCCCCCATTTTTTTAACCAATTTCAACCTAACAAATATGAATGGAAAATGGACATCTTTCAAATATTCCACAAAAGATTCATTTTCCAGGAACAGATTTCAAGGGATTTTTTTCCACTAGCCCTAGCTGTCTCGTGTGCGGGCGGGAAAGGAAAACATCTGGAGATGGCTGCTATTCCGCACTCCCTTGTGATCATATCCTGTTAGGACTCATCCATTTCCCAGCAGCACGACTACAAAGGGTTAATCTCTTCCAGCCTTCTTGGTCAGACCTGTCAGCCGACGGTCAGGGCAGTGTGTGTGGGTATGTCTCCTAAGTCTTCAACTGCTAAGACACGAAGTCTCGTCGCAGCGGGCAGCCTAGAAGGCTGAAAGGAGCCCCGAGTGTTTAACGTCCGTGACTTTACTGCTAGGACCGAGGTCCCGTCGCAGAGGGTGGCCAGCAGGCCAACAGACGCCCCGTTATATAGGAAGAGCTTATTACACTGTAGATTTTAGCTGCTAGAACACAAAGTTCCTTCGCAGCGGGCAGCCTGGGGAAGGCTGGAAAGGTGCCCCAACGGATCTGTCACCTGGGAGTGACACAGATCCAAACGCCCAAGCTCTCCCTATGTCTGTCCCTTTATGACCGGCTGAAGTTCTTTTAAATTGTGCTTGGTTCTGTTACAGCAACTGAAGGAGTCAGGTTAAAGCTTAAACAGTTACAGGTTTATTAAGGGAACTTATAAATCATATGGTTACAATGGCTATTGCTCTATTTCATAATTATTAGCAAAATATAGATCTTAAAATGGTTACAGGAAAAAGGTAAAGATAGAAAATAGAAATAATGGTACCAAGTGACAGCTTAATCTTTAAAGAGCTCTAGCACTATGTATGTATATACTTAAACAAAGGACCACATCCAGGTACAATTTTTAACCCCTTCTGTGCCTCTCGACTCCAGCGTGTCAGGCCAGGGCCAGTCTCTCAATTCCTCGGAAAGACGAATACGAGGTGGGCGTCCCCATAGAACCTCGGGAGGTCAAACACCTAACCCGACCAGCAGGTAGGTGGTAGATTGACACACAAAGCAAGTGTGCTGCTGAACTCATCTTTATACCCCTGGGGGCCCGTATTCTCTTTCTTATCTTAAGAGGACAAATTTTACTGGTCCGTTTTGTGGTGCCAGTTCTTACAAGCAGGTTACAAGTTAATTTACACTTGTAAGAGAGGAAGATAACTAAATTAGGACTGCTGGATGTTCTTGTTGGGCGAGAGATTCCTCCCCCCGTGGACGGGTATGTGTTCGTATCAATATGGGTTAAGTCAAGGGCACGATGTACAGCCTCTTGGTCAACAATTAGTTTGACCACCCTCCTATCTCTGCTTACAGTTGGTCACGGTCACTGAGCCAGCATATCTAAACCTCCTGCTCCAAGGTTTTCAAAGAATATGCTGTTTTCCTGCTCTTATGTGCCCTGCATGGTTTCAAGCAGACAAAGATGGATGTTAAAATGGGGGTTCACGTCTGGCTACAAGTCCTGCCTACAGGGGAGACACAGGGGGCAGCTACCCTAGGCCCAGAGAGTCAAAAGGGTCTGGAGTTCCCAGCCGCTGCTGCCGCCGGCCCTTTAAATCGCTGCCGGAGCGCCACATGGAGCTGTCCGGGCAGCTGTGAGGGCTGGGGGCAGGGCCTGGTGTGGCACATTCCAGGCTGCACCGGCCCCGCCCCTTCCGCATGAGGCCCCGCCCCTTCAGGGAATGCTGACTCAGCCCTCCTCACACACTTTGCCCAGGGGCCCGGCAAGTCTGTCCGCTACCCCCTTTCTTGTTCCAACCACAATGCATATTGTTCTGTTGATAGAAACGTGGGATTTCTCAAATCCTCTTGGACCACGGGGAGCTGGATGTGAAGGTGGTAGGTCCCGCCTGCAAATCTGGCTTCCAGGGTGAATGTCCCGCAGGAAGGACCAATGGGCAGTCAGGACTGAACAGGCGGCAGGTGTGTGTTGGGAGCGGAAACAATGGGTCACCTTGACATGAATGGGTGATAAGCGGCACACAATGTGCAAGTCAAGATCAATTCATGCACGCTCCTCCCTGAGCCGTGCTCTGCACCGGGAAACGTTCTATAAATACGGGGATTGTTCCCAGCCATGTTTAAAGCCTCTCTTTGTTTCTCTTCTCTCCAGGCCTGCTGAGATCCCAGCCGATCTCCAGCCATGAGGATCTTCTGCCTTGCGCTTGTGGTTCTCCTCGTGGTCTCCTTGGCTTCCCCAGGTAAGAAGAAAGCACACACAGATCCTGGTGGGGATGAGGATAAAACAGGGATGTATTCTGTACTCTGTGATATCACTGGTGATACGCTCATATCACCCACCGGAGAATTGGCTCCGTCAGTATTAAACATGACCAAATAGATCCCTCGTGGTCTCCTTTGATTTGGGAACTAATGCCCTCTGTGCTATCGCACCAGCTTTCTGTGCAATTAATCTTGGTTTCAGGAACAGGAAACTCAGACCCCAAATGATCCGCTCTCGCCCCAAAGATCTGACCGACAAATCAGAAAAGGGCCCCCAGACACACAAACCATTTCAGATTCTGCTTCCTAGTCAGATCTTGCCCGTAATCAGGGTCAGGGGGAGGGCAAAAGAGGGACCTTATCTCCTGTCTACGAGTGGGATTGAATCTGTGTCTATACTAAACAGAGGATCGACACCGCAAAGGTTGTTCCTCCGGTGTTTGATTTAGCGGGTCTAGTGAGGACCTGCTAAATCAAATGCGGAGGGCGCCCCCGTCAACTCCGGAACTCCTCACAGTTGCAAGGAGTAAGGAAAGTCAACAGGAGAGTTTCTTCCATCGACCTCCCACTGTGGGGCCACCAGAGAAATTCAGCTTAAGGTATGTCCTCGACTCCAGCTACGTTATTTACATAATCTGGCTTCTTTAAGAGCCTTGCCAAGGAGAGCACCTGGGAGGAAGGAGAACTCAAGATGTGACCGGCTTTGTGGGAGCTGCCAGGAGGAATCCCCCTTCAGCAGTAGGGCACCTATGCTAAACACCTCTGGCTAACTGCCCTTTCCCCTATCTGGATTTATTGATCCAGGGGAAAGATAACAGAGAGGCAATTAATACAGAAGAATAAATAACAGGACTCAATTAATAAGGAATTAAAGGAGGATAACGTAACTAATGCCAGTCAACAAGGAGGTATGGAAAACAGATCCCATGAAACGAACTCAGTTATTATTTTTAGGTTTCCAATTTGGTTGATAGAGGTGATCGTGCTGATGTAATGAACTTAGATCAGGGGTGGGCAAAAGGACCTCTGCAGGCCAGATCCTGCCCGCCAAGCAGGCTGATCCAGCCCACGAAGGCCCTGCTGCTCCCCCGCCCCCAGGCCAATCAGCTGTACACATGAAGTCTCCTCCTGCCCTGCCAGGAACACGTGGCACTTCAAAGTGCTACGTGGTCCTGGCAGGGCGAAGGAAACTTCATGAGCTTCCCCCGCCCCCAGGCCCTAATTGGCTTGGGGGTGGCGTAGCATGCAAAGCCTCTTCCCACCCTGCCAGGGCATGGGTGCTTAGTGGGAAGGGGGGGTTAAGGGGCTCCCCCACCCCCAGACCAATCATGGTCTGTGGGTGGGGAAGCCCGGAAACATCCTGGCCCCGCCCCTTCTGTTTTAGGCCCCGCCCCTTCCGGGGCAGCCTGGGGCCACTTCAAAAATTTTTGAAGTGGCCCCCAGCTAAAAGTTATTTCCCACCCCTGACTCCGATGTACAGCATGACATTTTGATTAAACAAACTAGACGAATATAAAATGAACCTGGCACACATTAAATGGATTAAAGGCTGGTTAACTGATTGATCCCAAATTGTAAATGAAGAGTCCTCCATGAATGGGTGTGGTCTTAGTGGGGCCCCACTGACATTGGTTCTTGGCCCGAAACTATTTGACTTTTCTTTTATTAATGACCTGAAACAAAGCATAAAATCATCCCCGATAAAGTTTACAGAGGACACAAACGGGGGGAATGGCAATGAGTGAAGAGTACAGATCACTGAGGCGGAGTAACATGGGCGCAAGCAAATCACGTGTGTTGTGATACGGTGGCCTAGAAATATAAACACCCAGGTGCAAAGTACATACAGTTCTCGCGTGATAGGGCGTGCGATGCCGGGACGCTGCGATGTAAGGGTTTGGGGGTCACGGTGGATAATCGGGTGACCGTGAGCTCCCAGCGTGGTGCCGTGGCCCATCTGGCTCATGCGATCTTCGGAGGCTTCGGGGTGTTTTTTCCAAGCACTCTGCTGTAGCCGTTACATTGGGGAAGTTCTCGAGGCTGGGCTACCCAGGAGATCAAACTCAATATCACAGTGGCACCTTCTGGCCTTGGAGTCTGTGAACCAAGAAAAGATTTTGGTCCTTCAGGACTGAGAATTGATGCTGCTCACTGTACATAGCAGTATTAATCGCCTCTTCTTTGGGACCTTAACATCTGATTGTGCCATCACCCGGCTTTACCTGGCTGTCTTTCCAGCTAATACAATGCAGTTACAGCTGATTTAAGTGAGGTGAGGTGGCCGCTCCCCCCCCAAATATCAGCCTCCTTTACATCTCACCCAGAGAGAGCTGGAATAACACATCAGAATTCCAATGGACACAGAACAGACACACACACACACCTGGAGGGGAACATTTGAACCTGCCTTGGCCCACACTCATAGGCTGTGTCTACATTGGCACCCTTTTCCGGAAAAGGGATGCTAATGAGACCAGTCGGAATTGCAAATGCCACGGGGGATTTAAATATCCCCCGCGGCATTTGCATGAACATGGCTGCCGCTTTTTTCCGGCTCGGGGCTTTGCCGGAGAAAAGCGCCAGTCTAGACGGGATCTTGCGGAAAATAAACCCTTTTCCGGAAGATCCCTTATTCCAGAAGATCCTTTGAAAGCAGGAATAAGGGATCTTCCGGAAAAGGCTGGACCAGGTGGACCAGCGCTTGGTTCAGGAGCCTCGGGACTGTGAATCAGCCTGATCTCTTCATAGGGAGGGGATGCCAATGGGAGATTTGTCACCCCACCTGGGTGCACCTACCAAGGGCCACGCCACACGGGCCAAGCCTATTTAGTGCAACACATGAGCTTGTTTTGCACGTGTGCAAGACTTGGCGTAGCCACAGAGCTGCACGATGTAACGGCGCTTTCTTTCCCTTGCACAGGGTTCGGGGTCGCTCGGGACACGCAGTACTGTGTGAAATTCGGTGGACAGTGCAAACCGGCCTGTACCTACACCATCAATAGGATCGGATGCTGCCGCAATGGGGTCTGGGTGTGCTGCAAGCAGTAGAACCAGCAGGAGTCCTGAGACACCCAGCCCAACGGGAGAAAACTCAACAGAACAAGCTGTTCTCCTCCGGATACTCCCGGGCTCTTATTAAACAAGTGGATCATGCCAGGGACTTTGCAGTGTCCAATCTGATCTTCTCCTGGTGTGCGGCTTTGATCTTTGCCCCATGGTAGTGTTGCAATAGCTTTCTCACGTGGCGCTGGGCTCTGTAGAACAACAGGTTTTACCCTGTCGAGGTTTTTTTGGAAAAACGGCGTTTTTTTCCCAAAACATTTCACTGACGTCCACACTGAAATCGTGTTCTTTTGAAAAAAATCGAAAGACCAGAGGGGTTTCTCCGACATTGATAAGCCTCTTTCTATGAGGAAGAAGCCTTTTTCTGAAAGAGCTCTTTTGGGAAAAGGCGTGTGTGGATGGGGAAGAGGGAGTTCTTTCGCACGAAGAGGAAAAAGCACAGGTGCCCTGGTGGCCACTCTGTCCATAGCAATCACAGCTTACATGCAAGATAGCATCCACTCAATGGGGACGTTATCTGTCGAAAAAGCACATGGCTTTTTCGATGCGCTTTGGCAGTGTGGACACTCTCTTTCAGAAGACGTTTTTTCGGATGATCTCTTCCGGAAAAGCTTCTTCCGAAAGAAAACTGCAGCCTAGACATAGCCTGAGAGACAGACCGTGCCCCCGGAGGGTTTACAATCCAAACAGACAAAGGACCCTCTCTGTGCAGGTGAGGATATGAAGCCCCTGGGGATGAGCCAGGTTTCTGAAGGTTGCACAGAATCCTAGACTCCCAGGGTGGCCAGAGACCTCAGAGTCATCGAGTCCGGTCCCCTGCCCAAGGCAGGACCAACCCAACTCAATCATCCCAGCCAGGGCTTGGTCCAGCCGGGACTTCAACACCTCTAGGGATGGAGATTCCACCCCTTCCCTAGGGAAATCATTCTTCACCACCTGCCTAGGGAAATAGTTTTTCCTAATCTCCAGCTAGACCTCCCCCACTGCAACTTGAGCCCATCGCTCCTTGTTCTGCCACCTGCCCCCACTGAGACCAGCCTCTCTCCAGCCTCCTTGGAACCCCCCCCCCCCTGCAGGGAGTTGCAGGCTGCTCTCAAATCCCCCCCCCCCTTCTGCAGACTAAACAAGCCCAAGTCCCTCAGCCTCTCCTCACAGGTCATGTGCTCCAGCCCCCGAATCATTTTGGTTGCCCCCCACTGGACCCTCTCCAATGTGTCCACATCCTTTGTGTAGTGGGGGGCCCAGAACTGGACACAATACTCCAGATGTGGCCTCACCAGAGCCAAATAAAGGGGAACAATCACTTCCCTAGATCTGCTGACAGTGCTCCTCCTAATGCACCCCAATATGCCGTTAGCCTTCTTGGCAACGAGGGCACCCTGTTGACTCACATGCAGCTTCTCACCCACTGCAATCCCCAGGTCCTTTTCTGCAGAACTGCTACTTAGCCAGTCGGTCCCCAGCCTGTACCAGTGCTTGGGATTCTTCCGTCCCAAGGGCAGGACTCTGCACTTGTCCTTCTTGAACCTCATCAGATTTCTTGTGGCCCAACCCTCTAATCTGTCCAGGTCACTCTGGATCCAATCCCTGCCCTCCAGGGGCAGTGGGCAAGCGACCAAGGAGCTTGCGAACAGGTGATTGCTAACAGGGAGTTTTGAGAGGGAGTTCTCCAGGTGAAGGAGAAGCAGATACAGGACTCTTGAGGGAAGTGTGTTTTGTTATTGGGGCTTTCTCAGTGTGTGCAGAGCTTGTGTTTGTTTGGTGTGTGGTGGTTTGTGGGTTTTTTTTTTCTTTCCCTGCTCCCCCCCTGTTTGAGTGAGGCTTTAGAGGGAGAGCTCTCCAGGTAGAGGAGAAGTAGATACAGGAGTCTTGGGAGAAGTGGGTGTTGTGCTTGGGGCTTTCTTGCTGTATGCTGAGCTTGTGTTTGTGAGTGAGGGTTGTGTGTGTTCTTTTTTGTTTGTTTGTTTATTTATTTATTTATTTATTTTCCCCTGTGTTTGAGAGTGAGGTTTTCTTTTTTTTTTTTTTTTTCCCCTTCCCCCCTCCCCTTGATAGAGTTTGTGCTGTGATTGGTAGGGGCTGTGATTGGCAGGTGGAAACTGTTGGCTTCTAATTAAGTTTGAATTGTAGAAGCCTCTGCTGATTGGCTGAGCCTTGGTAGGGGGAGGGGCTTTATAAGGCAGTGGGCAAGCGACCAAGGAGCTTGCGAACAGGTGATTGCTAACAGGGAGTTCTGAAGGGGAGAGGGAAGGGCGGGAGGTTCTCTTGTCTTTCTTTTTAAATCCCTTCTCCAGGACAGCAGCAATGGTTGATGATGCGTCTGCTGCTGTTGTTACCTGCACGGCGTGTGCCATGTTTGTCTTCCTCCCGGAAGAAAGAACGGATTTCATCTGCACCAAGTGCAAGCTGGTCGAGATTTTGGAAGAAAAAATTAGAGGACTGGAGGCCCAAGTGTCGACCTTACGCTTGATCAGAGAGGATGAAGACTTCCTCGATAGAAGGCAGCAATTGATCCTTCAAGCACGGCAGGCAGAGGAGCCAGTGAGGGCAGTACGCGACCAAGAAGAGAACTGGCAGCATGTAACTTCTAGAAGGGGAAAAAGGCCAGCACGGGATTCCCCCGATGCTATAGAGGTAAGCAATCGCTTTCAAGCTCTCTCCACAGGCTCTGCAGTGCTGAATGCTCTGGAAGGGACCTCACAAGGTAGAAACCAGAAGGGAGCACCATCTACTGAAAGGCATGGGATGCGTAGTCCTAGGGATGGGGGTTCCACGGCCACCACCCCCAAAAGGAAACGACGGGTGGTGGTGGTCGGGGACTCCCTCCTAAGAGGGACTGAGCCATCCCTCTGCCGTCCGGACCTGGAATCTCGAGAGGTGTGCTGCTTACCGGGAGCTCGCATTCGGGATGTCACTGAGAGGCTTAGCAAGCTGATCAAACCTTCAGATCGCTACCCCTTCCTGCTTCTCCATGTAGGAACGAATGATACGGCCAAGAATGACCTTGAGCAGGTTGCTGCGGATTATGTAGCGCTGGGAAGAAGGATCCAAGACTTTGGAGCGCAAGTGGTGTTCTCGTCCATCCTCCCTGTTGAAGGGAAAGGTCTGGGCAGGGATCGTCGAATTGAGGACGTAAATGCGTGGTTGCGCAGGTGGTGTCGCAGAGAGGGCTTTGGTTTCTTTGACCATGGGACTCTGTTCCGGGCGGAAGGATTGTTAGGAAGAGATGGGATCCACCTAACGAAGAGAGGAAGGAGCATCTTCGCGGGCAGGCTTGCGAACCTAGTGAGGAGGGCTTTAAACTAGGTTCGTCGGGGGACGGTGACCAAAACCCTGAGGGGAGTGGGAAAGTCAGATGCCGGGAAGAAATGCATAGAGCAAGGAGCGAGAAAGGAGGACCCCAGTTTCGAATGGAGAAGATAGTGCAATCAACTGGTTACCTGAAGTGTTTGTACACTAATGCGAGAAGCCTGGGCAACAAGCAGGAAGAACTGGAGGCCCTGGCCCAGGCCAAGAAATATGATTTAATTGGGATAACAGAGACTTGGTGGGATGACTCGCATGACTGGAGTGCTGTCATGGAAGGGTATAGATTGTTCAGGAAGAATAGGCAGGGGAGAAAAGGAGGAGGAGTTGCACTATATGTAAGAGAGCACTATGATTGCTCTGAACTCCAGTATAAAGAGGGAGAAAAACTTGTTGAAAGTCTATGGGTCAGGTTTAAGGAGCAAACAGCAGTGATGTTGTGGTTGGTGTCTGCTACAGGCCACCGAACCAGGTGGATGAGGTAGATGAGGCTTTCTTCGAACAACTGAGCGAAGCTTCCAGATCGCAGGCCTTGGTTCTCATGGGGGACTTTAATCACCCTGACATCTGTTGGGAAACCAATACGGCAGTACACAGGCAATCCAGGAAGTTTTTGGAGAATGTTGGGGATAACTTCTTGGTACAAGTGCTGAAGGATCCGACCAGGGGCCGTGCACAGCTTGACCTTCTCCTCACAAACAGGGAGGAACTAATAGGGGACGTAGAGGTGGGTGACAACCTGGGAAGCAGTGATCATGAGATGGTAGATTTCAGGATCCTGACCAAAGGAAGAAAAGAGAGTAGTAAAATACACACCTTGGACTTCAAAAAAGCAGATTTTGACTCCCTCAGAGATCTGATGGAAAGAATCCCCTGGGATGTTAACATGAAGGGGAAAGGAGTCCAGGACAGCTGGCAGTATTTTAAAGAAGCCTTATTGAAGGCACAGAAAGAAACCATCCCGACACGTAGCAAGAGAGGCAAACCTGGTAGGAGACCGGATTGGCTTACAGGGGAAATCCTTGGTGTACTTAAGCACAAAAAGGAAGCTTACAGAAAGTGGAAACTTGGACAAATGACTAGGGAGGAGCTTAAATGTATAGTTCGAGAATGCCGGGGGGTTATCAGGAAGGCGAAAGCGCAAATGGAGTTGCGACTGGCTAAGGATGTGAAGGATAACAAGAAAGGTTTCTACAGGCATGTCAACAAAAAGAAGGTGATCAGAGAGGGTGTGCAGTCCCTAATGGATGAAGGAGGTAACCTAGTGACAGAGGATGTGGGGAAAGCTGAAGTACTCAATGCTTTCTTTGCCTCTGTATTCACGGACAAGGTCGGCTCCTGGACTCCTGTGCTAAGCGACGCAAGATGGGAAGAAGATGGACAGCCCTTGGTGGGTAAAGAACAGGTTAGGAACTATTTAGAAAAACTAAACGTACACAAATCCATGGGTCCGGACTTAATGCATCCGAGGGTACTGAGGGAGTTGGCAAATGTCATTGAGGAGCCTTTGGCCATTATCTTTGAAAAGTCGTGGAGATCGGGCGAAATCCCGGATGATTGGAAAAAGGCAAATGTAGTGCCCATCTTCAAAAAAGGGAAGAAGGACGATCCAGGGAACTATAGGCCGGTCAGTCTTACCTCGGTTCCTGGAAAAATCATGGAAGGGATCCTAAAGGAATCCATTTTGAGACACTTGAATGAGAGGAAAGTGATCAGGAATAGTCAGCATGGATTCACAAAGGGCAAGTCGTGCTTGACCAATCTGATTAGCTTCTATGATGAGGTAACTGGCTCAGTGGACATGGGAAAGTCAGTGGATGTTATATACCTTGACTTTAGCAAGGCTTTTGATACGGTCTCCCACAATATTCTTGCCAGCAAGTTAAGGGAATGCGGATTGGATAAATGGACGGTAAGATGGATAGAAAGATGGCTAGAAGGCCGGGCCCAGCGGGTAGTGATCAACGGTTCAATGTCAGGATGGCGGTCGGTTTCTAGTGGAGTGCCCCAAGGTTCGGTTCTAGGACCGGTTTTGTTCAATATCTTTATTAATGACCTGGATGAGGGGATGGATTGTACCCTCAGCAAGTTTGCAGATGACACTAAGCTAGGGGGAGAGGTAGATACGCTTAAGGGCAGAGATAGGGTCCAGAGTGACTTAGACAAATTGGAGGATTGGGCCACTAGAAATCTCATGAGATTCAACAAAGACAAGTGTAGAGTCCTGCACTTGGGACGGAAGAATCCCAAGCATAGTTACAGGCTGGGGACCAACCAGTTAAGTAGTAGTTCTGCAGAAAAGGACCTGGGGGTTACAGTGGATGAGAAGCTAGATATGAGTCAACAGTGTGCCCTTGTAGCCAAGAAGGCTAATGGCATATTAGGATGCATTAAGAGGAGCATTGCCAGCAGATCCAGAGATGTCATTATTCCCCTTTATTCGGCTTTGGTGAGGCCACATCTGGAGTACTGTGTCCAGTTCTGGGCCCCCCACTACAAAAAGGATGCGGACGCATTGGAGAGGGTCCAGCGGAGGGCAACCAAAATGATTAGGGGTCTGGAGCACATGACCTACGAGGAGAGGCTGAGGGACTTGGGTCTGTTTAGTCTGCAGAAGCGAAGAGTGAGGGGGGATTTGATAGCAGCCTTCAACTTCCTGAAGGGAGGTTCCAAAGAGGATGGAGAGAGGCTGTTCTCAGTAGTGACAGATGGCAGAACAAGGAGCAATGGTCTCAAGTTGTGGTGGGAGAGGTCCAGATTGGATATTAGGAAAAACTATTTTACTAGGAGGGTAGTGAAGCATTGGAATGGGTTCCCTAGGGAAGTAGTGGAGTCTCCATCCCTAGAGGTGTTTAAGTCTCGGCTTGACAAAGCCCTGGCCGGGTTGATTTAGATGGGATTGGTCCTGCCTAGAGCGGAGGGCTGGACTTGACGACCTTCTGAGGTCTCTTCCAGTTCTGATTCTATGATAAGGGGATGGTTGGATGAAATAACATGATCTTGGTAACTAATTGACCATTCATTTCCAGTTGGAAATAGGTCAATGGAGGGATGATAGGAGTTGCTATAGGGAACTTTCTGGGTGTCTGGCTGGTGAGTCTTGCCCACATGCTCAGGGTTTAGCTGATCGCCATATTTGGGGTCAGGAAGGAATTTTCCTCCAGGGTAGATTGGCAGAGGCCCTGGAGGTTTTTCGCCTTCCTCTGTAGCATTGGGCACAGATCACAGCTGAAGGACTCTCTGCATGTTGGGGCCTTCAAAGTATTGGAAGGCTTCAATATCTGAGACATAGGTGAGAGGATTATTCTAAGAGGGGTGGGTGAGATTCTGTGGCCTGCACTGTGCAGGGGGTCAGACTAGATGATCATAATGGTCCCTTCTGACCTTAAAGTCTATGAGTCTATGAGTGTATCTACCTCTCCCTAGCTCAGTGTCCTCCACAAACTTGCTGAGGGTGCAATCCATCCCCTCATCCAGGTCATTAATAAAGATGTTGATCAAAACCGGCCCTAGAACCGGTCCTTGGGGCACTCCGCTTGAAACTGACCCCCAACCACGGGTTTTCTGAAGGTCTGTCAAATGTCCTAGGCCAGTGTGGGACGTGGGAGGTTTTAAGCACACACAGCCAGCCTGATCAAGACCTAGATTTTAGGCAGCCTTTAGGGGATTCTCTTAAAATACGTGGCACTATCCAAGGACAGGCGTCCATCAAATGGAATCACATCTGTGCCATGCAGCGATCTGGGTGGGCCAGCTCTACATGGGGACTTCACAGCGCGGTCACTTCCTGGCTCGGAGGAAATGAAAACAACGCAGGACAAGCTCACTTCTTGCACTGAACTGGCGGGGCTCGTGTGACGTGGGTGCCCACGGGTGGGGTGACAATCTCCCATTTGCTCCCTATGAAGAGATCAGGCAGAATCACAGTCCCTGAATAAAGGGACCGCCCCCCTCCTTGTCCCTGGAGCACTACACACTCCAAGCGCCAGTGTGAACCAGCGCCAGTGCTGGGACCCAGGCCCCCGGCGCGGTTAGCTACTCCCCTTGCAGAGATGGTTGATCTAGAAAGCTGGGAGGTCTCTTCCCCCAGCGCTTGTGCCATCGGGCCCTGTAGTAGTCAGGATTTACTGGCGTGGCGTCCAAACCGGTCACCTCCTCCGTCAGTGATGATACGCAGTCGCTGTGTGCTTGTGTGCTCAGTCGTAACCGTGTCGCTACCGGCTGTCTGCCGGCGTGGGCGGGCGGGCAGGGAAAACACCCGCCAGCGTTGCGGACACTTGTGATTTCTCTTCCCAATTAAGATGCTCTCAGCAGGAGCTGGGCCAGTGTGGTTATGATGCCGATGCACCAGCCCTCACATGAATTTAAGCCCCGCCTATGGGGAAAACCCCTTTCTCATTGGCTGCCCACCCCGGAGCCCCACCTTCCAGAGCAGAGCAACCAATCAGAGCTGCTGGAGGAAGCAATCTTTCTTTCCACTCTTCTCAGTCACATGAGGTTGATCTCAACGGATGGGGAGGAGGTAGAGCTGAAGATTAGCATTGTCAGGAGTCGGGTATTGACCCAGACAGTCCGGTATTTTTGAGTCCTGTCCGGTAAAAAATTCAGAAAATACTGGACACCTAAAATGTCCCGTATTTTCTGATTTTTTTTCCCTGCCAGGAGGCAAAATACCAAACACCTGGCAACCTACACACACTCAGCAACTGGGCCCAGCCCCCGACCCCTAGCCCCCATCAGCTAAGCCCTCCCCTCACTTACCTGGTTCCGCAGGGGAGCCGTCTTCTGGCTCGGAGAAGGAAAAGAAGATGGCTGCCGGCAGCCTGTTAAAGCCAGAAAAGTCTCAAAGGTATTCTTAAAGGGGCCATGCTGTTTTTTTTTTCTCGACAACTTTGGTCTCCCCCTTTTTTCTCTCTCCCTTCTCTTCTCAACAGAATTTTTTCTCAGGTGGTTTTTTTGGGGAGGTGTTCAGTATTTTTGGTTAAACCATCTGGCAAACCTACGGAAGATCAGGAGGGCAAAGCTGATGGGGGCTAGAGGGACGGGTTTGATTTTGATGTCTGGAGCCAGAATTAACTGCTGGGCGGGGGAATGGCACTTGCATGGGGGAGCAGAATTCCCAAACCCAATAAATCTGTGTGAACAGGCAGCAGTGTTCCCACACACTAAAGATGGGCATCGGAGTTCAAAAAGACCACAGCCCCTTTCTAAACGCATCTGGTCATTGCGAGGGACCAGCCTCATGATCTCTGCGGATCTGACTCATGGTTTTGGCTCTCCGGAAGTCGGCAAAACTCTCCCTGGGGGCAGACAGACCCTTCGTTCTTTTACGCGTCATTCCTTGTCCGGGCGCCTGCCAGGTTTTATCTGAGCTGGGAACAAACTTGCCACATCCCCCTCTGAGCCGGATCCGAAGGAGGGAGAACTCCACCCTCTCTAAGCAAACTGGGCCTATGTCACGGGAGAAACATAATGGCTCTGTGGAAGAATGGGGAGGGCGGAAGACTTGAACGCTGAATAAACAGAAAGTGCCTTTTATTCAGAGAGGATCCTGGGGGTCGGAATGACCTGAGAAGCCAAGCAACCTCTATTTGGGGAGGGATAATGTATTGCTCCTCCCCTCGTGCTGCATTCTCTGGGGACTTTATAAATACGGGGACTTCTCACACACGCCGTTCGGATAACGGCACGCTTACTCCACCTCCGTGCCTCGGCCTGCCAGCCCCACCTTCGGCCATGGAGATCCTGCACTCTCTGTTCGCTGGGCTCTTCTTGGTCTCCCTGGTGACCGCAGGTAAGACTGAGGCAAGGAGGGGCCGGCAGACCGCAACGCTAATGAGCATTAGGCAATGACAGTGATGAGGGACACGGTTCCTGTCCCTGGGATCGGAAGGAAGCAGGAAATTCAGCGCACCAGGTGCCAGAGATCGGGATGTGAAGGGCGTATGTGGTTTTGAGGGCTGCAGTCGGTGTGTTCAGGGTCTGTTACCGGTGTCTGGGGACCAGAGGCTCCCATGGTGAGCCAGCCGGGCTTCATGCGAAATGCAGGGAGCATGGTGAAGTGGGAAAGGGACAGGCTGCTGTACCTGGCGCAGGTGTAAAGCTAGACAACATTTCTCAACCCAGGCCATGTCCGTGTGCAGCAGCAGCCAAAAAAGCAAACAGAATGCTGGGAGTCATTAAAAAAGGAATAGAGAATGAGACAGAGACTATCTTATTGCTTCTGTATAAATCCACGGTATGCCCAGGTGACGGCGCGTCGGGGATCCCCCGATCCTGCACCCCCATAGCGGCAAGAGGAGACTCCGCCAGCCAATACATTAGAGAGGGTTTATTGCTTCTCCAGGATACAGCACAGCACAGACGTAAGGACTACGTCTAGACTGGCACGATTTTCCGGAAATACTTTTAACGGAAAAGTTTTCCGTTAAAAGCATTTTCGGAACAGAGCGTCTAGATTGGCACGGATGCTTTTCCGCAAAAGCACTTTTTGCAGAAAAGCGTCCGTGCCAATCTAGACGCGCTTTTCCGCAAAAAAGCCCCGATCGCCATTTTCGCAATCGGGGCTTTTTTGAGGAAAACAAAGCTGAGCTGTCTACACTGGCCCTTTTGCGGAAAAGCTTTGCGCAAAAGGGACATTTGCCTGAACGGGAGCAGCATCGTATTTCTGCAAAAAGCACTGATTTCTTCCAGTAGGAAGCCAGTGCTTTTGCGGAAATTCAAGCGGCCAGTGTAGACAGCTGGCAAGTTTTTCCGGAAAAGCGGCTGATTTTCTGGAAAAATTGGCCAGTCTAGACACAGCCAAGGAGTCAGGGGCTGGCAGCTCTAGACCCCTTTGGGTGGGGGTCCATAGGCCCCTCCACTGCCAGCACTCTGCATAGTCTGTTCTCTTCATGGCTTTCCAGCCAGTTTCCAAGCCCTGCACCCCATCCAGGTGTCCATCTCCCCCTCCCTTCCTTTGTCTCTCCCACCAGAAGAGCCTTGTTATCTGCTCAGGCTGGGATTAGGTGTCTGGGCTAGTCCACATGTGGCTGAGTCAGTGTGAATCACACATCACAGCGTGGGGCAACCCCAGGTTACAGAGCAGACAGTCCCCCCCCCCCCAACTACGTCACAGCCCACAGCTTGAATACTGCTGGTTGCCTCATCTCAAAAGAGATTTCATGACATTGGAAAAAGTTCAGAAAAGGGCAACAAAAATGAGGAGGGGTTTGGAACAGGTCCCATATGCAGAGACATTAAAAAGACTGGGGCTTTTCAGCTTGGAAAAGAAGAGACTAAGGAAGGATAGGGTAGAAGTCTCTACAATCATGACAGGTCTGGAGAAAGTGAATAAGGAAAAGCTATTGATTTGTTCCCATCACATAAGAACGAGGGGTCACCAAATGAAATGAACAGGCAGCAGCTTTAAAACAAACAAAAGGACGTTTTTCTTCACGCAGCGCAGTCAACTTGTGGAACTCCTTGCCAGAGGAGGTTGTAAAGACCAGGGCTTTAGCAGGGTTCAAAAAAAGAGCTAGATAAATTCATGGAGGACAAGTCCATCATGGCTAGTAGCCAGGATGGGTGGGAATGGTGTCCCATAGCCTCTGTTTGTCAGAGGCTGGGAATGGGTGACAGGGGAGGGATCATATGATGGTTCCCTGTTCTGTTCACTCCCTCTGGGGCTCCTGGCAATGGCTGCTGTCGGCAGACAGGATACTGGGCTGGACGGGCCTTTGGTCTGACCCAGGCTGGCTGTTCTGATGTTCACCCCCCTGTGACACTTGGGCCATACATATGTACAGACCCGCTGACGGGCGGAAAGGGGATACAGGGGGCAATTTCCCCGGGGTCTGGGGATACAAAAGGGCCTGGTGCTCCCGGCTGTCACTGCCACTACTGTGGGAGCAGCGGTGGCTGGAGCCTGGGCCCATTAAATTGCGGCCAGAGCGCTAGGCAGCTGTGAGGGCTAACAGTGAGGGTGGGGGCACAGAGCGGCATGGTCCTGAGAGCTGGCTGCCCTAGCTCCACCCCTTCTGCCCGAGGCCCCGCCCCTTCCAGGAGCACAGAGTCATCCCCCTCCCACCTTGCCCAGGGGCCCATCACAAGTGTTGGCCCCCTGCGTATGTATCAAATGGATCTGAACCAAATCCCAGCGCTCCTGGATTTTGGTATTTAAATCTGTCATTGTTGCTCACTTTGTCTGCCTTAGCCAAACCCCATCACCACAGGAGCTCACAAACGTTAATTCACTGAGCCTTTGCCCCCCCGCCCCCCCAGGAGGTAGCGACGGGTGACTGTCCCCACTGTATACTAGGCTGCTCAAGCACAGCGAGGGTAAGTGACTTGCCCAAGGTCGCACAGGAGACCTGTGGCAGAGCAGGGACTTGACCTTGGATCTTGTAAGGGCCACGTTCTCCCGGAAAGCACTGTCCCAGCCTTTGGGCATAAGCTATTCTTTCCTTTCTGTAGGACACCGGAGGATGCCAGACACCCTGTCTTGCATCAGGCGTGACGGCTACTGTAAGGCAAAATGCACGGCGATCGCTGACCGCGTTGAAGAGGAGCTCGGGACCTGCAGGAATGGAAGGCAGAGGTGCTGCCGCCCGAAGCGCCTGGTAAGGCTGCTGTGACTGTTTTTCTCGGCTCTGGGCCTCGGCTGATTCCACTAGGCAGAATCGGGGCTGCCTGTCTGGGCGGGACACGTTCCTGGAAGTTTCTCCGCAGGGTACAATCTTTCATTCAAGGTTCGTCTTTCGCTCCTGGAGACTGCGGGCCAAGCCTGAAGAGCTGGCGGCTGCGGGACAGCCTCTCAGCTGGTCCAAAGCGGCACCAGTGGACCCAGGCCAGTATCCGTCCGTCGAGGCTCTGACTCTGTCGCCTGTAGGAGCACAGGAATGATCAGCGACCCAAAGGGACTTCCCTGTGCCCAGGCAGGAATGTGGGTATCAGCAAGGTCACAGAATCCTAGGAAGAGACCTCAGGAGGCATCGAGTCCAGCCCCCTTGCCCAAAGCAGGACCAACCCCGACTCAATCATCCCAGCCAGGGCTTTGTCCAGCTGGGACTCAAACACCTCTAGGGACGGAGATTCCACCCCCTCCCTAGGGAACCCAGCCCCGGGCTTCCTCACCCTCCTAGGGAAATAGTTTTTCCTAATCTCCAACCTAGACCTCCCCCACTGCAACTTGAGCCCATCGCTCCTCATTCTGCCACCTGCCCCACTGAGACCAGCCTCTCTCCAGCCTCTTTGGACCCCCCGGCAGGGAGTTGCAGGCTGCTCTCAAATCCCCCCTCGCTCTTCTCTTCTGCAGACTAAACAAACCCAAACCCCTCAGCCTCTCCTCATAGGTCATGTGCTCCAGCCCCGAATCATTTTGGTTGCCCCCCGCTGGACCCTCCCCAATGTGTCCACATCCTTCCTGTAACCGGGGCCCTAGAATTGGACGCAATACGCCAGATGTGGCCTCACCAGTGCCACTGTCCAGAACTGGATGCAACACACCCGATGTGGCCCCACCAGGTCTATCTCCCGACACCTCTTGCATGATCAGCTCCAGTTCAAATCCTCACCACAGAATCACAGCGCCCATGGGTGGGAACCAGATTGATGCTACAAGGTAGTGGCACTTTGAGTCATTTCCAGTTCCCTCTTCCTTCCCATTCAGAGGCCACTTCCTCAGCTGGTGTAAATCAGCCCAGCTCCATTGACGTCCATGGAACAACACTCCTTGTTGGGTACACGAGGCCCCCTTCCAACGCAACGGGTTTTAGTCCAGCCTCATGCAAGGTGACGTATCTAACCGCAAACAAACCAGGCCCGACAGGGGACGGGGTGCTGGAAAGCAGTGATCCTAAAGGCTTTGGAGCAGAGCAGACAAACAGTTCAATGTCAGCTCCCCATGGCAAAGGGGTGATGCTGTCCTCGAACGTACCAAGCGGGAAGCAGCGGGTGAGGGCAGGGAGGTTGTGTTACTTCTGTATCGATGAAACTGACACTGGAATACGGTGTCCCCTAGAGCTGGGCTCCACAATTAAATGTGCGCAGGGGCTGAATGAGCCCTCCTCTGACATCTAGTGGCGAACAGGTGGAAAGACAGCAGGAGCAGACGGTATTTGCATAGACACACCCACACTGCCCAGATTTTCAGCAGCTGGTTTGCCAAAGTGACCGATGTTGGTTGGCTTGAGGTTATAATTCACTTTAGTATGTAGGTAACAAAACTGTCATTATCCTCCTTCTTTGAGTAAAGGACAGCAGAACCAGGATGCTATGTTAGGGTGTCACCCTAACCTGAATCTCACTTGCTAAGCCAGGACTACAGCTGCTAAATCTTTCTGCCCATTACAGGGGATGGAGGTAAGTGTTCTTATGCGGGGGTATGACTGGTGCTGAAAAAGTCCTAGATACCATTTGACTTCTTTTGTCTTAAAGTTTCAAGAGAGAGATGATTAGGGCCCACTGAGAGTCCTTCTTTCTGTTCAGTGCTTATTACATCTGAAATCACAGGCCCAGCGATTCAAGAAAGATGTGGAGAAATTGGAGAAGTTCCAAAGAAGAGCAACAAAAATGATGAAAGGTATAGAGAACATGAGCAACGAGGGACGACTGAAAGAACTGGGCTTGTTTAGTCTGTTAAAGGGAAGACTGAGATGGGACATGAGAGCGGTTTTCAGGTATCTACAAGGGTGTTACGAGGAGGAGGAAGAAAAATTGTTCCCCTTGGCCTCTGAGGATAGGACAAGAAACAATGGGCTTAAAGACGGTTTAGGTTGGACATTAGGAAACACTTCCTACCTGTCAGGGTGGTGAAACACTGGAATAAGTTGCCTGGGGGGGTTGTGGAATCTCCATCCCTGGAGATATTTCAGAGCAGGTTGGACAGACACCTGTCAGGGATGGTCTAGAAGGTGCTTGGCCCTGTTGTGAGGGCAGGGACTGGACTGGATGACCTCTCGAGGTCTCTCCCCACTTGAGGGTTTTGTGATTCTAGAGACTAAGCCTTAGATCGGCTCTGGGGACGGCACCGGAGTGAACGCCACACCGAGGCTGCAGTAGCAGTGAAATGCTCCGTGAAATCACTCGGAACCGGGCTAAGTGGCGGAACCTCAGAACCCGGCTTTGAGGGGTTAGTGGGGGGCGGAGGGAGCAAGCAGCAACAAGGACATCGCAGCAGCAGAGCGGAGGGGGAGGGGATTTTGTTCTTCTAAACCCCCCCCCCCCCGAGGTGGGAAACTGAGGCAAAGGACACTGCCCAGTGTACTATGGGGTGGGTGTTTACTTAGGGTTTGACATGCTTTTGCCTCATCCATGCCGCAGTGCCCTGGGGTGACAGAGTACTGGGGGGGGGGGTCCAACTTGGTTCTGTCTGGTATTGTTAAGAGGGACCCCTCGATATTCAACCCTGCCGGTGTGGCTCTCAGCACCGCTTGGCAGTGGGGTTACCGCCAGGGCTGGGGAAGCTTTTTTTGGGTGGGGGGCCGCTGACCCACAGAAAAATCAGTCGGGGGCCACACACGTGAGACGCAACAAAACCCCTAAACCCCTCTGTGATGTGGCCCCTGACTGAGGGGCAGAACGACCCTCCCCACATTCCCCTCGTGCAGCGGAGCCTGGGCGGGGGGGGGGAGGCTAGTCGATTTTGTGGGCCCTCCCACATTTCTGAGGCCAAAAATGAGGGGTTCAGTGTGTGGGAGGGGGCTGCAGTGAAGTGGGCTTGGGGGGGATTGCTGGGTCTGGGAGGGTGCAGGAGCCGGCAGGGGGGTGGGAGGGCTGGGCGGGAGGTAAGGTGCAGGAGAGGAAAGGGGGGTGCAGCAGTGGGCTGAGGCGCTGGCTCCCCAGTGCTGGGGGCGGAGAGTACCTTGAGCCTCGGGGGCCGGAACCAGCCCCTAGGGCTTCGATCCCCCGTCTCTCGATACACAAACCTTGAAGGGTAGAAAAGAGGCCCGGAAAGAATTTGAGGGCATTAGAAAATGCTTTGCTGTGAGAGACGTCAAGGGCTCGACCGGTTTAGAAAGAAGCCTGAGACGGGACTGGATGACTGAGCTGAAGCTCCTTCGGGGGCAGAAGGTACCAGGTACTAACGGGCTCTTTCATCTAGTGAAGGACATCAGAGCAAGAACCAATACCGGGGGCGTGGTGGATTCTCCAGGGCTAACGCTCCAGCTACACAAGTTACTGGGCTCAATACGGGGGACCTTCACGAACATCCGATCTGGCATCTTGCATCTCCCGGCCTAGGGAACACCGCCCAGCACCGCGTGCGCCAAACCTGGAACGTCTGACCGAGCTGCCGTGTGAGTTCTGGAGAGGCACTTGGGCGCGACGTAGGAACAGAGTTTTTCAATTAAGCGTCTCCCCCGCCCCAAGCCCTTCGTACACCTTTTTCCTCCTTGAATGGGGCGGTCTTCAAGGCAGAGACCCCATCCTTGTTGGTGCAGGGCCTACAGGACAAAAGGTACCCGATCTTGACAGAGCCCTCCGGACTCAATTATACCCTGAGGATGAAACAGGAACATCCACCTATTTTGCAATGATCCAACCACAGCAAAGGATCTGAAGAGAACTGAAGGGGATGGACAGATTTCCATTTGGATTCGCTCTGCCCAGCAGGGTGCTGCTGGATCTCCCTGGAAAGAAGGATAACCCGAGTTTTGCATTCAGGATCAGCTCCCCCTTTCCTCCTGCTTACAACTGCTTTGCTAGTTATCCGATTCTTTCTGAGCTAGGTAGGAAGGAGGGAAAAATCCCCACCCAGGCCTGCATGCTGGAGATGGTACTACAAATTCCACATGAAAGGGTGACTGATACGGGGGTGGGGGAGACACAGTGACTAAGCACACAGGGGCGGTGTATTGTCGTGAGCAGACGCACCACGCCCGAGTGACAGCAAAAGCCTTGTGAGCAGCAAGCTGTGTGCACAGATCCGTTAACTTATGTTCCTCCCCGAATCCTTCTCTCGCTCAGGAAACTCCTGTCACCTTCATCGCGTGCATGACCTCCCTCTGATTCTGTTCCTTAGCTCTCCAGCTACTCTGGCATCCTCGCTAACCTTCAGCCATGAGGATCCTCCACACTTTGCCCTTGTTTTAGACTCCGTGTTGGCTCCAGGTAAGAAGGGATCGTAAATAGAGGAGTTAAGAAGAGAATTAGCAGTCTAATAAGAGACTGAATTTGTATCCCCAGACAGGAGTTAGGGAGCTTTTCAGCACTGATCACTAAGCCCTGGTCTACACTAGGGAGTGATTTCAAAATAACCCCCCTAATTTTGAAATAATAAGTGGAGCGTCCTCACAACCAAGCCCCTTAGTTTAAAATAACGGGCTGGTTAGTGTGAAATCGGTATGCCTGCTTTCCTCGGGGAATAACGCTGATTTCCAAGTAGCAGGAGTGCGGACGCTCCGCTGCTGGTATTTCGAAATAACGACTCCCCAGAGTCATTCGAAGTGATTACTCCCCAGGGTTTCCTGGGACTCTAAGTCGAGGTAGTGCATCCACACTAATGGAGCCTGCCTGGGACTCATTTTGAGGCTTCCCCGTGGTGACGACACGCTAGTTCAATGTTATTTCGGGAGTTGTTATTTTCAATGTAGTTATTTCAAAATAATTTCCTAGCATAGCCCTGCCTGTAATGTCATTCGGGTTATGGGACTCTGGCATACGGCACATTCTACAATCTCAGACCGGTGGAGGTAGCTGTGAACATCATCATGACCAGGGCTTGACAAACGGCGGCGAAACCTACTCACCAGCCCAGCACTGCGCATGCGCAAGACCCGCATTGCACATGCGCACGCCGCCGGTGAACGAGGAGGCCGGCTGAAATCTACTCACGACAGGTGAGTAGATTCAGTGATTTGTCGAGCCCTGAGCATGACCACTGATGGGTAACAGAGCCAGATCAAGAGTTTGGAGTAGTTTGGAGTATACTGCGGGAATTTGCATATCTTCTTCTGATCTCACTTTCGAAAGTGGATCTTTCAAAAGTGAAAGTAGTCTGGACGTGGGTCTTGACTTAAAACCTGCTCTTCCTTAAAAAATGAGGTTTATGTGGTTTTTTCAAAAAAGGGGATTTTCCCCCCAAAAAAACACATCGGCTGTGTCTACATTGGCACCCCTTTCGGAAAAGGGATGTTAATGTAGCACTTTGGAATAGGCAAATCCGCAGGGGATTTAAATATCCCCCGCGGTATTTGCATTAACATGGCTGCCGCTTTTTTTCGGCTTGGGGAAAAGCCGGAGAAAAGCGCCAATCTAGATGTGATTCTCCGGAAAATAAGCCCTTTTCTGGAGGATCTCTTATTACTTTCAAGTAGGAATAAGAAGTCCTCTGGAAAAGGCTTTATTCAAAGCTGATTTCAAAGTTCTGGTTTTCTAGTTATACTTATGGCTGCAGGAGGCAACTCTGGGGCCTGTTGTAGAGGTCCAGGGGCAAATTTCCACCCAGCTTTCACCAAGCCTCCGCTTGGGCAGCTGTTCTTGGACAGCTAGGCCTGGGCACCTGTAGCTCTGAAACTCAAGCGTCCAAATGACCTCCCTGTACTTACAATTGTGGACATGCAGCTACATCCACAGTGACTTGCCCTTATGATAAGCATGTAAAGTGAGTTGTCATGGGATAAGAGGGAAGATCCTTTCATGGACTGAGAACTGGTTAAAAGATAGGAAACAAAGAGTTGAACTAAATGGTCAGTTTTCAGAATGGAGAGGGGTAACTATGGTGTCCCTCAAGGGTACGTACTGGGACCAATCCTATTTAACCCATTTCTAAAAGATCTGCAGAAAGAGGCAAAGCGCGAAGTGGGAAAATTTGCAGATGATACTAAACTGCTCAAGATAGTTAAGACCAAAGCAGATCCTTCAAAAGGATCTCACAAAACTAGGTGATTGTGCAACAAAATGGCAAATGAAATTTAATGTTGATAAATGTAAAGTAATGCACTCTGGAAAAAATAACCCCGACCACACACACAGAATGGGGGGGGACTAATTTAGCTATAACTACTCAAGAGAGATATTTTTGGAATCACTGTGGATAGTTTGCTGAAAACATTCATTCAGGCTATGTCTACACTGCAGAGTTTTTCCAGGATACCAGCGGTATCCCAGAAGAACACTGCTGCGTCCAGGGAATGTGTCTGCTCTTCCAAAAAAATTTTCGGAAGATCAGACGCACATTTTTCGGCATCCCTGTAAACCTTGTTTTTTGAGGAAGAAGGGATGTTCCAAAACAGGGTTTTTTTCCGACATATGGCCCAGTGTAAACCGGCCAATGTTGGAAAAGCCTCTTCTGAAAAAAGAAGTGGAAAAAGTTACGCAAATTGCCGTTCACAATTTGCGTAGTTTTTTCTGGAAGAACTTTGTAGTGTAGACGTAGTCCCCATGTGCAGCCGCAGTCAAATAAGCAAACAGTATGTTAGGAGTCATTAAAAAGGGGATAGAGAATAAGATAGAGAATATCTTATTGCCTCTGTAGAAAACCATGGTACGCCCACGTCTTGAATACTGTGTGCTGCTGTGGTCGTCTCATCTCAAAAGAGATCTCTTGGCATTGGAAAAGGTTCAGAAAAGGGCAACAAAAATGAGGAGGGGTTTGGAACGGATCCCATATGAAGAGAGAATTAAAAGATGGGGACTTTTTAGCTTAGAGAAGAAGAAACTAAGGGGGGATAGGATAGAGGTCTATAAAATCATGACTGCTGTGGAGAAAGCGAATAAGGAAAAGCTATTTATTTGTTCCCACAATATAAGCACAAGGGGGTCACCCAATGAAATTAACAGGTAGCAGATGTAAAACAAACAAAAAGAAGTTTTTCTTCATGAAGTGCACAGTCTACCTGTGGAACTCCTTGCCAGAGGAGGTTGCGAAGACCAGGACTTTAATAGGGTTCACAAAAGAACTCAATAAATTCATGCAGGTTAGGTCCTTCCCTTATTTGCCAGAATGGGTAGGAATAATGTCCCTAGTCTCTATTTGTCAGGGGCTGAAAATGGATGACAAGGAGGGATCACGTGCTCATCATCTAATAAACCATCTTGTTAGTCTTTAAAGTGCTACATAGTCCTGTATTTTGATGATTCCCTGTTCCCTCCCTCTGGGACACCTGGTATTGGCCACTGTGGGCAGACAGGACACTGGGCTAGATGGACCTTTGGTCTGACCCAGCATGGCCGTTCTTAAGTTCTCATGCTCTTAACACGAGACCAAAGTCTGAAAACCTGATTGCTTGTGTACCAACAATGAATGAACAACGTCTCGTGTAGGCTGTTACCAAAATTCCTGTTTTCCTGTGGGTTTTGTGCCCTGACAAATAACTCCAAACTGTTTCCCTTGTGCAGGAGATGTGCACCCTTGAATACAGATGTCACTGCAGCCACCCTGTAAATTGGCCAATGTAAGAGGTGAATTCATTGTTGAAACTTCTGAGAGGAAGGGATGCTGTTTGAAGACACTATCTGACCCTAATCAGAGCTGAGGATAGCTCCAATCAAGGAAACAGCTGTTTCTCTCTCTTATCAGTCCTCTTTTAAAAGAAAGACCCTCTTGGGTCACTACACAGCTTAGGTGTTTTGTTTTTGTTCTTCTCCTCAAACCTCATAGAATCTTGTCAGTCATGTCTTCAAGGTGTATCTACAGTCACCTAGTGCAACCCTACGTAATACTGATGCTTAATTTCTTCATGTTAATAAACAATAGTTATTCTTAAAATTTAAAAGTTTATATAAGCTTAGAGGACACATTTTTTTTATTTGTTTATACATTACATAAATAAATACACATTTACAGATCCTAGTGTGCAAATCTATTATATTATACCAGCGAGATAAATCATGCATGCAAATTGCGCATCAAAGTTGTAAAATGGGTTACAAAAGCATAAAAATAAGATATTCAAATATTCATTGAACAGATGATGGGTACGCCGAATATGCTCCTTGCTTTGGATACCTGACTACAGAAGAGCTGATGGATGAGCAATATCAGCTACATGCCTCTGTGCATTGACTATAATCAATATGTCTGTCTTCGTTTATTTTGCTCACAAATAAATAATGGTAGGGACTCCCAGACTGTGATTCTAGCACTCAGAGAGGTTGGCTCTGGCAGGAATAGGCTCTTGAGATGCTGCCAGCCTCTCTCACCAGAGCTAGGGTGGAAGCAACCGATATGGAAAGGCTGAGGACCAAAAGGAACCAGCATAGTTCTGTTTGTTTAATGGGAAGTTCTGCCTCTCTTCTCCATAAAACGTGGGGCCTTTATCCAGTGTGTTCTTCCAGACAGGAGTGCTAGAGCAGATTTAAGTTTGTGTCAGGACAGCTTTTAACCCTCTACAGAGACAACAATCCCTCCTTCCCATTTTACAGATGGGAAGACTGAGACACAAGGCAGTGAAGGCCATTGGTCCTAGTCAGAGTTAGGACCAGAGTTAGTGCCAGCGCCGCTCCAAGAGTCTCTCTTCCTCCGATCCCATCCCTCAGCTCCAGTCCTTCAGCCCCTCCCCACAAGCTTCTCTCCTTCAGCCATTCCCTACACCAGGGGTGGGCAAAAGGGCCTCCGCGGGCCGGATTCCACACTGCAGCCCCTCCCCACACTCTACTAGCCCCGCCCCCAAGCTCCTCCCCTGCAGCCCCTCCCCACACTCCACTAGCCCCTCCCCCAAGCTCCTCCCCTGCAGCCCCACCCCACACTCCACTAGCCCCGCCCCCAAGCTCCTCCCCTGCAGCCCCTCCCCACACTCCACTAGCCCCTCCCCCAAGCCCCTCCCCTTCAGCCCCGCCCCACACTCCACTAGCCCCGCCCCCAAGCTCCTCCCCTTCAGCCCCTCCCCACACTCCACTAGCCCCGCCCCCAAGCTCCTTCCCTACAGCCCCTCCCCACACTCCACTAACCCCTCCCTCAAGCACCTCCCCTTCTCCCCTCCCCACACTCCACTAGCCCCTCCCCCAAGCTCCTCCCCTGCAGCCCCTCCCCACACTCCACTAACCCCTCCCTCAAGCACCTCCCCTTCAGCCCCTCCCCACACTCCACTAGCCCCTCCCCCAAGCACCTCCCCTTCAGCCCCTCCCCACACTCCACTAACCCCTCCCTCAAGCACCTCCCCTTCAGCCCCTCCCCACACTCCACTAACCCCTCCCCCAAGCTCCTCCCCTGCAGCCCCGCCCCACACTCCACTAGCCCCGCCCCCAAGCTCCTCCCCTTCTCCCCTCCCCACACTCCACTAGCCCCTCCCCCAAGCTCCTCCCCTGCAGCCCCGCCCCACACTCCACTAGCCCCTCCCCCAAGCTCCTCCCCTGCAGCCCCGCCCCACACTCCACTAGCCCCGCCCCCAAGCTCCTCCCCTTCTCCCCTCCCCACACTCCACTAGCCCCGCCCCCAAGCTCCTCCCCTGCAGCCCCGCCCCACACTCCACTAGCCCCTCCCCCAAGCTCCTCCCCTGCAGCCCCGCCCCACACTCCACTAGCCCCGCCCCCAAGCTCCTCCCCTGCAGCCCCGCCCCACACTCCACTAGCCCCTCCCCCAAGCTCCTCCCCTTCTCCCCTCCCCACACTCCACTAGCCCCTCCCCCAAGCTCCTCCCCTGCAGCCCCGCCCCACACTCCACTAGCCCCGCCCCCAAGCTCCTCCCCTGCAGCCCCGCCCCACACTCCACTAGCCCCGCCCCCAAGCTCCTCCCCTGCAGCCCCTCCCCACACTCCACTAACCCCTCCCTCAAGCACCTCCCCTTCAGCCCCTCCCCACACTCCACTAGCCCCTCCCCCAAGCACCTCCCCTTCAGCCCCTCCCCACACTCCACTAACCCCTCCCTCAAGCACCTCCCCTTCAGCCCCTCCCCACACTCCACTAACCCCTCCCCCAAGCTCCTCCCCTGCAGCCCCGCCCCACACTCCACTAGCCCCGCCCCCAAGCTCCTCCCCTTCTCCCCTCCCCACACTCCACTAGCCCCTCCCCCAAGCTCCTCCCCTGCAGCCCCGCCCCACACTCCACTAGCCCCTCCCCCAAGCTCCTCCCCTGCAGCCCCGCCCCACACTCCACTAGCCCCGCCCCCAAGCTCCTCCCCTTCTCCCCTCCCCACACTCCACTAGCCCCGCCCCCAAGCTCCTCCCCTGCAGCCCCGCCCCACACTCCACTAGCCCCTCCCCCAAGCTCCTCCCCTGCAGCCCCGCCCCACACTCCACTAGCCCCGCCCCCAAGCTCCTCCCCTGCAGCCCCGCCCCACACTCCACTAGCCCCTCCCCCAAGCTCCTCCCCTTCTCCCCTCCCCACACTCCACTAGCCCCTCCCCCAAGCTCCTCCCCTGCAGCCCCGCCCCACACTCCACTAGCCCCGCCCCCAAGCTCCTCCCCTGCAGCCCCGCCCCACACTCCACTAGCCCCGCCCCCAAGCTCCTCCCCTGCAGCCCCGCCCCACACTCCACTAGCCCCGCCCCCAAGCTCCTCCCCTGCAGCCCCGCCCCACACTCCACTAGCCCCGCCCCCAAGCTCCTCCCCTGCAGCCCCGCCCCACACTCCACTAGCCCCGCCCTGCCTCCGTTGTCCTGCCCCCGCCCGCACGGGCGCCCGGTCCCGCCCTCGTTACCCTCCCGCATCCCGCGGCCCCGAAGCGCGGCGGGCCCGGTTTGGCGGCGGAACGAAGGCGCCGGGGCGGCCGGGGCCCGCCGCCCTCTGTCCTGCAGGGACGACTTCCGGTCGGGGCGGACGCTCCGCCGGCAGCGTGCGCGCGTGTCTTCCGCCCGCACGCTGCGGGACGGTGGCCGCGGATTGGTCCGTGGAGTCACGTGTGTGGGTGCGGGGGTGGGGTTTCCAGCAACCCCGCCCTCTCCGTGCCCCACCATCCGGGGCCCAGGCCGGGACTGGGCTTCTGGCCGCTGGGGCTGCTGCTGCGGGGCCGCGGCTCGGCCGGAACCCAGGGGGAGAGCCACTTCCGCCCGTGCCCCCCCCCCCGTTGCTGTGACAACGCCCCCCCGGCCTAGGGTTGTGACCCCCCCCGCTGAGGCCTGGGGTTACCCCCCCGTGGGAGCAGGGGCCGTGCCCCACCCTGAGCTGGCCCCTCGCACATTGTGACACCCCCCCTCCCCCGGTCCTGTTGCCCCTCCCCCCACGGAGAGGGGGGCTTGTGACACCCCCCCAGGAGAGAAGCACGTGGCTCCCTCACCCCCAAGGCGGGCGCTGGGCCCCCCCACCCCTGTCAGTGATGCCCCACCCCACCCCTGTGCCTCCCTGCTAGTTCCTAGCCCCCTGCGCTCGGGGAAGGGCCCTGGGGATAGTCTGGATCCCCCCCCCTTCGGCCCCAGGAGAGTGGAGAGTTCGGGCTCGCCCCCTGCCAGCTGGTTACCTGCCAAGGTCGCGCCCAGGCCTGTGCCAGCCCCGGGGAGACATGGAGTTTGCAGAGCTCATCAAGACACCCCGCGCGGATAACGTGGTCCTGCACCGCCCCTTCTATCCGGCGGTGGAGGGGACCCTGTGCTTGACTGGCCACCACCTCATCCTCTCCTCCCGGCGCCAGGACAATGCTGAGGAGCTGTGGCTGCTGCACTCCAACATTGACTCCATAGAAAAAAGGTATTTTCACGTCTTTGCACCCATCTAGTTCCGTCTCTTCCTAAGGGGGGTGGGGAGCACGGCAAAGAATTGGGCATCAGGAGCCCAAGGGTTTAGTACTAAGCAGAAGCGTGAGCGTCTGGGTAACTGGATTCTAGTCCTGTTTTGGACATTGGTTGAGTTACTTCACTTCTGCTTTGGTTTCCTTCTTCTGTAAAATGGGGGTGATCATTGCCTGCTTTCCTGGGTTGACCGGAGATAGCAAAGTGTGTAGGTGAAAGCGTTCCCTGTAAGCTGAGCGCTTGGCTGGCTGCCCAGGAGAGATGCAGGTGCTGCCCAGCTGACTGGCAGAGAAGCCGCAGCTGACCACAACCAGCAGTGTGTATTTATATTGGTGGTGCACATCTGCACGTGCTTTGGTGCACGTAACAAAATTTATTCTGCGTACGGATGGAAAAAACTTGGAACATTGGCTACAGTATAATAATAATACTTAACTTTTGTACATTGCTTTCCATTTGTAAATCTCAACGTGCTTTACAAAGTATATCATGGAGGATAAGTCCATGGATGGCTATTAGTCAGAATGGGTAGGGATAATGTCCCTAGCCTGTTTGTCTTGCGAGGGGTCTTGTGATGATTCCCTGTTCTGTTCACTTCCTCTGGGGCATCTGGCATTGGCCACTGTTGGCAGACAGGCTACTGGGCTAGGTGGACCTTTGGTCTGACCCAGTATGACCGCTCTTATCATTATCTCTGAGGTATACATAGGTGAAATGATGTTTTCAAAGTGTCACAACAAGGCCAATGGTAGAGCCAGGAATAGAAACCATATTTTTGGAGACTCTGTCCAATACTCTCTACGTGAAGTCACACTGCCATATAGGAACTAATACAATACTATCTCTACCTCTTCCTCATCAGCCTGACAAATTTGAGGACTATTGGCTACTCTTCTGCAGTATAGACTCCATCACGGTGCCATTCTATCCTATCCCATCTGATCCATTTAGAGGTTTCCTCTTAAAAATCCTTGTTGCCTGCTTTAGAGGGAAAAAACGCCAGGGATTACAACATGGGGCCCTTATGTAGGGCCCAGTAAATAGCTCTGCTTTAGTTCACATATAGCGATGTCCCTAAGACAAACCAATATGGGATTAGCGCAGGATTACAGAATTTTACCCTTTCGCTTTGCTGATGTGAATATCTCTTTGATGGGCAAGTAGAATATTGTTTTTTTTTTGTAGTGTCCTTCTGATAAAGATAGGTGAGCAGATTTTTGTGCTTAGGCTGAAAATTTTTCATAATCATTTTGAGGCATGAGCTCCAAAACTGCTGCTCTTTTTAGTAGCTTTTTGCCATTCTTCAGTGACTCTTTTTACACGTACGGCCTATTGATCTCATTGTGGAGAAGAGCCGTCTTTATTGACTCTGCGATGTCAGGATACTCCAGGAAATGCAGAGAGGAAAAATAGCCCCACTTGTTGTAAACTGTTACTACAGGAAGTTATGAAATAGGAGGGCATGCAGGCACATGGGATCATCGTTGAAGCTGAACACTATTCCTTCATTTGTCCCAAATTCTTCCAGTTCTTCCGTGCTGGAGAAACAGTCACACAGCTACTGAGTGAAGAAATTAATGGTTTATTAGCTGAAATAAAGGCTTAGCAGACCAAATTACAGACCCACCGGATTTTATCTTATCTTTTATATAGGTGCTCGTACCTGCATTGACGGCTGTACTGTATTCAGTAGGGATGTTAAAAATCGTGTAATAGGCTAACTGTGTAACCGCTGAAAATCTCAGCAGTTATACGGTTACCCACACTGCAGGCTCTGCAGTATAAAACTTTGATTTATACTGCAGAGCCCGCAGCGAAGCTGCCCTGGGAGCAGGCTTCCTTGCATCAGGGATGCCTCCTCCCCTGGAGCAGAGCGAGCAGCCCTTATGAGTTAAACTGTTAGTCATTTACACTCTTAAATCCCTAGCATTCAGACAGTTACAGCTATACTGCCTGTGCTGCTTCCGAGGGCCTGCATGTCAGTCTGGGCCTGCATTTGATCAGGGCTAGCATTGTGCCATCAACAGATTGCACCCGCCATTAGCTGTGAGGCTAAAACATAAAGGGATGCCAAGACAAAACTGCGAACTGGTTTGAAAATCAGTCTGACTGTATTATAGGGCATATTTCTGTATCGCCTTTCTTCTGCAAATCAATCCTCTTGATAGGCGCTGCTTATAGAATGCTTCCCACGCTGTCTCTGAGAGAGCTAGCCACTCTATGCTCATTTTATAGGTGGGGGAACAGAAACATGGAGGTGAAGTGATATGGTCAAAGTCATAGCCAGCTGAATGTAGGCCTAGTAGTAAAACCTCCCTCCCAGTCTCTAATTTACCGAGCCCACTTACATTAAGCCCCACATAACTCCGTAATTGGATACGGGACAAGCCTGGTTCAGTCTAAAGATGGTGACAATTGAACTCCTCATCTGTCTTGCTAAACTCTTTCATCTTCTGCAAACATGCTCATGCGCTGAGTCATTTGAGTATTTATCTCCCTTCCCTTGTTTTCCTACTCACTTCCAGCCTTTGTATTTTTAACAGCAATGTTTTTTTATTGGTTGCTAGTTAACATGAAGGAAATCAACCTTTTTTCCTCAAAATCAATGCTGCTTTTTGGTGCATAAAGAACACCTAAGGCATTTTTAATAGGTGCTTTTTTTCCTGCATGTTTTTACATTAAACATGAAGGGCTAGTGTACCTCTTACTCCTGGAAGGTTCTGAGGACTAAAGAACCTAATACAGTGATGACCTTGCAGCTACCAAGAAAGTGACGCCTGTTTGTTTAAGGGGTGGTGGCATAGTTTTTATTCAGACTGAAATATTTTTTCTTTTGAGTTGAAGATTAACCAAAACACAGACAAAATTCTGTTGGATTCAACAGTACTGTGATTCCGTTAATGAATTAGAGAGCTCTCAGTCTGCGTTCTCTAGCAGTATCAGAAAGGTCACAGGTGAAATACCTGAGATTTGGGGATTGTTTGTGGGGGGAGAGGGGGAGATAAATATTAGAAAACAGGAAGAAAACTTTTAATCCTCCTCAACAGATACATACCCACACACCACCAGCAGAAGTCCCCCCCCCCCCCCCCCCAAAAGGCAAAGGCGTACATCCATTTTTTTTTTTTGCAGGCCACCATTAAATACTTGTTTTATCTCTTATAGCGGCACACTCAGAAGATTCCTATCCGGGGGGGGGGGGGGGGGGTGCGCTACGTCTACATTGGCAAGATTTTGCGCAAATACTTTTAACGCAAGAGTTTTTGCATTAAAGTATTTGCGCAAGAGAGCATCTACACTGGCATGTGCTTTTGCGCAAGAGATGTGCTTTTGCGCAAAAGCATCTGTGCCAGTGTAGAGACACTCTTGTGCAAGAAAGCTCCGATGGCCATTTTAGCCATTGGGCTTTCTTGCGCAAGAAATTCGTGTTGCCTGTCTACACTGGCCTCTTGTGCAAGAACACTTGCGCCAGAGGGCTTATTCCTGAGTGGGAGCATCATAGTTCTTGTGCAAGAAGCACTGATTTCTTACATTAGAACGTCAGTGTTCTTGCGCAAGAACTCGCAGCCAGTGTAGACAGGTGGCAAGTTTTTGCACAAAAGCGGCCACTTTTGCGCAAAATCTCATCAATGTAGACACAGCCCTATAGTATTAGCGAGTAACACAAGTTATGTGTAAACACGGCTTGCCGAAAGATTTGAATAGCACATTTTCTAAAAGAATGCGTAGCAGATAAATTACTACTTGTCGGAGCTTTCTTTTGCATGTATGAGCTGCTGGAAGACCTGTGTATATTCATCTAGGAATTTGGACTTCGATAAAGGCTACTTCTCTTCGTAGTTGAACATTCTGTGTCTTTCACTGCAGGTTTGTTGGCTCGTTAGGCACCATCATTATAAAATGCAAAGATCTGCGGATTATTCAACTGGATATACCTGGAATGGAGGAGTGTCTGAACATTGCTAGCTCTATTGAGGTAAGAGCTTTTAATATTTACTCATAGTAATAAATGACACTTCCGTAGAGTTCCATAGCACTTACATTTTCAAAGCATTGTTCAAGTCATAACTACGATCAACTGTTCAAAATAGTTGAAGTAGAAGCTAGCAGAATGTAGGCTTATAGGAGGGTAAAAACTAAGCTTTAATTTTCAGTTGCTGAGAGAGATCCTGGTAGTCATGTTTCAGATGATCAAAGCAGCCAAGGTGAGGAAGTTCTTATTAGGGAACTTGTATGGCCCTGGATCTATCAAATAATTGAGTCTAGTGGACGTTAGAGTAATACAGTAAAGCCTTATTGCCACTACGAATGCTTCAGACTGTTTTAGGACGTGAACAAAAGCATAAAATCACTCATTTGGGTTGGAAGAGTAATGGATTATTGTCTGAAGTATGTTTGGGTTTTCTCACACAACTAGCAAAAACATAGTTCCCCTTTTTAATCAAATGTCTCACCATGGTGTTTGGCTTTTCCCAAACATAACAGGACTGTGCTTGTGAATGAAAATAAGCCACTGAAGCTCTCTAATCTAGTTTCATTTGTCTAAGCTAAGTAACAAGCAAAGAGCAAGTAGCTTTAATTAGCTGGTTTTACCAAGATGGGTGAATGTTATTTAAAATGAGCTCTCTGAGCTGTCTTCCTGTTTAACGAGTCTCTTGTTTCCACACTTCTGCTGTACTGTCATGCAAATGTAACTCTTAGGAAAAACATTGCATGGGAAATACCCACAGAAAGTAAAAAAGCATCACAAGTGTTCTAGATCTGTCTGTTTTGCAGTGCTTTTGTGTGTGTCACTAAATTTGGATTTAGGCAAATTATACTGCAGTTAAATTACACTGTGCTTAAAGTACAGCAAGTAACTTGACAAACAGTTTATTTCCAGGCTAATTATAGAAACATAGTTTATATTCTCAAGCTATCCCTTGTCTTCTACTTCCAATAATTGATTCTGCAGGACTGTGTCAAATGGTCCATGGATTCATAGAAATTTAGGACTCTAAGAGACTGCTCTAGGTCATCTAGTTCAGTCCCTTGCAATGAGGCAAGGCTAAGTATTATCTAGACTGTCCCTGAAAGGCATTTCTCCAGCCTGTTTTTTAAAATGTTCAGTGATTGAGATTCCATAGTCACCCTTGGTAATTTGTTCCAGTGCGTGATTACCCCTACAGATAGACATTAGGAAAAAGTTCCTAACCTAAATCTTCCTTGCTGCAATTTAAACCAGTTACTTCTTATCCTGTCCTCAAGATAAGGAGAACAATTATCACCCTGTTCTTCATAACATCCTTTTACCTACCTGAAGACTGTTATGTCCCCCCTCAGTCTTGTCTTCTCCACTCTAAATAAACCCAGATTTTTCAATCTCTCCTCATAGATCGTGTTTTCTAGACCTTTTAATAGCTTTTTTTGCTCTTCTCTGGATTTCTCCAATTTGTCCACATCTTTCCCAGAGTGTGGTGGCCAGACCTGGATACAATACACTAGTTAAGGTCTCATCAGTGGTGGAGCAGAATTACTACATGTGTCTTGTTTATAATACTTGAGCTAATACATCCCAGAATATCTTTTTTGCAATGGTATTACATATTTCACTCCTCCTAAGTTTGTGATGCACTATAACTCCCTGATCCTTTTAGGCCATACTCCTTCCTAGGCAGTCATTACCATTTTGTATTTGTGCAATTGATTATTCCTTCCTAAGCATGCTCTCGGCACTTGCCCTTATTGAATTTCCTCATGTTTATTTCAGACTGTTTCTCCAGTTTGTCAATATCATTCTGAGTTTTAATCCAGTCCCCTAAGGCACTTGCAGCCCCTCCCATCTTGGTACTGTCTGTGAACTGTAAGTGTACTCTCTCAGCCATTAACCAAATAATTTATGAAGATAGTGAATAGACCCATAACTAGGATAGCTTTCCTTCCTCCCTCCCCGCCACTGGCTCCTACTTAATATGCCCCTCCAGTTTAATAGTGAAACATTGATAACTATTTTCTGAATATGCTTTTCCAATCGGTTGTGCACCCAGTTTATAGTAGGTTCGTCTAGGTTCTAGTTCTCTGGTTTGTTTGAGAAGATCTTATGAGACTGTGTTGGAAGCCTTATAGTCGAGATATATCACATGTACTACTTCTCCTCTTTCCACAAACAAGGTATAAAGTTGCTTTGACGTGATTTGTTTTTGACAACTGCATGTTGACTCTTACTTATTCTGCCGCTTACAAATTGCTTGTTTATTTCTTCCATTATCTTTCTGAGTACCATACTAAAGCTAGCTGGTCTGTAATTCCCTATGGCGTCCTTATTCCCTTCTTTATAGATAAGTATTGGATTTGCCCTTTTCCAGTCCCCTGGAAACTCTGGAGTCCTGCACTAGTTCTCAATGATCATCAGCAGGTCCCTAAGTATTCTAGGATGTGTTTTGTAAGGCCCTGCCAACTTCAAGACCTCTACCTTGTATAAGTAATTCTTGAGTTCACTAGCCAATTGGCCCGTCATAAGATGGGATTTTCAGGTCTTCTCTCCTGAGCGCGCGCTCTCTCTTGCTCTCTCTCAGCTCTCCTCCGCCTCCTGCCTCTCTCTCTCTCTGTCTCTTTCTTTCTCTTCTCCCCCTCCTGCCTCTCACTCTCCCTTTCTCTTCTCCTCCTCCTCCTGCCTCTCTCTCCCCTCCAGCTCTCCCTGCCCCCCTTCCTCTTCCCCTCCCGCCGTGGCTGAGTGCTGCCTGCTCAGCTGGGCTGCCGCGAGGGAGGGGGGCGGGGCGGTGACATACACGGCCAGATGCTGGGGCTGTGTATGTCAATGCCCCGGCCCTCCTTTCCCTTCCGCCACGGGAGAGCCCAAATGGCCCCTTGCAATGCTGGCTCCCCCGGCGGCCCGGCTGAGGGGCACAGCAGGAGGGAAAGGGGGGGGGGCGGTGACATACACATTACAGACTCGCAGACACTGGGCTACTATATATTGATTCTCTATTTTAGCCTCAGATCCTACCCCATTTACACACATGTTCACTATGTTAGTCATCCAATCACCCCTCAGTTGTTTTTGGTGAAAACTGAAACAAAGAAGTCATCTAATGCTGCAGACGTTGCTGTGTGTTCTACTGTTGTCTTTTTTCCGCTTCTCTGGGTGATGGGCCTGCCCTGTCTTTTGGTCTTCGTCTTGCTTCTCGTGTACTTGTAATATGCTTTCTTGTTCCCCTTCATGCCTCTAGCTAGTTTAACTCTTGCCTGGTGTTTCTTACTTTGGCCCAGCATGATTGCGGTGCTGGGTGGATTTGGTTTTACTCACCCGTTGTTATTTGATCTAATCTCCACTTTTTGTGTGAGCTTTTATGGAGGCTCCGGTTATTGAAGATTTCCTGTGTAAGCCAAGGTGGTCTCTTATCAGACTTCCTCTTTCCCATATACCAGCATAGATTGCTCTTGCACTCTTAACAGTGTTCCTTTAAAAAAACCTGCTGACTCTTCTGAATGGCCATTCATCTGAAGAAGTGGTTTGTGCCCACAAAAGCTCGTGATATCATCTACACCAGTGGTCCCCAACGCGGTGCCCGCGGGGGCCATGGCGCCCGCTGGGGCATTTATGTGCGCCCGCCGAGTGACCAGAGCCGGCCCAAGCCATTCTTGCACCCTGGGCGCGCGGCGCATGCGTGGCCCCGCCCCCGGGCACCCGGCAGCCCCAAAAGGTTGGGGACCACTGATCTACACGTTTTCATAGAATCATAGGACTGGAAGGGACCTCAAGAGGTCATCGAGTCCAGCCCCCCGCCCTCAAGGCAGGACCAAGCTCCGTCTACACCATCCCTGACAGATGTCTATCTAACCTGTTCTTAAATATCTCCAGAGAGGGAGATTCCACCACCTCCCTTGGCAATTTATTCCAATATTTGACCACCCTGACAGTTAGGAATTTTTTCCTAATGTCCAATCTAAACCTCCCCTGCTGCACTTTAAGCCCATTACTCCTTGTCCTGTCCTCAGAAACCAAGAGGAACAAATTTTCTCCTTCCTCCTTGTGACACCCTTTTAGATATTTGAAAACCGCTATCATGTCCCCCCTTAATCTTCTTTTTTGTCTGGAAGGTACTGCTAGACAATTCATTGTTTAAGTTTTACCAGTTACAGACTAACTCGGCTACTCCTCTTCAGCCTTTCATGATCACTTTCGCTCAAGCTGTCCCCTATCTTCAAATTCTCAGCCGGGGTCCTTCCTTTTAGTAAGAATCCAATCTAGAAAGCCTCTCCCCTAATCGCTTTCTCCACCTTCTGTAATAAAAAGTCTCCAGGGCATTCCAAGAACTTGTTGCATAATCTGTCCTCTGCTGTATTATATTCCCAACAGATGTCCATATGGTTGTAGTCTCTCCCCCCCTCCCCCCCCCCCCCATCACCGCCAAGTATGGTGCTTTGGATGGTTTTGTTGTTTTGAAAAAGCCTGATCAAAAGCTTTTTGCCGTTTGTATTAAAAACATAAAAGGCCTCAACAAACTCTGCTTTATTTTACACTGCAGCACAGTAAAATGGGCAAATATAAAGATGGGAACCATGGCAGGGAATTCTGAATTAATAATAGGATATGGAACCTTTTACCACTAGGTCATTCGCTAGTCCAGCCTGGCACTAGACAAATATTGTTACCAGCTAGCTGTTCAGTGCCCTGTAAAATCAGCTAATGATGTCAGGCCACTCCAGAGAGAGGTGTGTATCCTTGTCTGTTACTTCCTTGTCCATTCAATCCTTTGCCTCCCTGATAATTTTCTTCTTGGCCTCAGAGCTAAGATGCCGAGATGAGGCTGCCGCCCACGTTAGAGAAGCTTGCGCTGTTACGCCTGCTCTGCAGAAACCGTTTCTCAAAAAACTACTAGTGTGATAGGTCAGACTGCTGCAGGATCGCTGTTGGAAGTTGTAGAATTTTGGACCGGCTGCGGTAAAATACCATCACTTTTTTGTAAGGGTAGATGAAAGGTGTGAGTCTAGATCCAGATGTTCTGCACAAACTTTGAATTCAAATTGTATTGGCAAAACTAAAAGATGGGAACGTTGTTCTAAAATTTTGGCGGAAGGGTGAGCACACAAACTGACGCTTCATTTTTCCACAGGCGTTGTCTACCCTGGATTCGGTCACTTTGATGTATCCCTTCTTTTACCGGCCCATGTTTGAAGTTGTCGAAGATGGCTGGCGCGCCTTTCTGCCTGAGCGAGAGTTCGAACATCTCAGTTCAGTGGTAAGTTGCATATTAGGAATTTTTGTAGCCATACAAAGAAAGTGAAACAATCACTTGGGATTTGATCCGGCCAAATGTTTTTATGTGGGTGTGTGTTTGGTCTGAGCTGTTTCATGCAGCCCTGTGTAGGACGGAGCCCTTAGTGAAATCAGCTAAACCCAGTGGGGGATGGAAAATGGAAACTGTTCTTGGGCCAGAAATAACCTGTGTGCTCTTGGGGCTGGGTGTTTGGCACCTGTTCTGGGGTTGGAGAACTGTAACAGAGGAGTTTTTCAGCCCTTAATTAAAGGGGCTGGGCTGTTAGTCTCTAAAGCAGTGGTCCCCAACGTGGTGCCCATGGGTGCCATGGCGCCCGCCGGGCCATTTCTGTGTGCCCGCTGAGTGATCAGGGCCAGCCCCGTCCCTGCCCCCGGGCACGTGGCGCATGGGCGGTCGTGGCCCCTGGGCGCACAGCGTATGGACGGTCCCGCCCCCGGGTGCATGGCTCAAGGGCTGTGCCGGCCCCAGGCGCGCGTGACACAGGAGCAGTGCCGGCTCCGGGCATGTGGCATATGGGCAGCTCTACCCCTGGGCGTGCGGCATAGGAGCTGCGCTGGCTCCGGCAGTACGGCGCATGGGTGGCGCCGGCACCGGGCACACGGCGTATGGGTGGCCCCGCCCCCGTGCACAGCCCTGCCCCCGGGTGCCCAGCGTGTGAGTGGCCCCGCCCCCAAGCGCCCGGCATCCCCAAAAGGTTGGGGACCACTGTCTAAAGAACTTTCTCCTAGCCCCAGTTCAGGAATTGGAGTTGAATGGGTGAAAATAAACACAGAGTTCTAAGCAGTCTCAAGCCTTATTTGCAATGGGGGAAGTCTACACCCGCCCCCTCCCCAATCCTACTGGTTCATCTGAGCCATTGCCAACACTGTCAGCATGTGCAGGCAAGGCACCTGTGGAGGATCTGTTTTCACCATCATGTCAGTAAACTTGCTAAACCAAGTTAAAACTGATAATGGTTTAAAAAAGAAGAGTCTGGCCAAAGAGTTCCCACTAGGGATGTAAAATCCCAGTTAATCGGTAACACGTTAGGCTGACCTAACGTTTTACTGATTAAGTGGGGTCCGGTCTGGGGACCACTGCAGCCCCGCTGGAGCAGCCCCCAACTCACGGGGCTCCTGCCCCAAGTGCCACACCGAGGTTGGCTCCTGGCTCCTAGTGCCCATGCCGGAGCTGCCCCTTGCTCTGCTGGCTCCCAGCCCCCGCACTCCAAGGGCGGGCCCCATACGGTGCTGGAGCAGCCCCCACTGGTTAACCTGTTGCATCACTGGTTCCCAGCAGTGTTAATGCGAGCTCAGTTGAACCTCTGCCAGGCCCGAATGTTCCAGACGTGAAAGTTGCACAAAGTCTCTGTGGTGCTTCGCATGCCATTGACCACGGCCATGGGTACGTAATGAGAACAAAAAGTGAACGCTGAGGGTTTGTTTGGTTTTTTTTAAGCCACAGCTCAGTCGAACGTCTATGACACTTGCTGTTCCCCATTTATGGCTGATAATGAAGCGTGTTGTTTTGTCTGGCCGGATTGGTTTGCTGTGATCGGTACAGAACTGAAGTGTCCTTAGCACAGAGAGATGCTGGCGGTGGGGAGGAGGCAGCAGGATGCGACCCTGCTAAAAACAGCCTCCAGATTAGGAAGGCACAGCGTAGGCGTGTGGAGAGCCACGGAGCGTAAGGAGCCTGGGAGTTCAAGCATGTGGGGCACTCTGCTCTCCCCACCTAACCCTCGCCTCACTTTCTACCTGCCATTTATTTCTGTGCTAGCTAGATGCCCACAGTGTCTGTTCTCTACAAACTGCTATTACGTGTAGCTGTACATTAAAAGCATCTAGATACATTGTCATTGCTGGCTCCCTTGTCTTCCTGTGCACCTGAGGTTTGGACAGTTTTACCTTGCAGACCACTGCTGTATGGTGTTAGGCTTCCTTGAGAGTCACTGATTATGGACTGAAACCGCGAGCTGTTAACAGATAAAGATGAATTGACATTTCTTATTCCAAACCTTTAAACTCACCCTGCTGCGGGAGAAGTGATCGCGTGGAACTTGTTCAAAACACTCTAGATTTACTTCCCAAGAACAGCCGTTGAAATTACTGTTGACCGAATATTTCTTATTCATTCAACTTTTTCATTGAGCTGGAGGGAGCCAATTAATACAGGTTGAACCTCCCCAATCCGGGGCTCTCGGGTCCGGCAACATCAGTGCTCTGGAAGTGCCATGGATGTTACTGCACTACAGAGCTCCGGAGGTCGGGAGTGGGAGCCAGCAGGGATAACACAAGCGCTGGAGAGTCCCAGCTGGGCCAGCAGCGGCTGGGCCTGGGAACCTAGCGAGTCCCAGCTGGGCCAGCAGTGGCTGGGATGGGAAATCCCGCAGCAACCCCTGGTGGTACTGAGGCCAGGCAGCAGCTGAGGAGCCCCAGCCCTGATTGGGGAATACCCGGCGGGCAGCGGGGCCAGGTGGCGGCAGGGGGAGTCCTCACCCCAGCAGGGGATTCCCTGGCAGCAGCGGGGCAGCCTGGCAGCCCTGCCCAGAGTAACCTGGAAAACGCTGGTGGCAGCAGGGCCGGAGTAGCTAGGCGTCCCAGCAAGGGAACTCCTGGTGGCAGCCGAGCAGACAGCAGAGGGGAGCCCTGGCTGGCCAGCGTTAGCAGAGCAGCAAGCCCCAACATGAGTAGCCGGCAGCAGGGGAACATTGACCTCCCTTGGTCCAGCAAGCTCCCCGGTCCGGGACCACTCAGGTCCCGAGGGTGCCAGACCAGGGGGCAGCTCCTTGACGATAGGGTGGCTCCAACTTGCACTGGTGAGCCGTAACTGAGACACCTCACCGGTTAACCATGAACATCCCTCGCTAAGAGCTACTTTGCCATGTTAGTCTAAGGGCTGAATGAGTTTCACCTGGCTTGTGACGGGTCTGCGACCTAACCCCACTGCAGCTCTGCATTTACAGTGTGTTAGGAGCCGGGTGGGCAGGCTCAGTTTTAAGCTGCACCAAGTCCGGGAACTCAGATCCCTAACTCCCAGACATAGGCTGCTGCCATCCCGTGCTGCTGCCTCTGGATCAGGAGCTCCTGCCACTCCCACGCTGCTGCCTCTGGATCAGAGGCAGCAGTGTGGGGTGACAGTGGAGCTGGTTTTTAAACTGGTTCCCCTCAAAATAATTTCTCACCTGGCACCCCTCGCTGTATAAGAGGCAGCAGTGTGGAGTGACGGGGGGCTTCTCAGGAGTGGGGCTGGAGCATGCTGGCTGCCCTCACCCCCATTCTGGTAACTCAGAATAGTTGCGTAACCAATAAGAATTCATGAGATATATTAGATTGAATAATCAATAAAGGAGTATGTTTGTGCGCTAATAACTTAGACACTGTGGGTATGTCTAGATACATGCCTCTGCCACGCCAGACCCCTCGTGCACAACGGCTCGGGCATCTGCCCTGCCTCCCATGGCACCTGCAGCCCTGGGCGCAAGCTGGGGCGCCCCTCCTGCGTGCCCCCCCACCCCCCGGCCGAGATGCGCGGACCTATATTTTAATTCCTATAGAAATCAGTGCAAGTTTTCTACCATTCAAAAAAAGATAATGGACTACTCTTTTTCTACATTTCGTTCCTCTGGTTTCCTGAGCAACGCCGGGTAACTCCAGCTAGTTAAGTGATAATTAACATCCCTAGCATGAGAACCTTAGAGGTTTACAACGTTGAGGGGAAACTAGAAAAATTGTTGGTTTGCTTTAACTTTTCAGCTGGCACATAGATTCTGTAGAGCTCCTGCCATGTACCCCATGTGTAACTGCATTCACATGAAACTGATTGACAGAATGTCATCCTGCTTTTGTAATAAATTGCACAGTATCCTTCAAGTACAGCACTGCACACATTTAGTGCAAGAAGCAGGACAATGTAGCACTTTAAAGACTAACAAGATGGTTTATTAGATGATGAGCTTTCGTGGGCCAGACCCACTTCCTCAGATCAAATAGTGGAAGAAAGTAGTCACAACCATATATACCAAAGGATACAATTTAAAAAAATGAACAAATATGAAAAGGACAAATCACAATGCAGAACAGAAGGGGGATGCGGGGGGGTGGGAAGGGGGAGGAAGGAAGGTAAGTGTCTGTGAATTGCTGATATTAAAGGTAGGGAGAGTGGGATGTTTGTGAGTTAATGGTATTACAGGTGATAATTGGGGAAACTGTCTTGGTAATGGGTGAGAAAGTTCAAAGACTTGTTAAGTCCTCGTTGGTAAGTGTCGAATTTTAACATGAATGACAGTTCAGAGGATTCCCTTTCAAGTGCAGATGTAAAAGGTCTTTGTAGCAGAATGCAGGTGGCTAAGTCATTTAGAGAGTGTCCTTTCTGGTTAAAGTGGCAAGAAACTGTTTTCTCTTTGTGATCTTGTCTGATATCTGTTTTGTGGGCATTAATCCTTTGGCGAAGTGTCTGAGATGTTTGTCCAATGTACATAGCAGACGGACACTTTCGGCACATGATAGCGTAGATTATATTTCTGGATGCGCAGGAATATGTGTTCTTGATCTTATAACTCACTTGGTTAGGTCCTGCTTAGTCATGCTGCATGGCAACATATTCTTGTTTACCCTCCCCGTGGATGCTGTGGCAAGAACGTTGAATGCAGATGTGCTCCCAGGAAGATGGAGCGATTTAAAGTTGCAGTCTGTTGTCATCTAGTGATGGGGAGAGAGAGACCGAGTGACCAACTGACCGACCCTGTCTCAGTGGGGTGAGATATAGGACAATACTGTTCTAATAAATCCATCCCAACAGCAGTTTTTACAGCTCAGTTATGGCAGTAGGATTATATCTCTGCTATAGGGGCTCAGCTACAACAGTGCTGTGGCACCGCAGTGTGGAGCTTCCTACGTTGAAAGAAGGGATTTTCTTCCATCGGTATCGTTAGTTGACCTGTTAGAGCTGGTAAATAGGTCAGTGGAAGAATTGTGTCTCTACTGGGGGCTAGGTCAACCTGACTACAGTGCACAGGGAATGATGTAGCTAGGTTGGTTTCATTTTTAGACCTAGACAAAATCTGAGTCAATGAAAAATATCCTGCTGATGTCTTTGTATGAACATTATAGGAAACTAACCCTTTCCACTGGTTGAAGGCCCTATTAGTTTGTACTGAAGGTGTATACTTGAAACATGCTGACACAGATATGTTTACAGAGGCACATGCAAGAAGATGGTCAATTTTGTAATGTTAACCATCTCCATTGTTTGCACAATGAGCAGTACTTCCAAGTAATTCCTCTTCTGTACAGGCAGTCCCCGACTTACGCGGATCCAACTTATGTCGGATCCGCACTTACGAACGAGGCTTTTCTCGCCCCGGAGCTCATGGGCGGCAGATCGCCACCCGTGTCCTCCGGGGCGAGAAAAGCTTCTCCCGGTCTCCCTGGTCTGCTGGGGGGGTCCAGCAAAGCCGCTGGACCCCCCCCCCAGCTGATCAGGTACACCCAAGCAAAGCCGCCCAGGCGGGGGGAGTCCCGCTGCCTGGGCGGCTTTGCTCGTTTGCCCCGGAGCAAAGCCGCCCAGGCAGCGGGACTCCCCCCACCTGGGCGGCTTTGCTCCTGTCCTCCTGGTCTGCTGGGGTGGTCCAGCAAAGCCACTGGACCCCCTCCCCCAGCAGACCAGGGACACCCAAGCAAAGCCGCCGCCTTGGCGGCTTTGCTCCCGGGCAAACGAGCAAAGCCGCCCAGGCGGTGGCTTTGCTCTGGTGTCCCTGGTCTGCTGGGGGGGGTCCAGCGGCTTTGCTGGACCCCCCCAGCAGACCAGGGGGACAGGAGCAAAGCCGCGGACCACGCCCGCAGGGGGACAGCCCAAGCGCGCCCGGGCTGTCCCGCTGCGGGCGTGCTCCGTGGCTTTGCTTCTGTCCCCCTGGTCTGCTGGGGGGGGGGGGGGCGAGGTGCAGCTAGTGCCCCCCCCAGAAGACCAGGCTTTGCTTGCCTACCCCTGGGGTAGAGCAGCTGGGGGCTGCCGGGTTGGTCCCACAGCGCTGCTCCGGACAAACCCAGCAGCACCCCAGCTGCTCTGCCCCAGGCGTCCTGGAATCAGCCGCTGATTAGTTTCAGCAGCAGCTGACTTGGGGACGCCTGGGTTTCTTAAGTTGAATCTGTATGTAAGTCAGAACTGGCGTCCAGATTCAGCCGCGGTTGAAACTGATCAGTTTCAGCAGCGGCTGACGCCAGTTCCGACTTACATACAGATTCAACTTAAGAACAAACCTACAGTCCCTATCTTGTACGTAACCCGGGGACTGCCTGTATTTGCTAACAGGAAATTCTACCCTTCATTTGAGTACTTTGTAACTAGCCCAATATGAGGCATTGCACTTTAAGAGTTTCATGAATCATAGAATTCCTAGACAGAAAACTACATCACGATGGAGCTATGAAAAGAATCTAACTGGGCATACCACAGTGAATGAAACCACACTTTTGATCGTTAGGTTGATTGCTTCAGGGGAAAAAATTGAGTGTGAAATCCTTACAAAACATTACATCCAGTATAATTTCTCCATTGCCGACACGCCAGCTTTGCAGTTCCTCACAATAATGGCATTGCTGTGTGCCTCGTGTCTCAAAGGCCATATTCACCCCAAACTCATCTATTTCATCCTCGCTGGTAAAACACATGCTTTGTCCAACCCTGGGTAAGAAGAAAGCTTCACAGTAAGCCAGCCTCTTTGTGGGCTGCCTTGAGGAAGAATTTCTGGGCAAATGCACTGACAATTTAACTAAGACAAAAATTGATGGTGTTTTCATCCTCTGGATTGGCAGCCGAAGCTCCCTCATAGATTTACACAACTTCAACCACCACCCAGGTATCAGACTCTCAGAACACTCCCATGCCAGCATAAACTTCCTGGATTCCAGATGCAACAGTAGATCCTTACAGAGAACGATATAAATGTAATAAAGGTCCATGCTAACTATTGGGCAGAGGCACAAAATGCAACAGAGAGGTAGCAATAGCCGAGCAGACTAAGGGTGCGTCTACACAGCACCCTAAACTCAAAAGAAGAGACTCAATTTGCGCTATGCAAATTACGCATCTTATTTTGAAGTTGGGTGCGTCTTCGCAATGCCAGATTTCGAAATAATGCGCTATTTCGAGCCAGCTCTTATGTCTCGTGCAACGAGGTTTACTGGGATGGCGAAATAACGCGTCTGTTATTTTGAAAAATATTTTGCAATAACAGGCAGCTTGTGTAGATGCAGGGTAGCTATTTCGGGATACCTCCGAATATTCTGGTATCCCGAAATAGCTGTGCAGTGAAGACGTACCCTCAGACAACAGCGGTGCTATTCCTCCTCTTGTCAGGACCCTTCCACAGGTGAATCTTCTGCCCTTCCGTCTCTTGTGACTATAACCTGGATGTTTGTTGTAGCCAAAGCAAATGCCAGGCCAGTTTACGTAAACATCCATGTGGTGGGCTCTAGTGATCCACAAGTGCTCGTGTGAATGTGCAGTAGTTGCCTTTTGGAGTGGAAAAGCTCTGCTGGGATAGGTGGAGACAATACATGCCATGTACAGTGTCCCCATGGTGAAAACCCCCTTTCTGCTTTTAGAGGCATCTTGCACTTTCATCCGGCCTCCCTGGCCATAGTGCCACGACATTTGTAGCTGCCCTAGTATGGGTTTCCTAACTCCAAAGGAGCATTTATCGGGTTGTTACCAGCTTCAGTAGAGCAACCTCCAGCCTCTTTTCCAGAGCATGTCCGGTCAGGGTGGCCTGGCATTCCACCATCAGGGCAGGCTGCCAGGGGGTGGCCTTGCCCATCTGAAAGATCTGTAGTTGCGGGTCCTTGTCCCAGGCCTCCAGTATGTCTCTGGTCCACCAAGAACTAGATCCGCTCTTGCTCCAAACGTGGCTTTTAAAGTGATGATGATCATCGCCAACAGGCTGGGCTTGTACGAAGCGGCCGTCTGAGTCCTTGCTCCTAAGCAGTAAGTGGTTCTAGCAGAGAGGTCAGTAAATCAGCCCTCGAGTCAGGGAGATATACGTAGTGGCCTTTCCGTGTGTTCCGTGGTGGAGTCTGACCCTAGATATCCAGCAGTTTCTTCTTTGCTGAGCAGAAACACGCCTCGCTCCAGGGCAGACTCGGTGTCTTCTCAGTGCTGAGCAAGGTCTACCACGCACTTCTATCTTTCCCTGGACAGAGGGGAGAGAGACATTGGGAGCCCCGCTGTGCACGGGCACAGCCGTGGGCACTGGAAGTCTGTGTGAGGAGTCGGCATACTGGCTTGCGTGAGTTTGGGGCCATCGCAAATTTCTGAGGGAGAAATTAGGGCTAGGAATGTTCGGCTACCTATCTTTAACCTCCAAACCAGTCCAGTCTTCTAAAGCAGCTGGACCATAGATGCCTTGGCTTGGTTTTCACTGGGAAACTTGCTAAAACCTCCCCCTGTTGTTGTTGCGGGTGGTCGTGGTGGGGGAATTGTTGATGCTCTTTGTGTTAGTATTAACCGGAGGCCTAGATCAAGGCCCCTTGGCATTAGGCGCTTTGCGGACTTGTAATGAGTCACTTGTCCCAGTAGGGATGTTAAATTTCGATTAATCAACATTCTGTCGACTAGCCCATAAGGGGGGTGCTTGCTATCCCTCTGCTTCTCCCTTTCAATTGTGCAGGAGCCACCCGCGCTGTTTCCCTGCTGCCCTCTACCTCCGCTGCTCCTCCGGAGATGGTGCTGGGGGGAAGGAGGGAGGGAACTGGATCGAGTTTCCCACCCCTTGCTGCCTCTCTCTGATAGAGACAGCAAGGGGTGGAGAGGGACTAGTTGAGTTCCCACTCAACTACCCGATAAGCATTTGCTTATCAGGTAGTTGACTAGTCCCTTACTTCCTTATGTCCTGGTGAGTTCACGTTTGATCCCCTTTGTATGGGATTAAAGATGGCTGCATCTGCCAGGAACTCTGCTACTGTGCTTGCTACAGAGAGGCTAATAACACACAAAAAAGCAGACCTCGATTTTTGGCAGCACCGGCTTGCCTGGTTAAAGGATGTGCTCGTTAGTGCAGATGCATAGTTGGGGGGAGGGAGGAAATTGTCTCCTGATTTTGGGTGAGGCACTAGGGATGTTGGTGTGTAATTGAATAGTCACATAACCCCATGAACTTCTAGTGGTTAAACGACGATTTGATCGTCCCTGGTGCGGGGGCGGGGCTAGCCACCAATGCGCTCCGAGCCCCCCGGCCACCTCATGCTGCTGCCTCTGTATCAGAGGCAGCAGTGTGGGGTGACAGGCGGGAGTAGGTCTGTGAGGGAGCAAGGGCCGGGGGGAGAATGTGTGTAGCCGACAAGATTTATCACGTACTCAACTACACGTTGACACTCCCATGAGGCACAGGGGACAAACCAAAATCTAAGACCGTGTATGTATTCTCAGGTGGTATTTTACAACTTTTTTTTTGTAGATTTAACTTTAATGTAGAATGTCCTGACTTTCCAGTGTTCCCTTCTGAAACAGCCGCATTTGTTTTCCGTTATGACGCAACGTTCACTTGCATCTTTTCCAGACGAACGAATGGCGCCTGAGCTACGTCAACAAGGATTTCTCGGTCTGCCCCTCCTACCCGCCCGCTGTCACTGTCCCCAAATCGATTGACGACGAGGCTCTTCGGAGAGTCGCGACGTTTCGCCACGGGGGCCGCTTCCCCGTCCTCAGCTATTACCATAAGAAGAACGGGATGGTATGTCTTGTCTGGTTGCTTTGGGCACCTGGTTTTCAGGGCTGGACAAGAATCTAAGGGTCTCTTCCGAACTCTTTTGCCCTGTTTGTTGAAAAATGACGTTCTCCTGAAGACTTTCAGTGCAACTCCCCCAGTTTGTTCTAGGACCCTTTTTTCCCTAGTCATTTATATTAAAACGGGACCGTAAGCAGCTGTCGGTGTTGGAATATGGGGCTACCAACCTCGAGTGGTAGCAACTGACAGATTCGTTGGCACATGCTCAGTCATGGATAGGAAATGAGTTAGCTCCCGGCACAGAGGTGTCCTCCTGCTCGCCCACCTGTATGGCTGGCACCGGTTGGGCTGCCTCTCTCGATTGGCTGTGGACCACATGCCCCTCAGTGACTCATTACCCTGTCACCCTGAGATGCGGTCCATCTGGGTCATGACTGAGGGACGTGACAGCAGTGGGTGAGTGAAGCTGGCATCACTTCTGCCTACACCGCACCTAGTCTGCGAATGAGCAGAGGACTCTGCTCTCCAGGCCTTTAACAAGCAGCAAATTCTTTTGCTGTCTCCTCAACCCTCTTCACTTTTTGAGTTGTCAGAATCTGAAACACTGACCCCGCTCTGAGCCTGCCACTAGCAGCTTGTGATGACAAGGTCTCGGGGTAGCCGTGTTAGTCTGTAAATAAAATAACTTAAAAAACAACAGTGGTCCTGTAGCATCTTAGAGACTAACCAAAATATATAAATAGTGTCATGAGTTTTCCTGGGCACAACCCACTTCTTCAGCTGACAAATATGGAGCAATAGGCACAGAGGTTGAATTATAAAGCAGAAAAAGAGGGGAGAGGGGGAGGGGAGAGAGGGAAAAACCTGTCAATTAAAGTGTCTGTGCTAAATGAGGCTAATAGAGTAGGTTCTAAGGGTATGTCTAGACTACATGCCTCTGCCGGCAGAGGCATGTAAATTAGACTACCCGACAGTCAATGAAGCGGGAATTTAAATATCCCTCCGCTTCATTAAAATAAAAATGGCCGCTGTGCTATTTCACGAGGCATAAGGGATCGGTCGGCAAAGGCTTTCCTTGTCAACCAATCCACGTCTTGACTGCCGCGTTGTGCCGACGATCAGCTGAGCTGGCACGGCGCGGCGGCCATTTTTATTTTAATGAAACGGGATATTTAAATCCTCGCTTCACTGACTATGTCAGGTAGTCTAATTTACATGCCTCTGCCGGCAGAGGCATGTAATCTAGACATACCTTAAGTGCCTGATACTTAGCTTTTGATATCATTTGGGTGTTGAATATAATGGCCCATCCAGTTCATGTCTCTGTTCAGGCCATGCCAGAGAGTATCAGATTTGCATATGAAGGCCATTTCCACAGATTCTTTCTAGTTGATTCCTGACATTGTTTGGCAAGAGAATAGCCCCCTTTAGATCCAGTAGTGAGTGCCCAGACAAGTTAATGTGTTCCCCAGCAGGTTTCTGTGTGTGACCATTTTGAATATCTGATCTGTGTCCATTCATCCTTTGTCGCAGAGACTGCCCAGTTTGGTCAGTGTGTATGGCAGAGGGGCATTGCTGGCACTTGATGGCATAGATCACATTGGTGGATGTGCCGTTGTGAGCCTCTGATTTGGTGGCTTATGTGGGCAGGTCCTGTGGTGATGTCACTTGTATAGATATGTGGACAGAGTTGGCACCAGGGTTCATTGCAGGCGTGGGTTCCTGGGTGAGGATGTTTGAAGTGTGCTGCATGGTTGCTGGAAAGATTACAAAGAAATTCACCCAGTAGACAGATTATTCGATGATTCCTTTAATTGAGTACTTCATGCACGGTGTTGGGTTGAACAAGCTCTGGGCTGATCCTGTATAAGTATTTCCGTTTTTGCTCAGTCTTGGAATTCGGTCATTAACTCTCTGTGTGCGTGTGCGTGTGTCCCCTTCTGTTGTACTTTGTGAGAACTGTTATTCCCTGCTCTATGGGCATGCTTGGCTCATCACCTTCATGCTTTCAGTGGCCACTTGCACTAGTGTTGCACAATAGCTTTAGCATCTGTGAAATTTTTCGTATCTTAAACTATTGTGGAGCTGTGGTTTATTGGTCGTTCCAGAGCCACCGAGTAAATCTGCCCAAGGAACATGTTTGTATCCCATCGCAGACTACAATTTTTCAGAACCACTCTTGGGTAGAGGCTAAAAATAAAACCCGCCTTCAGCTGTCTGCCCAGTTAAGATGCTTCAGCAGGATTCTGGCAGTAGAGGCTGTGAAAGGGCGGGGGGGGGGACTCATGAAATGACCGCTGAGGAAGCTGTGCAAGGATCTTGCTCCCGCCAAGGAGCCTGCAGAATAATCATTTTTTAAAAGTTAGAAATCGTTTGAATCTAGTGGTCGATGTGAGGGCCGCTAAAGAGATGGGAAGGAAGTGAAGGGTGCAAAGAGGAAACCAGCATTGCAGCTGGAATGGGAGGAAAGGTAGAGTGATGGGCAGGTGTTTTCAGATGGCCGTCTCTGCCGCGTTGAGCTCTTTGGCCATTTCAGCAGCCAGATGGTCCAGGTGAAAGCTGAGAGGATGAGGGAGTGGGAAGGACAGAGCAGAGAAGCCTGAGCCAGCCTGGGGCAAGTCCATGGAGGAACTCCCCGAGCGGTTTTGACTTGGATGGAAGAGGCGTTTGAAGGCTGAGGTGGGCCGTTATCGTTGCTGCAGGCATGTGGCTGTCAAAGGAGAGCAGGAGCAGCGTGCAGGACTAACCTGGCAGAAGCACTAGCAAATGGGTTGCTCCTTATAATGGGCCACTGGCAGGGGCCTGGACTAGACAATGAGTCTCCCGGTTTCTGATTCTTTTTGTTCCCTAGGCAATGATGCGGAGTAGCCAGCCCCTCACAGGTACCAATGGGAGACGGTGTAAGGAAGACTCAGCACTTATTAATGCCACCCTGAGGGCCGGCAAGCGGGGCTACATCATTGATACCCGCTCCCTGAACGTTGCTCAGCAGGCCAGAGCCAAGGGTGGCGGCTTTGAACAGGAAGTTCAGTATCCTCAGTGGAGGCGGATTCACAAGTCTATCGAGAGGTAGGTGAAGGGCGGGGTGGCCATCGGGGGTCATGTTGCCACTTTCCGACCGTCTCGAGGGACTGGGCTTTCTCGAACTTGCGGATTGGCTGTGCTGGTGTCGTGTGGTTCGATTTCTTTTTAGGTCCAAGGAAAACCAGGACATTCCAGGGCGACTGCACCACTTTCTTATCTAGTGCAAGCTTTAAGCAGTTAATACGGTTAAGTTTTACAAGCCTTAAAAACAATTACTATACAATTTAAACCTTAAATACTATAACATTCTAAAGCAATTAATACAGCACAAAGCAATGCAAAAGCAATTAATAGAAGCTCTATGCTGCCTACACTACTAGCAAGAAGTCGTGGTTCCTTTTCTTCCCATGCAATGGAACACCACACACTGGACCACCAGTGTGAAGGGTCTGCCTACTTCTAGTAACATCGAACAGGACTTGTGGGTCAATCCTGCCCATTCCCTCCCATCGATTGTTCTCACTAAGCCCATTTTAGAGCGCAGCGAGACTTGGTCGTTCTAATAATATTTCCCAATTGATTGCTTTGTGTAGGATACGTAAAATGCCCTATTTGTGTAGTGTTGGAACAGACTCCGGACACCATGTATGAAGCAAGCAGAAGGGTTTATTAACACACAGCACTGGTGGAGTGTCACTTCGTTTGTTAGGTTTGGTGAACACTGCCAGACAATAGGTTACAACTAATTATATAGGGGTGTGTCTAGACTACAGGGTTTTGTCAACAAAAGTGGACTTTTATCGACAAAACTATACCTGCGTCCACACTGCCTTTGAGTTATGTCAACATAATGTCGACAAAACTCAGCAGTTTTGTCGATGTATGTAAACCTCATTCTACGAGGAATAATGCCTTTTGTTGACAGAGTTCTGTTGATAGAAGGCGTTATTGCATCTACACTGTCCTTTGCGTCCACACTGTTATGTCGACAAAGCGGCTTGCTTTGTCAACAGAACTGGATGCAGTCTACACGCTCTTTGTCGACAGAAGCTTTGTCGACAGTATCTGTCGACAAAACTTCTGTCGACAAAACCCTGTAGTCTAGATGTACCCTCTGATGCTTAATGGGCGGATGAAGTGATGGGGGGGGATCCCAGCCCTCCTGGATTGGTGCTAATTGTGAGGCAAAAGGAGAGCAATAATCTAAAGGTTACGTAGAGTTTTCCACCCATAGATTACAGAATACCTTCTATTTAGTTATACAACTATTTAAATAAAACCGACATCAATTGTCAATTATGTGTTAAGTGGCAATGTGTCTGTCAGCTTCAGGAAGGTATCTCTGCACAGATGTGATCCATTGGTGATGCATCTGGGGATTAAAACGAAGACATTAGGAGTACTTAGGAACAAATGTGCAATTGTCATCACCAGGGCTCGACAAATCCGCCTAGCTACTCACCCGTAGCGAGTCGATTTCAGCCGGTCGCCCTGTTCACCGGCGGTTTGCGCATGCGCAGTGCGGGGCTGGCGAGTAGTTTTTGCCGCGATCATCGAGCCCTGCCGATCACCATTGAATGTGTCATGTCCTGTCTCTCATCCTAGGTCCTTAGCTCCAGGGTGACCTTCCTCCGATGGCCTAAGCAGGGAGGGGAGAGAAGGGGGGATAAACCATCATGTACTGTATTTGTGTGCCAGTTCTAGACTTGACATTTAGATATGGGGTTCTTCACAGAGTATCATAACCTGCCTCAGAAATGTTTACCCAACATGCAGGATAGTAAAATGTACGATTTGGAGTCCATCCTGTCACTCAGGATGTTGCTGCTCTGTGCGTAGTTGACAGTTGTATGGCTGTATCAGTGATTTTTGCTTATCAGAAACAGAAGTACCAGTACCTTGTCATGTGTTCTTGACGTGGTCTCCCGTACCATGCTTAATCTGCATAGTTGTTCAAAACATTCCTGCCTCTCTCAGCTTCTCCCTCCAAACCATGCCTGCATGCTGTGTGCATCGGACTTGAGACAGGCCTGGGTTTTGCTTTTTAGTGATCCACAGTGTTAAAGGCAGACATCCCCATTTATCATCACGGCAGGGTAGTCCAGGCTCCCCTACCTGTGTCAAGTGTCCGCTTCCCCTGATGAGAAACACCAGGAGCAAGATTCTCAGCTGTGCTGGAGCTCTGCTTCGTGTAGCAGAGAGCTGGCTGTGGTTCCCCCATTCTCAGACTCAGTGAGACACAAGACCTCTCAGATGCTGAGAGTCACACAGCTGGCATAGGGTTCTTAATGTATCCTACACCAGTGGAGAGCAGGCATATCAGAGCTGCTCTCCCTTCCCCAATTTGCACTGGTGCCAGGATTATAGAGCAATGTTCCCTCTAAATTTTTTTCCATCCATGAGTGGAATAAATTTTATGTGCACCAAGGCAAATGCAGATGTGCACCCTCAATAGAAACACACACACTGCCAGCTGTGGATGCTCTGCTAATCAGCTGGGCAGCACCTGAATCTCTCTTGGGTGGCTATCCAAGCACTCAGCTTACAAGGAGCTCCGGGATACAGGTGTTAGCTGGTGCAGGGAGAGGCTGCAGTAGCTTTATCCTAGCAGCTTTATCCTTTGTTTTCCTTAAAAGGTGGTTGTAGTCTGAAAGTGACTGTTACAAGGGCAGCATGGGGTCTTTATTTGTCACGAAGGTCTCCAGATCCCATCTGTTCAATTTACAAATGAAGACTTGTTTTTGGTTGTGCCACTCAGTCTTCTGTAGCATCCATAGTAAAGATTTTGCAACTGGAACTTGGCGAGCCAGTGTGTTGCAGTTTGTGCCAGATGGCAATCCAGCTTTTTCTTACCGATATTGATTCAGTCATGGAATGAAACGGAGTAAAAATGTACTTAGCAGGGTCAGTGCATGTAACAGAAAGTACATAGGATGCAGGTAAAGTAAGTTTATTTAATCAGGAAATGTCAGCATGGAACATGCCTCTTAAGGCGCAGCATTGCAGCGGTTTAAGCACTGTTTATTTTCCCATGATGCTAAAATGTGACTCCGTCACAATAAGAACAGATGTGTTGAATAAGAGATGATCCCTTTATTAAAGTTGTGCTTTGTGCCATAACATTCCTTGAAGCATTAGATCTGTGTTTTGATTGGCGATCTTGTGGGTGTGTGAGCATGGTCTAACAGCCTCAGTACTATTATGAGCTCCGTAACCTTTGCTTTCCCCAAAGGTATAACATTCTGCAAGAAAGTCTCATCAAACTCGTGGAAGCTTGCAACGATCAGTCGCACAACATGGACCGCTGGCTAAGTAAACTGGAAGCTTCTAACTGGCTGACTCACATCAAAGAGATACTAACTGCGGCTTGTCTGGCTGCGCAGTGCATTGACAGGTAAAGCCCATCCCAGTTCTTGGTCGTTATCTGCAGTGCTGCTTGTGAAATGTTGCTGTTCTTTTGGGAGGAAGCTACAGTGTTTTACTGCACCGCACTTCCTTGCTTCTTCCCATTTCATCACCACCGTTAAGCAACAGCTTTCAAATAGGCCATGTCTAGTTTCTATTAATACTAGCAGGAGTGAAGAATCAGAACAATTAGTGAGAAACATTGGGTCATGAAGCTTCCTACTAAGGATATTAGGTAACGGTTAATTGACTAGTTGAGTAATGGATGGAACTCCATCAACTATTCAACTAGTCGATGGGCACTTCCGCATTCCTCCTTTGAAATGTACAGGAGCCCACACTGGGAGGAATGCGTAACTTCCCATGCAGCCCCGGGGCCGGTGGGAAGTCCCGCTCACTCCGAACTGCATGCAGCATGCCAGCTTTGAAATGTACAAGAGTCTCTAGCAGGGGCTCTCGTGCATTTCAAAGCAGCAGCACAGCATGAAGCCCGGGGTCAGCAGGGGACTCAGAGCCAGGGTCAGCTGGGGAACGGGTTCCGTGCAGCATTTCCCCAGAACCCAGGGTCAGCTGGGGACTCCCCAGCTGATCCCGGGTTTCACGGAAATGCCATGCTGGAGCCTGGGATCAGCTGGAGAGTCCCCAGCTGACCCTGGGCTCCATGCTAGGCAGCACTGCACAGCTGATCCTGGGCTCAGCTGTGCAGCGCTGCTGCTTTGAAGTACCCCCTCTTCTCCTCCCTTTGCTGCCTCTATCTGATAGAAGTAGCAGGGGGAAGGAAATCGATAAGCAAATGCTTATCGGATAGTTGACTAATCGGACAGTCGACTAGTCCTTAACATCCCTACCTCCTACATCATCTAATGTTTTGTCTGGCTTAACCTAGATCACCAATAAAAAAAAGTTAAACTAGAGTTTACACAGCTGAACTTGTAGCGTGAGTCTCCAGGAGAAGACTGAGAGGTCACGATAGCGGTTTTCAGGTATCTAAAAAAGTGTCACAAAGAGAAGGAAGACAAATTGTTCTCCTTAGCCTCTGAGGACAGGACAAGAAGCAATGGGCTTAAACTGCACCAAGGGAGGTTTAGGTTGGACATTAGGAAAACCTTTCTAACTGTCAGGGTGGTTACACATTGGAATAAATGCCTGGGGCAGTTGTGGAATCTCTATCACTGGAGATATTTTAGAGCAGGTTGGACAGACACCTGTCAGGGGTGATCTAGACAGTACTGCGTCCTGCTATGAGGGCAGGGGACTGGACTCGGTGACCTCTTGAGGTCCCTTCCAGTTCTAGCATTCTACGATTTTATGAAATGTATTATAAGGCAGCCAGACTTGATCCTGTTTCGATCGTGCTTGTACATACTCTGTGAACATCCTTTCCATTGAGCTACTCCAAAGTACCCAGTCTAATTTTAAATGACTAACACAATGGGGCTTCCATCATTTCTTTTGGTGTCTTTTCCACAGTTTAAGAAGCTTTGTGTTGAATAGAAGTGGTTCCAGTTCCAACCCCTGCGAGATACCACTAGTTACTTCTCTCTATTCTGAAAATTTACCATTTATTCCTGCCCTTTGTTTCCTGTCTTTCAACCAGTTATCAGTCCATGAAAGGACCTTCCCTCTTATCCTTTACTTACTTTACTTAAGAGCCTTTGGTGATGACCTTGTCAAAGGCTTTCTAGAAATCTAAGTACACTACATCCACTGGATCCCCCTTGTCCACATGTTTGTTGACCCCCCCTCAAAGAACTCTAGTAGATTAAAAGCTTCAGGGGGTAGCCGAATTAGTCTGTACTGGTCATCTGAAGAAGTGTACCCACAAAAGTTCATGATACCTTCTACATGTTATGTTAGTCTTTAAAGTACTACCAGACTGCTGCTGCTGCTGCTGTTGTTTGTTGTTGAAGTTTATCTAGCAGATTAGTAAGGCCTTTACAGAATACCCCTTTACAGAAATCATGTTGACTTCCCCCAACAAATTATGTTAATTTGTGTGTCTGATAATTTTATTCTTTACTATAGTTTCAACTAATTTGTCTGGTAAGTTAAATTTACCAGCCTGTAATTGCCAGGATCACCTCTAGAACCCTTTTTAAAAATTGTCATCACATTAGCTGTCCTCCAGTCATTTGTTACAGAAGCTGATTTAAAAGATAGGTTACAAAATTTCTCATTTGAGTTCTTTCGGACCTCTTGAGTGAATGCCATCTGGTCCTGGTGATTTGTTACTATTTAGTTTATCAGTTTACTCCAAAACCTCCTCTAATGACACCTCAATCTGGGACAGTTCCTCAGATTTGTCACCTAAAAAGAATGGCTCAGGTTTGGGAATCTCCCTCTCCTCAGCAGCTGTGAAGACTGATGCAAAGAATTAATTTAGTTTCTCTGCAATGTCCTTATTGGCATGAGTGCTCCTTTAGCATCTCGATTGTCCAGTGGCCCCGCTAGCTGTTTAACAGGCTTCCCGCTTCTCATGGTTTTTAAAAATAATGGCTATTTCTTTTTGATTTTTAGGGGAGCCATTCTTCAAGTGTTTGTGGTCTTTTTAATTGTATTTCTGCTTTTCATTTGCTAGAGTTTATGCTCCTTTCTATGCTCCTCACTAGGATTTAATTTCCATTTTTTTAACAATGCCTTTTTATCCCTCACTGCTTCTTTTACTTGGTTGTTAAGCCACGGTGGCTCTTTTTTGGTTGTGTGTGTGTGTGTGTGTGTGTGTGTGTGTGTGTGTGTGTGTGTGTGTGTGTGTGTGTGTGTTTTATTTGGGGTATACATTTAAGTTGAGCCTCTATTATGGTGTCTTTAAAAAGTTTCCATGCAACTCGCAGGGATTTCATTTTTGGAACTGTACATTTTACTTTCTATTTAACTAGCCTCCTCATTTTTGTGTAGTTCCCCTTTCTGAAATGAAGTGCCACAGTGTTGGGCTGCTGTGGACAGAGATGTTACATTTCATGTAGTCACTATTTCCAAGTGGTTCATATTCACCTCTTGGACCAGATCCTGCACTCCCCTGAGGACTAAATCAAAAATCGCCTCTCCCCTTGTGAGAGCCAAAACCAGCTGCTCCAAAAAACAGTAATTTAAGGTGTCAAAAATCTTTATCTCTGCATCCTGTCCTAAGGTGACATGTACCCAGTCAGTATGGGGAAAGGTGAAATCCACATCATTATTATTGAGTTTTTTATTTTCATTTCTAATGGAGTTGAGATCAGTCCTTGGATACTGTCAATTTAATAGATTGGATCCTAAGTGGACAGGTCCAGGGAGACCTTTTCAACTTGTGGGTGTGACAAACAGTGCTTTTTTTTTTTGTAAGAAAAAAGGTGCTGGTACTCCAGGCTCAAACTTGTTGAGCAAAAAAACCTGTTGAGCAAAAAAAAAAAAAAAAAAAAAAACCCCCACACTGAGGGCCAAAATGCAATCGCTACCCCTTTAAGAGCTGAAAATAGGTGACTGTACACTGTTCAGGGCCACACCGTCACAAAAAAAGCACTGGTGACAAGTACTCTGGATTCCCAAAGGGCAGAGCCAGAACTTACTAAATCCTTCAATGACATGGAGCGTAGGTGACTGTGATCTGGGGCAGGAAAGAGCACCCTGATCCTTTTTCCCCGTCACGTTGATAGAGTCTAAGTGGGAAAGAAGGGATGGTTGAGGGCTTGTAAGGCACCTAATGCGGTCTAGGCCCGTAGCAGTTAGGCTGATGTGTACTGAGATTTACCTGGCTCGTGCATATTTGTGCGTCTATTCCTGCCCTCTTGAATTTTTTCTCAGGGAAGGCGCGTCCGTGTTAGTCCACGGGACGGAAGGAACCGATTCTACACTCCAGATTACGTCTTTGGCTCAGATCATCTTGGATCCAAGGTGCAGGACCATACGGGGCTTTGAGGCTCTTGTTGAGAGAGAGTGGTTACAGGTAAGACACGCTGTTCAGGGAGAGCGGGTGTGGAGATATCTTGACATTGCGGCACTCGCAAGTTGTTGTTCAACTATGTGTATTGTGAGAGCGCCTAAGACCTCAGATGCGCTGGACCCCATTGTGCGGAACATTGTATCAACTTTATAAACCACAGTCCCTGTCGCACAGACACACCGGTTGGATGTATTGATATCCAGGGCGCCAAAGTAGCTGCTTCTCTTTGGCTTTCTGTCAGTGGGGTGTTACGTGCCAGCCCTCCTTCCCCATTGGCTCCGAGAGCTGTCAGTTTTGTGCTCTCAATAGCGTGAGGCTTTCAGCACCCTCTCCCGTGTCAAGGATACCACTGCATTTCTAAATGTAACATTCTTCTGCTCCTCGCCGTTCATCGCGGCTCGTGTTCTCAGCCAGGCCTTGCTTCTAGCAGGATGGGTCATTTCACACCCTGCTAAATTGTCCTCCGTGATTATTCCTGAAGTCTGATGAAATGTGACGTGACGTTCAAAGCTCTGGTATCGCCACAGCTGCTTTGTCGCTGGCACGTCCCGGCTGTTAGCGTGAAACTTGGTATTAATGTGATGGAGCGGGAGGCGGTCACAGGTCGAAATAGCTTTGCAGAATTATTTTGCTTCCCCTCCTGCAACACGCCCTTTTTATAGCACCTGTTGCGCTTTGTTTCTCGCGTCTAGGCCGGTCACCCGTTTCAGCAGCGCTGCGCTCAGTCGGCATACTCCAACAGCAAGCAGAAATGGGAGTCCCCCGTGTTTTTTCTCTTCTTGGACTGCGTGTGGCAGATCCTGCGCCAGTTCCCCTGCTCTTTTGAGTTCAACGACCAGTTCCTCATCCTGCTCTTTGAACACGCCTACGCCTCCCAGTTCGGCACGTTTCTGGGCAACAACGAAAATGAAAGGTTGGTGGATTAGAGAATCCCAGGGCGGGCAGAGACTTCAGGAGGCATCAAGTCCAGCCCCCTGCCCAAAACAGGACCAACCCAACTCAATCATCCCAGCCAGGGCTTTGTCCATCCGGGATTTAAACACCTCTAGGGATGGAGATTCCACCCCCTCCCTAGGGAACCCAGCCCAGTGCTAGGGAAATAGTTTTTCTTAATATCCAGCCTAGCCCTCCCCTATTGTCACTTGAGACCATGGCTCCTCGTTCTGCCGTCACTGAGACGAGCCTCTCTTCATCCTCTTTGGAATCCCCTTTCCTGGAGATCAGGCCATGTCCCCTTCAAGATGTTCTGTTGGGTTGAAAGAGAGACTGGCTCTGTTTGTCTCTTGGGGTGTGTCTAAACTACATGGCTCCGTCGACGGAGCCATGTAGATTTGTTTGTTCGGCAACGGGAAATGAAGCCGCGATTTAAATAATCGCGGCTTCATTTAAATTTAAATGGCTGCCGCACTGAGCCGACAAACAGCTGATCAGCTGTTTATCGGCTCAGCGCGCTAGTCTGGATGCTCCCGCGCCGACCTGAAAGCCCTTTATCGACCTCCCCGTTATGCCTTGTAGGATGACGTTTACCGAGGAGGTCGATAAAGGGCTTTTATGTTGGCAGGGGAGCTTCCAGACTAGTGCGCTGAGCCGACAAACAGCTGATCAGCTGTTTGTCGGCTCAGCGCAGCAGCCATTTAAATTTAAATGAAGCCGCAATTATTTAAATCGCAGCTTCATTTCCCTTTGCCGAACAAACAAATCTACGTGGCTCCGTCGACGGAGCCATGTAGTTTAGACGTACCCTTGGTGTTGAAAGACTTAGCCTTGATTTATGAAGATACAGCTGTTTCAGTCATCTTCTTTTCAAATAAATGGGCGTTCTGTCTGTGGTACTTTGCTGGCTCCTATTAGTATGGCACGGGAGCAGTACACAATCTGTCATTGGTTTCCTTGATGACCCCAGGTGAGGTATCTCCAGACTGTTCTCCCCATTTTACAGATGGAGAACTGAGGTCCTGAGACACCAAGGCCTATGTTTGTTCTAGACCCTGCTGCAAAGCACAGAACTCCTCCCAAACGCTTTGGGTGCCTAAACCTACTTGGCGCCTACTTTTTTGCACTAAAATTCCTTTGCCGCCTTTGTTTCTGCCTGTGGGCTGGTGTGTGCTGCCTTGCTCGAGAAGTCCCGATGCCTGGCTCTTGCTTATGCTCCAGAGCAGTTCCCAAGCCAGGCATTCAGCCACCTAGGTCACGGGCGGGGCACAGAGGAGGCCTATTGGCCTCAGGCGCGGGGATGGGGCAGCCGTCGTAGCATTTCACCCAGTGACTGGTTTACTTAGTTCACTCCTCTGGGCAGTGGCAGGAAACGGCGGGTTCAAGCCCCCTCTGCCTGCTGGGAGAAGGGTTTTGACTAAGGATTTGCTGCCCTCGGGTAGGTGCCCTAAGCGCTGGCGTATGGGACCCCGCTCAGGTCGCTGCTTTAGCAGTTCTCATGCTGGGGATCAATAGTCATTGGAGTTGGGGGGACTGGATCCTGGGTCCCCACAAGTGCTCTAACCACTAGGCTGAAGGGTCATTTTCATGCTTGTGTGTGCTCTTATCCCCCTCCCTCCTCCCACGCCTGCAGTGACGGTGGGAGAGTAGCATGGGACCGGCCCTGTAGTCAGGCAGTAACCGTGCTTCCCCAGGAGCCAGTCTCTCCGCCCCAGAGACGGATCACCAGGCTTTTGGGAAGCGCAGTCACAGGTGCCTGTCTAGCCCAGTCGGTGTGTAGGAGCCCGGCTTTGTGAATTGCATCGGAAAGGTGGATCTAGGACCGTGGTTCCCAGCCTTTGTAATACCAGGGCTGGCAAACCCATTCACAAACTTCTGGTGGGTCAGTGACATTTTATTTGATATTCGCATATTCATTATGCAAATGATGAATATGCAGATAAAACATTACCGGTCCACCAAATGACCAGCCTCCAGAACCCCCAGTGCCAGCCCCAACCCCTCCATCACACCCCAGCGTCAGCCACTGACCCCAGAGTTCCCTGCACCCAACCCCCCCAGTGCCAGCTCCCCATCCCAAATACCTCAGTGCCAGGCCCCTGCACCTTAGAGCCCCCCACAACTAGACCCCCCCCCAGTACCAGCCTCCTGTTTCCAGAGCCCCACTGCACCCAACCCCCCCCCCCGAGCTTCCCCCAGTGCCAGCCCTGCCCCCATAGTCCTCCCACTAGCTCAGCCTCCAGAGCCCCCCAGCACTAGCCCTGCCCCTGGAATCCCCAGTGCCTGCCCTGCCCCCCTTACCTAGCTCCGGGCTGCTGCCTGCGTCGCAGTGATTCTGGGGTCAGGACTGGGGGACAGCGCCCAGCACCTCCCCTCCTGCCGCAGCTGTTGAGAGAGGCGTGTCCTGCCCCACCTCTCAGCCAACCAGCATTGAGTAGAGGCGGGGTCTCCCCCCGGCCACAGTGGCGGAAGGGCCACGTGAAGCCCCCCCATCATGCAGAAAGCGCTCTTCCATGGCTGGGACGAGACCCTGCCCCTGCCCAGTGCTGATTGGCTGTGAGGCGGGGCCGGACACACCTCTCCCAACAGCTGTGCGGGAGGGGAGGCGCTGGGTGGTGTATCCCAGCCCCCAGAGCCACCGAGGCCCAGCAGCGCAGCCCGGCGGTTGGGAACCGCTCTTCTAGGACACTGAGAATCACAGCGCCTGTCAACTCCAGTGCATCCAGGCCTAAGGGGCCCAGCTCTCCCAAGTCCTAGGCCGCTGCCCGAACCACTGGCTCACTCTTCAGTCTGAGCACTGGAGATGTAGTCAGCCGCTGTGACTTACAGTCTTTGGCGTGCAAATTGGCCCAAGCCAGGACAGGATCACACACTGTACGCTTGGATTCCCGCTGGTGGTTTGGCAGGGACCAGCCTGACAGACAGCCTGTGCTTTGGAGCATCCCGCCACAAGGGGGACCCTCTGTACAGCTAAAGTTGTAACCTCGCTTCCACTTCCACCGAAACTTGTGCTTTGATACAGAATCTGTAGGCGCCCCCCCACCGCGGTTCCTCCTTCTCGGCTGCAAACAGCAGAGTCTCCGCTCTCTTTCTAAACGTGCCTGTGGAGATGGGTTGTCCAGAAGTGAAATTGACTGCGTTCTCCCTGCCTTCCAAAATGAGCTCTCGTCTCTGCCCTCTTGGAATCCTAGCGCACTAGGACTGGAAGGGACCTCGAGAGGGCATCGGGTCCAGTCCCCTGCCCTCACGGCAGGACCAAGCACCATCTAAATCAACCTGCTCCTAAATATCTCCAGAGATGGAGATTCCACAACCTCCCTGGGCAACTTATTCCAATGTTTCACCACCCTGACAGGCAGGAAGTTTTTCCTAATGTCCAACCTAAACCTCCCTTGCTGCAGTTTAAGCCCATCACTTCTTGTCCTGTCCTCAGAGGCCAAGGAGAACAGTTTTTCTCCCTCCTCCTTGTAACACCCTTTTAGATACTTGGAAACCGCTCTCTTATCCCCTCTGTCTTCCCTTTTCCAGACTAAACAATCCCAGTTCTTTCAGTTTGGAGTGAAATGAAATTGTCCCTACCAAATGAAGTAACTTGGCCTGCAAATACCCTTACTCTGTCCTAGATCTTACTCCATTAACGAGCTAAGTTAACCGGGTCCCTTGGCATTCACAGCATGTGGACGACTTGCAGATATTTTAGGTCCCAGGGACCTGGCTGATTTAGACAAAGGAGATTGTGGGGTTTTGAAGAAAAAAGGACAATTCAGTAATAGTATCTGTCTGTTCCAGGTGTAAGCTGAAGCTGCCCCAGAAGACTATGTCCCTGTGGTCTTGGGTGAATCGGCCGCAGGAACTGAGCAAATTCAAGAATCCGCTATTTGAGGCCAACAGCCTCGTCATCTGGCCATCTGTCGCACCCCAGAGCCTGCAGCTTTGGGAAGGTAAATCGGGCTTCCTTTGAGTGGTGCATTTTTGGGGAAATGGAAATTGTCCTACTTCTCCATTCAACCTGCTCTGATTCCATGCCTATGGCTTGACATCTCAGGGCATGGTTCCGCTCCCATTGAAATCCATTACAAGCGCTACTCCCGCAGCCCAGAGGTATGGTGTCACCTCGTACCACTGTTCGGCACTGCAGGCCTTATGTAAGCTCTTATCAAGGGCAGCCCACTGAGCCTTTTGGGACAATTAGTGAAACGAATTTGTTCCTTCCTTACTTATTTCTAAGGCGGCTGCTCCATCTCCTTTTCCCTTATGCTCCCCGCGCATTCCCGGGGCTTGAGTCATGAGTTAGCCCTCTGTCTGCACAAACCCCTCCATGCATGTATCTTACGAGCGAATCTCTGGTCCCATCCAAGATTTACTCTGGCGCTAAACTAGAGCCATGGAATAGGTCCAAATGGAAGACTGAAGATTGATCGGTCAGTTCAGGTCCCATGAAAAGCCAAGGACTTTAATGTCTCGAACCACTGACTTTTTAAAAGAAAGAACTAGTGAAGCCGTTGTGGTGGTCTGTATTTCCAAGCATTGTTTAGGAAAGTCCTTAATGTCACACTGCATTTTTCAAGCAGGGTGTGCCTCTTCTCTAAGGAGCTGTTGCCTCCTGGGAACACTAACCCACTCTTACTTTCCCCCTCTCTTTGGGGCTTTAGGTGTCTTTCTCCGTTGGAGTAGGTCCTCCAAGTTTCTGGATGAAGCCTACGAAGAAATGAACAACATCATCGAATACAACAAGGAACTTCAGGCAAAAGTCAATGCGCTGAGGAGGCAGTTGGCAGAACTGGAAACAGATGACGGAATGCAGGAGAGCTCCTGAGATCCTGCAGGGCTCTGGGTACCAGGTTTTTCCTCTCAACTCACCGTTACACTAAAGACTTTGCAGAGAATGTGCATGTGTTGCAGAACCCTCTGGTGCAATTGATCCTCCGCCCTTCACTGCTAAAACCTTCACGTTACACTAGCTCCATCCCTTCTGTTTGGGGGGGTCTCTGGTTTTGTTGTTTACAGGGGATGTGCACAATTCAGCATAGTGTTCTCTCTTGACAGTTGCTGCCTTGAATAAATTGTGTAGTCTCCGCATATGCTTTGTCTCTTACCTGTGTCAGACGTGGTGGAGATGACCAGGGTGGGTCAGGAGATAGATGCTTCAGGCTTAAGCTTGGGATCTTTCTTGACCGCTCGCCGTTTATGTGTCAAAGAATTCAATGTGTTGTTGAGGGGTTGGTGAAGGCATCTTTTGTGGAAGGTACCGTTTGAGACTAGCTAAGGCAGCTGTGTGCTTAGTGATGCTTGTTTTGGCTTTGGTTTTGATGTTGCGTTTCATACATTCAGCGTCTCTTTTATCCAGAAGAGGGATGAACTGCCTACAATTTCCGATGATATGAGACCTGTACACTTGAACTGGCTTTGGCTAGTCTGGGCTACTTGAATACAGAAGTCTGTATGCAGCGGAGCAAGGACTGCTCTGGGAGGCTTTTTGCCTTGACACTCAGTTGCATTATCTCTGGGTATCTCATGGACAAGTAGCTCTGAAGGGACAGCAAACTCTGACCTGCTCAGTTTCCCGACGGGATAGAAAAAGATCTGGCAGACAGCACCCCGTGTGGGGGATTGAGCTGGTAGCCAGAGCACTGCCTTTGGGAATTCTGACCGCACTGGCCTTTTGGAAAGGGTTGCGCTGACTCCTTGTGGTGCTAAGGTGCAAAATTTCCTCCTGGGTCCTTCGGAAACCACCCGCATGGCTCAAGCTGTGGTGTTGTCGTGTGTGCGTCTTCTAGGCCTTCTATCTGCTTTGGCAAAAGGCGGACAGTGAGCCAGCCACGCCTTAGAAATGAATCGATTAAAACGAATAGCTGCTAAAACTTGCTGGACACGGCCAGTTCTCCGGGTAAAAAGGGTGGATTTCCGTGGCTAGTTTGTGCTTTCGTCAACACTTTTTTCACTTTGTCCCCCTTTTGAAAAGATACTCCAGGCCGAGCTTTGACCCTTGACTTACCTAGAAAGCTCTGCTTAGTTCCATGTGGCTGTGGAACGATTCGTCCCCCTAAGGGATGTGGAGGGCTGATCTTCAGCCGACAGGGATCCTTCTTCTCTCTCGCTCACTAGCTCAGTGCTCTAGAACGGAGTGATCAGGCGGGGAGGAGCCTAATAACCTGGGGTGTGGGCCCGGCTGGCTGAACATGCTCGTATGGCATGTTGGCGATTAGTCCTTCCCAAGAGACTTCTTTGTTGATGGCGATGGGATAGGATGATGCTCGGATCCAGCCCCTGGCTAAGAGGCAGCTGCAGGCAGCTTTATCCGCCCCCGTAGCCTTTATTGCAGGAAGTCCTGTGCATTGCTCGCTGCGGAGCCCAGGAGCGTCTGTGCGTTGGCCGTGAGCAGGCCTGCTGACCACGGGGGGAGGGTAAAGGGGGCATTTGCCATGGGGCCCAGTGATTCAAGGGGGCCTGAGTCTCCTGGCTGCTTCTGCTGCTACTGTGGCACCCAGAGCTCCAGGCCCTTTAAATCCCCGCAAGGCAACTGTGGGAGGTGAGGGGTGGGCGCAGTGTTGCGGGGGCTGGCTGCCTGAGCTCCATCCCATCCATCCGAGGCTTTGCCCCTTCCAGGAGCGTGGAGCAACCTCCTCCCCCACACCTTGCCCAGCGGCCGTGGAGGCTGTCGGCTCCCCGGCCACAAGGGAGGCTGTTTTCAGTCAGATCGGCCATGGAGATGGCAGTGTTTGCGTACAGCGCGACTTGACATAATCGGGCTTTTGGGTGGCTTCTGTTAACTGAGTGCTGGAGCAAGAATAGTTGAACCATTTCCTGCTTTTGTGCTGCTTTCATCCCCTAAGATCCCTGGCTGGACTGTGGAAAGCAGGAGCCATCAAATGGGGCAGCTAGGCCCGTCAGGCTAGGAACACTGAGTGGATAGCAACCAATCGCGTTCGTCTCCGCTGGACTTCAAGTCTCTGAAGGGAACGTACCACTTCCCAACGCCTCCCGTTTTGTGACTTTACGACACAATTACCCCGTCATGGGGAGGCGCAGTTGGAAAAATCTTCCCAGTCAGGTATAATCTGTTCCCTTTGGAGCTGGTGGCTGTTTGGGAAAAGGCGCCAAGTCCATTAAGAGTCATTGCAAGACATAAACCAAACACAACCACTGGCCAAGGCAAAGGTGTAAGGCGGGGTGGGGAGCCCAAGGCTCAGGGGCCAGACCTGGGCTCCGGATTACCTGGAGGTTCAAGGCTCCCCTTCAGTATGGGGGAGCCTGTTCCTGTGCTCTATCCCCTCTCCCCCCGCCATTCTCCATGGAGCTGGAGCACACAACATGTACTAGCCTGTCCCCCCCCAACTCCCCCGCCGGCTCTTGTGTGTGAGGGGAATGTGGGGAGTGTCTTTCTCCCCCACAGTTGGGGGCCCTGTCGCTGAGGGGTTTGCTTTTTTCTTTTGCTTCTCACGTGTGAGCTGCCCCCAACTGATTTTTCTGTGGGTCAGCAGTCCCTGATCCCCGCCCCTGGTGTAGGAGATGTGACAATGGGGCTGGAGGTTTAAGTGTCTCTCACTGACCTAATTTTGTTCCCAGAGGCAGAATTAGGCCAATGTGGCACATTCTAGGTTTCCCACTTTGGAAAGCATGATTTTAGAGTATTTTTATTCTTAAAGTGAATGGACTCATATTAAAAACATCACTTGCCTAACAGGCACATTTGAATTCGGGATGTTCAGTATCGGTTAATTGAATCGTCCATTAACCTCGTGGATTCTCATCAGTTACTCGACTATTCTATAGTCCCAGGGGGTGGGGCCGGCAGCCAGCGCACCACTCCCGAGGAGTCCCCTGCTCGGGGTGCCAGGCAGGAGCTGATCCACAAAGGGAGCCAGTTTAAAAAACAGCTCCCCTTGCAGACTGGGGCCTGTCACCCCACGCTGCTGCCTCTGATAAAGAGGCAGTAGCGCGGGGTGGTAGCAGCCTCTGTCTGGTGGGTCGGGTCTGAGCTCCCGGACTGGGTGCAAGCTGGGACTGAGCCGGGCTACCTGCCCACCTGGCTCCTAATACACTAAATGCAGAACCGCAGTGGGGGTAGGTCTCAGACCTGGCACGAGCGAGGACTGAGCCAGGCTGCTGGCCAGCCTGCTAAGTTTCCTGGTGGCAGGGGGCGGGGGAAATGCATGTAGTCTATAGCATTAACCAATAAGCTTTTGCTCTTATTGGTTAATCAGTTACCAGAAATCGACTACACTATTACATCACTAATTTGAATGGTGAAGTCTTAACTACTTTGAGTGTAAGCTGCAGAAATTCCTGACTTCTAAATATTTAAAATCCTTGATTAAGAATGTGTTTTCTATATTACCTGATGGCGAGTGACCTCTAAACATCACTGTACTGCCTTTTTATTATAAAAATGCTTTTTCTAAAATATTCTGCCCTCGGCTGATCTAAATTTAGCCCCAGAATGGTCTTGTTTTATTGCAAACACTAGCTTGGCTGCTTTGAATCTCCTAGGGTAACAAAAGATCAAAATACATACGGTCTGTTTAATGGTGCTTGTTTCATTACAATGATTTTTCTGGGGATAGATGTTCAGATTCTAACGTTAAGCAGTTCTGAATTGTTTTTGACGGGGTGGCGTGGGAGGGCACTCTGGATCTTAAAACTTCAGTTATATGCAGAGGCAAGATTTTTCCAATAGTGACTGGTGATCGCAGGTAACTATTTGGTGACATGTCGAAGGGTTTCAGGAATTCGGAGTGCAGCTGTCAAAGTCAAGACCCTTTCACGTGTATCCGAGAGAGACACTCCCTCCCACCCCCTCATCAGTAGCTACTCTTTAAAATCTTGACCATGTTCTGTGTACCTGCCTTCTCATGCTACTTCTAGCAAGTATTTCAGACTTTTGGTACTGTGGTTACACAAGTCTGACTTGTAATTACCATCCCTTTTGGGATGGCACAGCGGAGATTATTCGGCTCCATAGTAGACCATCCGTAAAACACATCCCTAAAGGTTCTGTAACTTCCGAATGTAGCAGTGATCTCTACAGTAGCAGCAAAGCCACTTTTGGGCTTACATGTCTGGCTGTTCAGTCTAAACAGCACGCAGCCGAAGAGAGGGGGTAACCAGCTGTGACCGCTAACAAAAGGCCAAGAAATGTCACAAGAGGCTGGTGTTTCATCCTGACTTTGTGCTACTGGACTTCATCCTCTGCCCCATGCCACAAGAGTTTCCCTCGTTTTAGCTTCCGTTTGGATCGTTCATAACGCCGGTGGCTTCTGTTATTCCTGTTGGTTCGGCCTTTTTATGTCCGTCTTTGTTCACAGCAGGAAAAAAGAATGAAAGGAGGCAGATGATTATTTTTTCCCCAATAAACACCTTCCTCGTTCCCTTTAAATGGAGGAGTTGGAGGGAGAGTCAATCCTGCAAGGCGCTGAGCATGCTGGATTAGGGCCCAGAGTTCTCCATACCTCACAGGATCAGCCCCCGACAGCACACATCTTCTTTGGCAGGATGGCCTATGCTGAGCCCAGGTACATATACCTGCTTTTCCCCAGGGGAGAGGTGAAGTGCTCTTTGGAGCAGATCGTCACTTGCCTTCGGGTTGGACCTGACCTGTGAGCATCGTGTGGTAATAACCCAGTTTGGTTTTTCAGCCAGGCAGTGCCTTGTGCTGTTGCCAAGACACCTGATTCTATTTTCTTTTGTACAGACCTATCTGTATAGCGAGAGAGTTATAAATGTAATTAACAACCTGGACTTAGAACTCCTAAACCTCCAGGAAACGTAGAAACTCCATGTGGCCCTTCACCACTAGAATGAATTTGCACCGCGCGGTGATCACAAAGGGAATAGGTACCTCCAACAGACGGATATTCTGATTGTATCATTTGAATGTGGCAATCTATTCAAGTGCACTGCTGTCCATGTTGCGTACAATATAATTTGCACTGTATAGCAGATCAGCAGCTGTAATGTATGCTTGTTCTAGCCTTGCAAAGTGCTATCATGTACAGGTTCCTGTACAGTGGAAAATGTCTATATATTAGAAAGTCTACCTTTTTGTAACTGTGTGATATTGACTAGCCCTGTTTGTAACGTACTCTCCATGATGTATCCGTTAACTAGTAGGGGCTAAGTAGCAAGTGCGTACTGTTCAGAAAGCTGGAATCTCTGATCAGAGTTGGCTTTTGCCTCAAACTTAATGTAAAATGAACTGTGTAACGGGAATTGTGAGCTATTACGTTAGACGTCCGCTGTCTGTGAACAGAATCCCCGCCACTCCTACGTAGAATATATCACACAAGGCAAATGAAACGGGGGAAATCTATTGGCTGAAATTCTGTTCAGCTGTTTGGAAAACTACAATGCAGAATGGCCGTAAAAAGACTTGTTGAGAACTTCCTGTAAACTGTCTGAATTAAAACCTTTGAGACTTGAAAATAAATCTTCCAAGTATGATGCTCGTGTCGTTTCTCATCAGCATAAATCGTGTGTGTGTGGGCGAGAAGGAGAGACAGACAGACACATTCCAGCCTGAGAGAGAGTTACATTTTGGGGGATTGGGGTTCTGATGGGGTAGTTCTTGCTCATGTCCATTCAACATAGGTGTGTGTGCTCATCACATGCACTGGTCCTGGAAGTTTTTCCTTCAGCTGGCATGCAAATGCTGTGATATATGAAGAGCTCTCAGCCCTCCCTTCTCCGTTCCTTCTTGCAGCGTAGAGGTGCCAGTTATACAATTACCTTCCTGAACTGTAGATATGGTGACTTCTGTTTTCTCACCTTGCTTCGCATCTGCCCTTTTCGCTAGCTAGTTGGGGATAATACATTTGAATGACTAAGCGCTGGTTCTCTGCTCTCACCAGTGGCAATGAGAAGGGGCTCCGTTGCAACTAGCGGTCACATTGGTGTACAACTAGTCTAAGGGAAGAGAAGACACACACAATGCCTCATTTCAGAGCGCTTAAGCCAACGATATTTCTCCTCCTCCCTCCCCCTGACATAGACACAGAAGCCCTTAGCCAAACAACATGGCTACGTCTAGACTGGCATGATTTTCCACAAATGCTTTTAACGGAAAAGTTTTTCCGTTAAAAGCATTTGCGGGAAAGAGCGTCTAGATCGACGTGGATGCTTTTGCACAAAAGCACTTTTTGCGGAAAAGCGTCCGTGCCAATCTAGACGCAGTTTTGAGCAAGAAAGCGCCGATCGCCATTTTCGCAATCGGGGCTTTTTTGCACAAAACAATACCGCGCTGTCTACACTGGCCCTCTTGCACAAAAGCATTTGCGCAAGAGGGCTTTTGCCCGAACGGGAGCAGCAGAGCATTTCCGCAAGAACACTGACAATCTTACACGAGATCGTCAATGTTCTTGCAGAAACTCAAGCGGCCAGTGTAGACAGCGGGCAAGTTTTTCCGCAAAAGCAGCTACTTTTGCAGAAAAACTTGCCTATCTAGACGCAGCCCATGTGTTAAGATAGTGGTTCTCAAAGCTGCTGCTGACTGGGCTCTTCGAAGACATTTAGGGGTGATTAGAGCTAAATAGCAGCACAGTGAGAGCCAGGCCTGGTGGCTATAAACAAACTTTATGGGACCGCGGCAGATTTGGCCACACCCATGCGAAGCGAAAAACTGGCTAACTTAAAATCATGCCAGACCACAGATGTTGGCGAACACGAGACGTTCAACCTGTACATACATGCAGTAAGACATTCCCTGCAATAGCTCCAAGGTGAAAGCGTGTAACTGCTAGTCCCCTCATAGGGGAAAATATTCTGCCTTGATATTTGACAAGTAGTTCATTCAAATGTGCAGTAACCGCTGAGTATCCATGACATGCTGGGACAAGGACATCCATTGGAAACAGGAAAATAATTTCTGGAGTGCGGTTGGGGGACATGGGAGAGGTCTTCTCCCAGGCATATTTTCTAATTTTAAGCCATTTTCCCCTGACTTGTAATTTCACGGGGAGTGGGAAACTGTTTCTTTCCAAAGGTTCCTACATGGCAGGAATTGGGAGACATTTCAGAAATTCACTGCTGAAATGAAACTAACGGGAAAAGTTGACTGTACAATGTACCACTCCCCATCTGCCTGCGAATAATTCCATCTGCTTTGTGGTTTGCACGGCCTAGGGGTGTAGAATCATAGAATCATAGGACTGGAAGGGACCTCGAGAGGTCATCGAGTCCAGCCCCCCGCCCTCAAGGCAGGATCAAGCTCCGTCTACACCATCCCTGACAGATGTCTATCTAACCTGTTCTTAAATATCTCCAGAGAGGGAGATTCCACCACCTCCCTTGGCAATTTATTCCAATATTTGACCACCCTGACAGTTAGGAATTTTTTCCTAATGTCCAATCTAAACCTCCCCTGCTGCACTTTAAGCCCATTACTCCTTGTCCTGTCCTCAGAAACCAAGAGGAACAAATTTTCTCCTTCCTCCTTGTGACACCCTTTTAGATATTTGAAAGCCGCTATCATGTCCCCCCTTAATCTTCTTTTTTCCAAACTAAACAAGCCCAGTTCATGAAGCCTGGCTTCATAGGTCATGTTCTCTAAACCTTTAATCATTCTTGTCGCTCTTCTCTGTACCCTTTCCAATTTCTCCACATCTTTCTTGAAATGTGGCGCCCAGAACTGGACACAGTACTCCAGCTGAGGCCTAACTAGTGCAGAGTAGAGCGGCAGAATGACTTCACGAGTTTTGCTTACAACACACCTGTTGATACAACCTAGAATCATATTTGCTTTTTTTGCAACAGCATCACACTGTTGACTCATATTCAACTTGTGGTCCACTATGACCCCTAGATCCCTTTCCGCCATGCTCCTTCCTAGACAGTCGCTTCCCATCTTGTATGTATGGAACTGATTGTTCCTTCCTAAGTGGAGCACTTTGCATTTCTCCTTATTAAACCTCATCCTGTTTACCTCCGACCATTTCTCTAACTTGCTAAGGTCATTCTGAATTATGTCCCTATCCTCCAAAGAAGTCGCAACCCCACCCAGTTTGGTATCATCTGCAAACTTAATAAGCGTACTCTCTATCCCAATATCTACATCATTGATGAAGATATTGAACAGTATGGGTCCCAAAACAGACCCTTGAGGAACTCCACTTGTTATCCCTTTCCAGCAGGATTTAGAACCGTTAACAACAACTCTCTGACTACGGTTATCCAGCCAATTATGCACCCACCTTATCGTGGCCCTATCTATGTTATATTTGCCTAGTTTATCAATAAGAATATCATGCGAGACCGTATCAAATGCCTTACTAAAGTCTAGGTATATGACATCCACCGCTTCTCCCTTATCCACAAGGCTCGTTATCTTATCAAAGAAAGCTATCAGATTAGTTTGGCATGACTTGTTCTTCACAAACCCATGCTGGCTATTCCCTATCACTTTATTACCTTCCAAGTGTTTGCATATGATTTCCTTAATTACCTGCTCCATTATCTTCCCTGGGACAGACGTTAAACTGACCGGTCTATAGTTTCCTGGGTTGTTCTTATTCCCCTTTTTATAGATGGGCACAATATTTGCCCTTTTCCAGTCTTCTGGAATCTCCCCTGTCTGCCATGATTTTTCAAAGATCATAGCTAAAGGCTCAGATACCTCCTCTATCAGCTCCTTGAGTATCCTGGGATGCATTTCATCAGGACCTGGTGACTTGCTGACATCTAACTTTCCTAAGTGATTTTTAACTTGTTCTTTGTGTATCCTATCTTCTAAACTTACCCTCTCTCTGCTTGTATTCACTACGTTAGGCACACCTCCAGACTTCTCGGTGAAGACCGAAACAAAGAAGTCATTGAGCATCTCCGCCATTTCCAAGTTTCCTGTTACTGCTTCTCCCTCCTCGCTAAGCAGTGGGCCTACCCTGTCCTTGGTCTTCCTCTTGCTTTTAATGTATTTATAAAAGGTCTTCTTGTTTCCCTTTATGCCTGTAGCTAGTTTGATCTCATTTTGTGCCTTTGCCTTTCTAATCTTGCCCCTGCATTCCCGTGTTGCTTGCCTATATTCATCCTTTGTTATTTGTCCTAGTTTCCATTTTTTATGAGACTCCTTTTTTATTTTGAGATTGTGCAAGATCTCCTTGTTAAGCCAAGCTGGTCTTTTGCCATATTTTCTATCTTTCCTACACAGCGGAATTGTTTGCTTTTGGGCCCTTAACAACGTCCCTTTGAAATACTTCCAACTCTCCTCAGTTGTTTTTCCCTTCAGTCTTGCTTCCCATGGGACCTTACCTACAAGTTCTCTGAGCTTATCAAAATCTGCCTTCCTGAAATCCATTACCTCAATTGTGCTGGTCTCCCTTCTACCTTTCCTTAAGATCATGAACTCTATTATTTCGTGATCACTGTCCCCTATACTGTCTTCCACTTTCAAGCTCTCAACTAGTTCCTCCCTATTTGTTAAAACCAAATCCAGAACAGCTTCTCCTCTGGTAGCTTTTTCAACCTTCTGAAACAGAAAGTTGTCTCCAATGCAGTCCAGAAACTTATTGGATAGCCTGTGCCTCGCTGTGTTAGTTTCCCAACATATGTCTGGATAGTTGAAGTCCCCCATCACCACCAAATCTTGGGCTTTGGATAGTTTTGTTAATTGTTTAAAAAAGGCCTCATCCACCTCTTCCACCTGGCTAGGTGGCCTGTAGTAGACTCCTAGCATGATATCACCCTCGTTTTTTACCCCTTTTAGCTTAACCCAGAGACTCTCTACACAGCTATCTCCTACATTCATCTCCACTTCAGTCCAAGTGTGTACATTTTTAATATACAAGGCAACCCCTCCTCCCTTTTTTCCCTGTCTGTCCTTCCTGAGCAAGCCGTACCCTTCCATACCAACATTCCAATCATGTGTCCCATCCCACCAGGTTTCTGTAATACCAATGATATCATAGTTGTATTTATTGGTTAGCAATTCCAGTTCTTCCTGCTTATTACCCATACTTCTCGCATTTGTATATAGGCATCTAAGATACTGATTTGATCTTGCCTCCCTGTTGTGCCCTGACCCTCCTTTCTCCTTGCCATTATAGGCCGTAGTCCCCCCCATTTCCAACCCATCTCCCAGTACCGCACATTCAGCACTTACCTGTGGGCTTTGCTCACCTGCCCCCGACAAACCTAGTTTAAAGCCCTCCTCACAAGGTTAGCCAGTCTGTGTCCAAACAAGGCCTTCCCGCTCCTGGAAAGGTGAACTCCATCTCCGCCAACCAGTCCTTCCTGGAAGAGCACCCCGTGATCAAGGAAGCCGAATCCCTCCTGGTGACACCATCGTCGCAGCCAGGCATTCACCTCCAGAATGCACCTCTCTCTGCCCGGGCCCCTACCTTTGACAGGAAGGATAGAAGAGAATACCACCTGCGCTCCAAACTCCTTCACCAGTACTCCCAAAGCCCTGTAGTCACACTTGATCCGCTCAGTGTCACACCTGGCAGTATCATTTGTGCCCACGTGGATGAGTAGCATGGGGTAGTAGTCAGAGGGCCGGATAATCCTCGACAATGCCTCCGTAACATCTCGGATACGGGCCCCTGGCAGACAGCATACCTCTCGAGATGAGCTGTCAGGGCGACAGATGGGTGCCTCCGTTCCCCTCAGAAGAGAGTCTCCAACCACCACTACCCTACGTTTCCTCCTCGCAGTGGTGGCAGGAGACTGCTCAACCTTGGTGGTGCAAGGCCTGGTCTCCTCCACTGTGGGGGGTGACTCCTTGTCTCCTGCTGAAAGTAAAGTGTAACGGTTATGTAACACAGTGGGAGGGTTAGGAGCAGGGGTGGAACACTGCCCGCTGCCAGAAGTAACCAGCTGCCAGTGCTCACCCTGCACCACTGCCTCCTCCATAAGTGGCTGGTCAACAGTCCCACATCCTACGACAGTGACCTCCGTGGACTCCACAGGAATACTGTCCAGGAATTCCTCATGGCTTCGAATGCTCCTCAGCCTGGCCACCTCCTCCTGTAGCTCTCCCACCTGCTGCCTGAGAGATTCCACCAGCAGGCACCTTTCACAACGGTTGTCTCCCCCAGCCTGGAGATCACTCAGTGGGAATTGCAAGCCACAAATACAGCAAGACCACACCAGGACCTGGGTAGAGGCATCCATGCTCAGGTTCTCTGTCTGGATACAGGCACAGGTGGAGGAGACAGGAGAAGTACTGGCACAAGCGCTACGGGTCTTCATCACCATCAGTCACTCCCTCTTCAACTCCCCTGTCTGCAGTCCCCTGTCCGCTTCGCTCCCCTGGTCGCACTGCTCTGGCTTTTTAAAGCCTGCTTGCCTAGGTCAGGCCTGCCCCCTTCTGAGTCACACAGGGGAAGGCTGAGCCTGAGGCTAATCAGAGGCAATCAAGGGAACAATGGCAGGCTCTCAGTCCCAACTGCCACAGAAGCTGAAACTGAAACTGCTAGCACTCACCTGGAATCAGACTCAATTCACACCACTTCAAACTGTAAAATTCAAACAGTCAGGCACACACACACACTCACACCACAGCTTGTACTCTCACCGGGTAGCCTCTTCGGCGGTGGGGTCGCTTTGCTCTCCCTCTTCAACTCCCCTGTCTGCAGTCCCCTGTCCGCTTCGCTCCCCTGGTCGCACTGTGTAAAAGTGTAGCCATTTAAATGATGACCATCAGGGTATGGGTTTCTGTTACGGTTGCACTCTGCCAGCGTGTGCTGGCTCCAGCGGCTGGCCCAGCTCCCAGGGAGTCGGCAGCCGCCCCCTGCGGCGGACTATGCTGTAGAAAGCTTACGCTGCGGAACTCTCAGCCCAGCTGGTTCCCCAGGAGCGGCACCAGGGAGCCGGCTGCATCAGAGCCTGCAGCGGAGCCGGGGCGTGTTGTGCACCGGCTGCTGGCCCCGCGCCCGGGGAGCTGGCTGCGCTGCTGGCTCTGCCGTATATTCCTTATGCTCTACAACCCGCAGGGTGTGTAACTGTCAAGGTTTTAGCAGCTCCTTTTTTAACTTTTTTTTTTTTTAATTCCTAGTTCAACCTATAAGGATTTTTTTTGACTGCGTAGTGTACATGCTTGTGTCCCAGACTGAATGTGAGGGCTTGATGTCCTAGAATCCTAGGGTGGGCAGAGACCTCAGGAGTCCTTGAGTCCAGCCCCCTGCCCAAAGCAGGACCAACCCCAACTCCATCATCCCAGCCAGGGCTTCAACACCTCTAGGGCCACCCCAAACTGGCCTATGGATGGGAGACTTGGACCAAGAGATTAGAATTCAATTCCTGGCTCTGCCACCAACTTCCTGGGTGACCCGGGGCAAGTCACCTAAACTCCACGTGCCTCGATTCCCCCCCATTAAAATGGGGATGATGCGTTGAATCTTCATCATGCTGTAGGCCACTGTTCAGTTACAGTTGGCATTTCTGTCTGATTGACGCTTGTGGGCAGAACCAACTGTCTCCGGCGGGGGCCAGGTCTGTGAACTACGCTGCTCTAAGGAAAGAAACTCTCAGGTAAGCACGGCGGTGTTCCTCATCTCCCGCCTTTCGTGTGCCTCTTGCCTAGGCTGTGAACACTGAGGCAGGGACTCAGCCACTTCATGTTTGTACAAGGCCTAGCACAACAGGACTCTCCGTGTGGGTGAGAGCCCTGGGCACCTGTGTAATATGAAGAATAACAGAGCTGTCAGCTTATGTGGCGATGCCAAAAAGGGCTAAATAAATGGATCCCTGCCCTGAAGATCTTGCAAACTGAAGGCCCAAGCGGGGACCATGTGGCTCAAAGAAAAGTCTGGACTTGTTCATAGCACAGGTGTGGCCCGAGGATGCTTTTTGACCGCACGGGACGTTCTGTGCTCTTCAGCAGTCGGAAGGTGGGAGGTGAGAAGGCGCTAATTAGGGAGAGATGAAAAAAGGAGGGTGGAGAGCCACAGGGAGTGGCAAGGGAGGCAAGAGACTGTGCCAGAGAGGAGGAGGAGCCGAGCTGTGCACAGCTTTGAAGATGAAGAGAAGCTGTAAATGTTAGAGGGAGGAGGAGGGGCGGCGGCAGTCCAATGGCAATGCAGCCACAAGGTACGGCTTAGATTTCGAAGCGCACTCCAAGCCAGGTTTTCTGCCCGAGGGTTGCAAAACCATCTGGAACCCCAGTCAAGCCCTACCTGCCTCTCCCTTGTACAGACAGAAGACGCACTTTCATTGCAACTTTCACACGCACAGGGGGCTTGAAGCCAACGGAACCTGCATGCGAGGCCGTCCCATGGTGGGGCGCAGGGCCTGGGCCAAGCCCCCAGTAAGCCAGGCATGGGGCTCAGGCAAACCCCTCCTGCTGCAGGCCCTGGGGTACTATTTCAACTGGATTATCCTTGTCCATGTGCTTAATGATCCCCTCTGGGAATCTGAATGGCTTGGTGAGGCGTGAGTTCCCTCTATTGGGGCCTCTCTGACTCTTCCCCAATAGATCATGTGAACTCTGTTCTTTACTGTAGTTTCAAGCAATTGGCGTGGTACCGAATTTATGTAATTGCCAGGATCGTTGTGGTAATCTAGTCTGACCTCCTGGCTAACACAGGGCAGAGAACTTCCTCCAAAGAATTCCTAGAGCTGAGCTGTCAGAGAAACATCCCATCTTGGTTTACAAAATAGCGATGGCAAATCCAGCACGACCTTTGCCAAATGGTTCCAAGGGTAAATTGTTCTTACCGTTTAAAGTGCTACTCCTTGTTTCCAGTCTGAATTTGTCTAGCCTCTAATTCCAGCTGTTGGGTCGCATTATCCTTTTCTCTGCTAGACAGAAGAACCTATTATTAAATGTATTTTCCCCACATAGGTGCCTGTAGACTGTAATTAAACCAGCCCATAATCTTCTCTTTGTTCAGCTAAATAGATGGAGCAAGTTGCATCTATCACTAGCAGGCAGGTTTTCTAACAGCTTCAGCATTTTTTGGGTGGCTCTTCTCTGAACCCTTTCCAATTTCTCAACCGCCTTCTTGAATTGTGGGCATGGGAATTGGACACAGGATTCCAGCAGACGCGTAAGACTGGCCATCCAGAGCAGCAATCAATCTGGCCCAAGCATTTTAGGCCCTGCCTTCTTTCTCTGGTTTTCCTTAAGTTTCTTTCCACTGGCTGCAGAATCTCATGCCTCACCCTCTGCAAGGAGCGGGGTGAGGGGAGGAAGAGTTATTTTCTCCCTCTCCAAAAGAGTGGAGAAGAAATTGCACTGTGCGCGCAAGACTGAGGTAACGTTACTGGAGAGCTTTTCCTTTCCTAACTCTTTGTAGTTCAACCAGTGCAGCCTCGCGGGTACGTCAGCAGATTTCATTCCCTACAATTGTTTTTTAAGACGAAAATCCACAGCAGATTTTGCCTTCAGAGCTTGTAAACTCTTTGACTCAGTTATGCAGTGGGAACCAGATTTCTAAAACTCTAATTGCCACTGTGACACCTAAGGCCAGATTTCCTGATGGATCAGCACCCAGGGGGCTGAGGTTTTGAAAATCTGACTACTTATTTAGATGTTGAAATAGGGGCTGGAGCGCTTTTGAAAGTACTGGCCTTAAAATCCAACCATTCTTCTTCTGCTTCCATTAAGGCCAGGTCTACACTAGACCTGGAAGGTCGACTTAAAGTACACAACTCCAGCTACATATTCTACATAGCTGGAGACAGCTTACCTTTAAGCTGAGCTTGGCGGCATCCATGCAGCAGGAGGCTGATGGCAGCAAACACTCCTGTTGGCTTCTCTTAATCCTCATGACTGCCAGGAGTACAGGTGCGGCTGGAGCTGCTCTCGGCATTCAATTTACGGATCAAAATCAAAGCCACTAAATCGAATGCCAGAGCGTTGGTCTCCGGTGCGGCGAGTGAAGACGTGCCCTAACCAAAGGTGTTTTCTTCAGATTTCATGGAGATCAGAATCTGTGGGATTAGTCAGCCAGTGAAGCCAAAAGGGATTCTCTGGAGCTTGCTGGCTAGGTAAGGTCCCCGAACTGTGTGTGTGTGTGTGTGTGTGTGTGTGTATGTCTCAGCCCTGACAGCCTTCTGGCTTTTGCAGACTGGGCTAGAGCCATCAGGCGGGGGAATATTCACAGCCCAAGAGAGTCCAGAATTTGCCAGTACAGGCAGTGCCCGACTTACGCGGATCTGACTTATGTCGGATCCGCACTTACGAACAGGGCTTTTCTCGCCCCGGAGCTCACGGGTGGCGGATCGCCACCCGTGTCCTCTGGGGCGAGAAAAGCTTCTCCCGGTCTCCCTGGTCTGCTGGGGGGGTCCAGCAAAGCCGCTGGACCCCCCCAGCAGACCAGGGATACCCGAGCAAAGCCGCCCAGGCGGCGGGAGTCCCGCTGCCTGGGCGGCTTTGCTCATTTGCCCCGGAGCAAAGCCACCCAGGCGGCGGGACTCCCCCCGCCTGGGCGGCTTTGCTCCTGTCCCCCTGGTCTGCTGGGGGGGGGTCCAGCAAAGCCACTGGACTCCCCCAGCAGACCAGGGACACCCAAGCAAAGCCGCCGCTTGGGCTGTCCCGCTGCGGGTGGGCTCTGCGGCTTTGCTCCTGTCCCCCTGGTCTGCTCGGGGGGGGTTGCAGCTAGTGCCCCTCCCCCAGCAGACCAGGCTTTTCTTGCCTACTCCTGGGGTAGAGCAGCTGAGGGCTGCCGGGTTGGTCCCGCAGCGCCACTCCGGACCAACCCGGCAGCACCCCAGCTGCTCTGCCCCAGGCATCCTGATTCAGCCGCTGCTGGTCAGTTTCAGCAGCGGCTGAATCAGGACGCCTAGGGCAGAGCAGCTGGGGTGCTGCTGGGTTGCTCCAGTAGAGCCGAGGAGCCGCGCTACTGGAGCAACCCAGCAGCACCCCAGCTGCTCTGCCCCAGGCGTCCCCAAGTCAGCCGCTGCTGAAACTGGCCAGCGGCTGACTACAGGAAGCCCCAGGCAGAGTTGCTCTGCCCCAGGCTTCCTGGAATCAGCCGCTGATCAGTTTCAGCAGCAGCTGACTTGGGGACGCCTGGGGTTCTTAAGTTGAATCTGTATGTAAGTCAGAACTGGCATCCAGATTCAGCCACGGTTGAAACTGATCAGTTTCAGCAGCGGCTGACGCTAGTTCCGACTTACATACAGATTCAACTTAAGAACAAACCTACAGTCCCTATCTTGTACGTAACCCGGGGACTGCCTGTACTCACATACAGTGTTGAAAGAAACCATGATGCATTTAGAACCTGGAATTTATTTTCTAAAGTCTATTAGACAAATGCGTTCAATATGTGCAATAGAAAAGATTGTAACCCTACTCTGGTATCGCCTCCCTTATGTGCTTTGTTCAGTATCTATAGTAGACTCTATGCCTAAGCAAGCCCGATATGAACAGGGACTATCCCACCCGAGAGACCCGAAACTTGAGTTACTCAAACAATGAGTGACACATCTTACTACCTGCAGTTGAATCTGGTATGAATGCATTGTCTGGTATGAATCTGAATTTGAATGCATTGGACAGATGCATTTTTGTTCATCTCTTGGCTAGAGGGAGGTGATCTTCCAGAGGTCTTCACGGATCGGTTTCCGTCATTTCTGTTCACAGTGACCTTCATCCAATGCATTTGCCATCCCCTGGAACCGATGGTCTTCTCTGTTTTCTTCACCTTACGGACTGTAAAATTCTCTTCCTGCAAATGGTTTTGGGACCGTTTTTTTGTCTCTGATCATTAATAATCACGCTCCTCTGATGTAGGTGGGCTTGTTGCCTTTTAGAGTCACCCAGCTTTATGTTAACTTTCTATGTAACCTTCCTCTCTGAGTGCCGTGGAAGCATCATTTGAGGAATCCAGAGAATGTATCTCGATTGACTCTCCAGTTACTGGCACTGCATCATTTTCTCGGTCTAATTGGAGCTTCTGCGTGCCAGTTTTGAGACTTGCGTGACTGAGACAAATGATGCTGACTGGTGCTTCTGAGGTTCTGAAACATCACGTGTAGGTAACAATTCTAATTTATAACGAAATCATTAGCCCTCGGAAGGCCAGTGCACTAAGATACCCGCATGACTAAAGTAATACTTGACAGCTGCGCTGGCTCTTGGATTGTCATTTACCCGTGTGCAAAGAGAAATTACAGGCGCCTTAGTGATTTTGAATAAATCATCTGGAGTCAAATGACATTATGTCTGTGCCCGCAGATGCCATTTGCAATTGGTTATTTGCAGCTCGTTTCTCTCAGAAAAGGGTCATTTTCCTTTAGAATGGCTGCCAAGGCTCCTGGGGATAAAAACATAGTGGGAGCAGTTGTCACCACTTTGCACCCTTGTAGAATTTGTAAGGTTATTAATTATATGCAGTTTATGCATGTGATTAATGCAAAACAAATTAAATAGATTAAAATAGTCATGATTAATGACCGTTTGAATCAGAGTGTTAAGCAATAGTAGAACACCAATTTACAGTTGTTGTTAATATTTTGGATGTTTTTCTACATTTTCAAATACATTGATTTCAATTACAATATTAAATACCAAGTGTCCAGGGCTCACTTTATATGATTGTATTACAAATATTTTCACTGTGTAAAAAAAAAAAAAAAAAAAAATAACCCCACAACCAAAAGAGAGAGTATGTTTCAATTCACTTCAAATGCACTCAGTCCTATTTCTATTCAGCCAATTGCTAAGACAAACACGTTTGTTTACATTTATATAAGAGAATGCTGCCTGCTTCTTATTTACAATGTCACTAAGAACACGTGTTTGCAAAGCATCTTTGTAGCCGGTATTGCAAGGTATTTACATGCCAGATTTGCTAAACAGTCATATACCCTTTCATGCTTTGACTTGTAGGCTCTATATAAGTTGTCCATCTATATAATACAAATCTACAGTTGTCAGTTGCCTTTACTTTTATGAGGTGAATTGAAAAGTACCGTGGCTTAACAACCATGTAAAAGAAGCAGTGAGAGATAAAAAGACATCTTTTAAAAAGTGGAAGTCCAATCCTAGTAAGGTAAATAGAAAGGAGCATAAACACTGCCAAATTAAGTGTAAAAATATAAGAAGAAAAACCCAAAAGGTGTTTGAAGAACAGCTAGCCAAAAACTCCAAAGGTAATAAAATGTTTTTTAAGTACGTCAGAAGCAGGAAGCCTGCTAAACAACCAGTGGTGCCCCTGGACGATCGAGATACAAAAGAAGCACTTAAAGACGATAAAGTCATTGTGGAGAAACTAAATGAATTCTTTGCTTCAATCTTCACGGCTGAGGATGTTAGGGAGAGTCTCAAACCTGACCCGTCCTTTGTAGGTGACAAATTTGAGAACTTGTCACAGATTGAAGTGTCATTAGAGGAGGTTTTGGAATTAATTGATAAACTTAACAGTAACAAGTCACCGGGACCAGATGGTGTTCACCCAAGAGTTCCGAAAGAACTCAAATGTGAAATTGCGGAACTATTAACTATGGTTTGTAACTTATCCTTTAAATCAGCTTCTGTACCCAATGACTGGAAGATCGCTAATGCAATGCCAATATTTAAAAAGGGCTCTAGAGGCGATCCCAGCGATTACAGCTCGGTAAATCTAAGGTAAGTACCGGGCAAATTAGTTGAAATAATAGTAAAGAATAAAATTGTCAGACACAAAAGAACATAATTTGTTGGGCAAAAGTCAACATGGTTTCTGTAAAGGGAAATCATGTCTTACTAGTCTATTAGAGTTCTTTGAAGGGGTCAACAAACATATGGACAAGGGGGATTCAGTAGATATAGTGTACTTAGATTTCCAGAATTCCTTTGACAAGATCCCTCACTAAAGGCTCTTACGTAAATTAAGTTGTCATGGGATAAGAGGGAAGATCCTTTTATGGACTGAGAACTGGTTAAAAAACAGGAAACAAAGGGTAGGATTAAATGGTAAATTTTCAGAATGGAGAGGGGTAACTACTTGTGTTACCCAAGGGTTAGTCCTAGGACCAATCCTATTCAACATATTCATAAATGATCTGGAGAAAGGGGTAAACAGTGAGGTGGCAAAGTTTGCAGATGATACTAAACTGCTCAGGGTAGTTAAGACCAAAGCAGACTGTGAAGAACTTCAAAAAGATCTCACCAAACTAAGTGATTGGGCAACAAAATGGCAAATGAAATTTAATGTGGATAAACGTAAAGTAATTCACATTGTGAACCTCAACTATACGTATGATATGATGGGGGCTAATTTAGCTACAACTAATCAGGAAAGAGATCTTGAAGTCATCGTGGATAATTCTCTGAAGACGTCCACACAGTGTGCAGCGGCAGTCAAAAAAAAAGCAAACAGGATGTTAGGAATCATTTAAAAAGGGATAGAGAATAAGACGGAGAATATCTTATTGCCTCTGTATAAATCCATGGTACACCCACATCTGGAATACTGCGTACAGATGTGGCCTCATCTCAAAAAAGATATACTGTCATTAGAAAAGGTTCAGAGAAGGGCAACTAAAATGATTAGGGGTTTGAACGGGTCCCATATGAAGAGAGATTAAAGAGACAGGGACTTTTCAGCTAGGAATAGAGGAGACTCAGGGAGCATATAATAGAGGTCTATAAAATCATGAGTGGTGTGGAGAAAATGAATAAGGAAAAGTTATTTGCTTATTCCCATAATATAAGAACTAGGAGCCACCAAATGAAACTAATGGGCAGCAGGTTTAAAACAAATAAAAGGAAGTTCTTCAGACAGCGCATTGTCAATCTGTGGAACTCCTTGCCTGAGGAGGTTGAGAAGACTAGGACTATAACAGGGTTTAAAAGAGAACTAGATAAATTCATGGAGGTTAAGTTCATCAATGGCTATTAGGCAGGATGGGGTAGGAATGGTGTCCCTAGCCTCTGCTTGTCAGAGGGTGGAGATGGATGGCAGGAGAGAGATCGCTTGATCGTTGCCTATTTGATTCACTCCCTCTGGGGCATCTGGCATTGGCCACTGTCGGCAGACAGGGTACCGGGCTGGATGGACCTTTGGTCTGACCCAGTGTGGCCGTTCTTATGTTATGTTCTGTTTATCCCTGTCTCTGATACTGCATTTCCATTCTGATGTGAATGCGATGTCTATCATCCTTTAAGCAGAAATTAAAATGACACTTGTGTCTGCCCACTAATGCCCCATGTGATCCCTTATTGTGTAAGAGCAGAGACTTTGTTAGTTTTGTCGGATACCATGAAAATTAGAGCTAAAGCTTTTCAGTGCTGTTGGAGGGGGAAAGTTGTTTTTTCCTTCCCTTCTGGCTTACCCGATTGTCCTTGTACCCCTTAATTCCTCTCTTTCAATAATGAGTCTTCCTGGCTACAGTCTCTTGTCTGGGAGCCATGGAAATCAAAAGTATTTAGAAGTGGTTAATAGAATGACTAATTTGTGGTGGCTACTGTAATCTGTCAGATAGCCACAGATCTTTTCTTTCTCTCAATGCTCTTGTTTACTCTCATGTTAATCTGCAATGCACCTTTTGAGTTGGCATTACCCAGTGCAGAAGTGTTCTGTCACCTATTCTTGGTATTTTGTTTTAATTGTCCTAAACCAGTGGTGGGCTACCTGTGGCTTGTCATTAGAATGAAAATAACGATGATCCGATAAACAACAGATCAGTGGTTGAAAAGTAAAAGCCTTAACAAAACCACATCTGTGAGTAAAATGAATGTGAAATCAACAGGAGCAAAGTAAAAATAAAAGTGTAGTTAATGATTGGGAAGCATGATCAATAATTGTCATCGTGGTGAAAGATAAAAAATATAGAAGAACAAAGCATTTAATGAAAGCACAAAGATGACAAGTATGATTAGATTTACATTAAATTTGGCTTTATCTGTCCTACAAGAAGATATACAGTTGCCACATTGTATGTTGTTACAAAGTGATTTCTAATGAGTATTTAAAACCAGCCAAACTCAGCTGTCGTTTAGCTATAAAGCAGCTTCTATATAAAAGCAAGTATACCGAATTTTTCAAACAAAAAAGAAGTGAATTGATGGCAGGAAAATGGAGTGTTATTAGCACTACCCCTGTCAATAGTTACAGAATTGCTAAGACTGGCAAACTATAGGCAATTGTTGAAGAACTGATTGTTCCGGTTGTAAGGGACATAGTAATCACACTGCTAGGAGAAAAGCACAGAAAGCAATTATAAATGTATTTCTGTCAAATAGTGTGGTATCTAGTAGAGTATATGACATGAATAATGATTGGAAAAAAAACCCCCAATGTCTAGCAGGTGAATCTATATATTGCCTTGCAAATTGACAAATGTTACTAGTATGGCTAATCTCCTTGCATATATTCACTATACATAACCCGGTGCGACTCAACGCTGCAGCGCCTCCTGCTGGTCACTTGGGAATTAGCTCTGCTCAGTGCTGGAGTGCCCCTTTCTGGCCTGTGTCTCACCTACTTTTACCTGAGTGTGCTTATGCCACCTTACATTGGGACCTGTGTCCCTCCCACACCATGGTGCCTTGCTGCAGTGCCCCCACACTCTGGGGTCCTCCCCATCAGGGAACCCCCCACCCCCTATATCCACCTTGCCTCAGTGACCCACTGCCAGTCCTCAGTTAGCCCCCGCCTCAAGGGCACACTGCAGTCTGAAATGGCCACTCATCATTGGCAACGGGGTGTGGATCTGTTGCCTTCTCCTGCCCTGGCTGCCTCTCTGCAACACTGGTACCCCTCAGGCCTTGCCACCTGGGGTGAGGTCAGGCCAGAGTTCCCCAGCTCTGCCTGCCTGCCTGCCTTTCCCCAGCCCTGCTCTGTCTCAGGAAGCCTCTAGCTTTCCTGGCAGCCAGGTCCGTCCTGCTCCACGACTTTAGCATGAGAGTTTTCCTCCACTTGCGCAGGAGCTCTTGGGCAAGAAGGCAACATGGACACGCGGCAGGGGATTCTTGCGCAAGGAAGCCCTATGGCTAAAATGGCCATCAGAGCTTTCTTGCACAAGAGTGCGTCCGCACTGCCATGGATGCTCTTGTGCAAAAGCACATGGCAGTGTGAACGTGTTCTTGCGCAAGAGTTGTTGCACAAGAACCCTTGTGCAAGATGCTCTTGCGCAAGAATCCGCCAGTGTAGACATAGCCCCGGAGCCCTTGTTTATATAGCCCCAGCTGGCCCTTAATTATCTGCAGCCTCACTTGTGGTTCCCTACCAGTCTCCCTGAGCTGATGTGAACCCTTGTAGGGCCAGTGTGGGGCATTATATTTTGGAAGATGCAATGGTAGGAAGACTCTTTGATTTGTCATCCTTTACCCTCATACCCACAACAGCCAAAGATACTTTCAAATGTTCAATAATTCTTTTTTTACTGAAAATAATATTCCATGAGAGCATAATGTGGGTCTACGCACTGATGGAGTTCAAGCAATGCCAAGTAAATTGACTAGAGTTGCTAGTCACCAGAGTATAACAAACGGTGTCAAAAAAGCAGGGGTACCACTTCATACATTGTGAAGCCTTAGCAATGAGAAAAATGTCAACACTCCAGTCATCTGAAGAAGTGAGCTGTGCCCATGAAAGCTCATGATATCATCTACATGTTTTGCTAGTCTTTAAAGTGCTGCCAGACTATTTGTTGTTTTTTAAGTTTTTAACAGAAATAACGGCGGTCTTAAACGATGCCATTAAAAATGTGATTTAAAAAAAAATCACATCTTGTCCTATGAATTCGGACTCATTTAACACTATTTGCAGCAACATGAGAAGTGAACACTCAACATGAATGCTACACCCACAAGTCCGTTGGTCGTCTGGTTCCTGGTTGAAGGTATTGGCTTGGTTCTTCAAACTTCAGCCAAAGAACCAATATTGTTGTTTCCCAAGCATCGTCCTTTTGAATGGTCTTAAAGATATTTGGCTACCGCAGCTGACAAACCTGGCAGATGTATTTTCTTGCATAAATGAACTAAAAATGTAGGTCTCCAGGGAATATCAGTAGAACATAAGAATGGCCATCCTGGGTTAGACCAAAGGTCCATCTAGTCCAGTGTCCTGCCTTTCGACAGTGACCAATGCCAGATGCCCAAAAGGGAGTGAACAGACACAACAAGTGATCCCTCTCTTGTCATCTGTGCTTGATGTGTAATCATGTTTGATGAGTAGGATGAAGAAGAAGCCATGATAAAAAGCTGCGATTGCGGTGCTATTGTGTGACAAATGGCAGTTTCAATGATGTGCTGTGCCTTTTCAGTAATTCACCCTGCTTTTTGTGAAAATAATTTGACCCTAGACAGAAATGTAAAAGATAACATTCTTCAGGATCTGATAAACTTCAAGCACAGTTTGAGAATATTTTCCTGTGAAGACTGACATCCACAACTATATTTAGTATCCTTTTGTCAAAGAGGTGAACCCATCAAAGGACTGAATTGTTGAAGAACAAGAGGAACTTATTGAACAATTGTGTAATGTCCGTTTGAAACTTTTTAAAAGCACTGACTGCAACAGAAGTCAGAGTAGCCCCAGAGGTGTGCCATTTTTAATCTCCATTTGTTACACTCTGTGTACAAGCAGATTTTTGTCACTAAAATAAAAACATGAGACACAAAAGCTGGATGTAGAGCAAGCTCTTAGGCTGAAATTTTCAACTATTGAGCCAAATGTGTCAAAACTGTATTCCCAAAAACAGGTCTACTCAACACAGTACTTCTAAAAAAATTGTTTTCAATGTAATTTCATTTTATAAGTGCACTGGGGTCAGACATCTTGTTATTGACCTTGCTCATTATGTACCTACCCTCCCCGCAACCCAGACTTGTCCCTGGAGGTTTCTGTTCACTCCATAACTGTTAAACTTGTGATTCAGACTTGCTTTCAAACATTCACTTAATAAACTCGGTCAATTTTTATACCAATACCTCTGATTTCTTACTTGTAAGAGTGTGGTTGATTTATGACTGCATTTTCCATAGTGTTTTAATGATGATAACTACCTGGATTAAGAAACACAGTTTGTTTGAAATAACTCTCATATAGTAATCCACAAGTAATGCTTTCTACCTTCTCTGGGCAAGAGACTCCATCTTACCCTGGAGGACAATAACCTGGTCTCAGTTATTCACACCTTTCTCACTTCTCAGCTGCACAACAGCAATGCAATATACCTGATTAGGAAACTCCAGCTAACACAGGCTATTATGAGTACTTCAAACTTGCCCTTCACGTCCTTTGCTGGCTTCTCATAGCCTTTTGAATCAAGTTCAAGGTCTCAGGCCCTATCTTCAAAGGGCTATCTGGCCTGAACCAGGATACAGTATCTAAAAGAGCTGACCGCTCTGGATGAAAGCCCAGGTCAACAGCTCTGCTTCTCTAGCACCGGTGAACTCTCAAGAATAAGGCTAAGGCTCATCTGTGTGGCAGACAGAACTTTCCTGGGGGCTGGCCTGAAACTGTGGCATGAATTCTCTTCAGCACAAAGGACCATCAAACCTCACCACCTTCTACTTCATGTACAAATGGGTGCTGGAACAGGGGAATCAAGGGGCCATAGCCCCCCACTTCTTGAAAGTGGATGGGTCTGGTTCATCCACTTTTTGTTGGGGCAAAACCAGTCCCCTTCCTCTCCCCTTTCCCTGGAGGGTCCAGTCTCTGGCCAGGCTAGCATACAGCCCAGATGGAGCACCTAGGCAGTCCTGGGAGCCGCATGGACCCTTCACCTGGGGAGTGGGGGAGCTGAGAGCAGCCACCAGCCCATGTCCCTACTCCCATGGGCTCCTTTCTTGACCCAGACCTGGGTCTCTCCACCTTCCCTGGGCAGGGACATAGACAGGAGTTTGCTTTTGGTGCCCCAGCCTTGATCCAGCTTCTGTCTTGGCCAGGAACAGGGCCTTGGGGGAGCAGGGTGGGGAGAAAGACAGAGAGGGGTAGACCCTGGAGAGCAGAGGCCCCGGTGCCCCATACTTTTGGGATGACTCTGATGCTCTTGACATGCATCTGATGACGTGGGTCTTTGCCCACGAAAGCTTATGTTTCAACACTTCAGTTAGTCTATAAGGTGCCTGTGATGGGGCGCTCCCACCCCACACTCGGGGGGGCCGAGGCGAGGGCCAGGGAGGGCGAGCAGTCAGCCCATCATGGGAACCCCGGGGCTGGCCGCGGTCCCGGGGACCGGTGCCGTGGGACGCGGGGAGCAAGAGGCGCCGCCGGAGAATTCCCCCGGAGGAGGGGCTAGCGTGGCGCGGGTGGATGATGTCATGGGTGGGGGGGGGGTTGCCTGGCGTCGCAGACGTGGTGGCACCGGGGAGCCAGACCGGCGCAGAGTTTAAAACAGCGCCTGGCAGCCAGGGAGGAGGAAGGGACAGCGAGGCGCGGAACCCAGGGAGCGAGGGTGAGGCGAGGGCCCTCGGAGGGGACTGGTCCATAGGAGGGACAGAATAGGAAGCGGCCCAGGGCAGGATCACGTAGCCCGTGAGCGGGTGTGTTTAGGGGCACTACCCCCATCCGCTAGGCAGGGATCTGCAGTCCCTGCCTTAAGGGCCCTGGGTCGGGGTTCGGAGTGAGGGTGGGTCTGAACCCCCCTACTCTGCCCGGCAGGGCAAAGCGCATCCGTGAGACCGGCTGTCCTGGTCAAAGCGGGAAATAGAGTGACTCTGGGACTAAGGGGCCGAGGCCCGGGACTATTGTTGGGGGTGCCTAGCTATGCGATGGGTGCAATAAAAATGGGTGACGGGAACCCACAATGGCGAGGGTAGCGTGATCCTTTTACAGTGCCACAGGACTCCTCGCTGCTTCTGATGCTCTTGTGTGCAAGGCACATTTCTTTGACCGCATATTTTCTAACATGAATACAGACCAATATATATTTACCAAAGCCACTATCAAAACAAGACACTCCTCAAGCACTCATGATATATAGTCACACAGATGTGTAGTCACATTGCTAAATGCATTGTCGGAGGCCCTCACATGCTATGGTGATAACACAGCGTAAGAATCTGAATAGAATAGTGAAGGGGTGAAAGCTTCATTGCTTAGGACACATACAACTTGGCTGTACAAAGAAGTGGAGAAGGCCCTGTAGGGAATAATCTTCCTATGGCTCCCAGTCAATGGGACTAGATGATTTAATAGGTATTTTCCAGCTGTAATTTTGAGTTATTCTGAGGTGCCTGAATAAAGAATTTCTCTTAATTTTTTTTAAATAAAGGAAAACACACAAACAACCCAAAACCCTAATGGCCAGATTCTCAGACGGCATAAGTCAGTGGCAATAATAATAATAATGCTCTTGGAAAGGTAGCTGGCTCCTAAACCAGGAGCATTATCACTAGGCCTGAGTCTAGGGACCTCTTGTAGGTCTAAAGATGGCAGGACACATGGCTATATGGTGGCAGGTGACAGGTGGGGGAGGGGTCACTAAATTAAATTAATAGGCAGCAGGTTTAAAACAAACAAAAGGATTTTTTTTTACACAATGTACCATCAGCCTATAGAACTCCCTGCCAGAGGATGTTGTGAAGGCCAAGACTGTAAGAGGGTTCATAAATTCATGGAGGATAGGCCCATCATGGCTAATAGCTAGAATAGGCAGGAATGGTGTCTAGCCTCTGTTTGCCAGAAACTGAGAATGGGCAACACGGGATGGATCACTCGATTCCTTGTTCTGTTCATTCTGTGATATACAGGAGATCAGTTGAGATGATCTTGTGATCCCTTCTGTCCGTAAGTGCTACAAAGCTATGAAATTATCCTCTGGAGCATTAGGTAGAGGCAAATTTCTGGAAACAGGATAGCAGATCTGATGAATCAATGATCTAATAGAACATGACAAGTCCTAATAACTGGGAGGGGTTAGCAACACTCAGCTGTATGGCTATGTCTAGACTGCAGGCTTCTTTCGAAAGAGGCTCTTTCGAAAGCATCTTTCGAAAGGGCCTCTTTCGAAAGATCGCGTCTAGACTGCAGGCGGATCTTTCGAAAGAGAAATCCGCTTTTTCGAAAGAGAGCACCCAGCGAGTCTGGATGCTCTCTTTCGAAGACGGCCTCTTTACATTGAAGAACGCCTTCTTTCGAAAGAGGAACTTTCGAAAGAAGGCGTTCTTCCTCGTAAATTGAGGTTTACCGCCATCGAAAGAAAAGCCGCGTTCTTTCGAAATAATTTCGAAAGAACGCGGCTTGAGTCTGGACGCAGGGGAAGTTTTTTCGGGAAAAGGCTACTTTTCCCGAAAAAAAACCCTGAGTCTGGACACGGCCTATGCGGTATCATTTCTCCTGATTTGAATCCTTCTCTTTCTAAGCTTGGCCCACAAGTCTAAGATTTTTACTATGCAGCCTGCTAAGATATATCTTTCCTATTCTATCCCTTTTCTTGATACATTTTAATAGCATGCCAGTAATGCATGGCCTACAGGATCTAGTTTATCCTGTATGAATTAGCTTTAACAAGAGTTTTATGATAAAATAGAGGGTTAAAATGATCTCTTCTATTTTTCTTGGGGTTTTTTAGATATATATTGTGTAAGGATTATGAAAAGCCTTTACGATCAAACTTACAGGTAGTTCAGACAGAGATGGACCATTACTCAATATTGAGTGAGTAAAGATAAGTTCAAATCTGCAGATTCCAGCAAAATTTAAGAGAGACCAGATTTCCTGGTACCAAACCGCAAGATTTCCCACCTTTTCTTTGTTCTGGGAATCGGTCCAAGGAGACGTCAAGTATTCTCCTATATATATTCATAGACCAACCCCCCAATCTCTCTCCCAATTAGCTGTAGGTACCCACAGGAATCTTAGTGTGCCAGGTTCAACTTTGGTTAGGAGGTTGAACATTCTGGTGCCGAAAAGGGGATAAAGGTGTAGAAATTAAGGAAGTCAGAGTGGCGGCTGCTGCTAAGCCCATTCCGGAGTGTCCACTGTTTTCTCTCAAGGTCAGAAACAAGCTCTATTCTCTTTTCACTCTTTATATCTCTGTCTTACTTCATTTATTCTGTCTAAGTTTTGCTTCTAAGTATTTCGTACTTCACCTGCACCAAGGTCCCTAGGGCGGAGGGACGCTCAGCCTTTGAAAGAAGATTCTGTGAGTATGAAATTCTGTTAGGTAATTAAATCTGTATATTTAGATAAGTCCAGTTTATAACATAGATTTTGTTAATGTTATCCACAGAGGAGATTCAATTAATCTGTATACTCAGTGCTATATTCTTTGTTGTGTTTGCCACAGTAATCCCTGTACTAATAAAACTTATTTTAATTGAATATCCTGATTGTAAGTGTGACTGTTGCTCTGGACCCGCAGACCCTCATGAGGTGGAACTGTACCATTCCACTAGCTTGTAACCTGGGAGAGAGAGGTTTGTAGCCTGGGATAGAGAGGATGAATGTAGAATCTCTGATCAGACTGGTGAGTCTTAACACCTACATTTCACTATAGATCCTTCCCAGGCTACAACTAGTAGCAGCACAAATAGCTGTGATAAATAATACCTATCTTTCTACAGCACATGCCGACCGAGGGACTTGCAGTTCTTTATAATGAATAGCATCTAGACATTCTATTGTGATAAGTCCAGTTTTACAAATGGGAAACTCAAGGTACAGAGGTTAAGTGATTTACGAAGTCACACATCAGGTCAGTGGCAGAGCTAGGAATAGGACCCAGGAGTTGGGATATACATTCCCTTTTGGCAACCACTTGACCTTGACTTTGTTAGGAATATTCCAGTTCCTGTCATCCAATCCCTTCTGGTAACTACTTGGACCACTCCTTTGCCAAGCCTTGGAATAGAGCCTAGTAATCAAGGAAAGGGAGATGACTGGTAGCCTCAAGACAGAAGAGATTGTTCTGCCTCTTTTTGGATGATGTGTTAACTGCTGCCAGAACAGCTCCTTCTCTAGTAGCCAGGTCAACTTCTGAGGGGAATTCACTACTTTTCCTTGTAGTTTTTCATGTTTAGTGTTCCTATCAACATGAGTTACATCTGGCCACTCACAGCATGGTAATATTCTAGCTGACCTCAAGAAATGGAGCCAGTGTCCTCCTTGGCTTTGAATACATGTCTTCTAGTCTTCCTAGAGAGACTGAGCCCTACAATGGTTATGACATAATATGTTTATGGATGGCACAGCTGTTACTCAAGACATTAGACTTAAATTAGGATTGTCTCCCACTAGCAGTGGAAGAGAAACTGTCACACATTACTGTTGTAAAGTCTCAGAGGGGTAGCCATGTTAGACTGTAAAAAAAAAAACATTAAAAAAAAAACAACAAAAAGTCCTGCAGCACCTTAAAGACTAACAAAACATGTAGAGGGTATCATGAGCTTTCGTGGGCACAATACATTGCTTCAGATGAATGGAGTAATGGCCCAGGGTATAAATAAATAGCAGAGAAAGAAAGGGGATGGAGAGGGAAAGAGAAGGAAAAGCAATAGGAAAAAATATTGTCAGTGTGCGTGCTAACACTGGGTACTTACAGCCCACTCAATTAGCCTAATATAGCACAAACACTCTAATCAACAATATTTTTTCCTAATTTCTTCCTTCTCTTTCCCTTCCCACCGCCTCTCTTTCTCTATTTATTTGTACTGTCCCCCTTGCTCCATTCATCTGAAGAAGTGGGCTGTGCCCACAAAAGCTCATGATAGTATCTACGTATTTCTGTTGTAGTATTTCGTCTGCCCCAGCGTCCTGGAATGTATCACAGAATCAGGGAAATGCAGGGCGGAAAGGGACCTCAAGTAGTCATTAAATTCAGACCCTTTCATAGAGGCAGAACCAAGTATACATAGACCATTCCTGACAGGTGTTTGTCCAAGCTTTTCTTCAAAACCTCTAATGATGGGGATTCCAAACCTCCCTTGGAAGTTTGTTCCAAAGCTTCACCATTAGCCAGTTTTCCCTACTATCTCACCTAAATGTCCCGTGTTTGCAAATTAAACCCATTACTACTTGTCCTATCTTCAGTGGACAGGGAGGTCAATTAATCACAGTCCTCATTATAGCAGCCCTTAATATATTAGAAGGCTATCATCAGGTCCACCCTCAGTCTTCTTTTCTCAAGACTAAACATGCCCAATTTTTTTAACTTTTCCTCACAGATCAGGTTTTCTAAACCTTTTCTCGGATTTGTTAATGTCCTCTGGACTCTCCAGTTTAGCCACATCTTTGCTAAAGTGTGGTACCCAGAATTAGACATAGTACTTTAGCTGATATGTCATCCACCCGGAGTGGGACAATTACCTCTTGGGTCTTACATATAACACTCTTGTTAATACACTTCAAAATATTTTTAGGTCAATGTCCAATTAGTCAAGGTCATTTTGAAAGCTATATCTGCAGTTCTTCTGTAACTATTTCAGGGTTAATTGCTTTGGGCTAAACAAGTTCACTAAAAGAGGGCACTAAAGACTTTATTCCACTGTGTATAAGTTTCCTGGGTGATCCTAATAAAGAAATTGTGATGTAATACTAATACGATAAAAATGCCAGGTGTGTGCTTGAATGTGCTGGTGCTTTTAAAATCAAGTCCTTGTTATTTCTATTGACTTTTCAGCTAAACATTTTGGGCTCGTCTACATTGGCCCCTTTTCCGGAAGGGGCATGTTAATTTCAGAGGTTGTAATAGGAAAATCCGCGGGGGATTTAAATATCCCCCGCGGCATTTAAATAAAAATGTCCGCCGCTTTTTTCCGGCTTTTAGAAAAGCCAGAAAAGAGCGTCTACACTGGCCCCGATCCTCCGGAAAAAAAGCCCTTTTCTGGAGGATCTTATTCCTACTTTGAAGTAGGCATACCTGGGTGGTCGACAAATGCCTTTGATGTCGACACCCGGGCGTCCAGACTACCGCGCTGAGCCGACAAACAGCTGATCGGCTCAGCGCGGCAGCCATGTAAATTTAAATGAAGCAGTGATTATTTAAATCTCCGCTTCATTTTCCTATGCCTGGTAGCCTAATCTACATGCCTCTGGCGACAGAGGGATGTAGTCTAGACGTACCCTAATACAAGTGTTGGAGCATAAGCTTTCATGGGCAAAGACCCACTTCATCAGATGCATGTGATGAAGTGGGTCTTTGCCCACGAAAGCTTATGCTCCAACACTTCTGTTAATCTATAAGGGTATGTCTGCACTGCCACCCTAGTTCGAACTAGGGTGGCTAATGTAAGCATTCGAACTTGCAAATCAAGTCCGGGATTTAAATATCCTGGGCTTCATTTGCATATTTCCAGGCGCCACCATTTTTAAATGCCCCGCAGTTCGAACTACGTGCCCGTGGCTACACGCGGCACGGGCTAGGTAGTTCGAATTAAAGCTCCTAATTCAAACTACTGTTACTCCTCCTGCAATGAGGAGTAACGGCAGTTCGAATTAGGAGCTTAAATTCGAACTACCTAGCCTGTGCCGTGAGTAGCCGCAGGTAGGTTGTTCAAACTACGGGGCATTTAAAAATGGCGACGCACGGGAACATGCAAATGAAGCCCAGGATATTTAAATCCCGGGCTTCATTTGCAAGTTCGAATGCCTACATTAGCCACCCTAGTTCGAACTAGGGTGGCTAGTGTAGACATACCCTAAGGTGCCACAGGACTCCTCACCGCTTTTGCAGATTCAGACTAAAACGGTTATCCCTCTGATACTTGACACCATGCAAGGCACTGCAGTTAGCCGTAACGAGTGGAAATCTATCAACCTCATGAAGAAAACAAGACATGCATCTGAAGAAGCGGGTCTTTGCCCACGAAAGCTTATGCTCCAACACTTCTGTTAGTCTATAAGGTGCCACAGGACTCCTTGCCGCTTTTGTAGATGAGAAAGAGCATGTCTAAATACAATTAGTCTCTCAAATGTCTTTAAAGTGAGTTGTTTTGTGCAAGTTGTGACATTTTGGTTTGCAAAGGCGTGGTATTTGAGTCATATAATTTACCTCAAATTTTTCTTTCTGCTGCTGCTTGCTTTGAGTGTTCATAGATGAGCCTGAAGGCATGTCCACCTTAAAAAAGCTCCAGGTTGGACCTGTATTTCACATGTAATGAGTATTTTTGCAATTTCATTATAATTTCTTTTTTAAATCTAGGGTGATGCTTTGCACAATGGCTTCTGTAACAAGAGTTGCAACAAGTCACAGCCTGATTCTATCTCAAATAATTTCTACCCATAAATATTAATTAAATGTTACAGCCAGAGAAAAAAAGAATCCTGCCAGAGCATTTCTTTGTCAATTTGTGCTGGAATAGTTCAGTTGTCTTAGTCGTTTCTTTGGGAAGCATATTCCATCAGATGATCGTCTTGGAGATGGACTTCACCCATGTGATTCACATCACTACTTCGGAGACAAGTTTGTGGGGTTTTATTAATTCCTGGAAGCTTTTCATTTATCGATTATCCCGATGCAATTCCGTACTAGCCTCAAGCAGTATTCTATACATCTACACTGTAGCCTGCTTCCGCAAAAGCATATGCAAATGAAGTGTGGAATGGAATATTGCCATGCTTCATTTGCATAATTAATTAGCAGCTGCTTTTGCGCAAAAAACCCCTCTTGAGCAAGAGCCGTTCTTCCTGAAAAAATGAGGAAGCTCCTTTTTGCACAAAAGCGACTGCTAATTAATTATGCAAATGAAGCATGGCGCTATTCCACTTCGTGCTTCATTTGCATACGCGTTTGCAGAAGAAGGCTACAGCTTAGACGTAGCCCAAGTCAAGTATGTAATTGTGACAAATTAAGGATGTATTTGCTTAGACATGTCAACATGCCCATGTATCCCTTGTTAGGCCACCTTGTTTTCAAGTTTTTCTCTTTGTTACAATTGCCATCAAACTCTTCTGTTACTGAGTATGTGTCCTTGGCCTGACCTGCCATTTGTTCATGTTCAATTTAATGTTCTTCTCTTTGGCACGCTGCAAAACATTGTGCTCTCTCTCATTTCGTGGTTTTGTTTCCACTCCAAAGCTGCTGATCACGGACAATTACTTTCATGCTCTCCTCATCCTCAAAAATATGTGCAATAATTCATTTACACAAATCCTTATTTTTATTACAGTGACCACAATGATAGACATGTCAGTTGGCGTCTGATTTTGCTGAAAAAAATCTAATTTTAGAATCCAGGGAAATGCTGCATTTATATTGTGTGTCATGGATGAGAATCTCTACTTAGGTGAACAAATGACGGTCTCGCATGAGATTCTTATTGATAAACTAGGCAAATATAACTTAGATAGGGCCACGATAAGGTGGGTGCATAATTGGCTGGATAACCGTAGTCAGAGAGTTGTTGTTAACGGTTCTAAATCCTGCTGGAAAGGGATAACAAGTGGAGTTCCGCAAGGGTCTGTTTTGGGACCCGTACTGTTCAATATCTTCATCAATGATGTAGATATTGGGATAGAGAGTACGCTTATTAAGATTGCAGATGATACCAAACTGGGTGGGGTTGCGACTTCTTTGGAGGATAGGGACATAATTCAAAATGACCTTAGCAAGTTAGAGAAATGGTCAGAGGTAAACAGGATGAGGAATGCAAAGTGCTCCACTTAGGAAGGAACAATCAGTTCCATACATACAAGATGGGAAGCGACTGTCTAGGAAGGAGCATGGCAGAAAGGGATCTAGGGGTCATAGTGGACCACAAGTTGAATATGAGTCAACAGTGTGATGCTGTTGCAAAAAAAGCAAATATGATTCTAGGTTGTATTAACAGGTGTGTTGTAAGCAAAACTCGTGAAGTCATTCTGCCGCTCTACTCTGCACTAGTTAGGCCTCAGCTGGAGTACTGTGTCCAGTTCTGGGCGCCACATTTCAAGAAAGATGTGGAGAAATTGGAAAGGGTACAGAGAAGAGCGACAAGAATGATTAAAGGTCTAGAGAACATGACCTATGAAGCCAGGCTTCATGAACTGGGCTTGTTTAGTTTGGAAAAAAGAAGATTAAGGGGGGACATGATAGCGGTTTTCAAATATCTAAAAGGGTGTCACAAGGAGGAAGGAGAAAATTTGTTCCTCTTGGTTTCTGAGGACAGGACAAGGAGTAATGGGCTTAAAGTGCAGCAGGGGAGGTTTAGATTGGACATTAGGAAAAAATTCCTAACTGTCAGGGTAGTCAAATATTGGAATAAATTGCCAAGGGAGGTGGTGGAATCTCCCTCTCTGGAGATATTTAAGAACAGGTTAGATAGACATCTGTCAGGGATGGTGTAGATGGAGCTTGGTCCTGCCTTGAGGGCGGGGGGCTGGACTCGATGACCTCTCGAGGTCCCTTCCAGTCCTATTATTCTATGATTCTAAATCTGGTGCATAATTCATTATTATTATTGGAATAACAGACTATCCATTGGGCTACTGAGCAGTACAAGATGCACATTTCTGGGGAGCAAGACTGTGGCTGAGGGATATGCAGATGTCACCAGTTATGTGATACATGAATGGCTGGTCATAGCTGGAATAATTGTACATGCTCACAGCTGTGTGTGCCCAGAGCCTGGTGGGGTTGCTGATCACTAGCAAAGCACTGAACACATCACGGCTGTGTCTAGACTGTCCAGTTTTTCGGGAAAATCAGCCGCTTTTCCGGAAAAACTTGCCAGCTGTCTACACTGGCTGCTTGAATTTCCCCAAAACACTGACTTCCTACTGTAAGAAATCAGTGCTTTTTACGGAAATACTATGCTGCTCCCGTTTGGGCAAAAGTCCCTTTTGCACAAAACTTTTGCGCAAAAGGGCCAGTGTAGACAGCTGAGATTTGTTTTGTGCAAAAAAGCCCCGATGGCGAAAATGGCGATCGGGGCTTTCTTGCGCAAAACCGCGTCTAGATTGGCACGGACCCTTTTCCGCAAAAAGTGCTTTTGCGGAAAAGCGTCCATGCCAATCTAGACGCTCTTTCCCGAAAATCATGCCAGTGTAGACGTAGCCATAGGTTTGAGAGTGAAGCAGACACAGCAGTCCAGGCTGCATCGTCGGGAATGTCATCATCTCATTTCTCACAGGACCTTGTATAGTGTGTGTATTATGGCAGCACACAGGATTTTATGTAAATATGATATATTATGCCATAATAAATCCCAGACATTAAAAACCTCATTGAACTCTTAGGCTGCATCTACATTGCCCTCTCTTGTGCAAGAAAATATGCAAATGAGGTAAAGCGGTGACTATCGCTGTGCCTCATTTGCACACTTAATGAGCCGCCATTTTTGCATAAGGGGCTTTTGCACAAAAAGGAGCCGTCTACACAGCTCCTTTTTGCGCAAAAAATCCCTCTTGTGCAAGAGCCATTCTTCCTGAAAAAAAGTGGCAGAATGGCTCTTGCGCAAAAGGGTTTTTTTGTGCAAAATGGTGGCTCATTAAGGATGCAAATGAGGCATGGCGATATTCACCACTTCGCCTCATTTGCATATTTTATTGTGCCAGAGAGGGCAGTGTAGATGTAGCCTTAGAGAATATGTTATATCCCAGCCAGTAGGCCAGGTTTACACACATTTCCCCATAGCAATGTTGCAGGCTGTTTTTGAATACGTGCGTATGGCTCTCTCTGTTCAAAACTCTGAATGGTATCTCTCCTTTATATAGCCATTCACCGTGGCTTAATTTCCAATGTTAGCACTAGGTGATCGCTAATGCTTTTGTAAACGTGGGAGCCTCATTTCTTGGCCCCAATCGAGTTTTAGTCCCTGCCATAAGTGGGGACATATGGCATTGGTGCATGCTGGTCCCTCATAACCTCCGACTGTGGCACAGGCACGTAATAGCTTAGTCTTCTCTGGGCTGCAATACTTTGATCTTATGTTGGTTGTTGGGTTTGATTGTAGTGTGTGGGTGCTGGGTGGTGACGGAGACCTGTGATATTCAGGAAGTCAGGCTAGATCTCGTGGTCATGAGATGATTAAATGAGATGTATCCGCATAATCCTTGCAAGTGAACTGCATCCACATGCTTCAGAGCATGGTGAAAAAGAAAAACAAGTCACTGCCTGACTTGATAGAAAATTCCTTTCTAACCCCACAAAAGGCAATTATTTAGACCTTGAGGATGCAGGAACCAGCCAGTCAAGCACCTATTAAGGGTGATGCTTACTAGGTAACTGGTTACCCATTCAAATCCCTAGTTCATTATTGACCGTACAATGTTTATTGATCCCCATTCCTTCCTAATAATTTCCCATGCTTTACTGAATTTTAAGTATATTAATTCTGTTTCAATACCCTGATCTAAAAAAAAATCCGCAATTTTCTCACAGAAAGAAATCAGTTTAGTTGGGCACAACCTGCCTTTGATAAACCCAATGTTCATTACATCCCCATTATTATTTATCACCATAAATTTAATTATTCTTTCCTTCACAATTTGCATACTATTGATATCAGGCTGTTCTTGAATACGTGTGTATTAATCTCTCTGTTCAAAATAGGCAAAACTGTTCACATTGGCAAAACTTCAATTCATTTTGAGAATGGGTCTACTGTCACCAACAGGTACTTTTTTCACTTTTTAATCTTAAGCAATGGTTCCACAAAATCAATCTGCAAATTATTCCATTATCCTGATTTTGGGGGTGTGGGAGGGTGTAAAGGAAACACTTTTAAATTATTTATTGAGTTATTTTCTGCACAGATTCAACAATTGCCACAGTATTCTTTTCCTTTGTTTTTCATTTGTGGCCACTAGCTGAATGTTTTAAATTTCTGTATTGTTTTGTTCATTCCCTGTGTCTTCCTGAGGGTATGTCATGGAATATATTAGATCCTTCCTGATTTGTTCTGAGACTACGTCAACTGGTATTTTATTGCTTTTGTACGTGAACAAACAGCTTTCTGTTGCAATGTTGATTCATAGATGCCGAGGGTGAATCCTGTGACAATATTTTTGTTTAATCATGTGACTGACAAAGATGCATTTTGCTTCTATGGTGCTGCAAGTAAGCCACTGTCTTCTTGTTGCTGACTACTGAAATAGATAGATTCTGGAATATTAACTGAAGGAGTCAGATGCTCATGATTTTGTGTGAAAAAAAAAGTCTAATTTCTTGCCCCTTTGAGCACTTTAATTTTGAAAGAGGGTTAGCCAAAGAAACTTTGAAAGAATCATTTTGTATGCCTTTTATCCTTGAAAACAAAATGAGGGGAAGGAAAGGGAGCAATGCAAGAAAGGAGAGGCATAAACCAAGGAAGATCGATCAGAGGATACTTTTATGAGAATGCCAGAAAGGGAGGAATTCTGTGAGGGCATTACAGACACTTATGTAGCTAGGAAGGAAAACTGTAGATTCGTAGAAGCAACAGATGCTGTGTTGTGTACTCTGAAAGGGCATGTCTACACTACAGAGAAGATTGACCCTCCAGAGGTCGATCTTTTAGCATTAGATTTAGCAGGTCTAATGTAGACCCCCTAAATTGAACACTGAGGGCAGCTCCCACTAGTGTCCAGTACTACTCCTTCTGCCAGTAGTAAAGGGAAGCTAACGGGAGCATGTGCTCCTGCAGTGTAGGTGTGGTGGCGGCTTAGCTTAAGGCAGTAGTCACCAACCACTCGGATCACAATCAACCAGTCGATCCCCATGCCCAGCTTGCTAGGCAGCTGCCTCTCTTTGATCCAGCCCAGCTGGAGTGTGGCGCAAGCTTGGCGGGCTGAACACCGTGGCCAGCAGGGGTGGAGCAAAGAGAGGCAGCCACCTGTCCAGCTGGTCGCAGGTTCAACCCACCAAGGCTGTGCCATGCTCCAGCTGGGCTGGAGCAAAATGGGGCTGTTGCCTGGGTGGCTGCCCCTCTTCGTTAACTTGCCTCCTGCTCTGGGAGGGGGCAGTGCTGGGCCTGGACCACAGAGCCAGGGCTGGGTGGCTGGCACACATGCATGCTGGGGACCGGGCCATGCCGCGCTGTTCCACGCAGGCTGTGTGAGGCATCAGGGAGCCCCTTCCCCAGCACCCTGCTGTGCCTAGAGGGCTGGAGCTAGCTCTGGGCTCTGCCTGCCCCAGCCCTAACCCCAGCCCCAGAGCCACTACCTGCCGGCAAAGGGCTGGGCCAGACAGGGAAGAGGCTGAAAGTCCCACTGCTACTGCCCTGCTGGTGAGTGCGCTGGGAGCATAGGGATGTGGGGGCAGGATGGAAGGGGCAGGGGGCGATGCAAGGGGTCAGGCTGGGGGCGATCATGGGGCTGAGGCTAGTGAGGCAGGAGCAGGGGGGTACAAGTTTACTTTGCAGAAGCTACACTTCCCTTTACTCCCCACTTCTTTGCCTCCCTCCTCAACTAGCTCTTCTCACCATTTCACCTTTTCTGCGTTACTCCCCTAACCCCCTTCCACTGCCAAGCCCCCACTCCCCACCCTCTCCTGTTGCTAAACCGTCTTCCAGACCCTGCCCTTCTCACCCCATCCTGCACCCCACCTCCCACCTCCCTATCCCACTCAATAGCAGTCCAGTCTTGCACACTGAACCCCTCAGTTTTGTTCCCATCCCAGAGCCTAAGAGGGTCCACAACATCCATTCACTCTGGAACCCCAGAAAAGTAAATCTGGCCTAGGGGAAGCCTTGAACCTCAGTCCTCCCTGTCCTTTCGGGGCTGGAGACCCAGAAGAGTGAGGTGTCTCAGTTGGGGGCCACATCAGTGAGGGTTGGGGAGGAGTTTTTTTGTTTCTCACTTGTGTGGTCCGCAACTGATTTTTCTGAGGGTACATGGTCCCAGACCCCACCCCAGCCACTAATAAAGAAAACATGAAGCCTTTTGTGTTGGACATAAAATGAAGTGTGATAAACTTACAGGAGAAAGTTAAAATGTTGAAGTGGTTTCATAATTTAAATTAAATGGTTCTCCCCAGCTGCAGCCCTAGCACAATGGCTCAGGTGTAATTATGTAATTAATGGTGAATTTCCATTAGCAAGGGGTAGGAAAGGTTTGGAGAGGGCAGGGCCTCACGAAAGGGGTGGGGGTCTTGGGGAAGCAATGGGGTAGATCCTGGCTAGCCCTGACATTTAAAAAGTGAGTCTGGGTGTAAAAAGGCTAGAGACTGCAGGCTTAAGTCAGCCCAGGTAATGGGTTACTCCCCGTTGCCCCCCACACACCTCACAGGCAAGCAGCCCTGACTCCCCATAACTCCTGCTCTACCCTCCCCCCACAGGCAACCAGCCCTGACTCCCCATAGCCCCTGCTCTCCCCCCCCTCGCCCCACAGGCAACCAGCCCTGACTCCCCATAGCCCCTGCTTTCCCCCCCCCCGCCCCACAGGCAACCAGCCCTGACTCCCCATAGCCCCTGTTCTTCCCCCCCCGCCCCACAGGCAACCAGCCCTGACTCCCCGTAGCCCCTGCTCTCCTCCCCCGCCCCACAGGCAACCAGCCCTGACTCCCCGTAGCCCCTGCTCTCCTCCCCCGCCCCACAGGCAACCAGCCCTGACTCCCCATAGCCCCTGCTCTCCTCCCCCGCCCCACAGGCAACCAGCCCTGACTCGCCATAGCCCCTGCTCTCCTCCCCCGCCCCACAGGCAACCAGCCCTGACTCCCCATAGCCCCTGCTCTCCTCCCCCGCCCCACAGGCAACCAGCCCTGACTCCCCGTAGCCCCTGCTCTCCTCCCCCGCCCCACAGGCAACCAGCCCTGACTCCCCATAGCCCCTGCTCTCCTCCCCCGCCCCACAGGCAACCAGCCCTGACTCCCCATAGCCCCTGCTCTCCCCCCCCCCCCCCCGCCTCACAGGCAACCAGCCCTGACTCCCCGTAGCCCCTGCTCTCCCCCCCCCCGCCCCACAGGCAACCAGCCCTGACTCCCCATAGCCCCTGCTCTCCCCCCCCCCCCGCCCCACAGGCAACCAGCCCTGACTCCCCATAGCCCCTGCTCTCCCCCCCCCCGCCCCACAGGCAACCAGCCCTGACTCCCCGTAGCCCCTGCTCTCCCCCCCCCCGCCCCACAGGCAACCAGCCCTGACTCCCCGTAGCCCCTGCTCTCCCCCCCCCCCCGCCTCACAGGCAACCAGCCCTGACTCGCCATAGCCCCTGCTCTCCTCCCCCGCCCCACAGGCAACCAGCCCTGACTCCCCATAGCCCCTGCTCTCCCCCCCCCCCGCCCCACAGGCAACCAGCCCTGACTCCCCATAGCCCCTGCTCTCCCCCCCCCCCGCCCCACAGGCAACCAGCCCTGACTCCCCGTAGCCCCTGCTCTCCCCCCCCCCCCTCACAGGCAACCAGCCCTGACTCCCCGTAGCCCCTGCTCTCCCCCCCCGCCCCACAGGCAACCAGCCCTGACTCCCCATAGCCCCTGCTCTCCCCCCCCCCCGCCCCACAGGCAACCAGCCCTGACTCCCCGTAGCCCCTGCTCTCCCCCCCCGCCCCACAGGCAACCAGCCCTGACTCCCCGTAGCCCCTGCTCTCCCCCCCCCCGCCCCACAGGCAACCAGCCCTGACTCCCCGTAGCCCCTGCTCTCCCCCCCCCCGCCCCACAGGCAACCAGCCCTGACTCCCCGTAGCCCCTGCTCTCCCCCCCCCCCCCGCCTCACAGGCAACCAGCCCTGACTCGCCATAGCCCCTGCTCTCCTCCCCCGCCCCACAGGCAACCAGCCCTGACTCCCCATAGCCCCTGCTCTCCCCCCCCCCCCGCCCCACAGGCAACCAGCCCTGACTCCCCATAGCCCCTGCTCTCCCCCCCCCGCCCCACAGGCAACCAGCCCTGACTCCCCATAGCCCCTGCTCTCCCCCCCCCGCCCCACAGGCAACCAGCCCTGACTCCCCGTAGCCCCTGCTCTCCCCCCCCCCGCCCCACAGGCAACCAGCCCTGACTCCCCGTAGCCCCTGCTCTCCCCCCCCCCCCGCCTCACAGGCAACCAGCCCTGACTCCCCATAGCCCCTGCTCTCCCCCCCCCGCCCCACAGGCAACCAGCCCTGACTCCCCGTAGCCCCTGCTCTCCCCCCCCCCGCCCCACAGGCACCCAGCCCTGACTCCCCGTAGCCCCTGCTCTCCCCCCCCCGCCCCACAGGCAACCAGCCCTGACTCCCCGTAGTCCCTGCTCTCCCCCCCCCGCCCCACAGGCAACCAGCCCTGACTCCCCGTAGCCCCTGCTCTACCCTCCCCCCCATCTGCCCCACATGACGTTGTGACATGACGTCACGCGATGACATCACCGCCCACCTGCCTGGCAGTCCAGTTTCTCGAAGGGGGGGCGTGGCGCGCAGGAGCGAGCGGCCCAGCCCCCGCGCGGCCGGTTGCCAAGGTTACCGGGTGGTGGTCTGTTGACGCTAGCGCTCTGGCCCCCTCTCCCGGCCTATCAGGAGGCTGAGGCTGCCGGGGGCGGGCGGGGCTCGAGGGGGGCCGCGCGAGCCGGCTGGATAAAGGCGGGCCAACGGCCGCGGCGCGCGAGCTCCTGGTCCCCACGCACCGTTGGGCTGCGGGGGGTAGGGGCGGCGAAGGCAACGGGCCGCGCGGGCGGAACCACTCGCCTTCCTGCTGGAGGGGTCGGTACCGTTTGGGGAGCGGGGGGTGGAGAAGATGGTCTGGCCCCGGTGGCTGCCGCTGAATGAATGGGAGGGTCCACCCGTTGGGGGGGGGGGTCGATTTAAGTCGGATACTCCTGAGCTTCTCCCCCCCCCGCCCGAGCCTGCGTTGGCAGCTCCTCACCCCCCCCCCCGCGAGTCTGCATTGAGCAGCCCCCCCTCCGCGCCCGAGCTTGCGTTGGCAGCTCCTCACCCCCCCCCCCGCGAGCCTGCATTGAGCAGCCCCCCCCCCCGCGCCCGAGCTTGCGTTGGCAGCTCCTCACCCCCCCCCCCCGCGAGCCTGCATTGAGCAGCCCCCCCCCCTCGCCCGAGCCTGCGTTGGCAGCTCCTCACCCCCCCCCCCCGCGAGCCTGCATTGAGCAGCCCCCCCCGCGAGTCTGCATTGAGCAGCCCCCCCCCGCACCCGAGCCTGCGTTGGCAGCCCCTCACCCCCCCCCCGCGAGTCTGCATTGAGCAGCCCCTCACCCCCCCCCCCGCGAGTCTGCATTGAGCAGCCCCTCACCCCCCCCCCCGCGAGTCTGCATTGAGCAGCCCCTCACCCCCCCCCCCGCGAGTCTGCATTGAGCAGCCCCCCCTCCGCGCCCGAGCCTGCGTTGGCAGCTCCTCCCCCCCCCCCCAAGCCTGCATTGGGCCGCCCCCCTGCAGCCCACTCACCCCTGCTCCCCCCTCAGCCCAAGGCTGCTTTGGGGTACTCCCCCCCACTGCTCTCTGGACCCCCCCATCCTCTCAGCTCCGTGGAGCCCGGCCTGCCTTGAGCTCGCTGCCCCCCCTGCTGTGGGCCCCCATAGGTGGGGAGGGGGCGGGGGTCTAGTGTGCAAGGGGGGGCTGGCGCTCACAGGCTGGAGCGGGGGTGGGAATTGGAGACCCCCCCCACACACACACACGCACCTGGTGTCTCGGGCTGTGCGCGCCCTTGGGCCTGTGCTCACCTCTGGCCGTGGGAGCCTCCCCAGGGGTGAATCGGGGTCTGGCCGGACCCTCCTTTTGAAGGCGTCTGGGGATTTGCTGATGGAAGGCCCCGTACGGGGGCGATACGGTGTGGTAAGGCTGTGAGAAGAGGCCGGGCGCAATGTTCCTGCTAATCATTCCGTTCAGGGGAGGATTTTTCCATCCATGTGCGGAGTAATGTTTTTATGCTCACTGAGGCATGTGCGGATGTGCACCACTGATAGACACAAAGCCTAGCTGTGGGCACGCTGCTACTCATCCAGGTGGCATTTGAATGTCCCCTGGGTGACTGCACAACCATGCTGCTTACAGGGAAGACTGACTTCCTTGGCCCAGACTTGAAGGGTTAAGAGGGCATCTTATTTGTGCTGGGCTGGGACTGAGATTCGTGCACCAGTCCATTTGGGTCCTGCAGAAGCTGAAAGCAAGATGCAACCTATAAATTAGTCACTGACGTGCTGCAGAGTTTGCATTGCAGCCTCAGCATAAACTCAGGCTCTTGCCAAATGTACTTAGTCTATGTTTGTGTTAAGTCTGTGCTTTGCTGTTATGTGCCCTACCAGTCAGCTATAAAGCTCAAATAGATTTTAAAATTAACGTGGAAAACTTGCAGTGCCATACTAATGTAACAGGCACAATCTTAACAAGGAAGGTAGCCAAAGAGCCGGGAAAAAGCAGATCCATTCTGATGTCTACTTGTGTCACTTTAAATGCCAGCACTGGCAGTTTAGAGATTTTGGCCATATGGATAAGTATTATCAATAATGCTTAATATTTCTGTAGTGCTTCTTCTCCAAATAGCTGGAAGCATTTTACAAAACTGGTTGAGAATTTAATGCTCCACACAGTAACTGCATTTATAGTCTGATAATTTAGGTAGTTAGTCCATTTAGTAGAATTTAAGATGGGGAAGGAATCCTATCTAGTCTAGTGACTTATTGAGTCTGATGCTGTTGTCTTGTATGGATTAGATCGGGGTTGGCAACCTTCAGCATGCTGCTCCTCTGGATAAACTGCTGATGGGTTGGGAGACATTTTGTTTAAATTGCCTGTTTGCAGGCATAGTATCCCACAGCTCCGAGTGGCTGCTGTTCCCAGCCAATAGGAGCTGTGGGAAGTGGCATGGGCCTGGCCCCTCCACTTCCCATAGATCCGATTGGCTGGGAAAGGCAAACTGTGGCCAATGGGAGCTGTGGGGGACAGTGCCCGTGGACAGTCCACACAAAATGTTTTGCAGCTCACCAGTGGATTAGCCTGCTGGGCCACATACAGAAGGTTGTCAACTCCTAGATTAGACTGAAATAATACTTTTACAGAAAACAGGTGTTTGGTTTTTTTTAATTGTATGGAAGTTTAGATTTATATGACTCAGCAGAAATGAGTTTCTAGTCTTTATTCTTTAAGCATGCTGTAATTTCTAAAGCATAGTGACAATGTGGGTGTTATAAAAAATATGGCAAATGGTTACAGTTTTTATTTTTGTCTTACTGTGACTAGCATTTTTTTAATTTTAAATCATTTTCATTTGACTGCTAAAGGAATGTAGTTTTCCCCTCTTGCTTTCAGCAATCAACTTTGGTCAAGTGCTGCTTTCCCATGTTTGGGGTGGAGGGCATGAAAGGCACTATTTGTAAATCCTTTTATGCTTACAAGACACTGTGAGAGCCCAAGCAGATGAGTAAAGACTCAGCGTTAGGAATGTTAACAATCAGGTACTTATGTAAACGTGTAACGGCTTGAAGTTTTAGCAGTTACACATTTACTCATGGGGTGAGGGGAGGGGGAGCTGTCTTCCTGTGAGTACCAACTCCCACCTATCCCCCACCCCACTGCCTCTATCAGAGGCAGCAGCATGGCGGGGTTGGTGGCTTCACACGACCTGATCTTCATGGGGAGCCACCTTGAAAGTTGCTTCCCACATGTTCCAGCTCCCACCTGTCCCTCCTGCCCCCTGCCTCTCTATCAGAGGCAGCAGTGTGGGGAAGGACAGGCAGGTGACAGCACAGTCAGCTCTGTATCAGAGGCAGCAAGGTGGGGGGTAATGCATGTAGTCAGTAGGATTAACTGATAAACCTAGGTTTATCAGTTAATTTTGTACTCGGCTACATGTTGACATCTCTACTAGAAGTGTACAGGCAGTCCCCGACTTACGCGGATCCGACTTATGTCGGATCCGCACTTACGAACGGGGCTTTCTTGCCCCGGAGCTCGCAGGCAGCGGGTCCGCCACCTCAACCTCCGGGGCGAGAAAAGCTGCTCCCGGTGCCCCTGGTCTGCTGGGGACCGTCTCCAGCAGACCAGGGGCACCAGGAGCAAAGCCGCAGTGGCGGCGGGTCCCGCGCCAGAGCAAAGCCTCAGAGGCACGGCACCCCGCCGCTGCGGCTTTGCTTCCCGTGTCCCTGGTCTGCTGGGGGGGGTGGGGGGCGCAGCTAGTGTGCCCCCCTCCCCCCCCCAGCAGACCAGGCTTTTGTTGTGGACCCTGGGGCAGAGCAGCGGTGCTACTGGAGCAACCCAGCAGCACCCCAGCAGCACCCCAGCTGCTCTGCCCCAGGCGTCCCCAAGTCAGCCGCTGCTGAAACTGACCAGCGCTGACTACAGGAAGCCTGAGGCACAGTTGCTCTGCCCGGGGCTTCCTGGAATCAGCCGCTGATCAGTTTCAGCAGCAGCTGACTTGGGGTTCTTAAGTTGAATCTGTATGTAAGTCAGAACTGGGGGTCAGTTTCAGCAGCGGCTGAATCTGGACGCCAGTTCCGACTTACATACAGATTCAACTTAAGAACAAACCTACAGTCCCTATCTTGTACATAACCCAGGGACTGCCTGTAGTTGAAGCCATGATAATCAACTCTCCCAACTTCCAGATCTTCCCAGAGCAGAAATAGGATTCTCCTAATTTATCTTTCTGGATGGAGTGGAAGCTAGGACTGCAGAGGAACAGGAAAGACCCATGACCATGAAGTCACAGCCTCTGTAGAGATAGTATCTTTCCCCATGCCACCCACTTCAAGAGCTTCATATTTTTAGTAACTTGTAACTCAGGTATAACCTGTATGTTTAGTTTTAAAAACGCAATCATACTGAAGCTCTGACTTTTTTCATGGGATGGGGGGGGGGGAGAGTGGGGCATCAGCATGGCACATTGAGTCATTCGTGGTCGGGCACAAAAGAGGGGGAATGTGTTTTGAAGAGCCTGTACACCAGCTAAGGTAAACAGAGTGCATGTACTCCTGCTGCTTATCCTCCCTGCCAAGGCATGCTCCTGCTGCTGCTGCTGCAAGGAGGCAGGCAAAGGAGCTGTCTAAACCCATTTGAGGTTCCTTTGCCTCCAGGTGTTTTTTTCCCATTGTCCTGCCTGGGTTGCACAAAGATCATGGACTGTGGCAGAGATTATAAAACCTTGATTGTGGCTTCATGACCTTTTGGAAATAATGTGATTTACCTATGGCAGACCGTGTTGGGGACACAGTGCAAGCGGGGCCTTGGCAAGCTTCTTTGGCTGGGTTGCTTACTACATCTTTGTCTGGCAACACCTTTACTCTTCTAATTTGGAGCTATTGAGCAGAAACTGAGGCCTGGTGTGTACTAGCAAATCAGTTCAGTTTAGCTAAGTTGGTCAGATGTGTGAAAAAGCCACACTCCTTAGTAGTGCTGTGAAACCTACCTAAGTTCTTGGTCAACAGAAATCTTTGATCTATCCAACCACCTCTCAGGAAGGTGGATTACTTATCAGTGCTAAAGCATGCGTTCATTTTTTTGATTGTATCACTTCGGTATATATGGTTGTGCCAATTTTCTTCCACAAATTGATCTGAGGAAGTGGGTCTGGCCCATGAAAGCTCATCACCTAATAAACCATCTTGTTAGTCTGTAAAGTGCTACATAGTTCTGGCTTTTGTTAAAGCGCTACGGCGGCACTGTTGTGCTACTGAATAGTTTTAACTGTAGACAAGCCCTGACAGTCTTATTAAATGGCATTATAGTGTCATCCTTGCTATACAGAATAGAATGAAAAGTTGCTGCCCCATCAAACTAATTTCCATTCTGTCTAGAAGTAGATCTTAGATATGTGTCATTAAAATCCCTTCTATCCAAATGTCCTATTATTTCCCTCACACACACTCAAAAAAAATCCCTCAAGCAATTTAACAAAGATACCACAGTAAACAGATACTTCTCTAATGAAGAAATCCTAATCCTGTAACTCACAGCTTAAAATATACTAGCTATCAAGAAAAGAAAAGTCACAGTAAAAGGATTAAATCATCAATATCTGAAGAATTTAAACTTTCATTTAAAATAATTCAATATCTGCTCCTTGTGGTTATGAAGGGAAACATCTTAATGTAACCTGATGCTTCAGAGCTGTATTCCAAAGTGTGTAGAAACAATTTTTGTGCCTCTACAATTGACAAGGAAGTCAAAAAATCAAACAGTGTTGGGAATTAGGAAAGGAATGGAGAAATTTAAGGCAGAAAATATCTTATTGCCTCTATATAAATCCATGTATACCAACATCTGAAATACTGCGTGCTGATATGGTCACCTCATTTAAAAAATAAATCTTGACACTGGAAAAAGTTCAGACAAAAGCAACAAAAATGATTAGGGGGTCTGGAACAGCTATCATATGAGGGGGGATTAAAAAGACTGGGACTTTTCAGCTTGAAAAAGAGACGACGGGGGGATGTGATAGAGGTCTGTAAAATCATGACTGAAGTGGAGAAAGTGAATAAAGAAGAATTACTACTTTCTATAACACACTGTACATTTGGTATTTTCTGTTGTAACTGAATTCAATATATTTGAAAATGTAGAAAAACATTAAAAATATTTATAATTTATAAAGGATATTCTGTTAGTTGAAGAATGTGATTAATTGTGGTTACTTTTTATTTAAGTTAATTTGTTTTGAGTTAATCGCTAGATTGTGATTACTTGACAGCCTTTATCCAAACTGATATGGGGAAAGCAGCCAGCTAACCTATAAACATGTTTTGCCTCTTGTGTGAGGAACAGTGCTCATATTACTCTATTAGTGCATGTAAAGTTTATTGGCAAACCCCAGAGAAAGGACTAAAGACTGAAAAGTTAGATCAGTTTTTTAAAAGCTTATTATTTGTGAGGGTATTACATAATTTTTTCACAAGCTTATTACAAAACTTGGAAATTCCCTGCTGTATGGCACTTAATTGCTGCTTTGCATTTTAATATAAGCAGATTCTTTTTTTATTAACTCTTTGCACTGATATCAGTTATTTAAAATCTGTTATCTTTAAATATTGTAGCAATAATCATATGTTATGAACTCCCTTTAAGAAATCTTGTTACGTATTTTCAATTTTCTCTCTCACCTGGTGAAACAAGGAGGGTGAGGTAATATATTTTATCATGTGCGGGTGAGAGAAACTTCAAGCTTGAAAGCTTGTCTTTCTCATAAAAAGAGGTGGATCCAGTTAAAGATATTACCTCACCCACTTTGTGTCTCTAATATCCTGCAGCCAATGCCGCTACAACAACACGGCCACCAGGTGAAGACCTCTTAAATCAAACTAATGTGATGCTGTAATGTTCCTGGTTACTGTTGATCTCCCCGTCCCTCTTTCCCTTTACGTTCAGGCCAACTCCTACTCTCTCTAGGCTTATGATTGGCCTAGCAAAGAGGCAGGGCTCTATAAATTTCTCACACACCCCCTGTCACTTCTGCTAAATCATCAAGAGGAGAAAAAAGAGGTAAGCTCAGATGGCAGCAAAAAAACTCTGATTTATTGCATTAGCTTAAATGTTTTTCCTTTTGATTTATTACAAATACATGCTGAAATCATGCTTCTTTGGAGAGCTCTTTGGTTATATTTAATTAGTATAACAAACAAATTGTTGATTCTCTTGTTAATTTTCCTCCTAAGCTAAAATAGTGGAGGAGAAGCTAGATGGCAACAGATGTTTGACATTTGTAAGGAGACAAGAATATTTTCTCTTTTGGGGTCATAAGAGAACAAAAGGCTGTATGAAAAAAGAAGTTAGTTACATTAATAATGATTCTTAGCATCTTTCATCTTTAAAGGTACTAATTACTTCAAATGCTAAAGTTATGAGGGTGACTGTAAAATGGCATAATGATAGATTTTTTTTTTCAAAGTTGCCATTTCAAATTGAAAGAACTGAGTTTGTGCCCCAGGCGTTTTTTTTTCCCTGTTAAGTGATATTACTAATTTATATTGGAGTCATGCAGCAGCTTTTGCTGTGTTAGAAGTGTTTTTAGAACAGTGATTGCTGTTTGAATTTTCAGCGAGAGCCTTTTGCTCCTTACATTAAGAGTTCACATGAGAAGGGGAGAAGAGGAAATGATCTTGAATGTCATCTATAAAATCTGGTTGCCTATCTGTGAAATTAGCTTTCAATCAGTCTGTCTGGCAGAAAACTGGAATTTGCGAGAGGAAGCTGGAAAAGGCTTCAGTGTTTGAACTAAACATTTTTCATTAAAACAAAATGTATAATTTCAGAATGGACGAGAAAATGGGTGCTTACGTAAGATTTCAGCTAATGCTTTATTAGGTGTGCCTTCTGCTGTAATGCAGGTAGTGAACTGGCCTAAGGACCTATACTTGAGAGTAAGCACAAGTAGAAAGGCTCAAGTGTGTAGCTTGAGTCAGGCAAGTGACCTTATGACGCTGCAATATTGAAGACCAGTGCTAAATAAATACAGTAAGTCAGTTTACTTAGGTGAAGTAAGAAACTGCAAATTTAAGTTAAGGCTATTTTAGGATACTTTTAAGGAGCTGATAGTCACAAACATTAACCACAGTAAAGCCATAGCAACTAGTGACACAAATGCTAATGATTGTGAAATAAATGGATAATTAACCTTTGAAAAGCGAGGACCTTAAAACAAATGAAGTGTGGAAGTGGAACTAAGGAGAAAAGGGGTGAACTAATTATGACTAAGTGTAACTGCCACTGGGTGGACTTGAACCTATGACTGCTGGAGTTTAGTATAAGAGCCTCTACTACTGCTATAAAGCTGGCTGGCTCTCAGCTTAGGCTGTAGACCTCCCTTGTTCTTATATTTTGCTGTAAGTGGTCTAAGTGCCACTACATGGGACAGTGAACCACAGTAGGTGTGTGGGTTACATAAGCATGGGATAAAATAGGTGTTAGTGTGACATGGCTGCGTCTAGACTGGCAGTCGCTTTTGCGGAAAAACTTGCCAGCTGTCTACACTGGCCGCTTGAATTTGCGCAAGAACACTGACTATTTAATGTAAGGTTGTCAGTGTTCTTGTGCAAATACTGTGATGCTCCCGCTCAGGGATAAGCCCTCTTGCGCAAATGGTTTTGCGCAAGAGGGCCAGTGTAGACAGGTAAAAACTGTTTTGCGCAAAAAATCCCTGATGGCGAAAATGGCGATTGGGGCTTTCTTGCTCAAAACTGCGTCTATATTGGCACGGATGCTTTTGCGCAAATCTAGACGCTCTTTTCCACAAATGCTTTTAACGGAAAAACTTTTCCGTTAAAAGCATTTGCGGAAAATCATACCAGTCACTTTTACAGCCACGGTGTAAAAGTGGGACCCGGAACATAGTTGGAAAGAACAGGATTTACTCACTCTCCCTTGTGGTGAACCCCTAAACAGGACCATAGAAAAGATGTTATCCCTTTTGTGTTTTGTGGGTCTGCCATGTAATGACAACTCACATATTGTGGCTTGTTTGAGATAAACCCTTATCAAATAAATATTAACTATTAAGTAAATAAAGCTAAAATGCTCAGTCCCTTGCTCCCTGTTTTCCCCCAAATTATATATAGGGAGGGGGGAGCAATCCAGAGACTTGCAGAGGTGCCTCTAATTGTGTGAACTACATACATTGTGTGCCATATTTGCCATGAAACACTATTTCATTGTAAAACAAAACTAGGTTTAATTTTGTAGGTTAGACTCTATAAATAGAGTTTCTGATTTTTGGCTTTAACCACACACCAGAAAAATACTGAAAATGGTAACTTGTACCTTATGAATAGTCCATAGGCAGCAGTGTCATTAAAGACTGTGTAATGTAGAGCTATCCTAAGGCAGAATATCCTGTGGTCTCGCTGTCTACTACACTGGACTTTTTATATTTGTGAATAGCTTCTGCCAATGCTTGTGATGTTACCCCTATTCATTCTATTTCATCAGCTGTGTGTGGCAGGACGTGGCACTGGTTTGGTATTTCAGACTGAATTTGGGCTGCATAAAACTGTCCTTAAACACAGACTGTTCAATACAGCTCTGAATGTATAGAATCAATTTTTTTGACAGCATAATTTGTGACTAATACTTTCCCTTTTCTCACAGCTTATTTAAAACACAAAAATGGCAGTTGCAAAGAACTTGAGCAGGACTGTTAGTCAGTTGCTTCAGACCTCTGGTTGTGGATGTCAGGCTTCCATTGTGCCAGTTAGATGGATTGGTGTCTCACCACGTCAGGTGACCTCAGATGTCAGCTTTCATTCAGTATCTTTTTCAGAGACTGATCATCCTCGAGTACTAATTACAGGTTAGTCACCATTTAATTATTTCATTCTTCTTTTATTTGTTAGTTGGCAGTCTTTTTTTTTTTTTTTTTTTTTTTTCTTTCTTTCTTTCTATCAAGGCCTGACTCTGAGATTACATGGCATTTGTAGATGCTCAGCAAACAATCAGTTTTTTTTGAGTATTTCAGCACCTCTTTAGGTCATTATTATGTATTATTTATGTATTGCAGAAGTACTTGGTGGTCCCAGTTAGTATTAGCACTATATTGCAGCCTTTTTGGCCAGTTATTTTAGAAGAAATAGTAAAATCATGTCTGAATTGTATACAAAAATCATTCAGCCCTTGCCTGTAAAACTGCATAATAAGTTTCGTAGTTCTTTGTAAACCTCTATTTTGATTCCCAGTGTAATAGAATTATTAAGTTGATCTCTCTTTTGGTTCCAAATGTATTAAGTTGATCTCTCTTCTTCTTTAGGGGGTCTGGGCCAACTGGGGGTGGGACTCGCTAAACTCTTGAGGTACGTTCTGGTTTTGTGACTTCATACATAGTAAAAAGTTAAACTACAAGATCAGGATTATCAGAAGTGACTCTTTATGGCTACGTTTATACAGTAGCATTTTTGTATAGTCTCTTCCAATCTGTTTTATGGGAGAGGTTTTTGCGGGGAAAAAATGCAGTGTAGGCAGGGCCATTTTGTGCTAACCTCCCGCCCCACCTTTAGTGCAAGATCCTGTATACCTCCTTTTTTGAGGGATAAGGGATCTTGCGCAAAAGTGGCCCTGTCTCCACTGCGCTTTTTCAGCAAAAACCTCTTCTTCAAAACGGATCGGAAGAGACTATACAAATGAGTGTGAGCAATGCTAATGAGCGCGTCATTTGCATTTCCTCTTCTGCAGAAGTGCTACAGTGTAGACAGCCTCAGTTGAATGTCTAAATTTCAGCACCCAAATTATCTTATGAAAACTGTATCTAAGAATCTCAGAATGCCGAATGAGAATTTAAAAGTCCTTAGGACTACTATTGCTTCAGAAATCCAAGATATAGTTAACATTTAAAACCTATTTTTACATTTTTTGTGTTTAGTCTTATTCCTTTCTTTTAGCTTAGAGCTGAAAAACAACCAGTCATCCTTTTGTTTGTATTTTTGTCCTTAGTCCTGTAAATATATGTAATTTTGTACATGTGACTTTGTCATTGAGTTCAGTGAGACTACTTAGGTGCATAAAATATGTATTTTGAAAATATAAGGTCTTCATTTGTGGTCCAGTTCTTTTTGCTTTTATGCAGTGTCACAATGCTGCTGGGTTTGAGTTTCCACTATCTCTTTTCATGATCTTTTTTTGATTAACAGTTGTCAATTCTGTTGATACTACATCTTTTTAGAAAACCACTTTGGGTTTTCTGAAACCCAGTAACTTAACACCTAAACTTTGGCCTGGCCCTAATTGATTATCTTTCTTTTAGAGAATGTCAATGCTAGAAAAAAGTCACTATCTTTTTATCATGCAGTAGTTGTCATATAGTTAAGGTTAACAGGAGTGTTAAGATTTTATTTTGCAATTGAAATGGCAAAAAGCCATGAGATATAAACTTTGATGTTTGTTTGAGGTTTTCATGACATTTTGATAAAAAGTGAATTGATACAGAGATAATAAGAGTTTAAAATTATCCCATCTGGCACTTTTTCTGTAGGATTATCTCACTTTTTTTTCTTTGTATTGCTTTCCCAAGAAATCTGAAATACTATAGGGGCTGTCCTTCATATATATAAAATTGATCCTTGTGTGCTGATTCTTAGCCTCTATACATACAAGTGGTGTTTGTCTATACACTCTAGACCACTTGAGCTTTAACAGAAGCACCAAAACAAATCCTCTAAACTTGAGGACGACAGTGTGGCAGCCTGAACTCTGTTGGAAGGGTGGTAGGAGGGAGAGTGGCTTTCATTTCCATATTCAGCAGATACTAGAAAGCAATACATATCCCAGCTTTATCAAACTTGCACCCTAATGCAAAACCTTAGCAGTGACTCCAGCAATGTTAAGGCAGAGTAGCTTCTCAAATGTCAGATGTGCTCTAGCTGTTAATATAAAAGCATATGAGATCACTATTAAAGGCTTTGTGTTAGCATCACTTTGGTGAAGCTGGGTTGCATATTGTTACTTGGAAACGGAAATGAAAACCTTCAGGAGTGTGGGCCTGTGATATCAAGAATATCATAGGCAATAACAGTGTGAAAAAGAATGCACATGTCTCTGCCCTTAAAGTTTTACTGGCATTTTTTAACATGTTGGGTGGCTAGTGTGTGCCGCTATAACCTTAACTGCTACTAAACCTCGTTTTTTGTTGGCAAAATTTCTGAGGAAATACACGAAGTCTGAAGCCTGGCTTACACTTAAAAAATTAGATGAACCTAGCTATGTTGCTCAGGACTGTGAAAATTTTTGCATCTTGTACAACACAATTAAGCCAACCTAACTCTGTGTAGATGCGGCGAAGTCTTTGGTCAACTTAGCTAATGCTTTTTAAGGGGCAGATTAATTACATTGATGTGAAAAACCCTATTACCAATAAAGGAACCAAGTGGACTACAGCAACACAGCTGCGGCCCAATAGCTGTAATATAGTTGTACCTCAAGAATTAAGAAGGTAGATTGGCTTCAGTGCTTGCACTAGATCAGTGTTTCTCAACCTTTTTTATAAACAAAAATAAAAGTACTCCCGGACCTACAGTTTTCAGAGACACACAGTTTTTTTTCTGCTGTTGCAACGCATTTGTTTAAACAATTTAATCGTAGATAGGTGGGCGACAACATTTTTGGGTGTAAAAAGTACAAAAATAATAAAGCAGTATAAAACTTAAAACACAAATTCAGTTTTCTCCAAATTTCAGTTGTTGATGTACCCCCCAGCCTTCTCTTGAGTACCCCTACGGGTAATCAAACCACTGGTTGAGAAACACGGAACTAGACAATGTCATACCATACAATTTACTCTTCCCAAATGACTTCACCAGATTAGTTCCTATTAAAACTAATGTGGCAGAACAGTGACTGACCAATTATCTCCAAGACTACAAACTAATCGTACAATGTGGCTTCCTTTTCAGGAAGCGTTTTGGAAAAAACAATGTGATCCTGTCTGATATTAGAAAACCACCAGATCATGTCTTTTATAATGGTAAGAGGCTGGATTATAGAAAAGTCTTCATATTGTCCTTAATCCGACTCAGCACTTTTCAAAATATTTTCCTGATCTTGACAGTTTTGTGTGTGTTCTTTCTGATTTCTGAGATCTTCCTGGACATTGATTTCTCTCCTCTTTCCCCCCCCCCCCCCCCCCCCAGCATTTTTTGAGGTAAGATACATTAACACACATCTGAGTATCTCCTCCTACTTTTCCTCACTCTTGATATTTTTTTCTTTTTTTTAACAAAAATAAATCCCAAAGTTAAATTGACTCTGGCTTTCACCCCAGTAGGTTTAACTCTCTTGCTCCTGTTATAAGTGTTAATGCAATTTGCATTTCCCAAAAGAATAAGAACTGGGAAATTCAAATCCACATTTTGTCTATACTGAAATTGCTTTCTCATACAGGAGACCCTCTCAATTTGTGGATTCACTATCTGCATATTCATGGGTCTCTTGTCCCGGCTTAAGGCAGCTCGGGTGAGTTCCCTGTGGCTGCTGAGCTTACACAGCAGAACATAGTGGCACTAGTGTCTTGGAACTTGGTTAGGCTCCTTTCCTTTTTGCCATAAATGAAAAACAAAATGAAGGAGTTGAGACAGTTAAATGATCCTGTATAGGCTGGTCTGTCTCACACACTCTCTCTATATATATATCAATAGTTGATCAAATACAGAGGGTCCAGAATTCGCCTGTAATATGCAGAGATGGCTAATCACATCGTGATACCTCTCGTCATCTCCATATGCTAAACATAGGAAAAATACATTACATGCTCTTCTTGGTTTAATCCAATGCTAAAGCTGCTATAGGGATGATATCTGATGGCATGTGAAAGAGCAGTTGTCCATGAGAAAGTGTCCTTTCTGAGGTGTGACCCACACTGTGAAAAACATTGCAGAGCCTTTGTGATGGAATCTTTTGAGAGGGGGAGGTTGAGCCCTCTAGTGACTGCTACCTACAGAAAGTAGAAATCTGATGCGGAAAGTGGCCTTACAACAGCAGCAGCCCCAATGAGTTTGCAGGTTCTTGCCCACGTCTTGATTCAGAAATATCTATTTGGTCCACTTCTTTAGGTCCTTTTATCTACTCTGATATCTTGGACTACAAGAATCTCCGTGAGATAGTGGTGAACAATCGAATTACTTGGCTGTTTCATTATAGTGCTTTGCTCAGTGCTATTGGAGAAGCAAACGTTCCTTTGGCCAGAGCTGTAAACATTACTGGTAAGTGGTTTCAGCATTGTTTGACTAGCCTTTTGAGTTCGTGACTTCATGAAGCCTCTGGAGGAGATTTCGTTTGGATTCTGGTAACTTGTGTTTGTTCCAGGCTTGCACAACATTCTAGATATTGCAGCTGAGCACAGTTTGAGACTCTTTGTCCCCAGCACAATTGGAGCCTTTGGACCCACCTCTCCCCGGAACTCAACTCCAGATCTCTGCATTCAGAGACCAAGGACGATCTATGGAGTCTCCAAGGTTCATGCTGAGCTCATGGGAGAAGTAAGAACTTTGTTATGGGTTGTTGAGTCTTGACAGAAAGTGGATCGCGGCAGTGTTCTTTCCTCTTCCTATCCTCTCTTCCTACAAAAATCTTTTCATAGTAATATGAGGCAGAGATTGATGTTTCATTGAGGGACTTGGGGTGGGGAAAATCAAATGAATTCTTTGTGAGGAATTAGCATGAAGTTGGAAGTTAACACACACTTGAGTTTTATAATTTTGTCTTGGCTACTGACTTTGTGATTTTAGGAAAATCATTTTACCTCTCTGTGCTTCGGATACCAGCACAGTCATGCTTGGAGAGCTGAGGAATGGTACATTAGTACCTAGGAAGTCTTCCTCCAGTACCTTTTCTAATGACTCCAGGAATCAGGATGGATGCAGATCGTTGAGGGGGGAGGGTGTTAAATCAAAACAACAGATGGATGGGTTGGGGGGGGAAGGTTTTGGAAAGGAGGGAGGGGTGCAGTGCCTCTGGTATGTGAGGATGGATGTTGACGAGCCTCTAACATAGGGGACAGTGGCATGAGGAAGCAAGACATGAAGGGGGTTGTCACACAAAGCCCCTGGCTTATGGAGACGGATTGTAGCACAGTGCCTCTGACATTGCGGGTGGGGGAAGAAGAATTGGCATGTGGGGAATGGAAGCATCAGTGCGGATTGAGCCGCTGGCATAAGAGTGATGGAGGGGTTATCGTAAATGAGAGAACGGAGGATGGCATGTAGGGAGTTTGTGTGTGGGAGTGGGGAATGGAGGGAAACCATTAGTGTATGCAACACATTTAGTCTACCGACACAACAAAGCGTTCAACTTCCTACTTCCACATTTTAAAGTCTTGCTTGTGTCCTTCTTCCACAGTACTACCACTACAGGTATGGGCTAGACTTCCGATGTCTGAGGTATCCTGGAATTATCTCTGCTGACTCTCAGCCTGGTGGGGGAACCACGGGTAGGAGACTCTTTCCATGTCTCAATATAATAAACGAGAATATTAGTGTGTGAGTTAGGCACCAAATAGCAAAGGTGAGAGGGACATCAGTGTGTCGTTGTCTGGTGACCTCATTTTCCAAAAAAAACTAATCAGGCACTTCAAAATGCATTCACAAAACTGACTAATGGCCATCATAGACAGGTGAAGTCACAGGAAGAAAATCTATTGTAGCAAATTTCAAGACCAAATATTGTGCACTTTCTATGTGTTGCACAGAATTTCTATCAATGCCTGAGTGCACTTGCATTTATCTTCCAGAGAAAGTCATTTGAGGGCATTTTTGCTGATTAAACTTATTCTAAAAAGACCAGTTTCATGGGGAAAGTTGCTTCATTTAACCAACTCCTGAAATGCTGGTGAAAATACAAATCCTGTCTCTAATTTGAAGGATGCTGAATGGTCCCAGAGAACAGGAATGAAATACGGTTCTCCTCGCTGCTCAGAGCTAATCCATGCGCAAATGACCCAAAGTCATTACCCTCTGAAGGCTATTTGGTGGCTTACATGACACGGGTCGGTAGTCTGTCCTCCTTCCTCACTTCAATAACAATGCACAAAGTCGTGCCTCAGTCATCTGCCACCCTCCACCCAGAGGTGGCTGCATTTCTGTTCTCCTGAAAAGAGCTTTTAATATGACTGACTTTATGTGCATTACCATAGTGTGTAGAAGCCCAAGTCATGGGCCAGAACCCTATTATGCTAGTATACAAACACTGAACAAAAATACAGTCTCTTCCCCCATGAGCTTACAATCTAAGTGTAAGATGAGACCATAGATGAATGCAGATGGGGAGTACAAGGAAACTTTCTTTTTTTCCCTTCAGACTATGCAGTCCAGATTTTCCATGATGCCATAAAAAGCGGCAAATTCCAGTGCAACCTAAAACCAGACACACGCCTCCCAATGATGTATATTGATGATTGCCTGAAGGCTACACTAGATGTTATGGAAGCACCTGCCGCTGCACTTAGCATGAGGACTTACAACATCAATGCCATGAGCTTCTCTCCTGAGGAGCTGGCGCAAGAGGTCAAGAAGCATATTCCGGAGCTCCAGGTGACCTATAATGTGGATGCTGCCAGGCAAGCAATTGGTTAGTACCTGCTTTTTCATTCCAGTTCAGTGGTCCTGTATAAAACTTGTCTGGGTGAAGTCCCATCATCTGACAGAATATTTCCCTCTTCCCCACCCTCTAGGTGTTCTTAGACACCTAATATATGGGGATATACCTGTCTCATAGAGCTGGAAGGAACCTTGAGAGGTCATTGAGTCCAGTCCCCTAGAAGAAGTACCATCTCTGACAGATTTACCCCAGATCCCTAAATGGCCCCCTCAAGGACTGAACTCACAACCCTGGGTTTAGCAGGCCAATGCTCAAACCACTGAGCTATCCCTTCCCCTATCAGTGTGTCAAACCTGCAGTTTGTTTTATCTTGATGCCACCTAGTAGGGTTGCTGCTGCAGTAAAGCTTGCACTGTTCCAAACTCTGTTCTGGTACGTGCTTATGAAACATTGGAAGATCTTTGTTATATATTTCATGCTTTTGAGGGATGTTTTTTTTCCCCCTTTTCCTTGCAGCTGACAGTTGGCCGATGAACTTTGATGACAGCAATGCCCGGAGGGATTGGGGATGGAAACATGACTTTGATCTTTCTGAACTGGTGACAACAATGTTTAACATCCTGGGCTCTGACTCCAGGGTAGCTCAGATTAACTGAAACTCCTTGTAAGATGTGGTTTCCAAATTACAGCAGAGGACCAGGGAGAAACTGCTGAATTAGTTCATTATGCTCTATGTCTTATAGCAGGTAAACTATAAACTTTCCACATATTGCAGTAGAGGTGGGGTTGAAGTACTATAGTTTGAATTCACTGGTTATTTGAGACCGTACCAAATTATGTAGTAAAACTACATCACCATGAAATGAGAAACACATAGGATTCTTGGATTTTAGCATTTAATAATCTTTTTAAAAGCCTCATTATAAGGCTGGAAATGCAATGCAGTCATTGCTACCCTGGGTATCCTGAAAATTCACCACAACATTACAAGGCCTTGTACTGAGACACATGCTACTGAATTGACAAATTATACATTAAATTTCATTTTCTTAGTGCAGATAGCTTGTTGTTGCATTGTAGGAAGGTGGGATTTTTCCCTTGCCTCTCTCCTCCTAACAGCTGAGATCAGAAGAGCCATATTATTTTTAAACTTGGCAATGGTCATTAATGGTTATTCATAGAAAGCCTTTACCGAACAGTTGAATCTTGTAGTGCTATGTAAACTTGCAATTTATTTCCAAATAAGATTGTAGCATTCATCTTGTAATGTCCGTTACTGTAAAGCAAACCAAGACTTGAATTATTGTGCTTTTGAAAATACAGAGTTTTCAAAACAAGCCTTTTTGTGTTCTGTAGAAAATCTGTTGACTTCAGTTTCATCGTAAAGATGAATTTAGGAAACTAAAATCTGTGTTGCATATGTGAATCTATAGCTATCCTATTTAGAGTAATGCCCAGGAATGAACTCCCCTTTAATTAGCACCACATGCGGCCTGTTTCCAGTCACATTTACGACACCATTTGCAGTCAAATGCTGTACAGAGCACAGTCTGAAAGGCAGGTGGAGCCAGGCTTGCAAATTGTGCACTATATATTTGTATTTGTAAATACTATTTATGTATAGGTAGAATAAACACCTATCCTTCAGAGGAGGGGAATCCAGAAATTGAAAGTGCATCAGCACTTATTTATTGCACAAGTTCAAGACATGAAGCCAACGACAGCCTTCTAGTTGTGTTGTCTGAGTCGACTACTTGAAAATACTAGTTTTTCTAGTTGCTGAGTTATGCAACAGGTTGAATGTTAGTAATTGGTGGGATTGGGTTGAGTGATGTCTCAAGAATCTATATAAAGAGTGGGGGAAGTGCACAACCATGCCACCGCATTTTAACTACAATTGATAAAGGCTATCCTATTACTCGAGTTGCATGTGTAAGAGATGCTGGGACAGGTGCATGAGTTTTAATGGGGCCTGGAGGTTAATGCCTACTTCTGAGGCTTGCTAGCTTGGTCTTTCCTGATGTGCAGAAATCTGGTCCCTCGTGCAAGATGTGCCCCCTTCCGGGATTTGTTGGCCTCTCTTTTTCATACTAGAGAAAACTTTGTGTTGCTGTAGGTGATGCTGTGCCACTCTCCTTTTCGTCTTATCTGTTACCCATATGAAATAACAATTAACCAACGTAGTTTAAAGCTGACTTCTGGAAGCCACTTTTACCTGAATGCCCAAAGGCAGTCAGATGCCAATGCAATGCACAGAATTCCCATTGAATGCTACAGGTGTGTGAACTCACTTAGTGCCCAAGATTTTGCAGTAGAAGCTTCTTAGGTGTCTGTAAATGCCTCCGATCTGCTGCCAAAGCTCCAGGGCTACTCACAACCTAGGGAAGATGGGCATTTAGCTGCTTAAGTTACATGTCATTTGATCTGGTAGGCCCAAACAGCTCCGAGAGCATGTGTGCATGAGGCCGACTCTAGTGCCAGGAGATTAGAGCACTCAGGTGGGAGAAGGAGGACCGCATCCTGCTCCCCCATTACTCTAGAGTGCAACCGCTTCAAGAAGGGAGACAGAAGAAGCCCCTCGTCAGAATATCCCATAGCTCAGTGGTAGATCCCGGTTCAAATCTCTTCTCCCAGTCAGGTGGAGGAATGTTTCCCAGATCCTACATGAAAACTTTTAGCTCAGTAGTTAGAGCAAGAAGCTCTTCATCTGACCTTGGTAAAACAGCATAGGCCCCTAACATGAGAGGATTAGTAACTGATATTCCCAAGCAGAGGGATATGCCTCCCTGCAGCCCAGACATAGGCACCTCTCTCCAAGATGGGGAAGGACTTGGCACGTGCCCCATCATCAGCATGGCCTGTTGTCTAAGGGAGCATCTACACTGCAGGGCTTAACTCAAAATAAGCTACGCAAGTGGAGCTACGTCAATTTCTATCGCTACATCAATTGTGTATCTTATTTTGAAATAGGGAGCCATCTCTACAGCACTTATTTTAAAATAGAGCACTCTTCCTCCGACTTCCCTTATTCTGCATACAATGAAGGTTCAAGAGTTGGCGTAAGAAATCCTCCAACTTGAGTCTTTTGACACTATTTCGAAATAGCTGCCTGCTGTGTAGCCGCGGACTAAGTTACTTTGGAATAGCTCTAGTTGTTTCGAAATAGGATTGCAGTGTAGATACCCTAAGAGAGCCTGCTGCCGCGTATCTTGGCTCTGACGAATTGCAGTCTAACTTCAGGCACTGGGATTTAGTGATTCATTTTTTTTTCTAGTTGCTTAAAAGGCATTGTGATGTTCACAACACTTAACTGGTTTTGTGAGTGCAGGCCCTTGCTACCGGACCTTAGAGAGAATTCCACTGTTACAGAATCAACCCAAAGCTACTATAATTTCATTTCCTTTTAAAAGCTCGAATTTTTTAAATTAAATTTGAATGTAACATAAATACAATTTTGAAGAGCCTGTTGTAATAATAATTGGGATAACAAATATATCCACTTGTATGCTCAGTTGAGCAAAGCATTTAAAAGTCCATCAAAAGTTGCAATGCCCTGTAATACATATTGATGGAAAGCAGGTCAATTATTGCTTTCAGTAATGACTGTTGTAATGCTATAAATGTGCAAAAGAACCAGATATCAACTGTTTGGACTAATTTAGTGGCTATAACCCCTTGCCAGGGCTCGACAATTAGTGTAATCTACTCACCCGTGGCGATGAAATTACAAACCGGCACAGCCGTGCAGCACGGTCTGCGCATGCGCGGCGTGCTGAACCACGTGGCTGGCGAGCAGGCCTTGCTGCTGCTTGGCGAGCCCTGCCCATTGCTATAACTCAGACGCTGTCAAAATCATACATGTGAAAAACGGAAGCTATAGAACTTGGGGCAGGGGAGGGAATCTTCCCAAACTAGTTTATTCGACATTAGGCCTAATTAATGGACAGTCATGAAGGGATGGACTGTTCCACCCAGGAATCTTTGTAAGTCCCTAGAGATTTTTGTGGTGATGGGAAGAACATAAAAGAAGGAAGGGAGGCTGCAGAAGTGAGCTTCGCCTTGCCTATGATCTCGTAGGCCTCCTTCAGCCTAATCTTGAGAGCTGTCCTGAGTGGGACAGGGATTACATCACCACCTCTACTTGCTCCGGCTGCCTATCAGTCGCCACCTGCGATCAAGTCGGATTGGACTTTCGCAGCAACAACAGCTTCAGCTCCTCTCATAGAATCATAGAATAGTAGGACTGGAAGGGACCTCAAGAGGTCATCGAGTCCAGCCCCCCGCCCTCAAGGCAGGACCCAGCTCTGTCTACACCATCCCTGACAGATGTCTACTCTCAACTAACTCCTGTCCCTTGAAGGCCAGTCATTGGCACCTGTGATTCTATCTAAGAGCTTGTCCAACCCAGAGCGTTTTCCTTCAAAACGCTGCCCCCGCTGGAGGGAGAGGGTACACGGGATGGTAAAACGGGAGCCTCCTTTCATGCTTTACGTCGTGTGTGCTTTACCTGGTTTTCTTTCCGTTACTGTGACTTTAATAAAAAGTTAAGACTTTTCATGGTGCCTTTGTGTGACATTCCCAGGGTAGAGTCAGGTTTGCTGAACAGTTGTCACCAAACAAAAACCCTATGCCTGAGAATTCTACTCTGCCATCAAACGTCCATAGCTGGCTTGCTCTTACAGCCTTCAGCATGCAAAGTCACTCTGAGTTAACTCCACGAGGACTCTGCCTAGTCACTCACGAAGTACAGAGAGGGCTACTATAGGAAGAGGGCCTGGGCTAAAGTAATGGTCAAAATTGCAATGAGGAAGAGGCAGGTGCTGCTTAGAGAATCGGCCCAGAGCAGGGCTGCTCTTGCATGAGCCTCCATTCCCAGCAAGCGCTAGACAAAACACATTCAGACACGTTCCAGAAAGGTGGTGCCAGAACACCTTGCTACCCACATGTTCTTCAAAGACAACTGGAACACACCAGCTCCTCGTAAAGATAAGGTCAGGATGGTGGCATGATGGGCAGAGATGGTTTGATCGAGCCCATAGGTACAAGGTAACCACATGCATCTGTGGGATAGCACCCAGGTACTTCCGAGGGGGCATTATGTAACTTGCTCATATTGGTGTATAAAAGGCAGCTCGGAGGAGAGTCTTTGGTGGGAAAGTCCTGCCATTCCCCTGAGCCATTCCCTTGCAATGAGCATAAAAGGGGGTGTACTTAATAAGCACTGTCAGGGCTTAGGGACCACTTCATTGACAATAAACCTAACAAGTTCCTTCAGTGGTGCAAAATACAGCCCATGGGCCAGGCCACCGGATCTAGCCCACAGAGGCAGCGGGCAGCCCTGGGCAGGCTCCCTGCATGCTGCTCAGAAATACAGCTGCTGGGCTCTACTTCTGTTTCAAAACTGGAGGGGAGGGATGAAACTGCCTCCGCCCCCAGCATAATCCCACTGGCTGGTTTCTGGCCAGAAATTGGCCAATAGGAGCTGCCTGTGTGAATAACAGGCAGCCAAGAAAGATAGAGAGAGAGCTGGGCAGGCAGGCTAGGTGGCTGGGAAAAGTTTTAAACTGCAAGCCTTTAGCTTGGCAGGCAGGCTGGGCTGCTGGCTGGTAAGTCTCCTGGCCAGAGCCTGCCTCTGGCATCCCAGTCCCTCCCTTCCCCAATGCTCTGACCTTGAATCAACAACCCCAAACCCTCTGCTCCCTTCTTGCACCCATACCCCTTCCCAGATGTGGCACCCCAATCTCTTGCCCCAAATCCTAATCCCCCTCCTAGCCTAGGTCACATCCCAAACCCCTGCACTCCAGTCCCTTGCCCTAGATCACAACCGCCTCCTTCCTCCAACCTCCTCCCAGACTCCAGTCTCCCTCCTGCACCCCAATCCCTTACCCCAAGCTCCCTTCCGCACCCAACCTCCATCCCAGACCCCGCACCTCCATTAATATGAAAGAGTGTGGCCCTCAACCACTTTCCAAAATCTTGGAGTGCCTCCTCCCCCATCAGAAATTATTGCCTACCCCTGGTGTAGATGCACCCAGGCTGGCCCCAGCAGCCGGCCACCCTGAATGACTTGTGGGAACACAGCAGGCAGGGAGCCTACCTGAGGATCCTGTTAATCTATGGCAGTGGGTCCCCAATGTGGAGCCCGCCGGGGCATTTATGTGCGCCTGCTGAAACATCTGGATTGGCCCCGTCCCTGGCGTGCAGCACATGCACGGTGCCGGCCCTGGGCGTGTGGCGTGCGGCGCATACGTGACCCCGCCCCTGGAAACACAGCGCGTGAGTGGCCCTGCCCCCGGAAGCGCAGCGGGTGAGCGGCCCCGCCCCCAGGCGCTCGGCAGCCGCAAAAGGTTGGGGACCAGTGAATTCTATGGGATGGTGGTGGTCCAGAATATCGTGGTGGACTATATCTCAAGGTTTGGTGGGCCAAATCCACCACAGGAGCTGTAGTATGCTCAGTCTTGCCTTAAAGTATGCTCAGTCTTGCCTTCTGTTCAATATCTTCATCAATGATGTAGATATTGGGATAGAGAGTACTCTTATTAAGTTTGCAGATGATACCAAACTGGGTGGGGTTGCAACTTCTTTGGAGGATAGGGACATAATTCAAAATGACCTTAGCAAGTTAGAGAAATGGTCAGAGGTAAACAGGATGAGGTTTAATAAAGAGAAATGCAAAGTGCTCCACTTAGGAAGGAACAATCAGTTCCATACATACAAGATGGGAAGCGACTGTCTAGGAAGGAGCATGGCAGAAAGGGATCTAGGGGTCATAGTGGACCACAAGTTGAATATGAGTCAACAGTGTGATGCTGTTGCAAAAAAAGCAAATATGATTCTAGGTTGTATCAACAGGTGTGTTGTAAGCAAAACTCGTGAAGTCATTCTGCCGCTCTACTCTGCACTAGTTAGGCCTCAGCTGGAGTACTGTGTCCAGTTCTGGGCGCCACATTTCAAGAAAGATGTGGAGAAATTGGAAAGGGTACAGAGAAGAGCGACAAGAATGATTAAAGGTCTAGAGAACATGACCTATGAAGCCAGGCTTCATGAACTGGGCTTGTTTAGTTTGGAAAAAAGAAGATTAAGGGGGGACATGATAGCGGTTTTCAAATATCTAAAAGGGTGTCACAAGGAGGAAGGCGAAAATTTGTTCCTCTTGGTTTCTGAGGACAGGACAAGGAGTAATGGGCTTAAAGTGCAGCAGGGGAGGTTTAGATTGGACATTAGGAAAAAATTCCTAACTGTCAGGGTGGTCAAATATTGGAATAAATTGCCAAGGGAGGTGGTGGAATCTCCCTCTCTGGAGATATTTAAGAACAGGTTAGATAGACATCTGTCAGGGATGGTGTAGACGGAGCTTGATCCTGCCTTGAGGGCGGGGGGCTGGACTCGATGACCTCTCGAGGTCCCTTCCAGTCCTATTATTCTATGATTCTATGAAAAGCAAGACCATAGGCTTGTAAATGTCACACGCTGGGTCTCCTTCACCCTTAGCTCAGATCTTTGGGAATTGTTGTCATGAGCACAGTTGGAAGAGGAAGAAATGTAAAGGCAAGTGTTTTCCTTCTTTTTGCCAGGAGCTGGGAAAGGCTTAACGGGGGGATGGATCACTTGGTCACCTGTTCTTTTCATTCCTGTTGAGACACCTGGCATTGGCCACTGTCAGAAGGCAGGATATGGGCTAGATGGACCCTTGCTGTGGTCCAGTCTGGCTGTTCTGATGTTCCTCCCTCTTCATAACTCAAGCTGGCAGATGTACCATTGCTTGGGTCCATAATTCAGTTTTTAGGGGGCTTGGAGGTGTGGGGTGGCCCTGAGCAGAAGATTGGAAGGTGTGGGGGACTTAGGGGAGCTTTGAGGCTGGCTGGTGATGTGCTACCCTGCCAGCAGCTTAGCCCAAGGGGGAGGGAGCTGTGCTCCCCTGGCTGGCAGCTGCTTCCCAAGGGGACACCTGAGTGGAAGGGCTCTCCTCTCTCCCACGTCTAGTGCTGGGACCAAGGAGGAGGGGTCAAAGGGCTTTGGAGTTTGGGGGGCACTCAACTGGGCCGGTGCCTGCAATATGGAGAGCTTTGGCTCCAGCTGGCCACTCTTACTTGGGAGGCTGCCCCCCTGTGTTCACTCTGCAATACAACTGTCACCTGCTACCTCCCTGTGGTCATTGCAGAGCATAACTATCCCTCTTATCAGCCCCCTCCCTTTCCAAGGAATGGAAAACAGTTGGCTCCCAGGCATATCCCACTGTCCTGGCACAATCTAACCCTGATTTTGCTTCGATGGTCCTATCGCTTATCATTCAGGAGTTCTTGAGCAGACTCAGACAGATGGACAGATGAACGTTTCTAAAATAGATGGTAGACTTCCTGTGCTAGAAACATCTTTGCTCAGTCACGGTGACAGGCAGTCAGGTGTGGACGTGAGGGTTGAAACGTTCCTGTGATGCAGTGTACATCTTACTCACACCTTCCCTTGGCTGGAGAATGGCTGCCGAAGTAAGTGATAGGCCTCTTGACTTTGTGGATGCCTGCTTGGGCATGCCCATGTGCCTGTTGCTGACAAATTGGTGTGTACCTACCTTTCTCCATCTGGAACATGTTACAGTGATGTACAGCAGAAACATAACTTAACATGCAAGGCTGAGACGCATTTTGCCAGGGCAGTAATGTTCTGCAGATTGAGTGTTCAACTGGTACCTCGCAAGGCAAAAAAAGTGTATCATCATCTTGTACAAGTGGGCTGTGTCTACACTGGCATGAATTTCCGGAAATGCTTAAAACGGAATACTATTCCGTTTTCAGTTTTTCTGGAAAAGGAGCATCTACATTGGCAGGCTGCTTTTCCGGAAAAGCCCTTTTTCCGGAAAAGCGTCTGTGGCCAATGTAGACGCGCTTTTCCGGAAAAGAGCCCCGAGCGTCATTTTCGCGATCGGGGCTTTTTTCCGGAAAAGACTACTGGGCTGTCTACACTGGCCCTTTTCTGGAACAGTGTTCCGGAATAAGGACTTATGCCCGAGCGGGAGCAGAATAGTTTTTCCGGAATAGCGGCTGATTTTGTCCAGTAGAGCATCGTTGCTTTTCTGGAAATTCAAGGGCCAGTGTAGACAGCTCGCAGCTTATTCCGGAAAAGCGGCTGATTTTCCGGAGTAAGTGGCCCAGTGTAGACACAGCCGTGGAGACCTTAATAGTGCAGAGCAGGGAGGAGGAATCATAGAACGCTAGAACTGTAAGGGACCTCGCTGATAAAGATACCGAACAGAACTGGTCCCAAACCAGACCCCTGCGGGACTCCACTTGTTCTGCCCTTCCGGCATGACTTTGAATCTTGTATCGGACCAACTTCTGTTGGTGAGCGAGACAAGCTGTCAGGCCACATACATCCCTAGCTCCCTGGCTTTTGAAAGAGGCCACTTGTCACTGCAGCTGGTCAGGAACTGGCTGGTGCTTTCATGGGATGCTAATTACAAACAGATTTGGGGGAAATATGTGCTGGGTGGCAGCAAACTTTCCAGCCCATCTTAGTACTATTCCTTCAGTGATTCGCCTTCTGAGCACGTTAGCTACTGAAGAGGGGCTGGGAGCCGGGCCACTCTGCATCCGCTCTCCCTGTCCCCCGTGCCAAGTTGAATCCATTCTGAAGAGACATGGCGAGCAATCCCCTCGGGCATGTTTTGACTTGCAGATGTGTTTTCTTTCCAGAGAGGGGAGCTCAGGGCAGATGTTTGCAAGGGGGAGCGGGTTACTCTTTTATTTAACCCAGGGCCCGGCGGTGGCGATTAGAAGCCGACTCATGGCCGGCCGTTTCGGTTCTGTTTTCATTCTCCCGCTGCCTGTCTGAAAGCCCCCGAGGCAGGGTTCTGTGCCTGCGTGGCCGTGTGAGCCCTGAGGAGTGAATTCTGCTTTGCTGCCCGCCCCCCGAGCTGAAGCCACGTGGCTGAACACAAGCCCGCGCTGGAAACTGCATGTCTGCAGGCTGCGCAGCACGACGGGGAAAGCCTTTTGCTTCCAGAGCCGTAAAACAGGTGGCCGTTTGGCCTGTGGGAAATGAATCGCAGTCCCACCCCTTCCATACCTCTGTCCATGCTCTTTCGACGTACACCAGCCTACACCCCCAGCTGCCCCTCTGCCTCAAGGCGAGCTCTGAATGGCTTGTGGACAGCAGGGCATTCCAGGACGATGCCAGCTCACCGTGTCTTATTACACTGAAAGGCAGAGAGTTGCGACAAGGGAGAATTTCCATGAACGCCGCAGCAGCTGGGTATTTCATAGCTCTCCCCAGTGCAAGCAAATCCCTAGGCTGGAAACCTGTGTGCCCAACCTCTGACTACGCTGGCCCAGCACTGACCTGCTGTCTGCTGAACATCCGTATCCCACCCCCTTTGCTGGTGCTGTGATTTCAAGGGCAACGCAGCCTGCTCAACGGTGTGTCCTAGGACCTATACTGCTGGCAGTGATTCTCCTTTGGACAGCTTGTTACTGTGGCATGAGGATCTGATCGGAGTTGTTTGCTGTGAGATTCCACAGCATCTTTTAAAGCCGCCAGACTTGCAGAGGAATGGATTGCCCAGACAAGAGCTTCTCTGTGTGTACTATTTGCAGCGATGTAAATATAATCCCTATGGTCCGGGCCGGTCAGATACTCTGGAAGCCACATTATTTTTGGTCAGGGTGCTTTGGCTGATCTTTAATATACAGCTATTAAAGAGAACATAGTAGTGACAAAAATAAAGCGGAGGCAAATTGCTTTTAAATCAGACAGCTGCACTGCAGCCAAATAATACATAGAATCATAGAATAATAGGACTGGAAGGGACCTCAAGAGGTCATCGAGTCCAGCCCCCCGCCCTCAAGGCAGGACCAAGCTCCGTCTACACCATCCCTGACAGATGTCTATCTAACCTGTTCTTAAATATCTCCGGAGAGGGAGATTCCACCACCTCCCTTGGCAATTTATTCCAATATTTGACCACCCTGACAGTTAGGAATTTTTTCCTAATGTCCAATCTAAACTTCCCCTGCTGCACTTTAAGCCCATTACTCTTTGTCCTGGCATTAAGTTTTCTGTCTGAGGCTTTCTTGGCTTCCACACCATAACGCCAACAGCTGGGGATCTTGCATTAGCATTTGTGGCCCTCAAATGTGTAGCAGCTACCACAATGTTGGGAGTCGTTAGGAACGGGATAGAGAATAAGACATGAAATATCATACTGTCCCGTATAAATCCACGGGACACCCGCATCTTGAATACAGTCTACAGATGTGGGCGCCGCAGCTCAAAAAAGATACGTTGGCATTGGAAAAGGTTCCAAAAAGAGCATATATGTAAGGGTCTGGAGCGGCTGCCATATAAGGAGAGATTAATAAGACAGGGTCTTTTCATCTTGGAAAAGAGAGGTCTAAGGGGGGGCTAGGCGGGAGGTCCATACAATCACAACTGGTGTGGAGGAAATCAATAAGGGAGCGTGATTTGCACCTTCTCAGGACATGAGAACTCGGGGTGGCCAACAAATGAATAGGCAGGAGGCTGAACACCAACAAAATAAAATGTTTCTTCCCCCACTGCGGGGAAGAACCCGCACGCAGTAGGCAAGACGTGGAGAGTTTAGAGGCTGCATCCATAATAATTCCCATTAGTCTGCTAACTTTTGTCATTGCACACAGAGCAGACGTTTGCAGAGAACTATCCACCATAACTCCAAGATCCCCTTTGGGACAGCTCAGAGCTAATTTAGACCCCATTGTTTACCTGGGATTATATGTGCCCATTACACGGTGGGGCAGGATGGATTGGAAAGAGTCCTACAGTATTTTAGATTGATAGATCAACTCTGCCAGGCTTCCTTTGCAAACTTCTTCATTCATTGGGTGATGGTAGCTAGGAAATTCAGTTGCTTTTATTTTCCGCCTACTGCACCTGTAAATGTTTCTAAGGGCTCTTTATTCTAAGTGACGCCTGTCCCACTCTCTCCTGCAGACTTGGCAACCAGTCTTTCTCTTCCTGAAACTAAAAGATAAGCCACATGAGGCCAAAGTCCCCTGGCTCGCTCTTCTGTGTATGCCAAACAGCACTCTGCATTGGCTGTTGGGAGAGAAGGTTCAGGAAGTTGGGGCTAGGGTTGTCCAAATGAAATTCGGAGTCACCACATGAAATTAATAAGTAATGGGTTTAAAACAAATAAAAGGAAGTTTTTCTTCATGCAGCGCACAGTCGACCTGTGGAACTCCTTGCCAGAGGATGTTCATAGACTACTAGAACTGGAGAGAGCATCATCACGGCAGGACCAAGCACCATCTAGATCATCCCTGACAGGTGTCTATCTAACCTGCTCTTAAATATCTCCAGGGATGGAGAGTCCACAACCCCCACAGGCAATTTATTCCAGTGCTTAACCACCCTGACAGTTAGGAAACATTTCCTAATGTCCAACCTAAACCTCCCTTGCTGCAGTTGAAGCCCATTGCTTCTAGTCCTGTCCTCAGAAGACAAGGAGAACAATTTCCCCCCTCCTCCCTGTAACACCCTTTTAGATACTTGAAAACTGTTATCATATCCCCTCTCGGTCTTCTCTTTTCCAAACGAAACAAGCCCAATTCCTCCAGCCTTGCCTCATAGCTCATGTTTTCTAGACCTTCCATCATTTTTGTTGCTCTTCTCTGGATCTTCTCCAATTTCTCCACATCTTTCTTGAAATGTGGTGCCCAGAATTGGACGTTGTAAAGGCCAAGACAATAAGAGGGTTCAAAAAAGAGCTAAATACATTCATGGAGGATCCAACGCACTGTCAACCTGTGGAACTCCTTGCCAGAGGATGTTGTGAAGACCAGGACTTCAACAGGATTAAAAAAAAGAGCTGGATAAATTCATGGAGGGTAGGTCAGTCAATGGTTATTAGCCAGGATGGGTAGGACTGGTGTCCCTAGCCTCTGTCAGTCAGAAGCTGGGAATGAGTGATGAGTGGAATCACTGGATGATTCCCTGTTCTGTTCACGTCTTCTGGGGCATCTGGCATGGGTCGCTGTCAGCAGACAGGACACTGGGCTAAATGGACCTTTGCTCTGACCTAGTGTGGCCGTTTTTATGTCCACTCACAGCCCTGCAGGAGCCAGGGATCTGTGGGGAAGGACAGTCCCATCCTAAGGGAGTGGCTTGCCCTGTCCTGGGTCTCTACTGGCTGCTCTTGCATTAGTCAATCACTCCTTAAGCAGGTATTCCCCTGCTGCTGGTTTGGGAGGGGTGTGTGTTGGCCAGGACTGGTGCATTTGCCTGGGAAGGCACCACTGCCTCTAGAGTTGTGTGTGTGTGTGTGGGGGGGGGGGGGGGATGAGTTTCATGGGAGCCCAGGGTGCAGGGGAATGTTCCTTTGCTCCACTCCTGCTGTTCCCAACCTCCTTCACGTCTCCCTCTCACCATGTGGAGCAGCACAGAGACCCTTCCGGGCCTGCCAGTCACTCTGGGAAGGTTGCTCCTGGTTGGAGTCCTGACTGGGGAAATGGAGCTCAGCCCCCCGAGAGGCAAAGCCATCGAACACGTGCTTGGCCCGCTGAGAAGTTTTGGCCAGAGATGGGCCTTGCTGCATAGAATCATAGAATCATAGGACTCGAAGGGACCTCAAGAGGTCATCGAGTCCAGCCCCCCGCCCTCAAGGCAGGACCAAGCTCCGTCTACACCATCCCTGACAGATGTCTATCTAACCTGTTCTTAAATATCTCCAGAGAGGGAGATTCCACCACCTCCCTTGGCAATTTATTCCAATATTTGACCACCCTGACAGTTAGGAATTTTTTCCTAATGTCCAATCTAAACCTCCCCTGCTGCACTTTAAGCCCATTACTCCTTGTCCTGTCCTCAGAAACCAAGAGGAACAAATTTTCTCCTTCCTCCTTGTGACACCCTTTTAGATATTTGAAAACCGCATGTCGTAAGCGCTTTAAGCAGCGACTCTCTCTCCTCCACCTCTACGGTTTATGCAGTGCATGAGGGGGCCCTGATCTTGGTTGGGTCCTAGGCACTAGTCTAATCAACATGATTAATAATAATCCACACGTGCGGAGAGTCCTTGTCGGAAGAGAGGTCAAAGTCCCAGTGAGCTGTCCACCATTCTTTACCCACCGACTTTTCTGATCGCATAATCAATGTTGCCAACTTCGGTGGAAGTCTTTGGGGATCTGCTTAAATTGCAGCAAGGGCGGTTGAGATCGGACATTAGGAAAACGTCCGTACTGTCTGGGTGGTGAAACACTGGAATAAGTTGCCTTGGGGGGGGCATGGAATCTCCATCCCTGGAGATATTGAAGAGCAGGTTAGACAGACACCTGTCAGGGATGAGCTAGACCAGGGCTACTCAACAAGTGGCCTGTGGGCATGTGGCCCGCGACCTGTTTGTTTGCGGATCGCGGTGCAGTTTGGATTTACATGTGACCTTTGAACATGGCCTCCACTGGGAACACACTTCACAGCAGAGAGTCAATATATTGGTCTTCTGCTGATGTGCGTTTTAGTAGTTAAATTCCTGGACTGTCATTGCTCAATAAAAGCATTGTCTTATGGATGGAAATTGGGTCACTATTGCATTTTATTAATATCGGCAGAACTGACTTGAATAGTGCCTGTGTGTTGGGTAGTCTTGCCTTCATCTTCGTATTCATGCCTGTCAGTGTGAAAGAAGCTATTTGCATGTAGATTTGCATGTCTATGCAACCACACTTAAGTTGCGGTCCTCGGCATGTGCCGTGAGTATCATCGTAGCCCCCGGGGCTTCCAAAGTTGAGCAATCCTGATCTAGATGGTGCTTGGTCCTGCCGTGAGGGCAGGGGACTGGACTCCAAGCGAGGTCTCTTCCAGTTCTAGTCTTCTATGATTCTATGATCTGTTGCTTCTCCTAAAGACCAGCTGCTGGAGTCTTGTGATCAGGTGAGAATCTCTCTTTATTTTTTAAGTAAAGTTAAACCCGCATTGTGAGACAGCCCCAGGACAGGTGGATACAATAGTTTGGTGGAGGGCAGACTTGCCGGGAGTTGAGTGAATGTTCTTCTGGTTCCTGAGTGAACGGTAGTAATCAAGACAGGCAGGCACCTGAAGCTAATTAAGAGCCAGCCTGAAGCAGCTGGCTAGTCATGCACCTGCAGCCAATTAAGCCTTATACAGGGGTGGGGGAGGAGGCAGGGGATACGTTAAAAGTTTTCCCCTCCGGTAAGGGAGGGGGAAGAAGAAGGACTGAGAGGAGGAAGTGTGTTGCCGGAGAGCTGAGAAAAGAAAGATTCGCTGAGGTACCAGGGAGAAAGTGCTAGGGGAGCGTTTGGGGACGTGGCCCAGGGAACAGGCTGCTGTATTGGGGCTAGGGGAAAAACCCTGCTAGGTACTGCTACCTAGCATCCCTGGGCTGGAATCCGGAGCAGAGGGCAGGTCTGGGTTCCCCCACACCACTAAAAGTCTGCTCTTGGAAAGGGAGGCCAGGATTACAGAGGGGTCTCCCCCAGTCCTTTGCCAGTGATGAGACTGGCTCAGTAAGCCATGACCCCAGCCTCTAGAAAAGATAAGAGGCAGCGTGGAGGGTCATGGCAAACCTCTGAGGCAAACAGTAACCGCCTGGAAGTGCAGGACTCACAGGGCGCAGTCACAGTTGTTACAAAGAAAAGCTGGAAAAACAAACATAACCCCTCACCGGTCCAACATCGTATGGCAATAGAAAGAAACCCACATTTATTATTCTGTAAAATCTCATGATTTTGGGGGAGAGGAGGTAGGGTGATTTTGGAACAGGCCATGTTGTTGGCCGTCTCGAAATACAGAGTGTCCCCTCTATGTTTCCCCGGGATACATCCGTTCCATACTAAAGTCGTTGATGTTTGTAGGAACTGAGGCGTTATAAGTCCTCCCATTCCCCGCTATAAGTCGTGCAAAACACTCCCCCCCCAGTTTGCTTAAATGGAAGTCAGCTGTGGGAAAAAAATTCTCCACTTGAAGTTGTTTCGCTAGAAATCCAAGTTTTTTGGAATGTATCTTGGACGTATAGCGAGGACGGCCTGTACTGGGACTGCTTTATCACACCACGCATGCAGTGGATCGAAAACCTGCCCATTTTGCTGACATGCTAGATCAGTGTTTTCTGCTCCGGTTCTTCTGCTGAGCTCATCTCTGGGATATCCATGCTCCATTTGATTGCATGAGATCAAGACGGGGGTTCCATGAAACATAACAGTTGCTGGTTTAGAAAAGGACTATGCCGGTGTTTATTCCACAAGTGGAAAGATTTTAAAAAAATTAAAATGTCCCTTTTTGAATTTTTCCCTGTTTCCCTTTTCCTTCCTTCTTTCCTCGCTGTGTCCTGTTTCCCACCTCCTTTCTCCAGTTCAGTGGTGTGCAACCCATGGGTTGCAAACCCCAAGGGGGTCGCAGCTGTCTTCTGGGAGGCGGGGGGGGGGGGGGTCACTGACCGCCACTTTTTTCCTAGCTTGGCATAGAACAAGGTGGGGGAGTTGAGCGATCACTTTTTTTTTTTTTTTTGCTCAATCAAAATTTTCCTGTGGGTTGCACCGGGAAAAAGGTTGCGCACCACTGCTCTTGTTCACCACTGGGAAAAAAAAATAATCAAAAGGAAGGGGAAAACAATAAACCGAACAAAACAACGACATTTTTCCAGTTTTTGCTAAAATGAAAAGCATTTTTTTTTAATTCCAGGGGTGCAAAATGTATAAAAGGCGCTTCTAAGCCCTCTCCTCTCCCCCTGAGAAAGCAAGGTCTGTTTGCAAAGTTGCCACCGCCCCACTGCGAGATGTAGACGACGGCTGACTTCTCACAGCGGCTGAGTTTACTTTGGCAGAGACCAGCCTGGCCAATTATTTTGTTTGCTCGACCTTGAGATGAGAATAATGGAGCCCCGGCAGGGCAAGAAGAGGTGTGGGCAGCTAGCGAGAGCCACGTCTGACTTCTGGCTGGCAACGGGCTGAGCCTGCTGCCGTGCACTGTGCAAGTCGGGCATATCTCAGCACACCCTTGGAGCGGCAGGGTTATCAGAGGTGCCAAGGACGTGTCGGGGGCTGTGCTAAACATCCATGAGATTACCTGTAGAGGGGAGTGTGTCTAGGAGCTGGCTTGCTGTGAACTTCCCTGCAGGAGAAAGGCCCAACCCGCTCCCATCGACAGCAGGGATTTGGAATTTAAAGTCCTAACAAAGTTGAAGTCTTTGTGGGCGACATCTCTAGATAGAGACGAGTTGGAATGCACATGGCCCTTGGCTTCCTTTAACTACTCCCGCTTCCTGCTTTCATCCCTGGAATCATTGAAGACTAGACCTCGAAGGGACCTTGAGAGGTCATCAAGTCCCTCATGGCAGGACCAAGCACCATCTAGCTCATCCCTGACCGGTGTCTGTCCAACTTGCTCTGAAATATCTCCAGAGATGGGGATTCCACAGCCTCCCCAGGCAACTTATTCCAGTGTTTCACCACCGTGACAGGCAGGAAGTTTTTCCTAATGTCCAACCTAAACCTCCCTTGCTGCAGTTTAAGCCCATTGCTTCTTGTCCTGTCCTCAGAGGCTAAGGAGAATGATTTTTCTCCCTCCTCCTTGTGATACCCTTTTAGGTACCATGCTGACTCTGATCTGCCTACATCACTCTGGCCTGATGAAGAGCTCTCCAAAAAGTTACTACTTTGGGGGGAGCTTCCAAGGGGGGATTTGATAGCAGCCTTTTAACTTCCTGAAGGGAGGTTCCAAAGAGGATGGAGAGAGGCTGTTCTCAGTGGTGGCAGATGGCAGAACAAGGAGCGATGGTCTCAAGTTACAGTGGGGGAGGTCTAGATTGAATATTAGGAAAAAACTATTTCACTAGGAGGGTGGTGAAGCACTGGGATGGGTTCCCTAGGGAAGTAGTGGAGTCTCCATCCCTAGAGGTGTTCAAGTCTCGGCTTGACAAAGCCCTGGCCGGGTTGATTTAGTTGGGATTGGTCCTGCCTAGAGCAGGGGGCTGGACTTGATGACCTTCTGAGGTCTCTTCCAGCTCTATGGTTCTATGTTAAGAAGTTTCTTCACTCCCCTACCATCACTAAGATAACACAAATACCAAGACACTTGCTTGTCTACCGACTGCTGTTGCCTACCCCACTTTTAATTGATTGGCTTCACTTCTTGTGCCAGGTCTCAAATGTTGAGCGTGAGCTGTTCAGGGCAAGGTCTTGCACTCTGGCTTGTTCTGGGAAGCACCTAGCCCAGGGGTAGTGGTGTACTAAGAATAGCAGGCTGAGCTTTGGTCTCTCTCGGCTTTAGGTTATGTCTATACTGGGGAGGTTTGGCAACAAAAGAGGTGTTGACACGCCAAAGTCACCCAAAGTGAAAACACGTCAAACCAGTTTTGTCTGTCTCTCATTGTTGACATTTTATGGGCACAAGGCTAGCACCTTGGCGAGCGATAGAGCAAAGCATTGTAGGGAAGCAGCCCACAGGGCACTGCTGTGGGAAGGCGGAGCTGATCCCTGTGCGTCTTGGGGTTCCCTCGTAGCTCTGGGAGCTGTCTGTGCCGAGGAATGGCAAAGCAGCACAGTCGTCTCTTCAGCTCTCCCCCTGCGGCCGCAGCCTGCCGCTCGGTTCCTAGCAGGGCAGAACAGCAGCGTTCCAACGATTTGTTCTTTGTTTGGTCCCCGCACAGAGCCGCTCATTCAGAGGTCAGACACTTCCCGGAGCTTTGGAAGGGGAGGGGTGGGTGCCTGGAAGGCAGCAGAGATCACAAAACCCTGAGCACAGGCATTGTGGGACACTGGCAGAAGCCAGTTCTCTTAAAACAAACCTTAGAGTCCACACAGGCCTTTGTTGACAGTAAAGGGAGGGGAAAAGACAAACTCTCATATGGTGGAAGTTTTTTGTCCCCCAAAATGGGTGTTTCTCCTGACAAAAGTCACATTCTTGCATAAACGCTCTCACCGTTTTGTCACCAAAAGGCCAGTTTTGGCAACAAAACGTGCCAGTGTAAACAAGGCCTTAGAGCTAGCTCTGTGGTGGACAAGGGAACAGGTTCCTTCCCATTAACAATGCTAACTGAGGGCAGAAAGAGACATAAGATGAGGGCCAGGAAGATAATTATCTAGCTCGATTGCAAGGTGAATTATTTTCAATTGTATGACAGGAGCAGTCAGCACCCCGTCCTGGTGGCTTCTGTACTGGGCTGCTGAAAGACAGTCTCTGCCCCAGGGAGTTTACAATCTGCACAGACAAATCGATACAGGTTGGACCTCTCTAGACCGGCACCGTGGGGACCTGACTGGCGCAGAACCAGAGAATTTTCCAAACCACGGGAAGTCAATACTTTCTAGCAGCATGGCCAACACTTCCACTGCTGACGGGGCTGTTAGAGGACATTAAAGGATAAATTAGAGCTAATTAATGGCATGGAACACTGAGCGCCAGGACTGGTGGCTGTAAACGAACTTTGTGGGACCACTGGAAACTTGGCCGCACCCATGGTAAGTGGATAGCCGGCTCACTCAAATCATGCCGGATCACAGGAGTTGTTGGACCAGAGAGTGCCGGATTAGAGAGGTTCAACCTATATCCTGAAAATGGGTGACACAACTGAGCCACCACTAATCCCAGGAGTCTTAATGACGTGGCACTAAGGTAACCCCTTGGCTTGCCTGTGCTGTCCCCGCTGGACGTAATCCACGGAGGATGCCCCAGCTACAGAGGCTGGTTCTGTGGCGCATACTATGGCAACTCCTGCGTTCAACTCTGCCTCTGTCTGTTTCCATCCGTGGTGGGTGCCCAGAGAACGGCCTCACGTCAACCCTTCCCGTGCTTAGATTTCGCCTCCCTTTAAACAGTCAGGCACTTTAAATCGAAGACTCGAGATGTTTCTAACACGGAGCTGGAGGGGTAATTTCCAGCTCGCTGAGACAGACCTGTGCTGGCTCTGATCAAGCGAATGCAGCAGAACGGTGTAGCTGCGGGGGACAAGAGAGGTTAGCTGCCTAGTAAGGCTGCTAGAATCATAGAACCATAGAATCCTAGCGTTGGAAGAGACCTCAGGAGTCATCGAGTCCAGCCCCTTGCCCAAAGCAGGACCAACCCCAACTCAATCATCCCAGACAGGGCTCTGTCCAGCTGGGAGTTAAACACCTCTAGGGATGGAGATTCCACCCTCCCTAGGGAAATCGTTCTTCACCACCCACCTAGGGAAATCGTTTTTCCTAATCTCCAACCTAGGCCTCCCCCACTGCAAGTTGAATTGCAAGGTGAATTATTTTCAATCGTATGACAGGAGCAGTCAGCAGTCAGTGCCCCGTCCTGCTGGCTTCTGTACTGGGCTGCTGAAAGACAGTCTCTGCCCCAGGGAGTTTACAATCTGCACAGACAAATCGATACAGGTTGGACCTCTCTAGACCGGCACCGTGGGGACCTGACGGGCGCAGAACAAGCCCAAATCCCTCAGCCTCTCCTCGTAGGTCATGTGCTCCAGCCCTGAATCATTTTGGTTGCCCCCTGCTAGCCCATCTCACCCTCTGTTCAGCTATTTTTACCATACTCGCGGGATCAGATCTGGTGTCGGTATGCCTCCTTGAGTCAAACATTACACCTCCATTTAGATGCCCCCACCCCCCAAAAGAACCCAACACAGCCTCATTACAAACCTTAATAAAGGACAAGGACTATATGCCTGCTGAAGGGGGTATTCTGCCTCCTAGTCAGTTCTCCGTGAATGTGCTCTGAAATTGACCGGATCTTGGGTGTCAGTTTCATCCGGACTGGGGTCCTGGCTGAGTTGGAAGGCTGTGGCACAGTCCCAGTTCAGACCACAAGCTAAATATGAGTCCACAGTGTGACATTGTTGCAAACCAAACCAAAACACCCACTTGATTCTGGGCGGCAGTAACAGGAGTGTTGTGAGCCGGACACGAGAAGTCATTCTTCTGCTCTGCTCTGCATTGATTAGGCCTCAATTGGAGTCTTGTGTCCAGTTCTGGGCCCCACATTTCAAGAAAGTTTTGGAGAAGGTCCAGAGAGGAGGAACCACAATGATGAAAGATCTAGAGAACATGAGCTAGGGGGGAAGATGGAAAAAAAAATTGGGTTTGTTTAGTTTGGAAAAGAGAAGACTGAGAGGGGACGTGAGAGCAGTTTTCAAGTATCTAAAAGGGTGTTCCAAGGCGGAGGGAGAAAAATTGTTCCCCTTGGTCTCTGAGGACAGGACAAGAAGCAATGGGCTGAAACTGCAGCAAGGGAGGTTTAGGTTGGACATTAAGAAAAACTTCCTGCCTGTCCGGGTGGTTAAACACTGGAATAAGTTGCCTGGGAGGTTGTGGAATCTTCCTCACTGGAGATATTTCAGAGCAGGTTGGACAGACACCTGTCAGGGGTGATCTAGATGGTGCTTGGTCCTGCCGTGAGGGCAGGGGACTGAATTCGATGACCTCTTCCGGTTTTAGGATTCGATGATTCTGTATGTGAGGATTTCTTCAGAAAGGGGACAAATTTGAACCCTGTTCCTATGCAGGCTAGGGGGAGGGACGTCTGTTCTCAGATGAGACCTCAGCTGTCTTCCGGCTGCTGTTTGGGATGGGTGGCTTTTGGCCTTGTCGGGGAACCAGCCCTCTTCCACCCGGTGACTTCACTTGGCTGGGATGCTTGTCCCTGTCTTTCCATGGACCTCAGGCCATTCGGGGGTCAGCCGGTTCAACGGGTTTGGAAGGGGCGTTTTACTCGTCTGGCCAATCCCTCTGCTTACACAACCCTGTCCCCCCCCCACACGATTGCAGCATGAAAGGTCCGGGAAGCTTGCATTTGTTTGCTGTGCAGTGATGTCACCTGCTGGCAGACCGGCATTTCAAGGCAGAACAATCTCTTCCCCTCGCAGCAGCTCCGCAGCCTGGCAACACGCCTGTTTGCTCAAGATAGCTGTCAGGTCACATTGAGACCCGCCTCAGCCGGGGTAGGCGTGGGCTCCACACCCTCTGGAAGTTTTCCACCAGGCCCTCTGGCTGTAGGTGACCAGGGCCGCCGTGCGCACTCGTGCAAAAGGAAGGGTTTCATGCCTTTCCTTTGCTTCACTATTCCCTCTTCTTTGCACCAGCGCTGGCGTGGAAATACCACCTGCACTGCTCCATCTAACAGGCATGAGCCTGACTCGGCAGCGGGAGGGCTTGGGGCAGCCGGTATCTGGGCATTTCCTGAGGATGACGGCACCTACCGGCTCCAACCGAACTCTGGGCCACTGTGGGGAGGTGCGGCACACACTCCTAGCAAGAGGTTGTCCATACCTCAGAGAGAGCCTAACAAAATGAGATCCCCAGCATCCACTGTCTGCAGATGTTGGATGCAGAACTCTCAGGTGCTTTTGGAAATCCCAGCCAGATAGATTAAGTGACTTGCCCAAGGTTACGCAGGACATCTGTGGCAGAGTCTCCTCCCCATGTTTTCCAAGGGCTTAAACTCCAGGAAGTGTGTGGTTTGGCCTCTTGCTTGTCTGCCCACCTTTTCTGCTGAGCTGTGGAAGAGACTGTCAGACCTTTGCTTAGATTACAACTATGAGGGCAAAGGCGGTTATCAATGCGTGCAGTGTGTGGCATAAAACGGTCTTTAGCTGCTACCTCAGTACCAATAAGTACGTGATTGTATTAAGTTTGAATTTCATCTTTACTGGTAAACATAAGGGGGCTTTGCAGTCCCGTCGAAAGGGGAGGGCAACGGCCCAGTCGTGCAAAAGGGCCCGGAGCTCTAAGCCACTGGCACGGCTATGACAACCGGAGCCCGGGGCCCCTTTAAATTGCTGCTGGAGTGCCGCACGTCATGCTCCGGGCAGCAGTGAGGGCTGCCTGGGGGAAACATGGTGCTGAAGGCTACCTACCTGAGGCCCCGCCCCTCCACCTGAGGCTCCGCCTCTCCACCCAAGGCCCCGCCCCTTCCAGGTCACAGAACAGGCTCCAGTCCTGCCTTGCCCAGGGGCTCGGTATGGCTGTTGGCTCCGCTGCTACCTCGTGCTTTTTATCTAGTTGTAGCAGCTACAGCCAAATATGCCTGCCAAGCCCTTCCCCGCATTTAAGAATCAGCCTTTCGTTATTCAGATACCGCGCGGGCGCATAATTGTGAGAACTCCAGTATGTTAAGAACCCACCGGTAGTTAATTAGCACGTCAGTCGGATGCTCTGCCTCATTTGAGGTCCAGCTGGCCAGCCGGGGCACCCCGGTGGCGTGCCAATGGCTGACTAACAGCAGGGTTATTTAGGGTGGTTCATTCCGTTTGAGACCCATATTCCCTGGGACACGGCTGAGCATCAGTATTTAATCAGGCTCGTCGCGCCGCGGCTGGGGCCACGTTGCAGAAAAAGAAACCTCGGACTAAAGAGAGGACCCAGGACAATGAATCTTCTCACGCAGCTTCCGCCACGGCTTACAGGGCGCGTGGTTCTGGCTCTGAGTTCAGTAAGAGACATCCCCCAGAGCTCCCAGTTTGTCTGGGCCTTGCTTCCCCACCTGTACAATGGGGGGAGCCATCCTTCCTTTCCCCCGCCCTTTCGCTGTCTTGGCTAGTTAGCGTCTTGGCTAGCTAGTTGGCAGCAGCTGGGTGTGTGTGATTTGTTTAGAGCTGGGATTTTATAATCAGCAGCCCTCTAACGAAATATTTTTAAAGCAAAACTAAAAGGCTGCACCCCCTGCTTGCTACGCTTTCCCCTCTCTCTGGGGGTAGGTGTCTGGCCGGGAGGGAGGGGGCAGGAGGAGGCTAGAGGAAGGTGCTGGCCGGGGGTGAGGGTGCAAGAGCCAGAGAGGGGGTGCAGGAGCAGGCTGAGGGTAGGTGTCTGGCCGGGGAGGGAAGGTGCAAGAGCAGGGGAGGGGGCAGGAGTAGGCTGGGGGCAGGTGTCTGGCCGGAGGGAGGGGGCAGGAGCAGGGGTTGGGGCAAGGTGTCTGGCCAGGGTGCAAGAGCAGGGGAGGGTGCAGGAGTAGGCTGGGGACAGGTGTCTGGCCAGGGGGAGGAGGCAGGAGCAGGCTGGGGGTAGGTGTCTGGTCGAGGGGAAGGGTGCAAGAGCAGGGGAGGGTGCAGGAGTAGGCTGGGGACAGGTGTCTGGCCAAGGGGAGGGGGCAGGAGCAGGGGTTGGGGCAAGGTGTCTGGCCAGGGTGCAAGAGCAGGGCAGGGTACAGGAGTAGGCTGGGGGCAGGTGTCTGGCCAAGGAGAGGGGGCAGGAGCAGGGGTTGGGGCAAGGTGTCTGGCCAGGGTGCAAGAGCAGGGGAGGGGACAGGAGTAGGCTGGGGACAGGTGTCTGGCCAAGGAGAGGGGGCAGGAGCAGGGGTTGGGGCAAGGTGTCTGGCCAGGGTGCAAGAGCAGGGCAGGGTACAGGAGTAGGCTGGGGACAGGTGTCTGGCCAAGGGGAGGGGGCAGGAGCAGGGGTTGGGGCAAGGTGTCTGGCCAGGGTGCAAGAGCAGGGCAGGGTACAGGAGTAGGCTGGGGACAGGTGTCAGGCCAAGGGGAAGGGGTCAGGAGTGGGCTGGGAGCGCCAGATCTCAGCGCAAGGGTTGGGGGGAGGGTGTCGGGCTTGGATGGAGTAGGGGACCCAGCCCCAGCAGCTCCTCCCTGGAGAGGGCCGTGGGGCTGGAGCACCAGGGCAGGCCCCTGCTGCAGAGTGTGGGGGTAGCGTGCCTCCACACCCGTGGCCCAGCTGCAAGATGCTCAGACCCCACTTTGCGAGCCAGTGTTCTAAGCTGATTGTATATTTTAAAGGCATCCTGAAGCCTTCCTAAAGCAATCATGCCAGATGACTACGTATTTAATGCACCGAAACAAAGACAGTCTATTAAATTAATCAGAGCCGGTTAGTGTGTGCGGAACAATGTTCGTTGCCTTTAGAAAAAGGGAACACTAATTTTTTTGCGTGTGATCTCCATAGCATGAGATGTGCTTATGAAATGTCGCCGTAGGTTTGTTCAAAATGTGTTTTCAAAGATTTTTGCCAGCACACAGGATTTTTTTTATCTTACTTACGGTACTGATCTTGTTGGAAGGTTCTCTGAAAACTAGTTCATCAAAGCGTCAGAAGTAAAGACGGGATGTTGGTCCTTTCAGGGCTCTGTTCAACAGGGGGATGAAAGCAGAGCAGGAGCAGACAGGGAAACGTTGGAACAAGTTTGTGTCCTACAGTAATTAAAATGTGTATTTTCGATCAAGTGGGTTTTTGGAAAAATTTGTTTAAAACACTGTGGGTGTGTCTGTCGTCAGAGCCATGGAGTCTAGACACACTCTGTATGTCTGAAGATCCAAGCGTTGAAGGCGAAAGATTGTGCATCTAAAAATCCATGCAAGGCATTTTGGAGAGGTGTGATTTTGATTATCTCCAGAACAAACTATTGGAATATTGAAAGCAAAGTTCACTGGGGTGGGGAAACTTTTTCAGGTCGGGGGCCACTGATACACAGAAAAATCAGTCTCTCAAACGAGAAACAAGCAAACCAAAATCCCTCGCTGATGTGGTACCCGACTGAGAAGGAAAAAGATGCTCCCCACGTTCCCCTCACACCCGGGGGTGGGTGTGTGTCTCAGCCTAGTTCATTTTGTGTGCTCCGGCCCCGTGTTAGGGCAGCGGGGGTGAAGGAGGGTTTCTGGAGCACCAGTGTGGGCTCCCCAGTGTTGGGGGCAGCCCCTGAGGCTCAGGGGCCGGATCCAGGCAAGCCGGAGGCTGGATTTGGTCCTGGGACCTGAGGTTCCCCACCCCTGGTGTAAACCATTACAGGAATGCACAAGCGCTTTTGTCAGGAAGTTCAGAAACTGACAGTATCCACCTCTGGGTGGGCACAGGCCTGTTCAATGGCTTCGTTCATTGCCACGTAATGTTAGGGTTGCCAGGTGTCTGATTTTCACCTGGCCTGTCCGTTATTCGGGTCTCCCATCCAGTAAAAAAACCAAAAAATGCCGAACATATGAAATTGTGGTATTTCCTGTTTCCTTCGGATGGAAGCCTGGCGGGAACAATTATTTTCCACTGTCGCATATGGCAGGGATGGGAGAGTGAGGAGCACGGGGACGTTCAAAGGCGCAGAGCCTTTTTTTCTCTTTTTTTTGCTTACCAACTAAAAGGTCTCCCCCTTTTATTTCTCAACAGAATTTTTCCCCAGTGTTTTTTTTTTAGGAAGGGAGTGTTCAGTATTTTTGTTAAAGCATCTGGCAACCCTATGTAATGTGGTGCTAATAAGGGTGCCGGCTGGAAGGCTTGACACCTGTGTGTTCACAAATCCGGCCCTAGGGAAAGGCTCTCCAGGATACCAGCCGGCGTTCTGCATGTGTGTTTGTGGGGGCGAGTGCCCAGGAAACAGCTAATTAATTCCAGGCTCCGAACCCCGTCTTGTCGCTCCCCAGAGTCGGGAAACATGCCCCTGTGTTTGATCAGCCTTTGTATCTTAGCCTGGCAGGCTGCTTGGGAATTAACCAGCCTGCCACGTTCCCGTGTGCACTGCCAAGCAGTGTGGGGTGCTGCCCTCTAGTGGGTGAAATCAGAGCGGCGTGGCACTGCCACGGAGCCCCCTGGCTCAGGCCGGGTGGGTGGGAAGGAGGGAAGGCAGGATGTGCGGGTTTGACTGTGGGAAGCTACCCGTGGCCTGGTCCTGCCTTCTCTGTCCCCGCTTTGCTTGTTGCAAACAGCCCCTGAGTCCCCAAGTCAGGCTGCTCCCCAGCTGTCTCGGCTGGGGACTCTGGCTGTCTCTGGACAGTACCACCCCACCAGCATGCAGAAGTGGGGGGTGTCCTTTGGCTGCCTGGGCCCGTTGGTGGTCCAGCTCCCTGGGCCGGCTCCCACCCCGCTGGTGGGGTGGTACTGTCCATGAGGGATTTCCCTACACCCCCCATGGGGATGTATACCCCCCTGAATTTCCCCAACACCCTCCCCCCCAGTTTTGCGAACTGTGGTGCCATACAGCCCACCTTCACCCTCACGGTGTCACCCATCATTGGCCCTAAAACCCCTCCCATGTAAATTCAACCCCCCCCCCAATTTCAATTCCTGGGGAGGCTACTGCAAATCAGCCCCATTGCCTTGGCCTCCAGCGGGGTGTGTGCAGAAGCGTCCTGCTCACACCGGGCCAGACTCGTAGCCGTGCACAGCCAGAGGGGAGCAGGGCACGATCAGTCTGAGTGAGGCCTGAGGGTACAAGTAGCCGCCCTGTCCTGTTTTAACGACTAGGCGGGAGGGAGACTTCGCCGTGTCCCTAGGGCCGTGTTTCCCAAACAGTGTTCTGCCCAGTGAAAGTAAGGGTTCCGCGAGAACTCGGTCACTCCCCCACGCACAGAGCTGGTCTTAGGGGCGGTTGCCCGGGGCTTCCATTTTCAAGGGACTGCTGGCCACCATGGTCTTAAGGAAGAGCTGGAGGGTTTGTTTTTTTTTGCTTGACAATTTTTCCACCTTTTTTGGGGGGGGGCGACCAGTTTCCCCCAGCAGGTTCTTTTTGAAAAAGAACTATTTTGACTTCAGCGACGCAACTGACATAGCTGAAGTTGCGTAGCTTAACTCGACGTTAGCCCACAGTATAGACACACCCTAGGTGAGCTGTCTCAAGGGTTAATTACACTCAACGTTAGAACGGCGCAGCCTGTTTCTAGCCTGATTTGTATCTGGCTTCAGCTCCCAGCTGCTCTGCCTTGATTTACCTTCGGCTAGATTTGGCTCTCTGGAATCGCCTGCCCTGTATCAGGGTACGTCTGGACTTCATCCCTCTGTCGGCAGAGGGGTGCAGATTAGGAAGGTCAACATTGCAAATGAAGTGAGGATTTAAATGTCCTGTGCCTAATTTGCATAAAAATGGCCACCGTTTTTGCCGACTCAGCACTTTGTCAGCAAAAAGCGGCAGTGTAAAGGGGGATCTGTCGAAAAAGAAAGCCTTTTTTGATGGATCCCTTATGCCTCCTGCAAGGTGGTTTACAGGATCTGTTGAAAAAGCCTTTCCTTCTCGACAGATCCACCTCTAGTCTGCCACTTTTTGCCGACAAAATGCTGAGTCCGCAAAAACGGTGGCCATTTTTATGCAAATTAAGCACAGGACATTTAAATCCCTGCTTCATTTGCAATGTCGACCTGCCTAATCAGCATGCCTCTGCCGACAGAGGGATGCAGTCCAGACATACCCTGAGAGAACCATTAGAGCCGGAAGAGACCTCAGGTGGTTAGCTAGTTCCACCCTGGCTCAAAGCAGGACCATCCCATCCAGGGCTTTGTAAAGCCTGTCCTGAAAATCCTCTAAGGATGGAGATGCCAGCATCCCACCGGCACAATAGGGTCTGCATTATCATTGGGGCTTTTAAGGCTTATTAGGGGTCATTTTAAAAGAAAGCACAATGATCTTTTAAAGAGACTAAAGTAAGGCTTGGAAATTGCGAGAAGCCACCTAGCTCCAAGTTACTGTAGGACCTACAGGAGACGCCTGCCATTTCTGTTAGAATTTGAAAACGGTCTACACACATGCATAAGAACATAAGAGCAGCCAGACTGGGTCAGACCAAAGGTCCATCCAGCCCAGCTTCCTGTCTGCCCACAGTGGCCAATGACAGATGTCCCAGAGGGAGAGAACACAACAGGTAATCATCACGTGAGCCGTCCCCTGTCGCCCATTTCCAGACACACAGAGGCTAGGGACACCATTTCTACCCATCCTGGCTAATAGCCATTGATGGACCTAACTTCCATGAATCTATCAAGCTCTTTTTTCAATCCTGTTAAAGTCCTGGTCTTCACCACATCCTCTGGCAAGGAGTTCCACAGGTTGACTGTGTGCTACGTGAAGAAAAACTTCCGTTGGTTTGTTTTAAACTTGCGGCCTATTCATTTCATTGGGTGACCCCTAGTTCTTATATTGGGGGAATAAGTCAATAACTTTTCCTTATTCACATTTTCCCACACCTGTCATGATTTTATAGACCTCTATTCTATCCCCCCCTTAGGCTATGTCAATACTGCAGCTTTTTTCCGGGATACTGGAGGTATCCCAGCAAAGCTATGCTGTGTCCAAGGAGCACGTCTGCTTTTCTGAAAAAAAATTCAGAAAAGCGGACGCGTTCTTTCGCCATCCCTGTATACTTCATTGTATGAGGAAGAAGGGATGTGCAGGAAGAGGTTTTTCCAAAATTCGGCACTGCGTAGATGTGCCAAATTTCAAAAAAGCCTCTTCTGAAAGAAAAGCGGAAAAAGATACACAAATTGCGAACCGCAATTTGCAGGTATCTTTTTCCAATTTTTCAATGTAGTGTAGACATTACTCTCCTCTGTTCTAAGCTGAAAAGTCCCAGTCTTTTTAATCTCTCTTCATACGGGACCCGTTCCAAGCCCCTCTTCATTTTTGTTGCCAGATTACACTTGCCTCCCTTCATATGTTTCCTTCCTGGCCCTGAGCAGGGGCTGTTGTCTGGGCTAGGATCTTTATTGAAGTGGAAAGAGTTCAATTAAGGCCTGACTTGCTTTCTTCCAGGCAGGCATTTCCAAGTAATTAATTACGGCATCGTTTGGTTTCCAGGTGGATGATCATACGCTCAGCATTGCCAACAAGCCACGTTGTACGTGTGCAACCCAGTTCAAGCATTCTGAAAGGGGCTTCAGAGCCATAGGGGACAGAGCAAATAATCATAGAATCATACAACACTGGAACGGGAAGGGACCTCGAAAGGTCATCGAGTCCAGTCCCCTGCCCGCACGGCGGGGCCAAGCACCATCTAGATCATCCCTGACAGGTGTCTGTCCAACCTGCTCTGAAATATCTCCAGGGATGGAGATTCCACAACCTCCCCAGACAATTTATTCCAGTGTTTCACCACCCTGACAGGCAGGAAGTTTTTCCTAATGTCCAACTTAAACCTCCCTTGCTGCATTTTCAGCCCATTGCTTCTTGTCCTATCCCCCAGAGGTTAAGGAGAAGAATCCCTCCTCCTTGTAACCATGTTTTAAGTACTTGAAAACTGCTAGCATGTCCCCTCTAAGGCTATGTCTACACTACAAAGAAAAGTCAGAAAAAGATACGCAAATTGCAAAGTGCAATTTGTGTATCTTTTTCCGCTTTTCTTCCAAAAGAGGCTTTTCTGACATTTGGCCCGTCTCTACGGAACCCTCCTTCGGAACATCCCTTCTTCCTTGCAGAATGACAATGGGCCGGCTCATGCGACATCGCCCCCCAGCCTGGGCACAGACAATTCTGAGGGGTTCACTTGTTCACACCGGTACGAACAAATGACACCTCACTCCTGAGGTATCAGCCATCCTCTGACGTTCCTAGACCCACCCATTTCATTGTACATGATAGTCACCCACTGTCACGCTGTCAGCTTAGATCTGGTCCTGACCTGGGCTGGTATGTTCTTGTTATCTGTGTGTGTGTGTATGTGTGGGGGGGTGCGGGGGTGTTGGCACCAGGAAGTTTCTTTCTGAGGTGTTTTGTTCCCCCCCCCCCCCGCCCCAGAATGTGCTGACGGCCTGTGCCTAGTACATCTGAGGTGGGAGTGTTTCTGTAATATTAGCCCCTTTCTTGACAACTTCTATGACCAGGGCTTGCCTTTTGCTCACAGACTGACTTTGCTTTATATTAGCCAAGTTTTGACCGTTGTTGTCTAGGCCCCAGGTCTCACACCAGGCCTGTGATACCCGGCCTTATGTTTCCGGCCCTCATCTTACTACATACATTAGCTCCACAACCCCAGGAGTTAATCTGACTCAGGCTAGGTTTACACTCTAGGGGTTTTTTTTTCAGGAAAAATGACGCAAATTGCACTTTGCAATTTGCGTAGCTTTTTCCAATTGCTTTTCTGGAAGAGGCTTTTGGTCTAGACGGGGCCAAATAGTGGAAAAGCTTCCTCTTTTGGAGGAGCCCTTATTCCTCATAGAATGAGATATACTGGGCTCCCCAAAAAAGAGTGTTTGCTCTTCCACAAAAAAAAAGCGGAAGAGCAAATGCATTCCCTGGATCTCTCAGAGTTTTTCCGGGATATCTCTGGTATCCTGGAAAAACCCTGCAGTGTAGACATACCCTCATTTTGCTCTGTCTTCCTGCTCGTTACACCGTTTCTTTTATCGATACAGCACAGTGCACGTTGGGACGCGATACAAGCTCTGACGCTGACGTTGCTCCCCCGAGGGTCAGTGGAGACATGCTGTATGGTTCCAGGAGAAAGCGTTTGTCTGCACGACAAAGATCGAAGCTGCCGCTCTCCATCTTCCAGCGTGCGAATGAGCAGGTCTAGTGAGGACACTACTTGGGACTGAGAGGGTCACGCTCTGGTCGATGCCGGTCATCCTGCTTCCGCGAGGAATAAGGGAAGGCAAAGGGAGCGCTTGCTCCCTTTAACTCCCCGCAGTGTGGACAGCACCAAAAGCTGGGGGAAGACACTTCAACTTCAGTGACGCAATGAACCTCCCTGAAGTGGCGCAGCTCAATTCCACCTTGTCCTGTAGCGTCGATGTACCCCGGGAGCACCCAAGCTTATTTTAGAAACAATTGCCAGCAGAGGGCGCCAGAGTCTCGGTTTTGGGGATCTGTCATAGGAGCCTTGTCTGAGTCAAGCATCCTGCGGTGGCTCCTAGTTCGACCAGAGAGCTGGGTCGTTTTGGGGAGTGGGGAGGAGTCAGTGCAACCAAGCGTTTTGACTTGAGCCAGGTCAAACCCTTTCTCACACCCCGGCATGTGGACACAGCTGCCTTCACAGCTGATGGGCAGCTAAACTGTCCCAAGCCCAGCAGGAATAGACTTGTATCAATGAACTGCTGTGAAATCTGGGGCAAATCCGTTGGCCTGTCTGTCCAATGCCTTTGTCCAGCTTCAAGTATCAGAGGGGGAGCCGTGTTAGTCTGAATCTGCAAAAGCGGCGAGGAGTCCTGTGGCACCTTATAGACTAACTGAAGTGTAGGAGCATAAGCTTTCGTGGGCAAAGACCCACTTTGTCTGGCTTGTTACACTGTAAGCTTTACGGGGTCTCTGACCCTGTGTCCTGCAAACAGAGCAACCGGGCCCTTCTGGTGCTTCACAGTCTGCTTTGGTCTGTGGCTCGTCTCCTCTCCTGGGCCCACCCTTACCCTCGGGGTCCCAACACTAGGCAGCTAAGACCTGCATCTTGGGGGCTACACAGCTACCTCCCTAGATAACTTTCCCACCAGATCGACTCTGCTTCCTACAGGCTGAAAGACCTAACACAAAACTACGTCTGACCTGCAGAAGCAAAATGCAGGACAATGTAGCACTTTAAAGACTAACAAGATGGTTTATTAGATGATGAGCTTTCGTGGACCAGACCCACTTCCTCAGATCAAAAACCTGCAGAAGGCACCCCTCCCTCCTTTGCTGGCTTCGTCAGCCAAAAGGCTCCAAGCCTCGGGTAGCAACAGCTGCTGCGCATGCTCCTTCCCAAGAGAACAGCACAGGGCCCTTCCACGCCCGCCCTCCCTCCGAACTACTCTGCCTCCCTTTTTTAAGTTCCTATGCAGGCTTTTGCAGGCATGGCAAGGCCAGGTCAGCTGGGACAGAGCTGTTCCTTAACCCCTTGTTCCCCAAGGAGATGTTTGCATATCCCCCCACAGTGTCTTGCCTGAGCCTTCTTTTGGCCAGTACGTCTCACCTGTGCTACGACAACTGTCATTCTTTGAGGCCGAGGGCGGGACAGTGAGGCGAGAAGGAGAATTAAAGGTGTGGGCACGAAATAAAAAGGCAGAGCTACGTCCGGTGTATGCACAAACAGTTCCCCCACCAGTGACTCCAGCAAGGAATAACCCGGCAGAGCTATAGCCGGCTGAGGGTGCTGACAGTGAGATGTTCGCGGGGGCTGCTCTGTTGCTCCCGCTAATTTCCGTCTGAATTATGGATGCCTCTCGTGCGTTATTCTATAATTAGCTTGCCAGACCTTTCCCCGAGAGCCCTCGCTAGGAGCAACTTCTCTGTCACTTTTCTCCGGCTCTCGATGTAAGTCAGCAGGGAGGAGGGGTTGTTGACGGAAGGGAGCATCTGCTGATGGTTGGCTGGGAAAAAAGAAAATTCGGTGAGGTTTCTAAAGATTTCAAGCACATGAACTCCTTGGAAACTCCTGGGAGGGCGAGGGCGATGTGTTCATTGATGAGAGAGGTTGTGGCTGAAAAGCATGGCCTCGCAGAGAGAAATGGGTCCAATGGAAGGGTGGACTAGTGGGTGGTGCACGGGGCGAGAACTTGGTTCATTTCCTGGCTGTGCACCAGATGCCACTTCCCAAGTGCCCTCCAAACTGAGGAGACAAAATAAGTAAATGGAGATATGCCATCTCATAGAGCTGGAAGGGACCTTGAAAGATCCCTGCTCTTACAGCAGGACTAAATACCATCCCTGACAGATTTGCCACTGATCCCTAAATGGCCCCCTTGAGGATTGAACTCACAACCTTGGGTTTCATAGACCAGTGCTCAAACCACTGAGCTATCTCTCCCCCTACATAGCTTTGTTCCCAGGTGTTCTCAATCAGAAGACAAATACACGGCCCATGTTCCTCTTCTTGGAGCCAGGCTCCATGCGGTGTACACACATGGGGGAGAGGCTACACAATGCCTGTGTCTACACTGGCCACTTATTCCGGAAAATCAGCCACTTTTCCGGAATAACTTGCCAGCTGTCTACACTGGCCCCTTGAATTTCCGGAAAAGCACTGACGATCTACTGTAAGAAATCAGCCGCTTTTCCAGAAATACTATGCTGCTCCCGTTCGGGCAAAAGTCCTTTTTCCAGAAAACTGTTCTGGAAAAGGGCCAATGTAGACAGCACAGTAGTGTTTTCCGCAAAAAAGCCCCGATCGTGAAAATGACGATCGGGGCTTTTTTGCGGAAAAGCGCGTCTAGATTAGTCATGGATGCTTTTCTGGAAAAAGTGCTTTTCTGGAAAAGCATCCTGCCACTGTAGACGCGCTTTTTCCGGAAATACTTATAACGGAAACCTGTTCCGTTTTAAGCATTTCCGGAAAAGGGTGCTAGTGTAGACGTAGCCTATGTGTCCCATCCACAGGCTCAATGACCAGATGAGGCCAATGGGTTTATCTCCTGCACAAGGCGTGCCAGAGAGTCTCACGCAGGGTAGGTCTACACTACCGATTTTTTTCGGAAAAACGGCCGTTTCCCCCCCAAAAAACATCACTTACATCCACACTGCAATTGTGTTCTTTTGAAAGTAAATCGAAAGAACAGAGGAGTTTTTCTGACATTGGTAAACCTCTTTCTACAAGGAAGAAGCCTGTTTCCGAAAGAGCTCCTTTGCAAAAAGGCGCGTGTGGATGGGGAAGAGGGAGTTCTTTCGCAAGAAGAGGACAGAGGAAAAAGCACAGGTGCCCTGGTGGCCATTCCGTCCATAGTAATCACAGCTTACATGGGAAAGAGCGTCCATTCAGTGTGGACGCAGATGGCTTTTTCAATGCGCTTTTGCTGTGTGGATGCTCTCTTTCGGAAGAAGTTTTTCGGAAGATCTCTTCTGGAAAAGCTTCTTCCAAAAGAAACCTGCAGTCTAGACATAGCCCCAGTGATTTTTTAACTCTTAACAAGCCTGGGCAGAAGGAACACAGCTCCACCACAACTAACAGAAGAAAGAAGCTCCCAATAGAACCTGTTTAACTCTGCTCTTTGAACACTGGAAGGAAATACACCAAACTAAGCCAGGTAATGTACCCTGAAATGGACATATCAGCTCCAGACCAGAATAGCCTTTTCTCACCCCTCTGACTCTCATAAGGCGCTAAAAGTCGTGCCCTTAGTTAGCGAGGTATTTTCTGCTCACTGGGAGCACTTTCTTGTGGCACAGATTAATCACAGTCCTGCTTTTCTGTATTCCCACAAAAATACAAGCATCGGTGACCATATTTCAGCTAGCGGTTCATGCAAACATAGCTGGCGTTCGGTTGCAAATTCAGCTAATTGCAATGAGCAAAACACCGCGCCGTCTGCTGACGTCACATCTAAGCAAAGCAGAAGCAAACAGCATTTACATAGACACTCCCATGATCTCTCTCCCCTCCCCACCTCCAGCTAGCTCCAACTGGGGTTTGCCCCCCCCCTCCACACACACATCTTAAGAACCAGACCTGGGAGGATCCAAACAGCCCTAGGCTCCAAGGCTATATCTACACTGACAGCTTCTTGTGCAAGAACTGTTTTCACAAGAGTTCTTGTGCAAAAGGTCTTGCGCAAGAGCGTGTCCACACTGCCATATGCTTTTGCACAAGAGCGTCCATGGCAGTGCGGATTCTCTCTTGCACAAGAAAGCTTTGATGACCATTTTAGCCATAGGGGTTTCTTGCACAAGAAACCTCTGTTGCCCGTCCACACTGCCTTCTTGTGCAAGAGGGCTTATTCCTTGTGGGGAGAGGAATAACTCTTGTGTAAGAAGCCCTCTGTTCCAATGCTTTACTGTAAATTTACTTGTGCAAGAACACACGTGCTGTGTAGACGCTCCACAAGTTTTTGCACAAGAACGGCCATTCTTGTGCAAGAAGTCTGCAGTGTAAACGTAGCCCGGCTGATTCCGGGGGACAAATAAAGAGAAAACAGGGAGGGGTGTGGAGATCAAAGGGCCCGCTGCCCTTCACAGGCCTTGAGAGACCTGCCCGGTGGAACTCTGCCCGGATGCATGAATGGATATAGGAGCAAAACTACTCCCGACTGTCATAGATCCCTCCCTCAGCCAATCTATACTCCCTGCCTCTCCAGCTAGCTAAGGGTATGTCTACACTACCCTCCTAGTTCGAACTAAGAGGGTAATGTAGGCATACCGCACTTGCAAATGAAGCCCGGGATTTGAATTTCCCGGGCTTCATTTGCATAAGCGGAGAGCTGCCATTTTTAAAACCCCGCTGGTTCGAACCCCGTGCAGCGCGGCTACACGGGGCTCGAATTAGGTAGTTCGGACTAGGATTCCTATTCCGAACTACCAGTACACCTCGAAAAAGATACACAAATTGCGAACTGCTTTTTTTTCCCGGAAGTGGCTCTTCCAAAATTTGGCCCGTCTACACAGGGCCAAATTTTGGAAAACTCTCCTCTTTCGGCACATCCCTTAGGGTATGTCTACTCAGCAAAGTTATTTCGAAATAACAGTTGTTATTTCAAAATAACTTTCCTAGCGTCTACACAAGCCAATTGCTATTTCAAAATTCGAAATTGCAGAGGGCTTATTTTGAAATCGGTAAACCTCATTCCACGAGGAATAGTGCCAATTTTGAAATTGCTATTTCGAAATAAGCGCTGTGTAGACGCTTATTTCAAAATAGGCGGCCTCCAGCCCTTCCCAGGGTGCCCTGCTGGCCGCCCTGGCCACAAGGTAACTTCTGACCGGCTGGGCCTTAAATGCAATTTAGCATCCAATCAGTATGGACGCGCTATTTCGAACTAGCAAAAAGCTATTTCAAAATGCATTTTGCGTGTAGACACGTTAGTTCGAAATAAGATATTTCAAAATAACTGTTTTGAAATTAGATATTTCGAAATAATGCTGTAGTGTAGACAAGCCCTTATTCCTCTCATCGAGAAGAATACAGGGATGTGGAAAGAACAAGCCTGCTTTTTCGGAAACTGTTCTTCCGGCATCCAGGAAAAACTCTGCAGCCTAGCCATAGCCTCTGTGTAAGTATATATAGTCACTGTGTAATTACCAGACACGGGGAGGAGAGAGTCAGGAAGGAACCCAGCAAGGGGTGCTAACTTACTGAAGCCCGCTAAAAAAATAAAAATGGAAATCCTCTGCAGCCAGTGAGATCAATGGAAGGCGCACAGTGCGGCCTACATTAAGCGGGGCCCTGAGGAATACAGACTCTCTGTTGTGCTGACCTCCCAAGGAGTATGATGAGCGGCGGGGAGGTTGAGGAACAGAACAAACGATCGCTCTGAAACGTTAGAACGGCCCTGCTGGGTAGCTGGGGAAGTGGAGGGAGGATCTGTTAGATGGTGAGAAGCCTGTGGCACACACCGGGTCTGTGGAAAAAACCCCATGTCTTGTCCCAAGAGATTACCGGAACAAAGGGGAGAGCTCAAAGACCTTCCAGCTTCCGGGAGCTTGGAGTGGGCTGGAAAAGGTGTCATCCTTCTACCAAAGCATTTCAACACCTGCCTCCAAAGCAAACAAAAAACAAAACAATTGAACTGGAATTCATTTTCAAATTCAACACTATCAACTTAGGCCTGAATAAGAAATCCCTTAGGTTGCGTCTACACAGCAGTGTGGTTTCGGAATGACTGAGGTGATTCCGAAATAACAGAGTCCGCGTCTACACACAAGCAGTGATTTGGACATAATGTGCAGCCGGAGGACTTCTTACTCCGACTCCTCTCACCCTCATTGTCCGAGGAATAAGGGCCGTCGGAGGAAGAGGGCTCGAACTCGAACTTCCTGTTGCGCCAAAAGCCGAGTGAAGCTATTTCGACTTCAGGTATGCTACTGACATAGCTCCAGTTGTGTAGCTTTTTTTGGCTTGAGCCCGGCTGTGTAGACGGGCCCTTAGAAGCCTGTGAAGCGGTTCACCCTCTTACGAGCGTCCTTTTGTGGCCGTGGGTGTGTCCACAAATTCCTCCACTCCAACAGGCTCTGGAAGAGGAGATGTTCCATCCCACATGGCTTTTCTGGTTGGTCACTTGGGACCAAGCTTTTTTTAACCTCCTTTTTGTAGCTGTTGGGGTTCGGGGAGCCCAGGCCCACTTGTTCCTCTGGGTCTTGGCCCAGGGACCCTGTAAGTAGTAATTGCCTGTTAAGCATCCTTGCTGGTCCACTGCTACCTCCCTCCCTGGGCCACTTCTCCAAGAAACTGCTCCATCCAGCCCCTTTTCTAAAGCCTCTGAGGCCAAGTTTTCACCACACCCTGTCCAGAATTCTGCAATTTATTGTAGTCTATCACAGCCGGTCTTCAGCCTCTGGACCTGGGTCTGAAGTCCAGCTCACACTCGGAGCTGTCTGAGGTACCACTGTCTTCCCAGTTGGTCCCTGGGCCTGGGCTATACAGTTGTGACTGGTGTGGAGAAAGCGAATAAGGAAAAGTTATTGACTTGTCCCCATAACTTAAGAATGAGGGGTCACCACATGAAATGAACAGACAGCAGGTTTAAAACAAACCAAAGGACGTTTTTCTTCACGCAGCGCACAGTCAACCTGTGGAACTCCTCACCAGAGGATGTGGTGAAGGCCAGGACTTTAACAGGGTTCAAAAAAGAATTAGCTACATTTCATGGAGGATAGGTCCATTAATACATATTGGCCAAGATGGGTAGGAATGGTGTCCCTAGCCTCTGTTTGTCAGGAGCAGGAAATGGGTGACAGGAGAAGGATCACATGTTCTATTCACTCCCTCTGGAGCACCTGGCATTGGTTGCTGTTGGCAGAAAAGACTCTGGGCTGGACGGACCTTTGGTCTGACCCAGTCTGGCCATTCTTATCATAGAATCATAGAACATTAGGATGGGAAGGGACCTCGAGAGGTCATCGAGTCCAGTCCCCTGCCCTCATGACAGGACCTAATACTGTCTAGACCATCCCTGATAGACATTTATCTAACCTGCTCTTAAATATCTCCAGAGATGGGGATTCCACAACCTCCCTGGGCAACTTATTCCAGTGCTTGACCACCCTGACTGTTAGGAACTTTTTCCTAATGTCCAACCTAAACCTCCCTTGCTGCAGTTTAAGCCCATTGCTTCTTGTCCTATCCTCAGAGGCTAAGCTGATCAAGTTTTCTCCCTCCTCCTCATGACACCCTTTTAGATACCTGAAAACTGCTATAAATGTCCCCCCTCAATCTTCTCTTTTCTAAACTAAATAAACCCAATTCCTTCAGCCTTCCCTCATAGCTCATGTTTTCTAGACCTTTCATCATTCTTGTTGCTCTTCTCTGGACCCTCTCCAATTTTTCCACATCTTTCTTGAAATGTGGTGCCCAGAACTGGACACAATCCTCCAATTGAGGCCTAACCAGCGCAGAGCAGAGCGGAAGAATGACTTCTTGTGTCTTGCTCACAACACATCCGTTAATACATCCCAGAATCATGTTTGCTTTCTTTGCAACAGCATCACACTGCTGATGTTCACAGTGTGGCAAGGTCATGAGAACATTCTTTTATCAACCTCCCCGTGTCAATAGTGAGGATTCAGTCAGCATCTCTACACTGCCTGGGGCTAGGGGTGGACTGTTCGCACCTCTCAGTGCTGTAGCGATGTTTAGCTATACCTGGCCTGTGACATGCCCCAGGGTGGGTCTACATTCAAATCTCAGAGTGGTTGCTGTGTTAGTCTGTATCTGCAACAACACTGAGGAGTCCCGTGGCGCCTTAGAGACAAACAGGTTTACCTGGGCATAAGCTTTCGCGGGTAAAAACCACTTCCTCGGGCACATCGCTGACACTTTAAGGTGCCACAGGACTCCTGGATGTTTCTACATTCAAAGTGACGCCAGCAGAGATGCTTTGGCCAAAGGTGTGAAAAAAAACACCTCAGACAGACATTGCCATAGCAACGAACCCCCGAGTGTAGACACAGCTATGCCAGCAGAAGAATGCTTCTATTCATAGAACCCTAGAATTGGACGGGACTCAAGAGGTCGTCAAGTCCAGTCCCCTGCCCACACAGCAGGACCAAGCTGTGGACGCTATCTTTCGAAAAAGCAGATCGCTTTTTTGTTGCACTTTTGCGATGTAAATGCTCTCTTTGGGTATGTCTACACTACCCTCCTAGTTCGAACTAGGAGGGTAATGTAGGCATACCGCACTTGCAAATGAAGCCCGGGATTTGAATTTCCCGGGCTTCATTTGCATAAGCGGGGCGCCGCCATTTTTAAAACCCCGCTCGTTCGAACCCCGTGCAGCGCGGCTACACGGGGCACGAACTAGGTAGTTCGAACTAGACTTCCTAGTTCGAACTACCGTTACTCCTCATTCCACGAGGAGTAATGGTAGTTCGAACTAGGAAGCCTAGTTCGAACTACCTAGTTCGTGCCCCATGTAGCCGCGCGGCACGGGGTTCGAACGAGCGGGGTTTTAAAAATGGCAGCGCCCCGCTTATGCAAATGAAGCCCGGGATTTGAATTTCCCGGGCTTCATTTGCAAGTGCGGTATGCCTACATTACCCTCCTAGTTCGAACTAGCGGGGTAGTGTAGACATACCCTTTGAGAAGACGTTTTTCCAGATCTCTTCCAGAAAAGCTTCTTCCGAATGAATCCGTCAGTCTAGACGTAGCCTTAGACGTGTGAGAGAGGAACGGACACCTGCCTGAGTGTGCAACCGCCTGAAAGAGTTCCTCCAGAAGATAGGATCTGCTGCCACTCCAGGAAGGACAGGGGCCCTTGCACATGGGAGGGTGAGAAGACCCAGGTACCAAGTATCTACCTCCCTCAGATTTCCCTAATTTGCCCCGGGAGCAAATGCACCCCCATGTAGAGGGCTTCAGAGTAGGGCGTACAAGGGTCTGCCAAGGCCCTAAAGCAGTGGTCCTCAAACATTTTGGCCCTTAGCCCACCCTGCTTAAGGAAGAGTGACCAGGGGAGCAAAGCGGACAGGGGGCTGCAAACAGAGGCATTTAAGAGGGAGAGCAAGAGATCCCGCCGCTGAACAGGTCTATGAATGGGTCATTGCCTTTTACCAATTTTTTTTCACTGAGGGGGGGCGGTCGGCAAACTTCAGTTCCCAGCCCAGGAGGGCAAAACGTTGGCGAGCCGGGGCGTTTTTTGTAGCTGGAGGAGCTGCAGGCCCAGAGCCCCTCTTCTTTTCGCTGTTCCAGGTCAACGGAAGTGGCGGGAAGTAGCAGCCAGCATGTCCCTTGGCCCATGCTGCTTCCTGCAGCTCCCATTGGCTGGGAACGGCGATCAGCAGCCAATAGGAGCTGAGAGGCTCCATACTTGCAAGAGCTCCAAGTAAACCAAAAGTCCTGGCGTGCCAGTGGCTTATGCTGACGAGCTGGGACCGGCACTTTGCAAAGCGCCGATAGAGAGTCTGCTTACGAACGGGTCATTGCAATGTTTGCAATTTTTTTAACTTGGAGGGCGTTGGCTTAGGAACGAATGGGCTTATAATGGGGTATATACGGTAGCTGGTTCCCTGGTACTTCCCAACTGTAGTCAAGCCTGCTTGTTTTATTTAGCGAAATAGATGTGGTCAGAGACCAGGATCCCATTGATCTGTACAAACACAAGCCAAAACTATGCTCTCTGCCCCACAGACCTTACAATCCAAACCTGAGACACATGATAACAGATGGAAACAGACAGGTGGGAGTGTACAAAGAAACAACGAGACGATATCAGTGAGGCTAAGATTTAGCAGACCCAGAATATCAGCTGTTGTCGAGTTTATTCCCATCTTACATACTCACCCGCTGCAGACTTGAATTTTGCTTTACATAGGGCCTGATCCCAATACAGCACAATAATTAATAACAAGCACAGACCTTCACTCTGAGCGCTATTAAACAATTCCGGGGTGAAGCCGGATTGCCATCTTTTTCATATTCCTTACTAGTCTGTAGCGAGTGCACATTTGTGCAAAGGGGGGTCAAATGGTGGGTTTGCAGGCAGGTCAATTTCCTGATTCTCTGGTGTAAGAAAAGGACAACACCGGTGTGACCGCTGGAAAGAAAAACGAGACTCCCAAATGAAGTGGCGACGTTCGGTGACAGCCAGATGGCCCCCCACCGGGCCAGAGCGGCTCAGCACGGGGCGGCTGGAAATGCTATTCTCAGCACGGACCAGAAGAGGAACATTTGCATACGCTTCGAACGAGTGACCTTCTCTTTCTCCGGCAGAGGAGGATGTGCCAGAGGAGAAACCGAGCCGGATGGAAGAACAGCCAGTGAGTGGGATGAAAGGCCCCGCCAGAACAAAATAAATCTGGAGGAAAGAAAACAAAGTGGGTGAAATCCGCTTCTGCACAGGTCTGCATTGGCGTGGCACACTGTAACCCACCCACGTCCTCAGAAGAGAGTGAAAATGTAGTATCGGGCTGATTCTTTGCATTTATCCTACAGGGAGAACAACATTTGTCAGGGTGGTGAAACACTGGAATAAGTTGTCTAGGGGGTTTGTGGAATCTCTAACATCCCTGGAGATATTTCAGAGCAGGTTAGACAGACACCTGTCAGGGATGGTCTAGGTATACCACATCCACCGCTTCTCCCTTATCCACACGTCTCGTTATCCTATCAAAGAAAGCGATCAGATTGGTCTGACATGATTTGTTTTTTACAAATCCACGCGGGCTGGCTGTTCCCTATCACCTTAATATCTGTCAGATGTTTGCAGATGAATTCGTTAATTACCTGCTCCATTATCTTTCCTGGCACAGAAATTAAACTAACTGGTCTGCAGTTCCCTGGGTTGTTATATCCCTTTTTATAGATGGGCACTAAACACGAGAGAGCGGTTCAGCCTGGCGTGGAATGCAGATATTGCATTTGCAACCCGAGAGCGTGGTTCCAATCTCGCTGAAATTAATCATTTTTTTTCACTGACTTCACTGGGCTTTGGCTCAGGTCCATGCTGTTCAGCAGAGCAGATAGCTGAGGCAGACACATGCTCTGTACTGTGCTGGAGAAACCACATGCAGAGGAGAGACAATGATGTGGTAGCATTTTAGGGCAATGGTACAGTTCGCTGCAAAAAGCCACCAGCAGAGGTAATCTCTCAGGGCCAGATCCTGCACACATCCCCCTCCGGAATCTAGCTCCCGTTGCCTGTGAAATTAGCAGCCTGACCAAGTGGGAGACACATTAGATGTGCCGTTAAGCAGGGGACATAACTGCTACCTGAAGGATACGGTGACTGTCGGCAGGAGTCAGACCTGAGTAGCAGGTAAAACCTGCCAATGGGTCTTGGGTCTCGGGTGTCTGGAATAGGGCTAGCTCCCTTTGATAGACATACCCTGAGAGACATCCCACATTCCCGGCATGCAAACCCTCACCACGCCCTCCACATCCTGATTCGGCCTCAGCTGCAGTATTGTGTCCAGTTCTGGGCACCACATTTCAGGAGAGAGGTGGAGAAACTGGAAAGAGTCCAGAGAAAAGTCGTCCGCCTTTGGCAATTGTTTGGATCGGGACACAGATTTCGGAATGGGTGGAAAGATGCTTTCAGTTGAGAACTAACATGAATTTATTGCAATGATGCCTTCAGGTCACAAGGTGTGACCAGGGCCCCATTAGGCTAAGCTCCATGCACATATAACACCCAGACAGCCCCTCCTCCAAAGAGCTGCCAGGCTTAGCATAAAGATGAGACGCACAGCCAGGCACAAAGGGGTCTCGATCTATTGCACACGGCTTCTGGGCACTAGGACAATGAGAATAAAGAACTGTAACAAGCGGAGACAACAAACAGGCCGAGGGTTGCCCGGTAACAGCCTGGCAATGAGGCTCCATTGTTGGAAAATGTGGATCTGGTTCTGCATTTGGTGTCCTTGTCCACCCTGAACGGCCAGGTCTGTTCACAGTCGAAGTCTAGGTTCATGCCCCTTTATATTTACTCTAATCTCCCCCACTGAAAAAACAAAGATTAAAATAAATGTTATCCATGGAATTGGCAGCATTCCGTTCCTTTTATATAATTTTAATGAATAACTTTAATGTGTATTTTAAGCCAATTTTTTATTTTGATCAGTTGAAATATTCATAGCCATGGGAAATTACAAAGGAGGGGGTCAGAGCAGGCAGACAATAAGCATTTAATGACAGCAGGGCCTACTGGTTTTTCCCAAACCAGGGCTAGAACCCACAACCCCACTGTTTCCCAGGCAATCACCCTATCCCCTAGGCCACACTGGAACCTGAAATTGGAGAAGTGAAAGCTTTCAGACCCACAAAGCCCACCCGCAAAGCTCCCTTGTCATTTTGGTTGCCCCCTGCTGGACTCTCGGCAGTGCGTCCACATCCTTTCTGTAATGGGGGGGGGGGGGGGTCCAAAACTGGATGCAGTACTCATAAGAGGGGCCAGACGGGGTCAGACCAGAGGTCCATCTAGCCCAGTATCCTGTCTGCCAATGCCAGGTAACCCAAAGGGAGTGAACAGAACAGGGAATCATCAAGTGATCCTGCTCCTGTCCCCATTTCCAGACAAACAGAGACTAGGGACACCAGCCCTACCCAGCCTGGCTAATAGCTATTGATGGACCTAACCTCCATGAATCTATCCAGCTCTTCTTTGAACCCTGTTACAGTCCTGGTCTTCACAACATCCTCTGGCGAGGAGTTCCACAGGTTGACTGTGTGATGAGGAAAGAAAAAATTCCTTTGGTTTGTTTTAAACCTGCTGCCTATTTATTCCTCTGGGTGACCCTCTAGACTACGGAGGTGCCCTCCCCAGTGCCGAATAAAGTGGAACAATCACTTCCCTCGATCGGCTGGCAATGCTCCTCCTGCTGCAGCCAAGTCTGCTATTAGCCTTCTTGGCTACAAGAGCTCCCTGTTGACTCCTAAAGCCAGGAAGGTGTCTCTTAAAGGGGAGAGCCCCTCGAATCTCTCCTCCAGAGGGGCCGACCCTCTCCCACACTCGCCAGCCTCGGGAGGGGCTGCCTGGGGAAGAGGTGCACTGTGGAAAGAACAAAGCCGCTCCCTTGAAGACCTGCAAAGCCGACAGGCAGCGAGAAGCTCAGAGACGTGCCCGCAGCACAGCAAAGGGGGCGGGGGAGTGAGACACAGCTCAGGGGCTGTCCGTCTGGTTGCCATGGGTTTCCTGCTCCTCCGCTGCTGCTCCCTGTCTGGCTGGCGCACGGGAGGCGCACTTGTGGAGAATTCACACGTGGGCCCTGGCCGGCGGCTGTGGGCCTGAGCACCCACGGGGCCAGAGCGAGGCAAGGCCAGCTTCTGTCCCCACGCCCGGAGACACCTGCTTCCCAGGGCCCTCTCACTCGCTTCTCCTCTCTCTCCACAGCAGCGCACGCGCCTGCCGGTGTGTTGCAGGGTGTCGGCCACACGTTCAGCGCCCTGTCCAGGTCTAGGATAGCAGATAGGACCTGGGGATGACAGGGGCTGAGAAGCTGGATAGGAGTCAACAGGGCGCCCTCGTCGCCAAGAAGGCTAATGGCAGATTAGGGGGCATTCGGAGGAGCATGGCCAGCAGATCTAGGGATGTGATTATTCCCCTTTATTCGGCTCTGGTGAGGCCACATCTGGAGTATTGTGTCCAGTTCTGGGCTCCCCACTACAGAAAGGATGTGGACTCATCGGAGGATCCAGTGGAGGGCAGCAAAAATAATTCAGGGGCTGGAGCACATGACCTATGAGGAGAGGCTGAGGGATTTGGGCTTTTTAGTCTGCAGGAGAGAAGAGCGAGGGAGGATTTGAGAGCAGCCTGCAACTCCCTGCAGGGGGGTCCAAAGAGGCTGGAGAGAGGCTGGTCTCAGTGGGGTGCAGGTGGCAGAACAAGGAGCAATGGGCTCAAGTTGCAACGGGGGAGGTCTAGGTTCGAGATTAGGACAAAAACTTTCCCTAGGTGGGTGGGGAAGCCCTGGGCTGGGTTCCCTAGGGAGGGGGTGGAATCTCCATCCCTAGAGGTGTTTCAGTCCCGGCTGGACAAAGCCCTGGCTGGGAAGATTGAGTTGGGGTTAGTCCTGGTTTGGGCAGGGGGCTGGACTTTGTGACTCCTGAGGTCTCTGCCCACCCTGGGGTGACTCTCTGCTTCATGCTTTCCCGGCCACTGTCCAGCGTGCACAAGACACTGCAGCCCACATGCACAGCCTAATCGTCATGAGCCATGATGACCAGCTGCAGATTTCATCTCCACCGCGGAGGGGGCACCCAAATCACTTTTGAAAAATCGAGGCCCGGGGTTCCTGGTATGTAAAGTCTGGCTGGGATGCTGATAAGCCATGGAACCTGGGGCAAATTGCTCAACATTTTGGTTAGTCCTTTCCGTACCTGGAAAAGGAGGCTAATGAGGCTAACGAGGCTACTTGCTTTGCAAAGGGGTTGCAAAGATCCATCAGCCAATCTCTGTAAATCTGTGCTAAGGGCAGCAAAAATGTTGAGAGGTTTGGAACGGGTCCCATATGAAGAGAGATTAAAAAGACTGGGAGTTTTCATTTTAGAAAAGAGGAGACAAAGGGGGGATAGGAGAGAGGTCTATAAATCATGACTGATGTGGGAAAAGTGAATAAGGAAAAGTTATTTGCTTATTCCCACAATATAAGAACTAGGGGTCACCAAATTAAATGAAAACAGATAGCAAGTTTAAAACAAACAAAAGGAATTTTTTCTTTCCTCATCACACAGTCAACCTGTGGAACTCTTTGCCAGAGGATGTTGTGAAGACTAGGACTTTAACAGGGTTCAAAAAGAGTGTGATAGATTCATGGAGGTTAGGTCCACCAATGGCTATTAGCCAGGCTGGGTAGGAATGGTGCGCCTAGCCTCTGTTTGTCTGGAAATGGATGAGAGGAGAGGGATCACATGATGATTATTAATGGCCATTTCCTCTGGGTGTACAGCCGTGCTCCTCCCGGAAGATTCTTCAGCGATATGTTTGCTATTTAATCAGCTCACGACCAGTCAGGCAGAAATCTAAAGGCTGGTCAGGGTATTTCTCTCTGGGAAGTGATTTCCTTTTAAGATGTGATATACAGGGAACCCCTCCTTGCTGCACCGTTTGCTTTGCAGGGGGAAGACAGCAATCGAGAAATGCAAATCTTTTGACACTCTTCCAGCCAGGTGCAACTGATAAAAAGCCTGTTGGAACTGGTATGGCTACACTTCCAGTTGCATAACCGCCTTACGACACAGCTCTTCCAGCCTCCATCAGGAGCCCAGAATGAAGTTAGCTGTTCTCGTGAACAGAGCACAAAATAGTAGAAGCTCACGGCCGTCAACAACGAGTTAGATGCATCAGACATCCTGGGCCTTCCTTTTGGTTGTCTTGCTTTCATAGGTCTGAAAATATAGCCAGATCTTCCGAAACCATGGGCTTTCTGAACTCCCCCTGAAGTCGCCGGGAACTCATCTGTTCTGAAAATCAGGCCCTAGAGGTCCTCCGAGGCTCATTCATTGGTGAGGTCTCTGAGTGCGTCTACACTGCACCCGTGGCTTGAAGGAAGCTGCGCAAGTTGAGCTACGCAAATTGTGTAGCTTCTTTCGAGTGTATTTTGAAATAGCTTATTTTGTTATTTGGCACTGTCTACACAGCACCAAATTGTGAAATGAACCGCTCTTCCGAAATGCCCCTTACTCCTCGTGGAACGAGGTTTACAGAGACGTTGGAATAGCGCGCCCGTTATTTCAAACGATCTTTCTAAACAATGGGGCTATGTCTAGACTGGCCAGTTTTTCCGCAAAATCAGCTGCTTTTGCGGAAAAACTTGCCAGCTGTCTACACTGGCCGCTTGAATTTCCGTAAGAACACTGATGATCTCATGTAAGATCGTCAGTGTTCTTGTGGAAATACTATGCTGCTCCCGTTCGGGCAAAAGCCCTCTTGCGCAAATCATTTGCGCAAGAGGGCCAGTGTAGACAGCACAGTACAGTTTTGCGCAAAAAAGCCCCGATGGCTAAAATGGCGATTGGGGCTTTTTTGTGCAAAAGCGCGTCTAGATTGGCACGGATGCTTTTCCGCAAAAAGTGCTTTTGCGGAAAAGCGTCCGTGCCAATCTAGACGCTCTTTTCCGCAAATGCTTTTAACGGAAAACTTTTCCGTTAAAAGCATTTGCGGAAAATCATACCAGTCTAGATGTAGCCTGGGAGCGCTGTCAAGACCTATGAAGGAAGACTGAAAGAATTGGGCTTGTTTAGTTTGGAAAAGAGAAGATCGAGAGGGGACATGAGAGCAGTTTTCAGGTATCTAAAAGGGTTTTGCAAGGAGGAGGGAGAAAACTTGTTCATCTTGGCCTCTGAGGATAGAACAAGAAGCAATGGGCTTAAACAGCAGCAAGGGAGGTTTAGGTTGGACATTAGGAAAAAGTTCCTAACTGTCAGGGTGGTCAAACACTGAAATAAATTGCCCAGGAAGGTTGTGGAATCCCTATCTCTGGAGATATTTAAGAGTAGGGATAAATGTCTATCAGGGATGGTCTAGACAGTGCTTGGTCCTGCCATGGGGGCAGGGGACTGGATTCAATGACCTCTCGAGGTCCCTTCCAGTCCTAGTATTCTATGATTCTAAGACACAGAATAGCTATTTCAGGATACGGGAAGTTTCCCGAAATAGCGCTGCAGTGTAGACATACCCTGAATTATCCTCCCCTGCCTGATAGCAGTATGAAGGGCACACCCAGATCTCTGCTGCCCTGCACATGAAGAACAGTGATAGAAATGTAGTCGTGTTAGTCTGGTGTAGCTGAAACAAAATGCAGGACTATGCAGCACTTTAAAGACTAACAAGATGGTTTATTAGGTGATGAGCTTTCGTGGGCCAGACCCACTTCCTCAGATCAAATTGTGGAAGAAAATTGTCACAACCATATATACCAAAGGATACAATTAAAAAAAATGTACACATATGAAAAGGACAAATCAAATTTCAGAACAGAAGGGTGATGGGGGGGGGGAAGATAAATGTCTGTGAGCTAATGATATTAGAGGTGATAATTGGGGAAGCTATCTTTGTAATGGGTAAGATAATTAGATTCTTTATTCAGACCTAGGTGTAAAGTGTCGAATTTAAGCATGAATAACAGTTCAGAGGATTCTCTTTCGAGTGCAGTCTTAAAAGGCTTTTGAAGCAGGATGCAGGTAATTAAGTCATTGAGTCAATGTCCTTTCTGGTTGAAATGGCAAGAAACTGTTTTTTTTTGTTTGTTTTCACAAAGTTTCTTGCCATTTCAACCAGAAAGGACATTGTCTCAACGACTTAATTACCCGGCCTTCGTTTCAAATAGGACCATTCACACTGGAATGGGCAGAACCAAAAGACGAAGGGGGGGAAGGGGGGATCCTGGCCCCACTGAAGTCAAAGGCAAGTCTCCCATTGAGTTCAATGGGGCGGGATTTCATCCAGATCTGAGCTCTCCTCATCACAGTCCATATCCACATTTTGCAGCTCAGGGCACATCTTTAAGCGCAGTCCCTAGAGCCACATGGCACTCAGCAGTGTCATTTTCAGGGGGCTGGGCTACAGTCAGAAGTGCTCACGGTCCTCAAGGATCGCTCTGAGTTGGGACTCCAGCTTCCCAAAGAGCTCAAACCACCCTCCGAGTTTGAGGGGGGTGCTTATGTACCCCACACACCTGCTGGGGGTGGTGCACTGTCCCAGGGAGTGGCATTTAGACCACTGACACAGAGAGCAACTGAGTCTGCCCTGTAGCTTTAGCTCAAGCTGTAAAGACTCGTGCACTAAGCTCCAGGGGTCCCAGGTTCAATTCCACGTGCAGACAGCCACGGCCTGCTGGTGTGACACTTGTGTGGTTCTGTTTTCCGTGTAGTGCGCCTTTGCAACCCAAGCAAGCTGCTGGGAGCGGCCGGCATTTTGTGCGCAGCGCTCATGCAGCATGTTACGGAGGGGAGACACACACACTGTGCTCTCTCCAGGAGACTTCACGTTGGTTCTTGTCTTTCATTTTGTTTCCCATCCCTTAAAACAAAACCCATTTAGTGCAGAGCTCCTCTCTGGGAGCCAAAAGCACAAGAGCCATGAGGAGACTCCGTCAACAATACAATACAAGTAGTGCTGCTTGGGGCCTAATATGCCTTAGTCCAGCAGGTTTCAAATGACGGGGTGAGACCCAGTTCTGGGCCGTGGAATGTCGGGCCCCGGGTCTTGTGGCTGCAGGGGGATCAGGTGAGCAGTGGGGGGCTAAGGCAGCTCCCTGCCTGTCCTGGCACCGCAGACTGCGCTGCGCCCCAGACGTGGTTGGCGGCAGGCCCGTTTCCTGGGGCCAGGTGGGGAGAGGAAAACGCACAAAGCTCCATTCACTGTCCTGCCCTGAGCACTAGCTCCGCACTCCCATTGCCTGGGAACCTGCTTCTGGCTGCTTCTGGGGTGCAGCCTGGTCTACGGGGCCAGGAGAGGCCAGAAGCTGCCTGGGCTCCCCCTCTGCACCACTGACCAGGAGCTGCTCAAGGTCAGCCCCTCCTGCCCCAGCCCTGACCCCCCCCCCAAAATGGAGTCCCCTCCTACAGTCCAAAGGTCTCTTCCTCAGCCCCACCCCAGAGCCCCCCACTCCAGCCACATTCGGTGGGGTCACGGGCCTGGCCACTTTTCTTCAAGTGGGGCGTGAGAAAAAAAGTTTGAAAGTTTGAGGGAAGATTCAGCACGGGAGTAACCGATGGAACGCCCAATTGCCCAGCGTTTGCTGTGTCAACGAGATCCGTACACGCCATTTTTCTCTTGATCTTTTTTATTTCGTTTCACTTGTCGTAGCGGCAATCTCCAAACAGTAGCGGAAACCATGAAAATACAAACCACTCCTTGCTCAGGGAATAGCACTTTGTTGCCCAAAGTTAAGAATTCAAAGCTTCCCTTAGGGGAGAGAAAAAAAAAGCAAACCCTTTACGGATGCTGCACTAAGTTTACAGGCCTCTGGGGCTGGATTCACTCCAGCAAATGTGGCAGTCCCGTCATGGGCCGGTCCTGGGCTATAGAGAGACAAAAGAATTCGACCTGGCTGTGGGTGCTACGGCTGGTTTTGTTCATGGGGCCGTGTGCGAAGACTTGCTATAGCTTGAGTCCATGTAGATTCACTCGTCCTGAGTTTCACATTGAGCTTTGAACAAACGCAGAAACCTCAGAGCAAAACCCAGCATGGACCCACTCCCTTTCAGCAAGGCCCTGCCGGGCCATTTGACACCTGAGCCGGCTTGGCTTGAAAGAGCACAAACGACTTGTTTGCCCTTGGCCTGGATTCTGAGAGTGGGGCGTGATGTGACAGAGGAAGGAGAGTGCTGATTGGCAAAGCACCCACAGATGCTCAGAGCCAGCAGCATCTGTTTCTACTGGTGGTGCACATCTCTCGGTGCACATCACAAAATTTATTCTGCACACAAATGGAAAAAAATTAGAGGGAACACTGACCACAGGACTATTTCAATCCACACCTTCCACATGTAGAACAGCTGTCCATGGAGTGTGGTGACTGTAAGGCAAGGAACTCAGAGACCTTGCCCTCTCAGACCAGAAAAGGCAGTAGTCAGCTCTGCAGACAACTCTTTGGAGCAGATCCTCCTCTGGCATACAGCCATCTATTTTAGGTCCTTAGGCACCCATCACAGCCGTGCCTGACCTTTCCATGCATCACTACCGACAACAGCTCTGCGAGGCATGGATGTGCTGGTATCCCCCTTGTACAGATGGGAAACTGAGGTATGGAGGGACTAAGTGGTTGAGGACACACAAGAAATCTGTGGTAGAGCAGGGAGTTGACTGCTTGTTTCCTAAGGCCCGGCCTAGCACAGAACCACCGGAGCGCTCTGCCTTTCTTCAAGGGAGCTGCCATGTTTCAGGCCAGCGACAGATCTGGCCCTTTGTTGGCTACATCCCATTCCTGTACCCCCACCTGATACGCAAATGTGGCTGCCGTTGATCATCGGAACCCAGCGCACATGTGGACCAGTTTTGGTGCTGTTTCCTCCCTCCTCTGCCTCCAACTGCTTCCCCCCTCCAAATTCTGCCTGCTCACTTTCACGCTGTTTGTCACCTGGATGCTCAAGACCACAAGATGGACACGTGCGTGCTGGTGAAAGCTTTTTTTTCCCCCGCAATTGGGTCACAGTGCTGGCTCGTATTTAATTTGTGATCTCCTATAGCCCCCACAGCCTTTTCAGCAGGACCACTGCCTTGCCAGTTAGGCTGTGTCTAGACTACATGCCTCTGTCGGCAGAGGCATGTAGATTAGACAGATCAGCAAAGGCAAATGAAGCCGCAATTTAAATGATCGCGGCTTCATTTACATTTACATGGCTGCCGCGCTGAGCCGACAAACAGCAGATCAGCTGTTTGTTGGCTCGCCACTAGTCTGGACGTTCCCCCTGTCGACATCAAATCCCTTTGTCGGCAGCCCCGTTATTCCTCGTGGAATGAGATTTACCGGGGCTGACGACAAAGGGCTTTGATGTCGACAGGGGGAACGTCCAGACTAGCGGCAAGCCGACAAACAGCTGATCAGCTGTTTGTCGGCTCAGCGTGGCAGCCATGTAAATGTAAATGAAGCTGCGATCATTTAAATCGCGGCTTCATTTACCTTTGCTGAACAAACAAATCTACATGCCTCTGCCGACAGAGGCATGTAGTGTAGACGTACCCTTAGTCCCCATTTCATAGTTGTGCATTTGATTTTTCCTGCCTAAGTGAAGTTCTTTGCACTCGTTGAGTTCCATGTCTTGGCAGCGTGCTATTCCAACGTCCCAGCAAACCTTGTTCCAACAGGAGTAAGGGACATTTCGGAATCACACTCTATTTTGAAATTAACGCGAAATAAGCACACAATTTGTATAGCTCAAATTGCATAGCTTATTTCAAGCTAAGAATTAGCATTATTTCGAAACACTTTTAATCCGTGTCTACACAGCTGGCAGTTATTTCGAAATAATGTCGAAGAACTGTCAAGCTGGAGGACTTCTTAAGCCGACTCCTGTCACCCTCATCATACGAGGAGTAAGGGAAATCGGAGGAAGAGGGCTCTATTTTGAAATAAGTGCTGTGTAGACGCTCCCAGTTTCGAAATAAGCTACACAATAGACGTAGCTCCATTTGCGTTGCTTATTTCGAGTTAAGCCCTGCTGTGTAGATGCACCCTAAATTAAGCCCGAATGGCTGCATGCGCTCAGAGGAAATCCATAGTTACCATTCACAGCAAAGGCACAAGTCAGGACTAGCCCAGCTTCTCTGCTGGTCTTTTGGGATGCGCGGCCTACATCCGCTACTCCCCCCCGCCACGGGAAATCAGCTTTCTAACCAAGACAGCAGCTGGAGGCCCTTCCAGAGGAGTAGCACTGATTTTTAGAGGAGGAGGCAGGGCAGACTTAAGGGGATTTTGCTTTGGTGCGTGGCTGTACTCCTACACTTTGATTGCCAACCCTCTGGGAGGTCCGACGGCCTCCCGCTGCCTTGCCGATCACTCTGGCGCCGCTGCCGTCTTTTACAATCATTTCCCGATGAGCTAGAGGAGACGGGACTGGTTCCCGATGGGTCTAATCCCCTGGATCACCTGTAGGCTTCTCCAAGCTCTCTCAGGCTGAGGCCTCGCGGCACTGCCTGGAGGCAAGACCTGCAGTGGGGTCACCCCCCATTTTACCTCGTCCCCTCCGCTTCCTCTGGAGTCTTCGGCTCCAGTAGTTCCCCTCTCCGCTCCCCCCGCCCTCCCCAGCGGTGGGCGCCCCCTCCCGCGCCCCCCTAGCACAGCGAGAAGCGGCGGGAGTTGATGTTCATCTTGGTGACGCCGATGAGCCGGAGGGGGGCGGAGAGGCTGAAGGAGCTGACGAGCGGGAGGTCGCAGAACAGGTCGGCGAGCTCCTCCCGCTCCTCCAGCTCGTAGGTGGCGTCGTTGAGCATGCGCCGGTGCAGGTGGCAGGTCTGCTCGACCTTCAGCTTGGTGAGGTCGCTGCGCAGGCGCATGAGCTGCCGCGCCAGCTGCTGGTCCTGAAGGCGCATGTCGGTCTGAAACACAGAAAGGGGGCCCATCAGTCACCGCTTCCCTCCGGTTCTCCCAGCTCCCCTCCCGCTTTCACGGAGGGCTGTTTAACGTGTCGCCGGGGTTACGGCTACCCTGCGGCACCAGACGTTATTCCGAAATAACAAAGGGCGCGTTATTTCGCTCCCATTATGTCGAAATACTGGCGACCGGAGGACTGCTGACTCCAACTCCTGTGACCCTCATTTCACGAGGAGTAAGGGACGTGGAAGGAAAAGGGCTCTCTCTCAGACTTCCTGCCGTGCAGACAGCGCCGAAAGCCGAGTTACGCTGTTAGAGAAGAAACAGGTGGCCCAAGAGCGGATGGGGTAAACGGAACTGCTTTATTGCCCACACACGTTTACCTCAGACAGTCAACACAACATCTGCGTGGCAACAAATTGGCATTAGTCACACCCTTGTATCTATTTTAATATGTTAATTCACTCGTCTAGCACTACTTTTCCTAAAACCTTATTTAGTAATGTTAACGCCCATAAAATGAATATTAATAAGCAAATAATGAATACAATTATACCCACTTCTAATTCCCCTTTATTCGGCTTTGGTGAGGCTACATCTGGAGTATTGTGTCCAGTTCTGGGCCCCCCACTACAAAAAGGATGCGGATGCATTGGAGAGGGTCCAGCGGAGGGCAACCAAAATGATTAGGGGGCTGGAGCATATGACCTACGAGGAGAGGCTGAGGGACTTGGGTCTGTTTAGTCTGCAGAAGCGAAGAGTGAGGGGGGATTTGATAGCAGCCTTCAATTTCCTGAAGGGAGGTTCCAAAGAGGATGGAGAGAGGCTGTTCTCAGTAGTGACAGATGGCAGAACAAGGAGCAATGGTCTCAAGTTGTGGTGGGAGAGGTCCAGATTGGATATTAGGAAAAACTATTTCACTAGGAGGGTAGTGAAGCATTGGAATGGGTTACCTAGGGAAGTAGTGGAGTCTCCATCCCTAGAGGTGTTTAAGTCTCGGCTTGACAAAGCCCTGGCCGGGTTGATTTAGATGGGATTGGTCCTGCCTAGAGCGGGGGGCTGGACTTGACGACCTTCTGGGGTCTCTTCCAGTTCTGATTCTATGATAAGGGGATGGTTGGATGAAATAACATGATCTTGGTAACTAATTGACCATTCATTATCAGTTGGAAATAGGTCAATGGAGGGATGATAGGAGTTGCTATAGGGAACTTTCTGGGTGTCTGGCTGGTGAGTCTTGCCCACATGCTCAGGGTTTAGCTGATTGCCATATTTGGGGTCAGGAAGGAATTTTCCTCCAGGGTAGATTGGCAGAGGCCCTGGAGGTTTTTCGCCTTCCTCTGTAGCATTGGGCACAGATCACAGCTGAAGGACTCTCTGCATGTTGGGGCCTTCAAAGTATTTGAGGGCTTCAATATCTGAGACATAGGTGAGAGGATTATTCTAAGAGGGGTGGGTGAGATTCTGTGGCCTGCACTGTGCAGGGGGTCAGACTAGATGATCATAATGGTCCCTTCTGACCTTAAAGTCTATGAGTCTATGAGTCTATGAGACTATTTTCATCATTTCTAATTAAATCAACACTTTTCTATACTACAAACTTTCTAAATCAACAGGTTACAGCGATTGCAAGGAATTTGACCCTGAAGATGTATTATGCAAAGCCAATGAGGAAAGCGAGGGTGCGTCTACACTAGCTCATTAGTTTGAGCTAGGTGGGGTAATTAGGGCAAGCAGAGTTGCAAATGAAGCCTGGGATTTAAATATCCCGGGCTTCATTTGCATGTTCCTGGGTGCTGCCATTTTTAAATCCCTCTTAGTCCGAACTCCGTGCCCGTGGCTACACATGGCATGGAGTAGGTAGTTCGAATTAAAGATCCTAATTCAAACTACCGTTACATCTCGTGGAGTGAGGAGTAACATTACTCCTCGTGGAGTTCGGACTAAGGGAGATTTTAAAATGGCAGTGCCCAGGAACATGCAAATGAAGCCTGGGATATTTAAATCCCGGGCTTCATTTGCAACTCTGCTTGCCCTAATTACCCTACCTAGCTCGAACTAACAAGCTGGTGTAGACGTACCCAAAGAGACATAACAAAGTAAAGTAACTCCATACTTACCTGGTTTCCTAGGCTACAAGAACTGAAGAGAAAGAACATGTTTATACATCAGAAATGATAACACCGGTTTTGACCGGACTCTTAATCTATCTTCCCAAACTACAAAACATGAAAGGAAAAAGTATGTTTAAAGGGTAATGCTGAGGATGACCCCTGAACCGCTAATGTAGAACAATTTCAGACCCCTATTAAGTTTTTACAAATCCCAACATAAGCTATTTTGACTTCAGCTACGCAATTGACGTCGCTGAAGCTGTCACTTATTTCGGCTTGAACCCTGCCGTGTAGACGTGCCCTGAGCAATCAGCGATGCGCAGAAGCAGCAGTTAGATCAGGAAAAGAATTTAGAGAAAATTCACCCCCGAGGGTCAACTCCATTCCATGAATCCCAGACACTACATTCACCAATGGCTTTTTAAGGGGACACTAGCTGTCTTGCAGTGTAGTCAAACTCACAGCTTAGAAGTTCTTTCCAGATATCTAGCCTTGAAAGTTGGCAAATTCAAAGGGCACAAAAGGAAACGCCTTAAGCTGCGGAACTCATTGCCACTGGATATCCTTGGCCAAAATATTAGCAAGACTCCAGGAGGGAATGGACACTCTATGGATAATCAAAATAGCCAGAGTGAGCTTAGCAAATACCAACAACATAAAGGCTATGTCTACACTGGCATGATTTTCCGCAAATGCTTTTAACGGAAAAGTTTTTCCGTTAAAAGCATTTGTGGAAAAGAGCGTCTAGATTGGCACGGACGCTTTTGCGCAAAAGCACTTTTCACCATTTTCACCACTTTTCACCATCGCCATTTTCACCATCGGGGCTTTTTTGCGCAAAACATCAATGAGGGCTTTTGCCCAAATGGGAGCAGCACAGTATTTCAGCAAGAACACTGACAATCTTACATGAGATCGTCAGTGTTCTTGTGGAAATTCAAGCAGCCAGTGTAGACAGCTGGCACGTTTTTCTGCAAAAGCAGCTGCTTTTGCGGAAAAACTTGCCAGTCTAGACGCAGCCAAAGAGCCTTGGAAGGGAGATTTACAAGCCTCACGCTTTGTGGTTTACACCTTCGTGTGACTATTACAGACCATGCTGAGGTCTACGGTGGAGAGCGAATCGCTTCACATCCGCCAAGAGTGGGGAGTCTTGGAAACATCTTGCGCTGGCCATTGCTGGAGAGACAGCACTGGGCCAGAGGGAAGACTGGCCAGTCCTATGTTCCATGTTGCTTGCATCGGTTTCAATCTGTTTCTTTTACCTGGTACCCCCCAACACACCTCCACTCCAGGGCTTGCCCTTTTCAAATACTTGTCGGTGGTCAGAGCCCTGCAAATATGTGCATATTAAGAACATAAGAATTTAAGAGCAGCCGTACTGAGTCAGACCAAAGGTCCATCTAGCCCAGTAGCCTGTCTATCGACAGTGGCCAGTAACCAGGTGCCCCAGAGAGGGTGGACCGAAGACAATGATCAAGCAATTTATCTCCTGCCATCCCTCTCCAGCCTCTGACAAACAGAGGCCAGGGACACCATTTTATCCCCTGGCTAATAGCCTTTTATGGACCTAACCTCCATGTATTTATCTAGCTCTTTTTTCAACTCTGTTATAGTCCTAGCCTTCACAGCCTCCTCTGGCAAGGAGTTCCACTGGTTGACTGTGTGCTGTGTGAAGAAGAACTTTCTTTTATTCGTTTTAAACCTGCTGCTCATTAATTTCATTTGGTGTCCTCTAGTTCTTGTATTAGGTGGCAGAGGGCACAAAGTATGCTCTTGTGAAGGGGCAGGCAAAATACAGCTCGTATCCGGCCCGCCAAGCCTTTCAATCTGGCCCCCGGCCCACCCCACTGGACCCACAGGCAGAGAGCAGCCCTGGGGCTCAGAGCAGCTAGCTGCTCTGTCTGCCTTTCTGCACCGGGGGGAGGGTGAAGTTTCGCACGCTGCGACCCTCTCCCCCTTACCCAAACTCTCTGTCAGACCCTGCCCCCTCTCCTGCACCCCAAACTCCTCCCCAGAGCTCCATCCTGCACCCATCCTCCCTCCCAGACTCTGCACCACCTCCATAGGGAAGTGCAGCCCCGGACCACGTACCAACATTTTGGAGTGCCCCCCCCCAACAATTATTGCCCATCCCCTGCTCTCGTGGCTCAGTGCCTCTCTCCCTGCCCAGTGGGACCCGGACGATAGGAACAGTGGCCAGGTAGTTCTAGGTCCCAGCCATTCTGTCCTTCTGAGAAGGCCTCAAGAGGCCCTAGGAACAGGAGAGCCACATCTGGAGGCTCGTATCAGGAGAGACACAAATTGCTTCCCCTTGGTCTCTGCACGGGCAACCATTGCAAGGGAAAGACCCTGGGGTCTGATGGTCTCATTGCAAGCCCAACGGGTGGTCCCTGGACTGGGCGTGATGCCTGGTTCTATCCCTGCCATTTTCTGGGACCTTGGGTAAAAACGGAGGCTGCGCCTAAGAACTAGGGGTCACCAAATGAAATGAAGAGGCAGCAGGTTTAAAACAAGCCAAAGGAAGTATTGCACAGTATTTTCTGCGGTTTTTTTTACCAGACAAACTGGGTGGGGTTGCGACTTCTTTGGAGGATAGGGACATAATTCAAAATGACCTTAGCAAGTTAGAGAAATGGTCAGAGGTAAACAGGATGAGGTTTAATAAAGAGAAATGCAAAGTGCTCCACGTAGGAAGGAACAATCAGTTCCATACATACAAGATGGGAAGCGACTGTCTAGGAAGGAGCATGGCGGAAAGGGATCTAGGGGTCAGAGTGGACCACAAGTTGAATATGAGTCAACAGTGTGACGCTGTTGCAAAAAAAGCAAATATGATTCTAGGTTGTATCAACAGGTGTGTTGTAAGCAAAACTCGTGAAGTCATTCTGCCGCTCTACTCTGCACTAGTTAGGCCTCAGCTGGAGTACTGTGTCCAGTTCTGGGCGCCACATTTCAAGAAAGATGTGGAGAAATTGGAAAGGGTGCAGAGAAGAGCGACAAGAATGATTAAAGGTCTAGAGAACATGACCTATGAAGCCAGGCTTCATGAACTGGGCTTGTTTAGTTTGGAAAAAAGAAGATTAAGGGGGGACATGATAGCGGTTTTCAAATATCTAAAAGGGTGTCACAAGGAGGAAGGAGAAAATTTGTTCCTCTTGGTTTCTGAGGACAGGACAAGGAGTAATGGGCTTAAACTGCAGCAAGGGAGGTTTAGATTGGACATTAGGAAAAAATTCCTAACTGTCAGGGTGGTCAAATATTGGAATAAATTGCCAAGGGAGGTGGTGGAATCTCCCTCTCTGGAGATATTTAAGAACAGGTTAGATAGACATCTGTCAGGGATGGTGTAGACGGAGCTTGGTCCTGCCTTGAGGGCGGGGGGCTGGACTCGATGACCTCTTGAGGTCCCTTCCAGTCCTATTATTCTATGATTCTATGATTCTATGAATTAACGGACTGTTTGGGCGAAAACGGGACTCCTGGCAGCCCTACACCCCTGCCTTAGTCAGACCTCAGCTGTCACCAGGAAGCAGGCAAGAAAGGGAGGGGAAGTCTGAGATTAGAGGCCAGAGTATCATCTGCCATCTTCAAAAGCGACGAGGAGTCCTGTGGCACCTTATAGACTAACTGAAGTGTAGGAGCATAAGCTTTCGTGGGCAAAGACCCACTTCGTCAGATGCATCTGACGAAGTGGGTCTTTGCCCACGAAAGCTTATGCTCCTACACTTCAGTTAGTCTATAAGGTGCCACAGGACTCCTCGTCGCTTTTGCAGATTCAGACTAACACGGCTACCCCTCTGATACTATCTGCCATCTTGGTATTCTGGCTTGTGTGAAAACATAATGGGCTACATCTACACTGGCATGATTTTCCGAACATGCTTTTAACGGAAAAGTTTTCCGTTAAAAGCATTTTCGGAAAAGCACGTCTAGATTGGCAGGATGCTTTTCCGCAAAAGCACTTTTTGCGGAAAAGCGTCCGTGGTCAATCTAGATGCGGTTTTCCGCAAAAAAGCCCTGATTTTCGCTGATGGAAGGCTGGTACGGACATTTTTCCCTTGCTGCGTCTGGTGGGGCTGGAGAAAGTGGGGAGTGCACGAATTTAAAGGTGCAATGACTTTTTTTTTTGCTCAACCAACTTTTCTCCTCGCCATGTTTGGGATTTTTTTGTGAAAGTATCTGGCAACCCTACAGGGGTGGGCAATAATTTTTGATGAGGGTCACTCCAAAATTTTGGAAAGTGCTCGAGGGCCGCACTTTTCTATGGAGGGGGAGCCGGGGTCTGGGAGGGAGGTGGGGCACAGGAGGGAGCTTGGGGTAAGGGACTGGGGTGCAGGAGAGGGCATGGAGTCTGAGAGGGAGTTTGGGGGAAGGAAGGAATTTGCAGTAAACAACGCTTCATCTTCTGCCCCCTACCCTCAGTGCGGAGAGACAGATAGAGCAGCCAGCTGCTCAAAGCACTGGGTCTGCTTCCTGTCCAGTGAGATGGGACAGGGGCCAGACTGTCCGGCCCCTGGGTCATATCTTGCCCACCCCTGGGACTAAGGCAAACCACAAATACTATTCCCTGCAGTCCTTCGTTCTTTGCCAGACAGAACGCCTTGCACACGAAGATCTCCTCGTGCTCTGACTGTGCTTGGCCAGTGTTTTTCAACCTTTTTTTTTTTTATAAAAAAAAAAGAAAAAGAGAAGTATCTCCAGTACCTACAGTTTTCAGACACTCACATTTTTTTCTACCATTGCAACACATTTGTTTAAACAACTTAATTGTACCCGGGCAGGCGATGAAACTTTTGGGTGTAAAAAGTACAAAAATAATAAAGCGCTGTAAAACTTACAACAAAAATTCGGTTTTCTCCAAATTTCAGTTGTGTTGACGTACCCCACCCCAGACTTCTCTCGTACCACTGGCTGAGAAACACTGTGCTAGGCAGCATTACCACCCCCACAGGCTAAACTAAAGAGAAAGAGAGACAATGCACCAGAAACGTGAGAGGCAGTGACAGATAGAAGCAAAATTTTCCCAGGGAGATTAAGCTCTCCTCCAGCTCTGTTGGCCTCTGGAAGGGATGGGTGGGGTTAGGGGATGGGTTGAAGGGTTTTTTCTATAGGCTGAACTCAGTTGAGAATAGCCACTTTTTTTCCTCTCCAGAAAAGACATAAAGGGAAAAAGAAACAAAGCTTTGTGACGGCTGCCACAAGGATTATCAGCACAAGGGAGCAATGATTCTACGTGTCCCTGCTTGAGACCTGCCATTCAGGGTTTCGCTTGTTGAGGATTTAAGATGTGGTTTGTTTGGGGACAACTCCTTCAGGAGTCTAAGCACACCAAAGGCATGAATCTGTGGAGATTGGGCTACCGATGGAACCCACAAGACCACTTCCTGGTGACGTGCAGCTGGCCGGAGTGAACCAATGCCTAGTTCGTTCTAAAATGTCCACCATCACACGGCGCTATGGTGATTTACAGCAAGTAGCATGCTTCCCTAATGGGGCGCTGAACACTGGCCGATCCCACCAATTTCTCCTGGGTTGTGTCTAGACTGGCCAGTTTTCCCGGAAAATCTGCCGCTTTTCTGGAAAAACTTGCCAGCTGTCTACACAGGCCGCTTGAATTTCTGCAAAAGCACTGACTTCCTACTGTGAGCAATCAGTGTTTTCTTGTTTTCCGCAAAAAAGCCCCGATCGTGAAAATGGCGATCGGGGCTTTTTGGTGGAAAAGCGCGTCTAGATTGGCACGGATGCTTTTCCGCAAAAAGTGTTCTTGCGGTAAAGCGTCCGTGCCAATCTAGATGCTCTGTTCCGAAAATGCTTTTAACGGAAAACTTTTCCGTTTAAAGCATATCTGGAAAATCATGCCAATCTAGACACAGCCCTGGAGTTTTGGGGGCTCGGCAGTTCTGAGAATCAGACCGCCAGCCCGTCACACATCCTGAGCACATCTCAAATATCTCCTGGTGGCCAACTGGTCACTCTCTCCCCTTGGCGGCAACTCAGTAATGAAGTATTAGGGCCATTCCCGTTTTACCGGCGGGGAAACCAACAGCCACATTGGAATTGTGCATCTATGAGCCATCGCGTCCAGTCATGTGTCAGTGACGGTAGATTGGACCAGCAATTTGGAAAATAATTAAGTGACTTGCCCAAGGCCACCAGGAAGTTAGCTGATTTTGGGGAACAAGCCCCAAATCAGCCTGTGCTACTCTAGTTCCGTTGACCATGATGGAAACACTTGATCCAAGTTTGACAGCTGGCAGTGTAAATTATGAATGAACTCCATGATAAAGGGACGCTGCCAGGGAGACAGAGTTCTGCACAATTAACTGAAAATAGCTACCCAGGTGACTGTTTATGGGTCAGCAGTGAGTGTTGTTTATCCATGTTCCCCTGCCAGGCCAGCAACACAACGGTAATGCCTGGCTCGGCTTCGTCTGAACTGGACAATGAAACCGATAAATGCAGATAACATCCCAGCTGGGTGGAGAACGGACAGCCAACAGCCTCAACAGCGCATGGTCAATTGGATTATTCCAGAATCCAGTTCAGAAGCGCCAGGCAAGAAATCTCTTTCCATCTGGTTTCTGTTTTGAAAGGATCCATTGACATTAAAAAAAAAGTAGGGGGAAAAGCACCCCCACTGAACCCTGTCATAGAATCCCAGGGCGGCAAGAGACCTCAAGAGGTCATCGAGTCAAGCCCCCTGCCCAAAGCAGGACCAATTTGTCGTACCACCAAAGAGTGGATCTCGTTTGGTCATGGCATGCTAGAGATGGGAGGCAGAAAAGACCTTCTGCTCCTACTTCGACAGAAATCAAAAGCTCTGAATTCCCGCTCTTGATGTATTCACGTTTTAAGGAGACCCTTCTTGCCTGTTTCCCACGTGCTTGGTTTTCAACAAGGGGCGACTTCAGAAAGGCACCGTTTGGCCTGTCCCCTTCTGAGACCCAATTTCACATTCTGTTTCAATAGTAGCCACATTTTTTCCTTCTTAATACTTCCACATTTTAACCCGGATCCGTTTTTGTCTCATCAGCCTTATTTTCACTGTAACTACAATGGTATTTCTGGGGTCGTCTGGGATGAGCAGGCCCGGGTAGCACAGGAATGCACCTGCCAGCATGAGAACTGCTCAGACTCCCTGAGCTCTCATCTGGAAATTGCCCTGGGGCCCGGTGATTCAGAAGGCCCCGGGATCCCAACTGCTGCCACTACTACAGCGGCAGCAGCGGTGACCAGAGCCCTGGGCCCTTTAACTCTCCGCTGGAGTGGTGGGCAGTATGCTCTGGGCAGCTCTGCGGTCTGCTGGGGAGGAGCTTTGGTGAATCGTTTTCCAGAGGGTGCGGAGAGCTGTCTGCCTCAGCTAGGGATGCCAGATGGTTTAACCAAAAATATGGAACAACCCCCCCCTCAAAGAAACACTGTTGAGAAAAAATTGGGGGGAGACCAAAGTTATTGAGGGGGGAAAAAAAGGACCCCGACAGTTATTAAGCAACCCCCCCCCAAAAATGCAGAAAAAACAGCGTGGCCCCTTTAAGGCCTTTGGGGCTTTTTTTGCCGGTGGCCATCTTGTTTTCTTCCTCGGTTCCAGAAGACAGCTTCCCTGCAGAACCAAGTAAGCAGGGGGGAGGGGGAAGGGGGAGTCCGGTGGAGCTGGGGAGTGCTGGGAGAGTCCCGGGGGCTGGGTTGGGGGGGCAGGGGCGGGGCCCGGTTGCTGAGTGTGTGTAGGTTGCCAGGTGTCTGGTATTTTTGCCTCCTGGCAGGGAAAAAAATCAGAAAATACGGGACATTTTATGCATCCGGTATTTTCTGATTATTTTTACCGGACAGGAGGCGAAAATACCGGACTATCTGTGTCAATACCGGACACCTGATAACACTAGCTTCAGCCCCACCCCTTCTACCTGAGGCCCCGCCCTTTCCAACTGAGCCCCCGCCCCTTCTGAGAACATGATGTCGGGCCTGCCTCTACCTCGCCCACCAGTCTAGCAATCCTGCCAGCCCCGCAGGCTCTCGTGCACCATGTAGCACCTCAAGGCTACCCTTTTATTCTCAAAATAGCCTCCTCCACACAGGGAGACTTTGCACAAGGCGATGGTGTCCCCCGCACGGGGTGGTCTTGCACCTATGGTGAGCTTACCCTGTGGAGACAGCGCCATTTTGAGAACATGATGGTATATCCCTCTTGTAGCAAAAGCACCATGACACCGTTCCAGAGCATCCCAGCCCCTTGCAATACTCCGGCTCGAGGGGTGGACCCCGGCACAGCCCTCGGGACACCTCACTTTGCGAACCACTGGACTAGACAATCTCATTAATTTCCTCCTTTAGGAGCATTATTGCACTTGGAAAGCAAACCACTTACCAGTTCCTTCCTGAGCCAATTCAAAGCTTCCTCCAGGCTTTCAAAGCCGCTCACTTTCCCTGAAGTAAGCGTCACCTTCTCCGGAGAAGAACTCCCTTTGAGGTGCACCGGCACCTTTCTTAAAGGGGCGGTTTCTTCTGCAGCCTTTGTTTGGGCTTTAACCTCTGCCTCCTCAGAGGGCTTGGAGCTCTTCCACGTTTGATCCTCAAGTTTGGCCTTCCACTCCAAGTAGGAAGGGCGCCTGGTCTCCAGCCTCAGTTTCTCCGTCAGGGCCTTCAGTCTTCTCAGGTGGTCATCCGGGGCTGCGGCATTCTCCGCGGTGGCCTCGCCGCTGCCCACCGCCTCTTCTATCTGGATTCTGGGCAAAGACATCCTCCTCTGGAGTCAAAGGTCATCGAGGTTGGGTGTCACGTTCGGGGCAACCGCAAAGCTCAAGGACTCCTTCTGCGGAGATCAGCTTCCCATGCACAAAACCAAGTTCTGGTGAGCTGGCCAGCCACATCGGCTGCTCCTCTGCTGTGGTGTCACTGTAATCACAGAAAGCACCTAAAAACAAAGAAGAATCGTTTTAGCTGCGGGGGCGGCGGGGGGGGGGGGGGGGGGGCGCTGAGTGACAGCTTCCCCTGAAATCTGGTTGGCGTGCTGCATGCGAAAGCACTTTCTAAACCACCGTGCAAAGCTGGGTTTAGGTTCCTTCCCTGCAAATTTCTCCCTGGGTGCTTGGGCAAGAACCAACAAGCTCTAACTTTTAGAGAAATCTTTGCCACAACATTCTCTCCATCTTCAGGCTTCAGGGCACAATGAGGTCAGGAGGAAAGCATAGCCTCGCCCCCCTCTCTACTGATAACTAGATGCCTTCTGGAAGTTTGCCCCCTCCCTCCGACGCATCCAGCATTGGCCGCAAGTGAAGTGAGACTTTTTCTCAAACAGGCTCATGGATTCTGAGTTAAGAATTCAATAAGGGGCGGGGAAAAGTGGAGTTAACTTTTTTTCCCCCCCAGCCCAATTTTGCAGACCTAAAAGTTTCTGATACAAAGGATTAGGCCTGTTCAGGCAGCCAGATTTTTGGTCCCAAGCCATAATATTCGGCTGTAGCTCCTAATTTCGGAGGATCGGGGGTGGAGGGGCGCTATCCTGTTGTAGATAAAAGGGGTGATTGTGATATAAATACCCAGAGTGGGGTTCAAACTTTAAGCCACTGTTCCCTGCTCAAGAGAGATTCAAATTAGGGATGTAATAGTGTAGCCGATTAACCGATAAACAAAAGCTTAAAGGTTAATGCTATAGATTACACGCATTTCCCTCCCCTGCCCAACCAGTACATTTTTTTGCAGGCTGGACAGCAGCCAGGCTCTCTCCTGATTCGTGCCGGGTCCGGGACCTACCCCCGCTGTGGTTCTGCATATACTGTGTATTAGGAGCTGGGTAGGCAGGCAGCCTGGCTCAGTTCCGGCTTACACTGGGTCTGGGAGCTCAGACCTCCCTGGACAGGGGCTGCTGCCACCCCGCACTGCTGCTTCTTTATCCGAGGCAGCAGCACTGGGTGACAAGCAGCTGGTCACGGACCAGCTCCCGCCTGGCATCCCGTGCTACTGCCGGTCCCGCCCCCGGGGACTATAGAATAGTCGAGTAACCGATCAGGTTTCATGAGGTTACTCGACTATTCAATTAACCGATATTTACCATCCCTAATTCAAATGCCACCCAGTGGATTAGCAAAGCGCCCACCGAGAGGTTTTTTTGTTTCTACTGGTGGTGCACATTTGCACCCGTCTCGGCGCACATACACATTTATTCTGCACATGGATGGAAAAGACTAGAGGGAACATTAATTTAGCCCCCCCAAATCTGTCCAAAGTTCAGGAGTGGTGACACACACACAGAGCAATATGGATATTCAAAAACAGAACAAGTCCTAAACCCCGACTGAAACCAAACGCTCCACTGCAGGGGTGGACTGGCCCGTGGGCTGTTGTATCCACCTGTGACGGGCCGTGTTGCCCTGCACTCCGAGCGGCTCTGCGTCCACGCACGGAGCCTGACCCACCACTTGTGCTGCGTGCCGGACGTGACACAGGGAAAGGAGGTGGGGCTTGAGGGGCACGCAGAGGTGACGTCATAGGGAGGACCGTTCCCAGGTCTATTTTGATTGCCAGTCCGCTTCTGCTGGACTGCGCCCCTTTCTCCCTCTGAGGAGAAGCAGAGAGCGCAAAAAACACACGAGAGGTGTTAATCGTGTTCTTAATGCCCGTCCGCAAGGTGCTGAAATGCCATGGTGATGGGAGAAACACAAGAGCGTCTGTAGAACAGAACACTATTGGGATGAAACCTTTAAACTTTGCAATTTCACATGTATCCCCTCTATTCGCACACCTCTTCTTCTGAGACTAATCTCGCAACACGGCGACTTTCATGTGAGGCTATCGGCATGTTTTACAGACGTCGCTGTTCTGAGGGAGGCAAATCATTAGTCCATTGAGGTGGAAGTGGGTTAAAATGTGGGGTTTATTCTCACTGACTCCCTGTGGCTACATCTACATGGCAACGCTATTTCAGGATACCGGACTATCCCAAAATAGCTAGCCTGCATCTTCACAGAAATCCATTATTTTGGGCTCACTATTCCGACCTCCTTCCACGAGGAGTAAGAGATGTTTGGAAGAGCAGGACGTTTCGGAAGAGTGGGTGTAGACAGCCCCAAGTTACGAAATACGCTATTTCGAAATATGATACACAATTTGCGTAGCTCAAATTGCATGTCTTATTTCAAACTATGGTGTGGTGTAGATGTAGCCTGTGTAACAGGGCTGGATCATTTCCCCTCCCTGTCGCTCAGCATACCCATCTGTAAAATGGACATAAACGAAGCCCACCTGTGACACCTAAGCATTATTGTTACATTCATTTGGCAGCAGCGTGAGGGTTGGCCCAGATACGTTAACTGACTTTCTCAAGGTCCTATGCTAACTTTGGGGCTGAGCTAGGAATAGCTCCAAAGCAAAACACAAAACAAAAATACATACTGCTAGTTATTATCTGGTACCGTGCCCAGAAAGAACTGCCTGTGGGTATCCAGCCTTCGAGCTGAATACATGAAATGTTGAAATCGGAGTGATTCAGTAATTCTTCCTGCTCTTCCCACCCACCAGGGCCCCTATAATTTGGAAATTAAGACGATAATTACTCCTCGCAAATCTTTTCAAGGAAGATTCAATTTAAAATAAACACCAGCCGGCGGCAAGGTTTGCCCCACTGTTGTGTGTAGGCAGGGAAACCGTCTGGGAGGCTGCTAATACACACACAGACAATCTGTGGGTGGGAAGCTATTCACGCTGCCCGTGAGTTCCTGCTCCCCAAATAAAGCGGAGCTTTCTTGGGAGCAGGCTGAGGCCAAAAAGCTAGAGTGGATTCAAGGTAGCTTCTCTCTGGGGCTAGACTGGCCATCTGGTGGACATGGCCGAGGTTGGCTGTTAGGAATCACACATTGCTGAGGAGAGATGAGCTCACGGTTAAAGCTCATCTAGGTGATCTAGGTTCAAAATTGCCTGCTCATCCATAGAATTTCTGTGTGACAGCCACTTGTTCTCTCTGGTCCAGAACTTCAAAGGTATCTAAAACTCTTGCCCTTCATTGTGAACACCTCTGCCATGAAGCGCTTATGCAATCTAAATAGACAAGGCAGACAAAAGAATCCAGACAGCACCGAGCACACAGGGTGCAGGCCCAAGTGTCATGTGGTTCGATTTTTAGATACAAGAGGAGCCAGTCAAACACCTCAAATAAACTCCTGTCTGACAATCGTAAGGGCAATAGCATAGGAACTGCGTGTGATTTATAGAAATAAGTACATGTATATTCATAGCCCTAAAATCGAGTATCTTGTGTATTAGAACATAAGAACGGCCGTACTAGGTCAGACCAAAGGTCCATCTAGCCCAGTAGCCTGTCTGCCGACAGTGACCAACACCAGGTGCCCCAGAGAGGGTGGACCGAAGACAATGATCAAGCGATTTGTCTCCTGCCATCCCTCTCCAGCCTCTGACAAACAGAGGCCAAGGACACCATTTTATCCCCTGGCTAATAGCCTTTTATGGACCTAACCTCCATGAAATTATCTAGCTTCTCTTTAAACTCTGTTATAGTCCTAGCCTTCACAGCCTCCTCTGGCAAGGAGTTCCACAGGTTGACTACACGCTGTGTGAAGAAGAACTTTCTTTTATTAGTTTTAAACCTGCTCCCCATTAATTTCCTTTGGTGTCCTCTAGTTCTTCTATTTAGGGAACTAATAAATAACTTTTCTTTATCTGCCCTCTCCACACCACTCATGATTTTATAGACCTCTATCATATCCCCCCTCAGTCTCCTCTTTTCTAAACTGAAAAGTCCCAGTCTCTTTAACCTCTCCTCATATGGGACCCGTTCCAAACCCCTAATCATTTTAGTTGCCCTTTTCTGAACCCTTTCCAAGGCCAAAATATCTTTTTTGAGGTGAGGAGACCACATCTGTACACAGTATTCAAGATGTGGGCGTCCCATAGTTTTATACAGGGGCAGTAAGATATTGTCCTAGGTATAAGTGTTATTATAGACTGCATCCCTTTTTCGTAAAAGGGATGCAAATTAGACACATCGCAATTGCAAATGAAGCGGGGATTTAAATCCCCCCCGCTTCATTTGCATAAAAATGGCTGCCGCTTTTTTCCAGCTCGGAGCTTTGCATGAGATCATCAGTGCTTTTGCGGAAATTCAAGCGGCCAGTGTAGACAGCGGCTGCTTTTCCGGAAAAAGTGGCCAGTCTAGACACAGCCATAGTGTCTGTGCTAACTATCCTGTGTATTGGAATAGATCCGGGTAACTTTGCATTGCTTTCCTCTACTATTCTGTGCACAATATGGTTAAAAAGAGTTTATTTGAGGTATTTTACTGGCTCCTCTCGTATCTAAAAATCGAATCACACGACACTTGGCCTTCACCCTGTGTGCTTGGTGCTGTCTGGATTCTTTTGTCTGCCTTGTCTATTTAGATTGCATAAGCACTTCATGGCAGGGATTGTCTCTCTCTAGGGCTACCTCTACGCTGCATCCCTCTTGCGCAAAAGCCTATGTAAATGAAGCGCGGATTAGCATATTGCCACGCTTCATTGGCATAATTAATTAGGGGCTGTTTTTGCGCAAGAGGCTTTTGTGCAAGCGCCGTTCTTCCTCATTTTTTCAGGAAGAACAGCTCTTGCACAAGAGGGTGTTTTTGTGCAAAAAGGAGCCGTGTAGATGGCTCCTTTTTGCGGAAAAGCCCTCTTGCCCAAAAACAGCCCCGAATTAATTATGCCAGTGACGCGTGGCAATATGCTAATCCACACTTCATTTGCATGGGCTTTTGCGCAAGAGGGATGCAGTGTAGACGTAGACTAGGTGTGTACGTGGCTAGTACAACAGGCGCCTGAAATGAATGATCTAGGATCAGGCCCTTACCGCCAGACAAAACCGATCACTGAAATTCCCCAGTGGGAAATGACAATTTCTCTCGCTGTCACACGCTCTGTGGTTCAGCCAGCGGATTGGATTTTTCTCTGCATTTGAAAGACAAACAAAGGCTAGTGCGACCTTTGGGCCAACTGCTGCTCTTGCCCGAGGTGCAAAGAGGCGATTTTCACTGTGAAACCTCCCAGGTGTGCTGTTGCAAAATGTGCCAACCGACTTTTTTTTTCCTGACAGCAAAGTGTAGTATCCCTCCCGCCCATTCCAAATCCAGAGCCGACAACAGGGATGTCATCCCAGCTTTCCCCTGGGTCATCGCCAGGGGTCAGAGAGCTGGGGCGGAAATGGGTTTGAGAGTTATAGGCAAGCGGAAAAGAGCGTGATATTATTGAGAAAAGAGTAAACGATACAACCAAATTGGACCTTTGTGAAACCAATAACTATAGCAGCTGCAGTAAAAGCAGCTAGGATAACAGTATTCGGGTGCAGAGCTACACTGCAACCTTAGCTCGACATAAGCTATGCGATTTGAGCTATGCAAATTAGTCTGAGCTAATTTTGAAATAGCTTATTTTGAAACATCCCTTAACCCTCGTAGAACGATCGGTTACAGGGACGTCAAAATAGCGAGCCTATTTAGAATCTATTTCAAAATAACGGGCTGGTTTAAAAGATGGGGAATAGCTATTTCGGGGTCCCTCTGGTATCCCAAAATAGCACCGCTGTCTAGACGCACCCTTCAAGTGCTTTTGATGCTCATAAAATAGAACCCTAGAACTGAAAGGGACCTGCAGAGGTCACCAAATCCAGTCCCCTGCCTCCACGGCAGGACCAAGCACTACCGCAGAGCTAGAGCACATAAAATCTACGAGGCTGGGCCCCCCTGGCTCTGGTGTGTGGGGGGAATGCAAGGGAGTGTCTTTCTCCTTCTCAGTCGGGGGGCAGGCACATCAGTGAGGGGTTTTTTTTGTTTGTTTCTCACTTGTGTGCGACCCCTAACTGATTTTTCTGTGGGTCAGTGGCCCCCAACCCAAAAAATGTTCCCCACCCCTGATCCAGATCATCCCATAGATGTTTACAGGTGGGGTAAGTAAGGACGGAGGTACGGCATGTAGCCAGTCAGAGTACAAAGATCCCCAGCTTGAGAACCTCTGCCTCACATCTAGAAAGGCAGAACAGCCAGGCGGCATGAAAAGGCTGAGGCCCATCGACCTAGCCAGACTGGAGCTGCTTCTTGTTTTGGATAGAGTTTAACAACGGAGGTTGCAGAACTGGGAGGCATTGCTTGCTGAACTGTTCTTGCGAGTCAGGCCTTGGTAGTCTGCAAGTGGAATCGAACCTGGGACCGCTGGAGCTTAGTGTACGAGCCTCTATGGCATGAGCTAAAAGTCAGCTGGCTCTCAGCTAAGACTGTAGGGCAGATGTGTTATTCTCTCTGTAGGGGTATGTCTACCCTGAGGTGCTATTTCGGGATACTAGAAGTATCCCAAAATAGCTATTTAGCATCTTGACAGCGATCCAGTTATTTCGATATACAACGAGCGTGCAATTCCGATGGCCCTGTAAAACCTCATTCCACGAGGAGTAAGGGACATTTTGGAGTAGCGGGTTATTTTGAAATTTGGTGCTGTGTAGACAGCGCCAACTGAGGAAATAAGCTATTCCGAAATGTACTCGAAATGAGCTACGCAATTTGCATAGCTCAAATTGAATGGCTGAGTTCATAGAATCATAGAATACTAGGACTGGAAGGGACCTCGAGAGGTCATCGAGTCCAGTCCCCTGCCCTCATGGCAGGACCAAATACTGTCTAGACCATCCCTGATAGACATTTATCTAACCTGCTCTTAAATATCTCCAGAGATGGGGATTCCACAACCTCCCTGGGCAATTTATTCCAGTGTTTAACCACCCTGACAATTAGGAACTTTTTCCTAATGTCCAACCTAAACCTCCCTTGCTGCAGTTTAAGCCCATTGCTTCTTGTTCTATCCTCAGACGCCAAGATGAACAAGTTTTCTCCCTCCTCCTTATGACACCCTTTGAGATACCTGAAAACGGCTCTCACGTCCCCCCTCAGTCTTCTCTTTTCTAAACTAAACAAGCCCAATTCTTTCAGCCTTCCCTCATAGCTCATGTTCTCTAGACCTTTCATCATTCTTGTTGCTCTTCTCTGGACCCTCTCCAATTTCTCCACATCTTTCTTGAAATGCGGTGCCCAGAACTGAACACAATACTCGAACGAAGAGGGCAGCATAGATGCACCCAAAGTGGCCTTGGTGTCACTAGATGAACCAGCGCATCACATCTTGGAGGTGCGGGGCTTACACCAACACTTCCGTCTCCTCTGGCCATGATCTTGCCAGGCTGTTGGGTTTACAAGGAAATATCTGGTCTCTCCACAAAAGCACAGGGCGAAGAAATGTCAGGGAACAGGCCTAGAATATCACAGGCTTAGAAGGGCTCCAAGCGCATGGGTGTTCCATGCTGATAGCTCTCAAGGCCGGTATCAAGGGACATCCATGTAACTCCTGCTAAGGCGGTGGAGGGGGTATCTGCCCACCTTCACGCTGTGCTGGGTATGGCTATGTCTAGACTGCAGGCTTCTTTCAGAAGAACCTTTTTTCAGAAGAGATATTCTGAAAAAAGTCTTCCGAGAGAGTGTCCACACACCAAAGCGCATGAAAAAAGCAATCTGCTTTTTCAAAAGATAGCGTCCACACTGAATGGACACTCTCTTGCATGTAAGCTGTGATTACTATGGATGGAGCGGCCACCAGGGCACCTTTGCTTTTTCCTCTTTCCTCTTCTTGCGAAAGAACTCCCTCTTCCCCATCCACACACGCCTTTTCGCAAAAGAGCTCTTTCAGAAAAAGGCTTCTTCCTCGTAGAAAGAGGATTATCAATGGAGGAAAAACCCCTCTGTTCGGTCCATTGGCTTTCAGAAGAATGCGATTGCAGTGTGGACGTAACTCAGCTTTTGTCAGAAAAGCGACCGTTTTGTCGTGAGACATAGTGTAGACATAGCCTATGCTGAGTTCCTCTCTCTCCATGGATGACCCAGGCCTTCTGGGTGTGGCTCTCTGTCCCCATCTAATGGTAGCTAGGCCAATTAACAACTGGTGAGCATACTCCAGCTTTGGCCAAGTTAACTTAGACATCAGTGCCCATGCGTTAAAACTCAGAGGGCCTGCTTTTGATCCCTGCTGCTGGCAATTCCAACCAGGAGATCAACGTTATGCATGTATGACCAGTGGAGGAACTGGGGAGGGGGTGGGGGGGAACGACACCCTGCTGTGCCTCATAATTTCCTGCCCTCCGAAGAGTCACATTGTGCCCAAAGAGCAGCACACGGACTATCCATAGTGACTCCAAGATCTCTCTCTTGAGTGGTTATTGCTAAATGAATCCCCATCATTTTGTATGTCTAGTTGGGATGATTTTTTCCAATGTGCATTACTTTGCATTTATCAACATGAAAATTCCTTTCCCATTTTGTTGCCTCACCACCGGGGCGTGGCAGGTTTTGGACAGAAAGCTGTTTTGCTGAACATTTTCCGGCTAGTTCTGATTTCGGCTTTTCAAGTCTCACTGCAGAGCCTCAGGCCTGCGTCTGCTCTGCACCTGGCAGAATTGATCCTTAAAGGGAACCATTTTCTATCCCTTCTGAGCCTTAGCTTTGCATTAAACAGCATAAGGATTCAGCTCCTACCAAAGAAAGGGGGAAGAAATTGCTTCACGCTCTCTAGGGTGGACTAGAGCAAGGGGAGCTGCTGATTGCTGCTGTCATGGGTGGATCTGCACCTGCAGGAGAAGGAATGGCTGGACAATCTGCAGTGAGTTTGCTGTGGGGCTGGCCGAGAGGGGAGGAGATCTTCAACATTGCCATAGAGACTGGAATTCAGCAGGCGGGAAACTCCACTCTCCCTGTGTCTATTACGAGCTTTTTCCCTGCGTTCACACGCCAGGCAGTGCGTAGTGGAGCCGCACACAGGTGTGCGGCGAGGATGGCACACACTGAAGATGGCACCGAGATGGAACAATGGCACACGCTTGTGGTTGGTTTGGAATCGGGGATGGGATTTGGAGACTCTCCACTTAGGAAGGAACAATCAGTTCCATACATACAAGATGGGAAGCGACTGTCTAGGACGGAGCATGGCGGAAAGGGATCTAGGGGTCATAGTGGACCACAAGTTGAATATGAGTCAACAGTGTGATGCTGTTGCAAAAAAAGCAAATATGATTCTAGGTTGTATCAACAGGTGTGTTGTAAGCAAAATTCATGAAGTCATTCTGCTGCTCTACTCTGCACTAGTTAGGCCTCAGCTGGAGTACTGTGTCCAGTTCTGGGCGCCACATTTCAAGAGAGATGTGGAGAAATTGGAAAGGGTACAGAGAAGAGCGACAACAATGATTAAAGGTCTAGAGAACATGACCTATGAAGCCAGGCTTCATGAACTGGGCTTGTTTAGTTTGGAAAAAAGAAGATTAAGGGGGGACATGATAGAGGTTTTCAAATATCTAAAAGGGTGTCACAAGGAGGAAGGCGAAAATTTGTTCCTCTTGGTTTCTGAGGACAGGACAAGGAGTAATGGGCTTAAAGTGCAGCAGGGGAGGTTTAGATTGGACATTAGGAAAAAATTCCTAACTGTCAAGGTGGTCAAATATTGGAATAAATTGCCAAGGGAGGTGGTGGAATCTCCCTCTCTGGAGATATTTAAGAACAGGTTAGATAGACATCTGTCAGGGATGGTGTAGACGGAGCTTGGTCCTGCCTTGAGGGCGGGGGGCTGGACTCGATGACCTCTCGAGGTCCCTTCCAGTCCTATGATTCTATGATTCTGTGTTGATTCCACAGGTGGTCGGCGAACGGGGCAATCCGTGGAGGAAGATTTCATTCTGCACAAGGAAGGGAGATCAGACTTTGGTCCCTTGCACAGATCTGTTTCCGTGCGTGGGCACCCCAAAACTTGCCGGGCCCAAGAGCAGGTGGATACATAAGTCCTTGCAAAACAGATGTGAGAGACTGAAAAGCCATCTTAGGTCATCTGCCCATCCGCAGGAATCTGTGGAAGATTGCTCTCCTTGTACTACAATACAGCATGTGAATATCTGATCTATTCCTGTCTTGCTAGCCATGCAGCTCCATTTCCTGAACGTCCGCCGACATCCCAGAATGACCTTCGCTCTCGCAAGCCAACATGGGGGGGGGGGGGGGGAGGAGGGAGGAAAATGGTTTTCCAAGCTAGTGTCTCTCTGGGCCTGATCCAAAGTCCATTCGTGCCTTTGGGCATTTCCCCACTGACCTCAGTATGTGCTGGATCAGGCCCTTCGGACCTAGGTATGTAATGAATACAGTGCAGTATAAGTATGTGCAGTCAGTTCAAGGACTGTCTGGGATGAGTTTCATACGGTGGCATTATTCATGGGCAGCGAAGCTGTGACTGGATTATGCAGGCCACTGCACGGCAAACGAGGGAAGACTGAAAGAATTGGGCTTGTTTAATTTCAAAAAGAGAAGACCTAACAGGGGACGTGATAGCAGCTTTCATCTCCCTAAAAGGGTGTCATAAGGAGGAGGGAGAAAAATCGTTCTCCTTGGCCTCTGAGGACAGGACAAGAAGCAATGGGCTTAAACTGCAGCAAGGGAGGTTTAGGTTGGACATTAGGAAAAACTTCCTGCCTGTCAGGGGCTGTGTCTACACAGGCATCCCTTCCGGAAAAGGGATGCTAATGTAGCACATCGGAATAGCAAAATCCGCGGGGGATTTAAATATCCCCCGCGGAATTTGCATTAACATGGCTGCCGCTTTTTTCCGGCTTGGAGATAAACCGGAGAAAAGCGCCAGTCTAGACGTGATTCTCCGGAAAATAAGCCCTTTTCCGGAGGATCTCTTATTCCTACTTTGAAGTCTCACTCTTATTCCTACTTTGAAGTAGGAATAAAAGATCCTCCGGAAAAGGGTTTATTTTCCGGAGAATCACGTCTAGGCTGGTGCTTTTCTCCGGCTTATCTCCAAGCCGGAAAAAAGCGGCAGCCATGTTAATGCAAATTCCTCGGAGGATATTTAAATCCCCCGCGGATTTTGCTATTCCGATGTGCTACGTTAGCATCCCTTTTCCGGAAGGGAGGCCAGTGTAGACACAGTAGGGTGTTTAAACACTGGAATAAGTTGCCTGGGGAGGTTGTGGAATCTCCATCCCTGGAGATATTTAAGAGGAGGTTGGACAGACACCTGTCAGGGATGATCTAGATGGTTCTGGGTCCTGCCATGGGGTAGGGGACTGGACTTTATCTCTCGAGAGCCCTTCCAGTTCTAGTGTTCTCTGATTCTATAAACCTGTATAACTAGGAGCACTGCTCATCCCCATGTATTTCCCTCCCACACCCCCACGCTCTTGGGCTATGTCTACATTACAGCAGCAGGCAGGGTCTAAACAGCAGAGCATACAGTGGGAATGCCTTGGAGGCTGGCTCGCTAGCAGCACATTCTCGGTCTACAGCGCTGTTTTGAGCAGTGTCATGTCCTGCCGGCTCCCTGCTGCCTCCCTACACAGTGCAGCTGGACACAATCTGCTTTTCACTGCGGTGTGTAGTGGGGCCAACAGACTTCAGGGCAAGGAGGGGCAACTCCACCCTGTCAGAAGGGAATGGCCTCAGGCAAAAGGGGAGGGGCCTCAGGCAGAAGGGGCGGGGCATTTGGAGGAAGGGGCAGGCCTTGAGTGGAAGAGGCGGGGCCTTGAGTAGAAGGGGCGGGGCTGAGGGTAGTCAACTCTTAACGCCGCCCACACCGCGGCGTGCTCCCCCCTAGGCCTCACAGCCATGCGGAGTGGCCCTCCGGTGGCAATTCAAAAGAGCTCCGGCTGCCACAGAGCACAACAGTGATACCCAGGAGCTCTGGGCCTCTTTGCGGGGCATTTTCCCCTTTTGCCCCCCTCTGTTGGCAGGCCTGGCTCCACTCTCCAGATAGGCCAGGCTACAGACAGTCGGGCTGCTTCTGAACACGTTTCTGTAAGGAACAACTGTGCTCAAGGCCAGACCACTCCGGGAATGTTTTAGAGAGTTTAAAGTTTGTTTTACTGGGACCAGCCATTGAAACCCTCCACCCATACTGGCTAAGGCCCCAGAGAGCATCTCCTCTGCTGGTGTAGACTGGCATCGCTCCCCCATGAGAGGGTCTATGCAAGGCAGAGGGGGAAGTATCCAAGCTCCCTCTTCCACTTGAGGCCCGCCCCTTCTGCTTGAGGCCACGCCCCCTTCCGCCTTAGGCCCCACCCCTTCCACTTGATGCCACGCCCCCTTCCGCCTTAGGCCCCACCCCTTCCACTTGAGGCCCGCCCCTTCTGCTTGAGGCCACGCTCCTTCCGCTTTAGGCCCCACCTCTTCCACTTGAGGCCCACCCCTTCCACTTGAGGCCTGCCCCTTCCGCTTGAGGCCCCTCCCCTTGCGCTTTAGGCCCCACCCCTTCCACTTGAGGCCCGCCCCTTCTTCTTGAGGCCCCGCCCCTTCCGCTTTAGGCCCCACCCCTTCCACTTGAGGCCCGCCCCTTCTGCTTGAGGCCCTGCCCCTTCCGCTTGAGGCCCGCCCCTTCTGCTTGAGGCCCCTCCCCCTTCCGCTTTAGGCCCCACCCCTTCCACTTGAGGCCCGCCCCTTCTGCTTGAGGCCCCGCCCCTTCCACTTTAGGCCCCACCCCTTCCACTTGAGGCCCACCCCTTCCACTTGAGGCCCGCCCCTTCTGCTTGAGGCCCCGCCCCCTTCCGCTTTAGGCCCAACCCCTTCCACTTGAGGCCCGCCCCGTCCGCTTGAGGCCCCGCCCCCTTCCGCTTTAGGCCCAACCCCTTCCACTTGAGGCCCACCCCTTCCACTTGAGGCCCTGCCCCTTCTGCTTGAGGCCCCTCCCCCTTCCACTTTAGGCCCCACCCCTTCCAGTTGAGGCCCTGCCCTTCCGGTGAAGCCCGGGGCCACTTCGAAAATTTCTGAAGTGGCCCCCTGTCACATTACTGGATTTTAAGGGGAGCAGCTAGATCATTGCTGCGCCCCAAGGGGGTGTTTGCCCCAAAATCTGTACAAAGGGGGCCGTGTGAGGTGTCAGATGAAAGTTTTTCCTTCTTTTATTAATAAACCTTTAGATTTTAGATGCTAAAGGATTGGCCCAGCGTGCTCTTGTGGGTAAGATCCAGAGTGTAAATTGACCGGGTGGCTGGTTTCTTAGGAGCGGAAGAGCCCGTTCGGGGTGGGTGAGATTGGGTTCTGTGACCCCTCACCTGTGTGTTAGGCCTGGGGCTGATTGGGGCACAGGGAGAGCTGGGGTGTCTGAGGGGTTTTGCTTGTGAGGCTTCCTGCTGGCCAGATTGGGGTGACTGATTTGTGGCCTATTTGGGAAGGGCCTCTAGTCAGGGGCTGTAAGGAGCCCTGGTTCTGAGCAATTTGCCCTGAGCGGACGCCCTCAGCGGTGGCCAGACCCGGCCTGGTCCGTCACACCCCTGGCAAAAAATGATTGCCCACCCCTGCCCTTGCACCACGGGGCCCTGGGTGTGCACCTGGAGCCATCATTGTAATACGGCTGGGTCTGCCACTAATACAATGGCCTATGGACACACCTACTGGCTGCGGGTGCTAAGTGGCACAGCAGTGAAACAGTTAACGCTGAATCGTCCCCCACAGCCCCACCACTGTTCATGCTACATGGGACTAAAACCTGATGGGGCCATCCCGCCTGCCAGCGCCGGCCACTGGTCGCTCTGGACTCATCCCGGCTTCCCTATGGCAGCCCCCGCAGGGCTTGGGTTGAGGGGGGGCCCTGTGCATTCCAGCGAGGGAGGGGCCGATGCACAGGCACATGGAGCCCACGGATCGGGCCCTAACTCTGGGCGGCAGGCGCTGCCGGGCGAGTCGGAAGAGCTGAGCTTCCCCCCGCCTCTGGGCGCTGTCCTGAGGCCATGCCTCCTGGCTCCTTCCTGGGTGGCTGCTCTCAACCAATCATGGGTGTCTCCTTCCCAAACCGCCAGCCAGGCCCCGCCCACACTCCGCCCCCAGAATGCCTGCTGTAGGCGCACTGGGGGCGGAGAGTTGCTGCCCCCCCCCACGCCCGCTTTTCCTGTGTTCCTGGCTGGGGAGATGGGCTGCGTGCCCATCCTGTGCTGGGTGGGGGAGGCTTGCAGTCCGGCCTCCCCATGGGGCAGGGAGGTGGCTTGGCTCCCCTGGGGGCGGAGTCTCGGCAGAAGGGGCGGGATTGGGGGTGGGGTTGGGGGCTTGCATTTCCCGCGTTTCTCAAATTGTGGGTCCTGACCCCCCCGGGGGGTCGCGAGCAACTTAGAGGGGGGTCGCGGTTCCACAAAGTTTGAGAACCCCTGCGTTAACCGGTTAACCGATGAAGCGAGATCCCACTTCTGGTTCCCTTCCCTGGGGCTGCTGCTGAACCCCCCACCCCGCTCTTGGGGCTGCCAACGTGAGATGACCAGACCCCTGTGCACGGGGACTAGGAGGCTGGTTCCTGACCCCTGTAGGGCTGGAGCATGCTTCCATCTGCAGCAGGCCGTAGACTGGGGGGTACTGGTTAACTGGTATCTGGTGAGCAGCACCCGATTCCAGTGAACCGGTTACCCATTCACATCCTCAGTGTGGACCTGAAGGCTGGATTGGCAGAAGATCTCAGATCCCATCTGGCCATAGACTAAGCAGCCAAATGGCCCCGGTAGCCCAGCCCAGTGGGCGGGGATCCCTTCTGAACACACGAGCATCGCTAGGGGCCGGGCACTTTGCAAACCTGACCCTGGTTTCACTGCCTAACTCGGAGCCAAGCTCTTCGGAAAATTGGCCCCGTTCTGAGAACAGCACCCTTGGGCATGTTGGCTCCCAGGGCTCCACTGTGGCCTTGCCCGTCTGCAGGGGCTCCCCTCCTGGGGCCCAGCTTGCCAAAGAGGCTAAGGGCACTTGGGCAGGTTCCTGATGGAAGATGTTTCCTTCCCTGCCTCTCCACTGGCTGCTCCACTCCAGAACCAGCTGCACTTCACTGGAGCCGTGTGAACCCAGTGCACAGGGATCCTGCTGCGGGAAAGTTGGCAAAACTCCTTTTGACTCTTAAGGAGGGGCAGTGAAAAATGCCCCCTCTCCCAGGAGCTGGGGGGAGAGAGTTAACTCTTGACACACAGGAGGGAACTTAGCAGGCTGAGCGATTTCTCCTAGACGTAAGAACCTAAGAATGGCCGTACTGGGTCAGACCAAAGGTCCATCTGCCGACAGTGGCCAGCACCAGGTGCCCCAGAGAGGGTGGACCGAAGACAATGATCAAGCGATTTGTCTCCTGCCATCCTTCTCCAGCCTCCAAACAGAGGCCAGGGACACCAATTTTATCCCCTGGCTAATAGCCTTTTATGGCCCTAACCTCCATGAGATTATCTAGACGTTCCCGATCGTATGAGCCACTCAGTGCCCACGCCAGCCACGGAAGTTTCTCGCTGCCGCTTGCCAGGTGGGGCTTCAATTTCTTTTTCAAACAAGCTCACTGTAGGAGGGACAGTATCTACTCCCATAGTTCTTGCTCCCTGCGCTCTGTCTCATCCGGTTACAGGCTGCGCCTCCGCGGGTGACCCAAGTGCTAATCCTACAAACACTGGGCTGATTCATTTCTTCACCAGGCCGTCCCTGGCTTTATCAATTGATGGATGGTTGCTGAAAGATTCCCTGACAGCTAATTGCCCCCAGAAGATTCCAGCTCTACCGATCGGGGCCAGGCTTTTGGGTACCTGGACTCCGTTTCTCTGCTTATGTCTTAAAAACACTGGGGGATGAGGGTTTATACTGCCCGAAAAGGATCACAGGACAAGCGATAACACGTATGAACCCTAAGTCTCGCTTGAGCAGGGAGATGAGAAACATTAGTTCTTTTCTGATGCCATCCAACACGACATTCGTTTCAGTAGCATCCTTTTTCAAAGACGCAGCTCGCTGGCATCTACGGCCGGCCGAACCCGGCACATTTCTGCCCACGACCGGAGTC